>NC_090375.1:197575765-198175765 GCF_036365525.1 Heterodontus francisci
TCAAATGACTCTCTCTGCATGGTTTATGAAGCCAAACTCAATCAGCCCAATAGCTCCACGAGCTTTACTTGATATGGAGGCTCCTTTACTAAATAGACTAAAGGCAATATTCCAATAACAATGACACAAACTCAAAGAAGGGGACAGCTCCCTCACAGCACAGGTTCAATCAACATGTAGAAAACGCAATAAAAATCAATTTAAGACATATCTTAATGTGCGCAGTCGAGGTGTCACTTCAGGAAAGGGTTTTTGTGTGGATTTAAGATGCTTTTTAAGGATTGAATGCAGTTTAACAAATTCCACCGTATTGTTTAGACAATGCCATCGACTGATACTGAGAGAATTGAAGTGCCAGAGAAAGCAATATGTAATGTGAGGGACAGATGTTGACAATAATGAAAATAAACAATTGGAGATGACAAAAATGCAGAGGCATAACCAATGAGGGAGAAAGAATATGATTAATTGAGAAAATTGAGCCGATAATCCAGGATGACAGTCCCAACTGCAGTACTGAGGGAATGCTGCACTGTCAGAGGGTCAGTACTGAGGGAGTGCTGCACTGTCAGAGGGTCACTACTGAGGGATTGCTGCACTGTCGGAGGGTCAGGACTGAGGGAGTGCTGCACTGTCGGAGGGTCAGTACTGAGGGAATGCTGCACTGTCGGAGCGTCAGTACTGACGGAGTGCTGCACTGTCAGAGGGTCAGTACTGAGGGAATGCTGCACTGTCAGATGGTCAGTACTGAGGGAATGTTGCATTGTCAGAGGGTCAGTACTGAAGGAGCGCTTGACTGTCGGAGGGTCAGTACTGAGGGAATGCTGCACTGTCAGAGGGTCAGTACTGAGGGAATGCTGCACTGTCGGAGGGTCAGCACTGAGGGAGCGCTTGACTGTCGGAGGGTCAGTACTGAGGGAGCGCTGCACTGTCGGAGGGTCAGTACTGAGGGATTGCTGCACTGTCGGAGGGTCTGTACTGAGGGAATGCTGTACTGTCAGAGGGTCAGTACTGAGGGAGTGCTGCACTGTCGGAGGGTCAGTACTGAGTGAGCGCTTGACTGTCGGAGGGTCAGTACTGAGGGAATGCTGCACTGTCAGAGGGTCAGTACTGAGGGAATGCTGCACTGTCGGAGGGTCAGTACTGAGGGAGCGCTTGACTGTCGGAGGGTCAGTACTGAGGGAGCGCTGCACTGTCGGAGGGTCAGTACTGAGGGATTGCTGCACTGTCGGAGGGTCTGTACTGAGGGAGTGCTGCACTGTCGGAGGGTCAGTACTGAGTGAGCGCTTGACTGTCGGAGGGTCAGTACTGAGGGAGCGCTTGACTGTCGGAGGGTCAGTACTGAGGGAGTGCTGCACTGTCGGAGGGTCAGTACTGAGGGAATGCTGCACTGTCAGAGGGTCAGTACTGAGGGAATGCTGCACTGTCGGAGGGTCAGTACTGAGGGAGCGCTTGACTGTCGGAGGGTCAGTACTGAGGGAGCGCTTGACTGTCGGAGGGTCAGTACTGAGGGAGCACTGCACTGTCGGAGGGTCAGTACTGAGGGATTGCTGCACTGTCGGAGGGTCTGTACTGAGGGAATGCTGCACTGTCGGGGGGTCATTACTGAGGGAATGCTGCCCTGTCGGAGGATCAGTACTGAGGGAGTGCTGCACTGTGAGATGGTCGGTACTGAGGGAATGCTGCACTGTCGGAGGGTCAGTACTGAGGAAGTGCTGCACTGTCGGAGGGCCTGTACTGAGGGAATGCTGCACTGTCGGAGGGTCAGTACTGAGTGAGCGCTTGACTGTCGGAGGGTCAGTACTGAGGGAGCGCTGCACTGTCGGAGGGTCAGTACTGAGGGAGCGCTGCACTGTCGGAGGGTCAGTACTGAGGGTGCGCTGCACTGTCAGATGGTCGATATTGAGGGAGTGCTGCACTGTCGGAGGGTCAGTACTGAGGGAGTGCTGCACTGTCGGAGGGTCTGTACTGAGGGAATGCTGCACTGTCAGAGGGTCAGTACTGAGGGAATGCTGCACTGTCGGAGGGTCAGTACTGAGTGAGCGCTTGACAGTCGGAGGGTCAGTACTGGCGGAGCGCTGCACGGTCGGAGGGTCAGTACTGAGGGTGCGCTGCACTGTCAGATGGTCGGTACTGAGGGAGTGCTGCACTGTCGGAGGATCAGTACTGAGGGAGTGCTGCACTGTCGAAGGGTCTGTACTGAGGGAATGCTGCACTGTCAGAGGGTCAGTACTGAGGGAATGCTGCACTGTCGGAGGGTCAGTACTGAGTGAGCGCTTATCTGTCGGAGGGTCAGTACTGAGGGAGCGCTGCACTGTCGGAGGGTCAGTACTGAGGGAGCGCTGCACTGTCAGATGGTCAGTACTGAGGGAGTGCTGCACTGTGGGATGGTCAGTACTGAGGGTGCGCTGAACTGACGGAGGGTCAGTACTGAATGAGTGGGGCACAGTCGGAGGGTGAGTGCTGTGTGATGGCTGCACAATCAGAGGGTCAGTTTTGAGGGAGTGCTGCACTGTCAGAGGATCAGTACTGAGGGAGCGCTGCACAACCGGAGGGTCAGTACTGAGGGAGTGCTGCGCTGTTGGAGGGTCAGTACTGAGGGAGTGCTGCACTGCCAGAGGATCAATACTGAGGGAATGCTGCACTGTCGGAGGATCAGTACTGAGGGAGCGCTGCACTGTCGGAGGATCAGTACTGAGGGAATGCTGCACTGTCGGGGGGTCAGTACTGAGGGTGCGCTACACTGTCAGAGGTCAGTACTGAGGGAGTGCTGCACTGTCAGATGGTCGGTACTGAGGGAGTGCTGCACTGTCAGATGGTCGGTACTGAGGGAGTGCTGCACTGTCGGGGGGTCAGTACTGAGGGAGTACTGCACTGTCGGAGGTCAGTACTGAGGGAGTGCTGCACTGTCAGATGGTCGGTACTGAGGGAGTGCTGCACTGTCAGATGGTCGGTACTGAGGGAGTGCTGCACTGTCGGGGGGTCAGTACTGAGGGAGTACTGCACTGTCGGAGGGTCAGTACTGAGGGAGTGCTGCACTGTCAGAGGATCAGCACTGAGGGATTGCTGCACTGTCGGAGGGTCAGTACTGAGGGAGTGCTGCACTGTCGGACTGTCGGTACTGAGGGAATGCTGCACTGTCCGAGGGTCAGTACTGAGGGAGTGCTGCACTGTCGGAGGGTCCGTACTGAGGGAGTGCTGCCCTGTCAGATGGTCAGTACTGAGGGACTGCTGCACTATCGGATGGTCAGTACTGAGGGAGCGCTGCACTGTCTTGGGGTCAGTACTGAGGGAGTGCTGCCCTGTCAGAGGGTCAGTACTGAGGGAGTGCTGCACTGTCTTGGGGTCAGTACTGAGGGAGTGCTGCCCTGTCGGATGGTCAGTACTGAGGGAATGCGGCACTGTCGGAGGGTCGGTACTGAGGGAATGCTGCACTGTCGGAGGGTCAGTACTGAGGCAGTGCTGCACTGTCGGAGGGTCCGTGCTGAGGGATTGCTGCACTGTCGGAGGGTCAGTACTGAGGGAATGCTGCACTGTCAGAGGGTCAGTACTGAGGGAATACTGCACTGTCGGAGGGTCAGTACTGACGGAATGCTGCACTGTCGGAGGGTCAGTACTGAGGGAATGCTGCACTGTCAGAGGGTCAGTCCTGTGGGAATGCTGCAGTGTCGGGTGGTCAGTACTGAGGGAGTGCTGCACGGTCTGGGGGTCAGTAGTGAGGGAGTGCTGAACTGTCGGAGGTTCAGTACTGAGGGAGTGCTGCACTGTCGGAGGGTCAGTACTGAGGGTGTGGGGAACACTCGCAGTGTCAGTAGTGAGGGAGTGCTGCACTGTCGGGGGGTCAGTACTGAGAGAATGCTTCAGCCGGAGGGTCAGTACTGAGGGAGCGCTACACTGTCAGAGGGTCAGTACTGAGAGAATGCTGCAGTCGGAGGGTCAGTACTGAGGGAATGCTGCACTGTCAGAGGGTCAGTACTGAGGGATTGCTGCACTGTCGGAGGGTCAGTACTGAGGGAGCGCTTGACTGTTGGAGGGTCAGTACTGAGCGATTGCTGCACTGTCGGAGGATCAGTACTGAGGGAATGCTGCACTGTCGGGGGGTCAGTACTGAGGGAGTGCTGCACTGTCGGATGGTCAGTACTGTGGTTGCGCTGCACTGTCAGATGGTCAGCACTGAGGGAGTGCTGCACTGTCGGGTGGTAGGTACTGAGGGAGTGCTGCTCTGTCGGAGGGTCAGCGCTGAGGGAGTGGGGCTCTGTTGGATGGAAAGTAATGAGGGAGTGCTGCACTTTCGAAGGTTCAGTACTGAGGGACTGCTGCACTGTGAGAGGATCAGTCCGAATGGACTGGGGCACTGTTGGAGGGTCAGTACTGAGAGAAAGCTGTCCTGTCAGAGGGTCAGTAATGAGGGAGTGCTGAACTGTTGGAAGGAAAGTACTGAGGGAGTGCTGCACTGTCGGAGGGTCAGTACCGAGGGAGTGGGGCACTGTCTGACGGTCAGTACTGAGGGAGTGCTGCACTATCGGAGGGTCAGTACTGAGGGTGTGGGGAACACTCGCAGTGTCAGTAGTGAGGGAGTGCTGCACTGTCGGGGGGTCAGTACTGAGGGCGTGCTGCACTGTCGGGTGGTCAGTACTGAGGGATGGCTGCACGGTCTGGGGGTCAGTATTGAGGGAGTGCTGAACTGTTGGAGGTTCAGTACTGAGGGAGTGCTGCACTGTCAGATGGTCAGTACTGAGGGAGTGGGGCACTGTCGGGTGGTCAGCACTGAGGGAATGCTGCACTGTCAGAGGGTCAGTACTGAGGGAGTGCTGCACTGTCAGATGGTCTGTACTGAGGGAGTGGGGCACTCTCGGAGGTTCGGTACTGAGGGAGTGCTGCACTGTCAGAGGGTCAGTACTGAGGGAGTGCTGCACTGTCGGAGGGTCAGTACTGAATGAGTGGGGCACAGTCGGAGGGTGAGTACTGTGAGTGCTGCACAATCAGAGGATCAGTACCGAGGGATTGGGGAATTGTCGGACTTGAGTACTGAGGGTGTGCTGCACTGTCAGATGATAAGTACTGAGGGAGAGCTGCACTGTTGGATGGTCAGCACTGAGGGAGTGCTGCACTCTCTGAGGATCAGTACTGAGGGTGTGCTGCACTGTCAGATGATAAGTACTGAGGGAGAGCTGCACTGTTGGATGGTCAGCACTGAGGGAGTGCTGCACTCTCTGAGGATCAGTCCTGAGGGAGTGCTGCACTCTCTGAGGATCAGTACTGAGGGTGTGCTGCACTGTCAGATGATAAGTACTGAGCTAGAGCTGCACTGTTGGATGGTCAGTACTGAGGGAGTGCTGCACTCTCTGAGGATCAGTACTGAGGGAGTGCTGCACTCTCTGAGGATCAGTACTGAGGGAGCGCTGCACTGTCGGAGGGTCAGTACTGAGGGAGCGCTGCACTGTCAGATGGTCAGTACTGAGGGAGTGCTGCACTGTGGGATGGTCAGTACTGAGGGTGCGCTGAACTGACGGAGGGTCAGTACTGAATGAGTGGGGCACAGTCGGAGGGTGAGTACTGTGTGATGGCTGCACAATCAGAGGGTCAGTCCTGAGGGAGTGCTGCACTGTCGGAGGATCAGTACTGAGGGAATGCTGCACTGTCGGGGGGTCAGTACTGAGGGAATGCTGCACTGTCGGAGGATCAGTACTGAGGGAATGCTGCACTGTCGGAGGATCAGTACTGAGGGAATGCTGCACTGTCGGGGGGTCAGTACTGAGGGAATGCTGCACTGTCGGAGGATCAGTACTGAGGGAGCGCTGCACTGTCGGAGGATCAGTACTGAGGGAATGCTGCACTGTCGGAGGATCAGTACTGAGGGAATGCTGCACTGTCGGGGGGTCAGTACTGAGGGAATGCTGCACTGTCGGAGGATCAGTACTGAGGGAATGCTGCACTGTCGGGGGGTCAGTACTGAGGGAATGCTGCACTGTCGGAGGATCAGTACTGAGGGAATGCTGCACTGTCGGAGGATCAGTACTGAGGGAATGCTGCACTGTCGGGGGGTCAGTACTGAGGGAATGCTGCACTGTCGGAGGATCAGTACTGAGGGAGCGCTGCACTGTCGGAGGATCAGTACTGAGGGAATGCTGCACTGTCGGGGGGTCAGTACTGAGGGTGCGCTACACTGTCAGAGGTCAGTACTGAGGGAGTGCTGCACTGTCAGATGGTCGGTACTGAGGGAGTGCTGCACTGTCGGGGGGTCAGTACTGAGGGATTGCTGCACTGTCAGAGGATCAGTACTGAGGGAGCGCTGCACAACCGGAGGGTCAGTACTGAGGGAGTGCTGCACTGTCGGAGGATCAGTACTGAGGGAATGCTGCACTGTCGGGGGGTCAGTACTGAGGGAATGCTGCACTGTCGGAGGATCAGTACTGAGGGAGCGCTGCACTGTCGGAGGATCAGTACTGAGGGAATGCTGCACTGTCGGGGGGTCAGTACTGAGGGTGCGCTACACTGTCAGAGGTCAGTACTGAGGGAGTGCTGCACTGTCAGATGGTCGGTACTGAGGGAGTGCTGCACTGTCGGGGGGTCAGTACTGAGGGATTGCTGCACTGTCGGAGGGTCAGTACTGAGGGAGTGCTGCACTGTCCGAGGGTCAGTACTGAGGGATTGCTGCACTGTCCGAGGGTCAGTACTGAGGGAATGCTGCACTGTCCGAGGGTCAGTACTGAGGGAGTGCTGCACTGTCGGAGGGTCCGTACTGAGGGAGTGCTGCACTGTTGGATGGTCAGTACTGAGGGATTGCTGCACTGTCAGACGGTCAGTCCTGTGGGAATGCTGCACTGTCGGGTGGTCAGTACTGAGGGAGTGCTGCACGGTCTGGGGGTCAGTAGTGAGGGAGTGCTGAACTGTCGGAGGTTCAGTACTGAGGGAATACTGCACTGTCAGAGGGTCAGTACTGAGGGAATGCTGTGCTATCGGAGGGTCAGTACTGAGGGAGCGCTGCACTGTTGGAGGGTCAGTACTGAGGGAGTGCGGCACTGTCGGAGGGTCAGTACTGAGGGAATGCTGCACTGTCGGAGGGTCAGTACTGAGGGAATGCTGCACTGTCGGAGGGTCAGTACTGAGGGTGCGCTGCACTGTCAGATGGTCGGTACTGAGGGAGTGCTGCACTGTCGGAGGGTCAGTACTGAGGGAGTGCTGCACTGTCGGAGGGTCTGTACTGAGGGAATGCTGCATTGTCAGAGGGTCAGTACTGAGGGAATGCTGCACTGTCGGAGGGTCAGTACTGAGTGAGCGCTTGACTGTCGGATGGTCAGTACTGAGGGAGCGCTGCACTGTCGGAGGGTCAGTACTGAGGGAGCGCTGCACTGTCGGAGGGTCAGTACTGAGGGAGTGCTTCACTGTCGGAGGGTCAGTACTGAGGGATTGCTGCACTGTCGGAGGGTCATTACTGAGGGAGTGCTGCACTGTCGGAGGGTCAGTACTGAGGGATTGCTGCACTGTCGGAGGATCAGTACTGAGGGAGTGCTGCACTGTCGGATGGTCGGTTCTGAGGGCGTGCTGCACTGTCAGAGGGTCAGTACTGAGGGAGTACTGCACTGTCGGAGGATCAGTACTGAGGGAATGCTGCACTGTCGGAGGGTCAGTACTGAGGGATTGCTGCACTGTAGGGGGTCAGTACTGAGGGAGCGCTGCACTGTGAGATGGTCGGTACTGAGGGAATGCTGCACTGTCGGAGGGTCAGTACTGAGGGAGTGCTGCACTGTCAGAGGGTCAGTACTGAGGGAATGCTGCACTGTCAGAGGGTCAGTACTGAGGGAATGCTGCACTGTCGGAGGGTCAGTACTGAGTGAGTGCTTGACTGTCGGAGGGTCAGTACTGAGGGAGCGCTGCACTGTCGGAGGGTCAGTACTGAGGGAGCGCTGCACTGTCGGAGGGTCAGTACTGAGGGTGCGCTGCAGTGTCAGATGGTCGATATTGAGGGAGTGCTGCACTGTCGGAGGGTCAGTACTGAGGGAGTGCTGCACTGTCGGAGGGTCTGTACTGAGGGAATGCTGCACTGTCAGAGGGTCAGTACTGAGGGAATGCTGCACTGTCGGAGGGTCAGTACTGAGTGAGCGCTTGTCTGTCGGAGGGTCAGTACTGAGGGAGCGCTGCATGGTCGGAGGGTCAGTTCTGAGGGAGCGCTGCACTGTCGGAGGGTCAGTACTGAGGGAGTGCTGCACTGTCGGAGGGTCAGTACTGAGGGATTGCTGCACTGTCGGAGGGTCATTACTGAGGGAGTGCTGCACTGTCGGAGGATTAGTACTGAGGGAGTGCTGCACTGTCGGAGGATCAGTACTGAGGGACTGCTGCACTGTCGGGGGGTCAGTACTGAGGGTGCGTTGCACGGTCAGAGGTCAGTACTGAGGGAGTGCTGCACTGTCAGATGGTCGGTACTGAGGGAGTGCTGCACTGTCGGGGGGTCAGTACTGAGGGAGTACTGCACTGTCGGAGGGTCAGTACTGAGGGAGTGCTGCACTGTCAGAGGGTCAGTACTGAGGGATTGCTGCACTGTCGGAGGGTCAGTACTGAGGGAGTGCTGCACTGTCCGAGGGTCAGTACTGAGGGATTGCTACACTGTCGGAGGATCAGTACTGAGGGAATGCTGCACTGTCGGGGCGTCAGTACTGAGGGAGTGCTGCACTGTCGGAGGATCAGTACTGAGGGAGTGCTGCACTGTCGGATGGTCGGTACTGAGGGAGTGCTGCCCTGTCAGAGGGTCAGTACTGAGGGACTGCTGTAGAGTCCAATGGTCAGTACTGAGGGAGCGCTGCACTGTCTTGGGGTCAGTACTGAGGGAGTGCTGCCCTGTCAGAGGGTCAGTACTGAGGGAGTGCTGCACTGTCTTGGGGTCAGTACTGAGGGAGTGCTGCCCTGTCGGAGGGTCGGTACTGAGGGAATGCGGCACTGTCGGAGGGTCGGTACTGAGGGAATGCTTCACTGTCGGAGGGTCAGTACTGAGGGATTGCTGCACTGTCGGAGGGTCATTACTGAGGGAGTGCTGCACTGTCGGAGGGTCAGTACTGAGGGATTGCTGCACTGTCGGAGGATCAGTACTGAGGGAGTGCTTGCCTGTCGGAGGGTCAGTACTGAGGGAGCGCTTGACTGTCGGAGGGTCAGTACTGAGGGAGCGCTGCACTATTGGAGGGTCAGTACTGAGGGAGTGCCTCACTGTCGGAGGGTCAGTACTGAGGTATTGCTGCACTGTCGGCGGGTCAGTACTGAGGGAGTGCGGCACTGTCAGAGGGACAGTACTGAGGGAATGCTGCACTGTCGGGGGGTCAGAACTGAGGGAGTGCTGCACTGTCGGAGGGTTAGTACTGAGGGTGCGCTGCACTGTCAGATGGTCGGTACTGAGGGAGTGCTGCACTGTCGGAGGGTCAGTACTGAGGGAGTGCTGCACTGTCGGAGGGTCTGTACTGAGGGAATGCTGCACTGTCAGAGGGTCAGTACTGAGGGAATGCTGCACTGTCGGAGGGTCAGTACTGAGTGAGCGCTTGACTGTCGGATGGTCAGTACTGAGGGAGCGCTGCACTGTGGTAGGGTCAGTACTGAGGGTGCACTGCACTGTCGGAGGGTCAGTACTGAGGGAGTGCTGCACTGTCGGAGGATCAGTACTGAGGGAATGCTGCACTGTCGGAGGGTCAGTACTGAGGGAGTGCTGCACTGTCGGATGGTCAGTACTGAGGGAGCGCTGCACTGTGGGAGGGTCAGTACTGAGGGAGTGCTGCACTGTCGGATGGTCGGTACTGAGGGAATGCTGCACTGTCGGAGGGTCAGTACTGAGGGATTGCTGCACTGTCGCAGGATCAGTACTGAGGGAATTCTGCACTGTCGGGGGGTCGGTACTGAGGGAGTGCTGCACTGTCGGAGGATCAGTACTGAGGGAGTGCAGCACTGTCGGGGGGTCAGTACTGAGGGTGCGCTGCACTGTGAGATGGTCGGTACTGAGGGAATGCTGCACTGTCGGAGGGTCAGTACTGAGGTAGTGCTGCACTGTCGGAGGGTCTGTACTGAGGGAATGCTGCACTGTCAGAGGGTCAGTACTGAGTGAGCGCTTGACTGTCGGAGGGTCTACTGAGTGAGCGCTTGACTGTCGGAGGGTCAGTACTGAGGGAGCGCTGCACTGTCGGAGGGTCAGTACTGAGGGAGCGCTGCACTGTCGGAGGGTCAGTACTGTGGGTGCGCTGCACTGTCAGATGGTCGGGACTGAGGGAGTGCTGCACTGTCAGAGGATCAGTACTGAGGGAGTGCTGCACTGTCGGAGGGTCTGTACTGAGGGAATGCTGCACTGTCAGAGGGTCAGTACAGAGGGAATGCTGCACTGTCGGAGGGTCAGTACTGAGTGAGCACTTGACTGTCGGAGGGTCAGTACTGAGGGAGCGCTGCACTGTCGGAGGGTCAGTACTGAGGGTGCGCTGCACTGTCAGATGGTCGGTACTGAGGAAGTGCTGCACTGTCGGAGGGTCAGTACTGAGGGAGTGGTGCACTGTCGGAGGGTCTGTACTGAGGGAATGCTGCACTGTCGGAGGGTCAGTACTGAGTGAGCGCTTGACTGTCGGAGTGTCAGTACTGAGGGAGCGCTGCACTGTCGGAGGGTCAGTACTGAGGGAGCGCTGCACTGTCGGAGGGTCAGTACTGAGGGAGTGCTGCACTGTCGGAGGGTCAGTACTGAGGGATTGCTGCACTGTCGGAGGGTCAGTACTGAGTGAGCGTTTGACTGTCGGATGGTCAGTACTGAGGGAGTGCTGCACTGTGGTAGGGTCAGTACTGAGGGTGCACTGCACTGTCGGAGGGTCAGTACTGAGGGAGTGCTGCACTGTCGGAGGATCAGTACTGAGGGAATGCTGCACTGTCGGAGGGTCAGTACTGAGGGAGTGCTGCACTGTCGGATGGTCAGTACTGAGGGAGCGCTGCACTGTGGGAGGGTCAGTACTGAGGGAGTGCTGCACTGTCGGATGGTCGGTACTGAGGGAATGCTGCACTGTCGGAGGGTCAGTACTGAGGGAGTGCAGCACTGTCGGGGGGTCGGTACTGAGGGAGTGCTGCACTGTCGGATGGTCGGTACTGAGGGAGTGCTGCACTGTCGGAGGATCAGTACTGAGGGAGTGCGGCACTGTCGGAGGGTCAGTACTGAGGGAATGCTGCACTTTCGGTGGGTCAGTAGTGAGGGAGTGCTGCACTGTCGGAGGGTCAGTACTGAGGGAGCGCTGCACTGTCAGATGGTCGGTACTGAGGGAGTGCTGCACTGTCGGAGGGTCAGTACTGAGGGAGTGCTGCACTGTCGGAAGGTCTGTACTGAGGGAATGCTGCATTGTCAGAGGGTCAGTACTGAGGGAATGCTGCACTGTCGGAGGGTCAGTACTGAGTGAGCGCTTGACTGTCGGATGGTCAGTACTGAGGGAGCGCTGCACTGTCGGAGGGTCAGTACTGAGGGAGCGCTGCACTGTCGGAGGGTCAGTACTGAGGGAGTTCTTCACTGTCGGAGGGTCAGTACTGAGGGATTGCTGCACTGTCGGAGGGTCATTACTGAGGGAGTGCTGCACTCTCGGAGGGTCAGTACTGAGGGAGCGCTGCACTTTCGGAGGGTCAGTACTGAGGGTGCGCTGCAGTGTCAGATGGTCGATATTGAGGGAGTGCTGCACTGTCGGAGGGTCAGTACTGAGGGAGTGCTGCACTGTCGGAGGGTCTGTACTGAGGGAATGCTGCACTGTCAGAGGGTCAGTACTGAGGGAATGCTGCACTGTCGGAGGGTCAGTACTGAGTGAGCGCTTGTCTGTCGGAGGGTCAGTACTGAGGGAGCGCTGCATGGTCGGAGGGTCAGTTCTGAGGGAGCGCTGCACTGTCGGAGGGTCAGTACTGAGGGAGTGCTGCACTGTCGGAGGGTCAGTACTGAGGGATTGCTGCACTGTCGGAGGGTCATTACTGAGGGATTGCTGCACTGTCGGAGGATTAGTACTGAGGGAGTGCTGCACTGTCGGAGGATCAGTACTGAGGGACTGCTGCACTGTCGGGGGGTCAGTACTGAGGGTGCGTTGCACGGTCAGAGGTCAGTACTGAGGGAGTGCTGCACTGTCAGATGGTCGGTACTGAGGGAGTGCTGCACTGTCGGGGGGTCAGTACTGAGGGAGTACTGCACTGTCGGAGGGTCAGTACTGAGGGAGTGCTGCACTGTCAGAGGGTTAGTACTGAGGGATTGCTGCACTGTCGGAGGGTCAGTACTGAGGGAGTGCTGCACTGTCTTGGGGTCAGTACTGAGGGAGTGCTGCCCTGTCAGAGGGTCAGTACTGAGGGAGTGCTGCACTGTCTTGGGGTCAGTACTGAGGGAGTGCTGCCCTGTCGGAGGGTCGGTACTGAGGGAATGCGGCACTGTCGGAGGGTCGGTACTGAGGGAATGCTGCACTGTCGGAGGGTCCGTGCTGAGGGATTGCTGCACTGTCGGAGTGTCAGTACTGAGGGAATGCTGCACTGTCAGAGGGTCAGTACTGAGGGAATACTGCACTGTCGGAGGATCAGTACTGATGGAGTGCTGCACTGTCGGAGGATCAGTACTGAGGGAATGCTGCACTGTCGGAGGGTCAGTACTGAGTGAGCGCTTGACTGTCGGAGGGTCAGTTCTGAGGGAGCGCTGCACTGTCGGAGGGTCAGTACTGAGGGAGTGCAGCACTGTCGGAGGGTCAGTACTGAGGGAGTGCTGCACGGTCTGGGGGTCAGTAGTGAGGGAGTGCTGAACAGTCAGAGGTTCAGTACTGAGGGATGGCTGCACTGTCGGAGGGTCTGTACTGAGGGAATGCTGCACTGTCAGAGGGTCAGGACTGAGTGAGCGCTTGCCTGTCGGAGGGTCAGTACTGAGGGAGCGCTTGACTGTCGGAGGGTCAGTACTGAGGGAGCGCTGCACTATTGGAGGGTCAGTACTGAGGGAGTGCCTCACTGTCGGAGGGTCAGTACTGAGGTATTGCTGCACTGTCGGCGGGTCAGTACTGAGGGAGTGCGGCACTGTCAGAGGGTCAGTACTGAGGGAATGCTGCACTGTCGGGGGGTCAGAACTGAGGGAGTGCTGCACTGTCGGAGGGTTAGTACTGAGGGTGCGCTGCACTGTCAGATGGTCGGTACTGAGGGAGTGCTGCACTGTCGGAGGGTCAGTACTGAGGGAGTGCTGCACTGTCGGAGGGTCTGTACTGAGGGAATGCTGCACTGTCAGAGGGTCAGTACTGAGGGAATGCTGCACTGTCGGAGGGTCAGTACTGAGTGAGCGCTTGACTGTCGGATGGTCAGTACTGAGGGAGCGCTGCACTGTGGTAGGGTCAGTACTGAGGGTGCACTGCACTGTCGGAGGGTCAGTACTGAGGGAGTGCTGCACTGTCGGAGGATCAGTACTGAGGGAATGCTGCACTGTCGGAGGGTCAGTACTGAGGGAGTGCTGCACTGTCGGATGGTCAGTACTGAGGGAGCGCTGCACTGTGGGAGGGTCAGTACTGAGGGAGTGCTGCACTGTCGGATGGTCGGTACTCAGGGAATGCTGCACTGTCGGAGGGTCAGTACTGAGGGATTGCTGCACTGTCGCAGGATCAGTACTGAGGGAATTCTGCACTGTCGGGGGGTCGGTACTGAGGGAGTGCTGCAATGTCGGAGGATCAGTACTGAGGGAGTGCAGCACTGTCGGGGGGTCAGTACTGAGGGCGCGCTGCACTGTGAGATGGTCGGTACTGAGGGAATGCTGCACTGTCGGAGGGTCAGTACTGAGGTAGTGCTGCACTGTCGGAGGGTCTGTACTGCGGGAATGCTGCACTGTCAGAGGGTCAGTACTGAGTGAGCGCTTGACTGTCGGAGGGTCTACTGAGTGAGCGCTTGACTGTCGGAGGGTCAGTACTGAGGGAGCGCTGCACTGTTGGAGGGTCAGTACTGAGGGAGCGCTGCACTGTCGGAGGGTCAGTACTGAGGGTGCGCTGCACTGTCAGATGGTCGGGACTGTGGGAGTGCTGCACTGTCAGAGGATCAGTACTGAGGGAGTGCTGCACTGTCGGAGGGTCTGTTCTGAGGGAATGCTGCACTGTCAGAGGGTCAGTACAGAGGGAATGCTGCACTGTCGGAGGGTCAGTACTGAGTGAGCGCTTGACTGTCGGAGGGTCAGTACTGAGGGAGCGCTGCACTGTCGGAGGTTCAGTACTGAGGGTGCGCTGCACTGTCAGATGGTCGGTACTGAGGAAGTGCTGCACTGTCGGAGGGTCAGTACTGAGGGAGTGGTGCACTGTCGGAGGGTCTGTACTGAGGGAATGCTGCATTGTCGGAGGGTCAGTACTGAGTGAGCGCTTGACTGTCGGAGTGTCAGTACTGAGGGAGTGCTGCACTGTCGGAGGGTCAGTACTGAGGGAGCGCTGCACTGTCGGAGGGTCAGTACTGAGGGAGTGCTGCACTGTCGGAGGGTCAGTACTGAGGGATTGCTGCACTGTCGGAGGGTCAGTACTGAGTGAGCGCTTGACTGTCGGATGGTCAGTACTGAGGGAGTGCTGCACTGTGGTAGGGTCAGTACTGAGGGTGCACTGCACTGTCGGAGGGTCAGTACTGAGGGAGTGCTGCACTGTCGGAGGATCAGTACTGAGGGAATGCTGCACTGTCGGAGGGTCAGTACTGAGGGATTGCTGCACTGTCGGATGGTCGGTACTGAGGGAATGCTGCACTGTCGGAGGATCAGTACTGAGGGATTGCTGCACTGTCGGAGGGTCAGTACTGAGTGAGCGCTTGACTGTCGGATGGTCAGTACTGAGGGAGTGCTGCACTGTGGTAGGGTCAGTACTGAGGGTGCACTGCACTGTCGGAGGGTCAGTACTGAGGGAGTGCTGCACTGTCGGAGGATCAGTACTGAGGGAATGCTGCACTGTGGGAGGGTCAGTACTGAGGGAGTGCTGCACTGTCGGATGGTCGGTACTGAGGGAATGCTGCACTGTCGGAGGATCAGTACTGAGGGAATTCTGCACTGTCGCGGGGTCGGTACTGAGGGAGTGCTGCACTGTCGGAGGATCAGTACTGAGGGAGTGCAGCACTGTCGGGGGGTCGGTACTGAGGGAGTGCTGCACTGTCGGATGGTCGGTACTGAGGGAGTGCTGCACTGTCGGAGGATCAGTACTGAGGGAGTGCGGCACTGTCGGAGGGTCAGTACTGAGGGATTGCTGCACTGTAGGGGGTCAGTACTGAGGGAGCGCTGCACTGTCGGAGGGTCAGTACTGAGGGAGTGCTTCACTGTCGGAGGGTCAGTACTGAGGGAATGCTGCACTTTCGGTGGGTCAGTAGTGAGGGAGTGCTGCACTGTCGGAGGGTCAGTACTGAGGGTGCGCTGCACTGTCAGATGGTCGGTACTGAGGGAGTGCTGCACTGTCGGAGGGTCAGTACTGAGGGAGTGCTGCACTGTCGGAGGGTCTGTACTGAGGGAATGCTGCATTGTCAGAGGGTCAGTACTGAGGGAATGCTGCACTGTCGGAGGGTCAGTACTGAGTGAGCGCTTGACTGTCGGATGGTCAGTACTGAGGGAGCGCTGCACTGTCGGAGGGTCAGTACTGAGGGAGCGCTGCACTGTCGGAGGGTCAGTACTGAGGGAGTGCTTCACTGTCGGAGGGTCAGTACTGAGGGATTGCTGCACTGTCGGAGGGTCATTACTGAGGGAGTGCTGCACTGTCAGAGGGTCAGTACTGAGGGATTGCTGCACTGTCGGAGGATCAGTACTGAGGGAGTGCTGCACTGTCGGATGGTCGGTTCTGAGGGCGTGCTGCACTGTCAGAGGGTCAGTACTGAGGGAGTACTGCACTGTCGGAGGATCAGTACTGAGGGAATGCTGCACTGTCGGAGGGTCAGTACTGAGGGATTGCTGCACTGTAGGGGGTCAGTACTGAGGGAGCGCTGCACTGTGAGATGGTCGGTACTGAGGGAATGCTGCACTGTCGGAGGGTCAGTACTGAGGTAGTGCTGCACTGTCGGAGGGTCAGTACTGAGGGAATGCTGCACTGTCAGAGGGTCAGTACTGAGGGAATGCTGCACTGTCGGAGGGTCAGTACTGAGTGAGCGCTTGACTGTCGGAGGGTCAGTACTGAGGGAGCGCTGCACTGTCGGAGGGTCAGTACTGAGGGAGCGCTGCACTGTCGGAGGGTCAGTACTGAGGGTGCGCTGCAGTGTCAGATGGTCGATATTGAGGGAGTGCTGCACTGTCGGAGGGTCAGTACTGAGGGAGTGCTGCACTGTCGGAGGGTCTGTACTGAGGGAATGCTGCACTGTCAGAGGGTCAGTACTGAGGGAATGCTGCACTTTCGGAAGGTCAGTACTGAGGGTGTGCTGCACTGTCAGATGGTCGGTATTGAGGGAGCGCTGCACTGTCGGAGGGTCAGTACTGAGGGAGTGCTGCACTGTCGGAGGGTCTGTACTGAGGGAATGCTGCACTGTCAGAGGGTCAGTACTGAGGGAATGCTGCACTGTCGGAGGGTCAGTACTGAGTGAGCGCTTGTCTGTCGGAGGGTCAGTACTGAGGGAGCGCTGCATGGTCGGAGGGTCAGTACTGAGGGAGCGCTGCACTGTCGGAGGGTCAGTACTGAGGGAGTGCTGCACTGTCGGAGGGTCAGTACTGAGGGATTGCTGCACTGTCGGAGGGTCATTACTGAGGGATTGCTGCACTGTCGGAGGATTAGTACTGAGGGAGTGCTGCACTGTCGGAGGATCAGTACTGAGGGACTGCTGCACTGTCGGGGGGTCAGTACTGAGGGTGCGTTGCACGGTCAGAGGTCAGTACTGAGGGAGTGCTGCACTGTCAGATGGTCGGTACTGAGGGAGTGCTGCACTGTCGGGGGGTCAGTACTGAGGGAGTACTGCACTGTTGGAGGGTCAGTACTGAGGGAGTGCTGCACTGTCAGAGGGTCAGTACTGAGGGATTGCTGCACTGTCCGAGGGTCAGTACTGAGGGATTGCTACACTGTCGGAGGATCAGTACTGAGGGAATGCTGCACTGTCGGGGCGTCAGTACTGAGGGAGTGCTGCACTGTCGGAGGATCAGTACTGAGGGAGTGCTGCACTGTCGGATGGTCGGTACTGAGGGAGTGCTGCCCTGTCAGAGGGTCAGTACTGAGGGACTGCTGTAGAGTCTAATGGTCAGTACTGAGGGAGCGCTGCACTGTCTTGGGGTCAGTACTGAGGGAGTGCTGCCCTGTCAGAGGGTCAGTACTGAGGGAGTGCTGCACTGTCTTGGGGTCAGTACTGAGGGAGTGCTGCCCTGTCGGAGGGTCGGTACTGAGGGAATGCGGCACTGTCGGAGGGTCGGTACTGAGGGAATGCTGCACTGTCGGAGGGTCCGTGCTGAGGGATTGCTGCACTGTCGGAGTGTCAGTACTGAGGGAATGCTGCACTGTCAGAGGGTCAGTACTGAGGGAATACTGCACTGTCGGAGGATCAGTACTGATGGAGTGCTGCACTGTCGGATGGTCGGTACTGAGGGAGTGCTGCACTGTCGGAGGATCAGTACTGAGGGAATGCTGCACTGTCGGAGGGTCAGTACTGAGTGAGCGCTTGACTGTCGGAGGGTCAGTACTGAGGGAGTGCTGCACTGTCGGAGGGTCAGTAATGAGGGAGCGCTGCACTGTCGGAGGGTCAGTACTGAGGGAGTGCAGCACTGTCGGAGGGTCAGTACTGAGGGAGTGCTGCACGGTCTGGGGGTCAGTAGTGAGGGAGTGCTGAACAGTCGGAGGTTCAGTACTGAGGGATGGCTGCACTGTCGGAGGGTCTGTACTGAGGGAATGCTGCACTGTCAGAGGGTCAGGACTGAGTGAGTGCTTGCCTGTCGGAGGGTCAGTACTGAGGGAGCGCTTGACTGTCGGAGGGTCAGTACTGAGGGAGCGCTGCACTATTGGAGGGTCAGTACTGTGGGAGTGCCTCACTGTCGGAGGGTCAGTCCTGAGGTATTGCTGCACTGTCGGCGGGTCAGTACTGAGGGAGTGCGGCACTGTCGGAGGGTCAGTACTGAGGGAATGCTGCACTGTCGGGGGGTCAGAAATGAGGGAGTTCTGCACTGTCGGAGGGTTAGTACTGAGGGTGCGCTGCACTGTCAGATGGTCGGTACTGAGGGAGTGCTGCACTGTCGGAGGGTCAGTACTGAGGGAGTGCTGCACTGTCGGAGGGTCTGTACTGAGGGAATGCTGCACTGTCAGAGGGTCAGTACTGAGGGAATGCTGCACTGTCGGAGGGTCAGTACTGAGTGAGCGCTTGACTGTCGGATGGTCAGTACTGAGGGAGCGCTGCACTGTGGTAGGGTCAGTACTGAGGGTGCACTGCACTGTCGGAGGGTCAGTACTGAGGGAGTGCTGCACTGTCGGAGGATCAGTACTGAGGGAATGCTGCACTGTCGGAGGGTCAGTACTGAGGGAGTGCTGCACTGTCGGATGGTCAGTACTGAGGGAGCGCTGCACTGTGGGAGGGTCAGTACTGAGGGAGTGCTGCACTGTCGGATGGTCGGTACTGAGGGAATGCTGCACTGTCGGAGGGTCAGTACTGAGGGATTGCTGCACTGTCGGAGGATCAGTACTGAGGGAATTCTGCACTGTCGGCGGGTCGGTACTGAGGGAGTGCTGCACTGTCGGGGGGTCAGTACTGAGGGTGCGCTGCACTGTGAGATGGTCGGTACTGAGGGAATGCTGCACTGTCGGAGGGTCAGTACTGAGGTAGTGCTGCACTGTCGGAGGGTCTGTACTGAGGGAATGCTGCACTGTCAGAGGGTCAGTACTGAGTGAGCGCTTGACTGTCGGAGGGTCAGTACTGAGGGAGCGCTGCACTGTCGGAGGGTCAGTACTGAGGGAGCGCTGCACTGTCGGAGGGTCAGTACTGAGGGTGCGCTGCACTGTCAGATGGTCGGGACTGAGGGAGTGCTGCACTGTCAGAGGATCAGTACTGAGGGAGTGCTGCACTGTCGGAGGGTCTGTACAGAGGGAATGCTGCACTGTCGGAGGGTCAGTACTGAGTGAGCGCTTGACTGTCGGAGGGTCAGTACTGAGGGAGCGCTGCACTGTCGGAGGGTCAGTACTGAGGGTGCGCTGCACTGTCAGATGGTCGGTACTGAGGAAGTGCTGCACTGTCGGAGGGTCAGTACTGAGGGAGTGGTGCACTGTCGGAGGGTCTGTACTGAGGGAATGCTGCACTGTCGGAGGGTCAGTACTGAGTGAGCGCTTGACTGTCGGAGTGTCAGTACTGAGGGAGCGCTGCACTGTCGGAGGGTCAGTACTGAGGGAGCGCTGCACTGTCGGAGGGTCAGTACTGAGGGAGTGCTGCACTGTCGGAGGGTCAGTACTGAGGGATTGCTGCACTGTCGGAGGGTCAGTACTGAGTGAGCGCTTGACTGTCGGATGGTCAGTACTGAGGGAGTGCTGCACTGTGGTAGGGTCAGTACTGAGGGTGCACTGCACTGTCGGAGGGTCAGTACTGAGGGAGTGCTGCACTGTAGGAGGATCAGTACTGAGGGAATGCTGCACTGTCGGAGGGTCAGTACTGAGGGAGTGCTGCACTGTCGGATGGTCAGTACTGAGGGAGCGCTGCACTGTGGGAGGGTCAGTACTGAGGGAGTGCTGCACTGTCGGATGGTCGGTACTGAGGGAATGCTGCACTGTCGGAGGGTCAGTACTGAGGGATTGCTGCACTGTCGGAGGATCAGTACTGAGGGAATTCTGCACTGTCGCGGGGTTGGTACTGAGGGAGTGCTGCACTGTTGGAGGATCAGTACTGAGGGAGTGCAGCACTGTCGGGGGGTCAGTACTGAGGGTGCGCTGCACTGTGAGATGGTCGGTACTGAGGGAATGCTACACTGTCGGAGGGTCAGTACTGAGGTAGTGCTGCACTGTCGGAGGGTCTGTACTGAGGGAATGCTGCACTGTCAGAGGGTCAGTACTGAGGGAATGCTGCACTGTCGGAGGGTCAGTACTGAGTGAGCGCTTGACTGTCGGAGGGTCAGTACTGAGGGAGCGCTGCACTGTCGGAGGGTCAGTACTGAGGGTGCGCTGCACTGTCAGATGGTCGGTACTGAGGAAGTGCTGCACTGTCGGAGGGTCAGTACTGAGGGAGTGCTGCACTGTCGGAGGGTCTGTACTGAGGGAATGCTGCACTGCCGGAGGGTCAGTACTGAGTGAGCGCTTGACTGTCGGAGTGTCAGTACTGAGGGAGCGCTGCACTGTCGGAGGGTCAGTACTGAGGGAGCGCTGCACTGTTGGAGGGTCAGGACTGAGGGAGTGCTGCACTGTCGGAGGGTCATTACTGAGGGAGTGCTGCACTGTCGGAGGGTCAGTACTGAGGGATTGCTGCACTGTCGGAGGGTCATTGCTGAGGGATTGCTGCACTGTCAGAGGATCAGTACTGAGGGAGTGCTGCACTGTCGGATGGTCAGTACTGAGGGAGCGCTGCACTGTGGGAGGGTCAGTACTGAGGGAGTGCAGCACTGTCGGATGGTCGGTACTGAGGGAATGCTGCACTGTCGGATGGTCGGTCCTGAGGGAATGCTGCACTGTCGGGGGGTCAGTACTGAGGGTGCGCTGCACTGTCAGATGGTCAGTACTGAGGGAGTGCTGCACTGTCGGATGCTCGGTACTGAGGGAGTGCTGCACTGTCTGAGGGTCAGTACTGAGGGAGTGCTGCACTGTCGGAGGATCAGTACTGAGGGAATGCTGCACTGTCGGAGGGTCAGTACTGAGGGAATGCTGCACTGTCGGAGGGTCAGTACTGAGTGAGCGCTTGACTGTCGGAGGGTCAGTACTGAGGGAGCGCTGCACTGTCTGAGGGTCAGTACTGAGGGAGTGCTGCACTGTCGGAGGATCAGTACTGAGGGAATGCTGCACTGTCGGAGGGTCAGTACTGAGGGAGTGCTGCACTGTCGGATGGTCAGTACTGAGGGAGCGCTGCACTGTGGGAGGGTCAGTACTGAGGGAGTGCAGCACTGTCGGATGGTCGGTACTGAGGGAATGCTGCACTGTCGGAGGGTCAGTACTGAGGGATTGCTGCACTGTCGGAGGGTCAGTACTGAGGGAATTCTGCACTGTCGGGGGGTCAGTACTGAGGGAGTGCTGCACTGTCGGAGGCTCAGTACTGAGGGAGTGCTGCACTGTCGGGAGGTCAGTACTGAGGGAGTGCTGCACTGTCGGAGGGTCTGTACTGAGGGAATGCTGCACTGTCGGATGGTCAGTACTGAGGGAATGCTGCACTGTCGGAGGGTCAGTACTGAGTGAGCGCTTGACTGTCGGAGGGTCAGTACTGAGGGAGCGCTGCACTGTCGGAGGGTCAGTACTGAGGGAGTGCTGCACTGTCGGAGTGTCAGTACTGAGGGAGTGCTGCACTGTCGGAGGGTCTGTACTGAGGGAATGCTGCACTGTCAGAGGGTCAGTACTGAGGGAATGCTGCATTGTCGGAGGGTCAGTACTGAGTGAGCGCTTGACTGTCGGAGGGTCAGTACTGAGGGAGCGCTGCACTGTCGGAGGGTCAGTACTGAGGGATTGCTGCACCGTCGGAGGGTCATTACTGAGGGAGTGCTGCACTGTCGGAGGGTCAGCACTGAGGGATTGCTGCCCTGTCGGAGGATAGGTACTGAGGGAGTGCTGCACTGTCGGATGGTCGGTACTGAGGGAGTGCTGCACTGTCAGAGGGTCAGTACTGAGGGAGTGCTGCACTGTCGGAGGATCGGTACTGAGGGAATGCTGCACTGTCGGGGGGTCAGTACTGAGGGAGTGCTGCACTGTCGGAGGGTCAGTACTGAGGGAGTGCTGCACTGTCGGAGGGTCAGTACTGAGGGAGTGCTGCACTGTCGGATGGTCGCTACTGAGGGAGTGCTGCACTGTCGGATGGTCGGTACTGAGGGAGTGCCGGCCTGTCAGAGGGTCAGTACTGAGTGACTGCTGCACAGTCGGATGGTCAGTCCTGAGGGAGCGCTGCACTGTCTTGGGGTCAGTACTGAGGGAGTGCTCCCCTGTCAGAGGGTCAGTACTGAGGGAGTGCTGCACTGTCTTGGGGTCAGCACTGAGGGAGTGCTGTCCTGTCGGAGGGTCAGTACTGAGGGAATGCGGCACTGTCGGAGGGTCGGTACTGAGGGAATGCTGCACTGTCGGAAGGTCAGAACTGAGGCAGTGCTGCACTGTCGGAGGGTCCGTGCTGAGGGATTGCTGCACTGTCGGAGGGTCAGTACTGAGGGAATGCTGCACTGTCAGAGGTTCAGTACTGAGGGAATACTGCACTGTCGGAGGGTCAGTACTGACTGAATGCTGCACTGTCGGAGGGTCTGTACTGAGGGATTGCTGCACTGTCGGAGGATCAGTACTGAGGGAATGCTGCACTGTGGGAGTGTCAGTACTGAGGGAGTGCTGCACTGTTGGGTGGTCAGTACTGAGGGAGTGCTGCACGGTCTGGGGGTCAGTAGTGAGTGAGTGCTGAACTGTCGGAGGTTCAGTACTGAGGGATTGCTGCACTGTCGGAGGGTCTGGAATGAGGGAATGCTGCACTGTCAGAGGGTCAGTACTGAGTGAGCGCTTGACTGTCGGATGGTCAGTACTGAGGGAGCGCTGCACTGTAGGAGGGTCAGTACTGAGGGAGCGCTGCACTGTCGGAGGGTCAGTACTGAGGGAGTGCTGCACTGTCGGATGGTCAGGACTGAGGGATTGCTGCACTGTCGGAGGGTCATTACTGAGGGAGTGCTGCACTGTCGGAGGGTGAGTACTGAGGGATTGCTGCACTGTCGGAGGATCAGTACTGATGGAGTGCTGCACTGTCGGATGGTCGGTACTGAGGGAGTGCTGCACTGTCAGAGGGTCAGTACTGACGGAGTGCTGCACTGTCGGAGGATCAGTACTGAGGGAATGCTGCACTGTCGGGGGGTCAGTACTGAGTGAGCGCTTGACTGTCGGAGGGTCAGTACTGAGGGAGCGCTGCACTGTCGGATGGTCAGTACTGAGGGATTGCTGCACTGTCGGAGGGTCATTACTGAGGGAATGCTGCACTGTCGGAGGGTCAGTACTGAGGGATTGCTGCGCTTTCGGAGGGTCAGTGCTGAGCGAGCGCTTGACTGTCGGAGGGTCAGTACTGAGGGAGCGCTGCACTGTCGGAGGGTCAGTACTGAGGGAGCGCTGCACTGTCGGAGGCTCAGTACTGAGGGAGCGCTGCACTGTCGGAGGGTCAGGACTGAGGGAGTGCTGCACTGTCGGAGGGTCATTACTGAGGGAGTGCTGCACTGTCGGAGGGTCAGTACTGAGGGATTGCTGCGCTGTCGGAGGGTCATTGCTGAGGGATTGCTGCACTGTCAGAGGATCAGTACTGAGGGAGTGCTGCACTGTCGGATGGTCGGTACTGAGGGAATGCTGCACTGTCGGAGGGTCTGTACTGAGGGATTGCTGCACTGTCGGAGGATCAGTACTGAGGGAGTGCTGCACTGTCGGATGCTCGGTACTGAGGCAGTGCTGCACTGTTTGAGGGTCAGTACTGAGGGAGTGCTGCACTGTCGGAGGATCAGTACTGAGGGAATGCTGCACTGTCGGAGGGTCAGTACTGAGGGAATGCTGCACTGTCGGAGGGTCAGTACTGAGTGAGCGCTTGACTGTCGGAGGGTCAGTACTGAGGGAGCGCTGCACTGTCTGAGGGTCAGTACTGAGGGAGTGCTGCACTGTCGGAGGATCAGTACTGAGGGAATGCTGCACTGTCGGAGGGTCAGTACTGAGGGAGTGCTGCACTGTCGGATGGTCATTCCTGAGGGAGCGCTGCACTGTGGGATGGTCGGTACTGAGGGAGTGCAGCACTGTCGGATGCTCGGTACTGAGGGAATGCTGCACTGTCGGAGGGTCAGTACTGAGGGAGTGCTGCACTGGCGGAGGGTCAGTACTGAGGGAATTCTGCACTGTCGGGGGGTCAGTACTGAGGGAGTGCTGCACTGTCGGAGGCTCAGTACTGAGGGAATGCTGCACTGTCGTAGGGTCAGTACTGAGTGAGCGCTTGACTGTCGGAGGGTCAGTACTGAGGGAGCGCTGCACTGTCGGAGGGTCAGTACTGAGGGAGTGCTGCACTGTCGGAGTCAGTACTGAGGGAGTGCTGCACTGTCGGAGGGTCTGTACTGAGGGAATGCTGCACTGTCAGAGGGTCAGTACTGAGGGAATGCTGCATTGTCGGAGGGTCAGTACTGAGTGAGCGCTTGACTGTCGGAGGGTCAGTACTGAGGGAGCGCTGCACTGTCGGAGGGTCAGTACTGTGGGAGTGCTGCACTGTCGGAGGGTCAGTACTGAGGGATTGCTGCACCGTCGGAGGGTCATTACTGAGGGAGTGCTGCACTGTCGGATGGTCGGTACTGAGGGTGTGCTGCACTGTCAGAGGGTCAGTACTGAGGGAGTGCTGCACTGTCGGAGGGTCAGTACTGAGGGAATGCTGCACTGTCGGGGGGTCAGTACTGAGGGATTGCTGCACTGTCGGACGGTCAGTACTGAGGGAGTGCTGCACTGTCGGAGGGTCAGTACTGAGGGAGTGCTGCACTGTCGGATGGTCGGTACTGAGGGAGTGCTGCACTGTCGGATGGTCGGTACTGAGGGAGTGCTGCCCTGTCAGAGGGTCAGTACTGAGGGACTGCTGCACAGTCGGATGGTCAGTACTGAGGGAGTGCTGCACTGTCTTGGGGTCAGCACTGAGGGAGTGCTGCCCTGTCGGAGGGTCAGTACTGAGGGAATGCGGCACTGTCGGAGGGTCGGTACTGAGGGAATGCTGCACTGTCGGAAGGTCAGTACTGAGGCAGTGCTGCACTTTCGGAGGGTCCGTGCTGAGGGATTGCTGCACTGTCGGAGGGTCAGTACTGAGGGAATGCTGCACTGTCAGAGGGTCAGTACTGAGGGAATACTGCACTGTCGGAGGGTCAGTACTGACTGAATGCTGCACTGTCGGAGGGTCAGTACTGAGGGATTGCTGCACTGTCGGAGGATCAGTACTGAGGGAATGCTGCACTGTGGGAGTGTCAGTACTGAGGGAGTGCTGCACTGTTGGGTGGTCAGTACTGAGGGAGTGCTGCACTGTCTGGGGGTCAGTAGTGAGTGAGTGCTGAACTGTCGGAGGTTCAGTACTGAGGGATTGCTGCACTGTCGGAGCTTCTGGAATGAGGGAATGCTGCACTGTCAGAGGGTCAGTACGGAGGGAATGCTTGACTGTCGGAGGGTCAGTACTGAGGGAGCGCTTGACTGTCGGAGGGTCAGTACTGAGGGAGCGCTGCACTGTTGGAGGGTCAGTACTGAGGGAGTGCTGCACTGTCGGAGGGTCATTACTGAGGGAGCGCTGCACTGTCGGAGGGGCAGTACTGAGGGAGTGCGGCACTGTCGGAGGGTCAGTACTGAGGGAATGCTGCACTGTCGGGGGCTCAGTACTGAGGGCGTGCTGCACTGTCGGAGGGTCAGTACTGAGGGAGTGCTGCACTGTCGGAGGGTCTGTACTGAGGGAATGCTGCACTGTCAGAGGGTCAGTACTGAGGGAATTCTGCACTGTCGAAGGGTCAGGACTGAGTGAGCGCTTGACTGTCGGATGGTCAGTACTGAGGGAGTGCTGCACTGTAGGAGGGTCAGTACTGAGGGAACGCTGCACTGTCGGAGGGTCAGTACTGAGGGAGTGCTGCACTGTCGGAGGGTCAGGACTGAGGGATTGCTGCACTGTCGGAGGGTCATTACTGAGGGAGTGCTGCACTGTCGGAGGGTGAGTACTGAGGGATTGCTGCACTGTCAGAGGGTCAGTACTGATGGAGTGCTGCACTGTCGGATGGTCGGTACTGAGGGAGTGCTGCACTGTCAGAGGGTCAGTACTGACGGAGTGCTGCACTGTCGGAGGATCAGTACTGAGGGAATGCTGCACTGTCGGAGGGTCAGTACTGAGTGAGCGCTTGACTGTCGGAGGGTCAGTACTGAGGGAGCGCTGCACTGTCGGAGGGTCAGTACTGAGGGAGTGCTGCACTGTCGGAGGGTCAGTACTGAGGGAGTGCTGCACTGTCGGAGGGTCAGTACTGAGGGATTGCTGCACTGTCGGAGGGTCATTACTGAGGGAGTGCTGCACTGTCGGATGGTCAGTACTGAGGGAGCGCTGCACTGTCGGAGGGTCAGTACTGAGGGAGCGCTGCACTTTCGTAGGGTCAGTACTGAGGGTGCGCTGCACTGTCAGATGGTCGGTACTGAGGGAGTGCTGCACTGTTGGAGGGTCAGGACTGAGGGAATGCTGCACTGTCAGAGGGTCAGTACTGAGGGAATGCTGCACTGTCGGAGTGTCAGAACTGAGGGTGCGCTGCACTGTCAGATGGTCGGTACTGAGGGAGTGCTGCACTGTCGGAGGGTCAGTACTGAGGGAGTGCTGCACTGTCGGAGGGTCAGTACTGAGGGAATGCTGCACTGTCGGAGGGTCAGTACTGAGTGAGCGCTTGACTGTCGGAGTGTCAGTACTGAGGGAGCGCTGCACTGTCGGAGGGTCAGTACTGAGGGAGCGCTGCACTGTCGGAGGGTCAGTACTGAGGGATTGCTGCACTGTCGGAGGGTCAGTACTGACGGATTGCTGCACTGTCGGAGGGTCATTACTGAGGGAGTGCTGCACTGTCGGAGGATCAGTACTGAGGGAGTGCTGCACTGTCGGATGGTCAGTACTGAGGGAGCGCTGCACTGTGGGAGGGTCAGTACTGAATGAGTGCAGCACTGTCGGATGGTCGGTACTGAGGGAATGCTGCACTGTCGGAGGGTCAGTACTGAGGGATTGCTGCACTGTCGGAGAATCAGTACTGAGGGAATTCTGCACTGTCGGGGGGTCAGTACTGAGGGAGTGCTGCACTGTCGGGGGGTCAGTACTGAGGGTGCGCTGCACTGTCAGATGGTCGGTACTGAGGGAGTGCTGCACTGTCGGAGGGTCAGTACTGAGGGAGTGCTGCACTGTCGGAGGTTCTGTACTGAGGGAATGCTGCACTGTCAGAGGGTCAGTACTGAGGTAATGCTGCACTGTCGGAGGGTCAGTACTGAGTGAGTGCTTGACTGTCGGAGGGTCAGTACTGAGGGAGCGCTGCACTGTCGGAGGGTCAGTACTGAGGGAGCGCTGCACTGTCGGAGGGTCAGTACTGAGGGAGTGCTGCACTGTTGGAGGGTCAGTACTGAGGGATTGCTGCACTGTCGGAGGGTCATTACTGAGGGAGTGCTGCACTGTCGGTGGGTCAGTACTGAAGCATTGCTGCACTGTCGGAGGATTAGTACTGAGGGAGTGCTGTACTGTCGGATGGTCGGTACTGAGGGAGTGCTGCACTGTCAGAGGGTCAGTACTGAGGGAGTGCTGCACTGTCGGAGGATCAGTACTGAGGGAATGCTGCACTGTCGGAGGGTCAGTCCTGAGGGAGTGCTGCACTGTCGGATGGTCAGTACTGAGGGAGCGCTGCACTGTGGGAGGGTCAGTACCGAGGGAGTGCTGCACTGTCGGATGGTCAGTACTGAGTGAGCGCTTCACTGTCAGATGGTCGGTACTGAGGGAGTGCTGCACTGTCAGAGGATCAGTACTGAGGGAGTGCTGCACTGTCGGAGGGTCTGTACTGAGGGAATGCTGCACTGTCAGTGGGTCAGTACAGAGGGAAAGCTGCACTGTCGGAGGGTCAGTACTGAGTGAGCGCTTGACTGTCAGATGGTCGGTACTTAGGAAGTGCTGCACTGTCGGAGGGTCAGTACTGAGGGAGTGCTGCACTGTCGGAGGGTCTGTACTGAGGGAATGCTGCACTGTCGGAGGGTCAGTACTGAGTGAGCGCTTGACTGTCGGAGTGTCAGAACTGAGGGTGCGCTGCACTGTCAGATGGTCGGTACTGAGGGAGCGCTGCACTGTCGGAGGGTCAGTACTGAGGGAGTGCTGCACTGTCGGAGGGTCAGTACTGAGGGATTGCTGCACTGTCGGAGGGTCAGTACTGAGTGAGCGCTTGACTGTCGGATGGTCAGTACTGAGGGAGCGCTGCACTGTGGTAGGGTCAGTACTGAGGGTGCACTGCACTGTCGGAGGGTCAGTACTGAGGGAGTGCTGCACTGTCGGAGGATCAGTACTGAGGGAATGCTGCACTGTCGGAGGGTCAGTACTGAGGGAGTGCTGCACTGTCGGATGGTCAGTACTGAGGGAGCGCTGCACTGTGGGAGGGTCAGTACTGAGGGAGTGCTGCACTGTCGGATGGTCGGTACTGTGGGAATGCTGCACTGTTGGAGGGTCAGTACTGAGGGATTGCTGCACTGTCGGAGGATCAGTACTGAGGGAATTCTGCACTGTAGCGGGGTCGGTACTGAGGGCGTGCTGCACTGTCGGAGGGTCAGTACTGAGGGAGTGCTGCACTGTCGGAGGGTCTGTACTGAGGGAATGCTGCACTGTCAGAGGGTCAGTACTGAGGGAATTCTGCACTGTCGAAGGGTCAGGACTGAGTGAGCGCTTGACTGTCGGATGGTCAGTACTGAGGGAGTGCTGCACTGTAGGAGGGTCAGTACTGAGGGAACGCTGCACTGTCGGAGGGTCAGTACTGAGGGAGTGCTGCACTGTCGGAGGGTCAGGACTGAGGGATTGCTGCACTGTCGGAGGGTCATTACTGAGGGAGTGCTGCACTGTCGGAGGGTGAGTACTGAGGGATTGCTGCACTGTCAGAGGGTCAGTACTGATGGAGTGCTGCACTGTCGGATGGTCGGTACTGAGGGAGTGCTGCACTGTCAGAGGGTCAGTACTGACGGAGTGCTGCACTGTCGGAGGATCAGTACTGAGGGAATGCTGCACTGTCGGAGGGTCAGTACTGAGTGAGCGCTTGACTGTCGGAGGGTCAGTACTGAGGGAGCGCTGCACTGTCGGAGGGTCAGTACTGAGGGAGTGCTGCACTGTCGGAGGGTCAGTACTGAGGGAGTGCTGCACTGTCGGAGGGTCAGTACTGAGGGATTGCTGCACTGTCGGAGGGTCATTACTGAGGGAGTGCTGCACTGTCGGATGGTCAGTACTGAGGGAGCGCTGCACTGTCGGAGGGTCAGTACTGAGGGAGCGCTGCACTTTCGTAGGGTCAGTACTGAGGGTGCGCTGCACTGTCAGATGGTCGGTACTGAGGGAGTGCTGCACTGTTGGAGGGTCAGGACTGAGGGAATGCTGCACTGTCAGAGGGTCAGTACTGAGGGAATGCTGCACTGTCGGAGTGTCAGAACTGAGGGTGCGCTGCACTGTCAGATGGTCGGCACTGAGGGAGTGCTGCACTGTCGGAGGGTCAGTACTGAGGGAGTGCTGCACTGTCGGAGGGTCAGTACTGAGGGAATGCTGCACTGTCGGAGGGTCAGTACTGAGTGAGCGCTTGACTGTCGGAGTGTCAGTACTGAGGGAGCGCTGCACTGTCGGAGGGTCAGTACTGAGGGAGCGCTGCACTGTCGGAGGGTCAGTACTGAGGGATTGCTGCACTGTCGGAGGGTCAGTACTGACGGATTGCTGCACTGTCGGAGGGTCATTACTGAGGGAGTGCTGCACTGTCGGAGGATCAGTACTGAGGGAGTGCTGCACTGTCGGATGGTCAGTACTGAGGGAGCGCTGCACTGTGGGAGGGACAGTACTGAATGAGTGCAGCACTGTCGGATGGTCGGTACTGAGGGAATGCTGCACTGTCGGAGGGTCAGTACTGAGGGATTGCTGCACTGTCGGAGAATCAGTACTGAGGGAATTCTGCACTGTCGGGGGGTCAGTACTGAGGGAGTGCTGCACTGTCGGGGGGTCAGTACTGAGGGTGCGCTGCACTGTCAGATGGTCGGTACTGAGGGAGTGCTGCACTGTCGGAGGGTCAGTACTGAGGGAGTGCTGCACTGTCGGAGGGTCTGTACTGAGGGAATGCTGCACTGTCAGTGGGTCAGTACAGAGGGAAAGCTGCACTGTCGGAGGGTCAGTACTGAGTGAGCGCTTGACTGTCAGATGGTCGGTACTTAGGAAGTGCTGCACTGTCGGAGGGTCAGTACTGAGGGAGTGCTGCACTGTCGGAGGGTCAGTACTGAGTGAGCGCTTGACTGTCAGATGGTCGGTACTTAGGAAGTGCTGCACTGTCGGAGGGTCAGTACTGAGGGAGTGCTGCACTGTCGGAGGGTCTGTACTGAGGGAATGCTGCACTGTCGGAGGGTCAGTACTGAGTGAGCGCTTGACTGTCGGAGTGTCAGAACTGAGGGTGCGCTGCACTGTCAGATGGTCGGTACTGAGGGAGTGCTGCACTGTCGGAGGGTCAGTACTGAGGGAGTGCTGCACTGTCGGAGGGTCAGTACTGAGGGAATGCTGCACTGTCGGAGGGTCAGTACTGAGTGAGCGCTTGACTGTCGGAGTGTCAGTACTGAGGGAGCGCTGCACTGTCGGAGGGTCAGTACTGAGGGAGCGCTGCACTGTCGGAGGGTCAGTACTGAGGGATTGCTGCACTGTCGGAGGGTCAGTACTGACGGATTGCTGCACTGTCGGAGGGTCATTACTGAGGGAGTGCTGCACTGTCGGAGGATCAGTACTGAGGGAGTGCTGCACTGTCGGATGGTCAGTACTGAGGGAGCGCTGCACTGTGGGAGGGTCAGTACTGAATGAGTGCAGCACTGTCGGATGGTCGGTACTGAGGGAATGCTGCACTGTCGGAGGGTCAGTACTGAGGGATTGCTGCACTGTCGGAGAATCAGTACTGAGGGAATTCTGCACTGTCGGGGGGTCAGTACTGAGGGAGTGCTGCACTGTCGGGGGGTCAGTACTGAGGGTGCGCTGCACTGTCAGATGGTCGGTACTGAGGGAGTGCTGCACTGTCGGAGGGTCAGTACTGAGGGAGTGCTGCACTGTCGGAGGTTCTGTACTGAGGGAATGCTGCACTGTCAGAGGGTCAGTACTGAGGTAATGCTGCACTGTCGGAGGGTCAGTACTGAGTGAGTGCTTGACTGTCGGAGGGTCAGTACTGAGGGAGCGCTGCACTGTCGGAGGGTCAGTACTGAGGGAGCGCTGCACTGTCGGAGGGTCAGTACTGAGGGAGTGCTGCACTGTTGGAGGGTGAGTACTGAGGGATTGCTGCACTGTCGGAGGGTCATTACTGAGGGAGTGCTGCACTGTCGGTGGGTCAGTACTGAAGCATTGCTGCACTGTCGGAGGATTAGTACTGAGGGAGTGCTGTACTGTCGGATGGTCGGTACTGAGGGAGTGCTGCACTGTCAGAGGGTCAGTACTGAGGGAGTGCTGCACTGTCGGAGGATCAGTACTGAGGGAATGCTGCACTGTCGGAGGGTCAGTCCTGAGGGAGTGCTGCACTGTCGGATGGTCAGTACTGAGGGAGCGCTGCACTGTGGGAGGGTCAGTACCGAGGGAGTGCTGCACTGTCGGATGGTCAGTACTGAGTGAGCGCTTCACTGTCAGATGGTCGGTACTGAGGGAGTGCTGCACTGTCAGAGGATCAGTACTGAGGGAGTGCTGCACTGTCGGAGGGTCTGTACTGAGGGAATGCTGCACTGTCAGTGGGTCAGTACAGAGGGAAAGCTGCACTGTCGGAGGGTCAGTACTGAGTGAGCGCTTGACTGTCAGATGGTCGGTACTTAGGAAGTGCTGCACTGTCGGAGGGTCAGTACTGAGGGAGTGCTGCACTGTCGGAGGGTCTGTACTGAGGGAATGCTGCACTGTCGGAGGGTCAGTACTGAGTGAGCGCTTGACTGTCGGAGTGTCAGTACTGAGGGAGCGCTGCACTGTCGGAGGGTCAGTACTGAGGGAGCGCTGCACTGTCGGAGGGTCAGTACTGAGGGAGTGCTGCACTGTCGGAGGGTCAGTACTGAGGGATTGCTGCACTGTCGGAGGGTCAGTACTGAGTGAGCGCTTGACTGTCGGATGGTCAGTACTGAGGGAGCGCTGCACTGTGGTAGGGTCAGTACTGAGGGTGCACTGCACTGTCGGAGGGTCAGTACTGAGGGAGTGCTGCACTGTCGGAGGATCAGTACTGAGGGAATGCTGCACTGTCGGAGGGTCAGTACTGAGGGAGTGCTGCACTGTCGGATGGTCAGTACTGAGGGAGCGCTGCACTGTGGGAGGGTCAGTACTGAGGGAGTGCTGCACTGTCGGATGGTCGGTACTGTGGGAATGCTGCACTGTTGGAGGGTCAGTACTGAGGGATTGCTGCACTGTCGGAGGATCAGTACTGAGGGAATTCTGCACTGTAGCGGGGTCGGTACTGAGGGCGTGCTGCACTGTCGGAGGGTCAGTACTGAGGGAGTGCTGCACTGTTGGAGGGTGAGTACTGAGGGATTGCTGCACTGTCGGAGGGTCATTACTGAGGGAGTGCTGCACTGTCGGTGGGTCAGTACTGAAGCATTGCTGCACTGTCGGAGGATTAGTACTGAGGGAGTGCTGTACTGTCGGATGGTCGGTACTGAGGGAGTGCTGCACTGTCAGAGGGTCAGTACTGAGGGAGTGCTGCACTGTCGGAGGATCAGTACTGAGGGAATGCTGCACTGTCGGAGGGTCAGTCCTGAGGGAGTGCTGCACTGTCGGATGGTCAGTACTGAGGGAGCGCTGCACTGTGGGAGGGTCAGTACCGAGGGAGTGCTGCACTGTCGGATGGTCAGTACTGAGTGAGCGCTTCACTGTCAGATGGTCGGTACTGAGGGAGTGCTGCACTGTCAGAGGATCAGTACTGAGGGAGTGCTGCACTGTCGGAGGGTCTGTACTGAGGGAATGCTGCACTGTCAGTGGGTCAGTACAGAGGGAAAGCTGCACTGTCGGAGGGTCAGTACTGAGTGAGCGCTTGACTGTCAGATGGTCGGTACTTAGGAAGTGCTGCACTGTCGGAGGGTCAGTACTGAGGGAGTGCTGCACTGTCGGAGGGTCTGTACTGAGGGAATGCTGCACTGTCGGAGGGTCAGTACTGAGTGAGCGCTTGACTGTCGGAGTGTCAGTACTGAGGGAGCGCTGCACTGTCGGAGGGTCAGTACTGAGGGAGCGCTGCACTGTCGGAGGGTCAGTACTGAGGGAGTGCTGCACTGTCGGAGGGTCAGTACTGAGGGATTGCTGCACTGTCGGAGGGTCAGTACTGAGTGAGCGCTTGACTGTCGGATGGTCAGTACTGAGGGAGCGCTGCACTGTGGTAGGGTCAGTACTGAGGGTGCACTGCACTGTCGGAGGGTCAGTACTGAGGGAGTGCTGCACTGTCGGAGGATCAGTACTGAGGGAATGCTGCACTGTCGGAGGGTCAGTACTGAGGGAGTGCTGCACTGTCGGATGGTCAGTACTGAGGGAGCGCTGCACTGTGGGAGGGTCAGTACTGAGGGAGTGCTGCACTGTCGGATGGTCGGTACTGTGGGAATGCTGCACTGTTGGAGGGTCAGTACTGAGGGATTGCTGCACTGTCGGAGGATCAGTACTGAGGGAATTCTGCACTGTAGCGGGGTCGGTACTGAGGGCGTGCTGCACTGTCGGAGGGTCAGTACTGAGGGAGTGCTGCACTGTCGGAGGGTCTGTACTGAGGGAATGCTGCACTGTCAGAGGGTCAGTACTGAGGGAATTCTGCACTGTCGAAGGGTCAGGACTGAGTGAGCGCTTGACTGTCGGATGGTCAGTACTGAGGGAGTGCTGCACTGTAGGAGGGTCAGTACTGAGGGAACGCTGCACTGTCGGAGGGTCAGTACTGAGGGAGTGCTGCACTGTCGGAGGGTCAGGACTGAGGGATTGCTGCACTGTCGGAGGGTCATTACTGAGGGAGTGCTGCACTGTCGGAGGGTGAGTACTGAGGGATTGCTGCACTGTCAGAGGGTCAGTACTGATGGAGTGCTGCACTGTCGGATGGTCGGTACTGAGGGAGTGCTGCACTGTCAGAGGGTCAGTACTGACGGAGTGCTGCACTGTCGGAGGATCAGTACTGAGGGAATGCTGCACTGTCGGAGGGTCAGTACTGAGTGAGCGCTTGACTGTCGGAGGGTCAGTACTGAGGGAGCGCTGCACTGTCGGAGGGTCAGTACTGAGGGAGTGCTGCACTGTCGGAGGGTCAGTACTGAGGGAGTGCTGCACTGTCGGAGGGTCAGTACTGAGGGATTGCTGCACTGTCGGAGGGTCATTACTGAGGGAGTGCTGCACTGTCGGATGGTCAGTACTGAGGGAGCGCTGCACTGTCGGAGGGTCAGTACTGAGGGAGCGCTGCACTTTCGTAGGGTCAGTACTGAGGGTGCGCTGCACTGTCAGATGGTCGGTACTGAGGGAGTGCTGCACTGTTGGAGGGTCAGGACTGAGGGAATGCTGCACTGTCAGAGGGTCAGTACTGAGGGAATGCTGCACTGTCGGAGTGTCAGAACTGAGGGTGCGCTGCACTGTCAGATGGTCGGCACTGAGGGAGTGCTGCACTGTCGGAGGGTCAGTACTGAGGGAGTGCTGCACTGTCGGAGGGTCAGTACTGAGGGAATGCTGCACTGTCGGAGGGTCAGTACTGAGTGAGCGCTTGACTGTCGGAGTGTCAGTACTGAGGGAGCGCTGCACTGTCGGAGGGTCAGTACTGAGGGAGCGCTGCACTGTCGGAGGGTCAGTACTGAGGGATTGCTGCACTGTCGGAGGGTCAGTACTGACGGATTGCTGCACTGTCGGAGGGTCATTACTGAGGGAGTGCTGCACTGTCGGAGGATCAGTACTGAGGGAGTGCTGCACTGTCGGATGGTCAGTACTGAGGGAGCGCTGCACTGTGGGAGGGACAGTACTGAATGAGTGCAGCACTGTCGGATGGTCGGTACTGAGGGAATGCTGCACTGTCGGAGGGTCAGTACTGAGGGATTGCTGCACTGTCGGAGAATCAGTACTGAGGGAATTCTGCACTGTCGGGGGGTCAGTACTGAGGGAGTGCTGCACTGTCGGGGGGTCAGTACTGAGGGTGCGCTGCACTGTCAGATGGTCGGTACTGAGGGAGTGCTGCACTGTCGGAGGGTCAGTACTGAGGGAGTGCTGCACTGTCGGAGGTTCTGTACTGAGGGAATGCTGCACTGTCAGAGGGTCAGTACTGAGGTAATGCTGCACTGTCGGAGGGTCAGTACTGAGTGAGCGCTTGACTGTCGGAGGGTCAGTACTGAGGGAGCGCTGCACTGTCGGAGGGTCAGTACTGAGGGAGCGCTGCACTGTCGGAGGGTCAGTACTGAGGGAGTGCTGCACTGTTGGAGGGTCAGTACTGAGGGATTGCTGCACTGTCGGAGGGTCATTACTGAGGGAGTGCTGCACTGTCGGTGGGTCAGTACTGAAGCATTGCTGCACTGTCGGAGGATTAGTACTGAGGGAGTGCTGCACTGTCGGATGGTCGGTACTGAGGGAGTGCTGCACTGTCAGAGGGTCAGTACTGAGGGAGTGCTGCACTGTCGGAGGATCAGTACTGAGGGAATGCTGCACTGTCGGAGGGTCAGTCCTGAGGGAGTGCTGCACTGTCGGATGGTCAGTACTGAGGGAGCGCTGCACTGTGGGAGGGTCAGTACCGAGGGAGTGCTGCACTGTCGGATGGTCAGTACTGAGTGAGCGCTTCACTGTCAGATGGTCGGTACTGAGGGAGTGCTGCACTGTCAGAGGATCAGTACTGAGGGAGTGCTGCACTGTCGGAGGGTCTGTACTGAGGGAATGCTGCACTGTCAGTGGGTCAGTACAGAGGGAAAGCTGCACTGTCGGAGGGTCAGTACTGAGTGAGCGCTTGACTGTCAGATGGTCGGTACTTAGGAAGTGCTGCACTGTCGGAGGGTCAGTACTGAGGGAGTGCTGCACTGTCGGAGGGTCTGTACTGAGGGAATGCTGCACTGTCGGAGGGTCAGTACTGAGTGAGCGCTTGACTGTCGGAGTGTCAGTACTGAGGGAGCGCTGCACTGTCGGAGGGTCAGTACTGAGGGAGCGCTGCACTGTCGGAGGGTCAGTACTGAGGGAGTGCTGCACTGTCGGAGGGTCAGTACTGAGGGATTGCTGCACTGTCGGAGGGTCAGTACTGAGTGAGCGCTTGACTGTCGGATGGTCAGTACTGAGGGAGCGCTGCACTGTGGTAGGGTCAGTACTGAGGGTGCACTGCACTGTCGGAGGGTCAGTACTGAGGGAGTGCTGCACTGTCGGAGGATCAGTACTGAGGGAATGCTGCACTGTCGGAGGGTCAGTACTGAGGGAGTGCTGCACTGTCGGATGGTCAGTACTGAGGGAGCGCTGCACTGTGGGAGGGTCAGTACTGAGGGAGTGCTGCACTGTCGGATGGTCGGTACTGAGGGAATGCTGCACTGTTGGAGGGTCAGTACTGAGGGATTGCTGCACTGTCGGAGGATCAGTACTGAGGGAATTCTGCACTGTAGCGGGGTCGGTACTGAGGGAGTGCTGCACTGTCGGAGGATCAGTACTGCGGGAGTGCAGCACTGTTGGGGGGTCGGTACTGAGGGAGTGCTGCACTGTCGGATGGTCGGTACTGAGGGAGTGCTGCACTGTCGGAGGATCAGTACTGAGGGAGTGCAGCACTGTCGGGGGGTCAGTACTGAGGGTGCGCTGCACTGTGAGATGGTCGGTACTGAGGGATTGCTGCACTGTCGGAGGGTCAGTACTGAGGTAGTGCTGCACTGTCGGAGGGTCTGTACTGAGGGAATGCTGCACTGTCAGAGGGTCAGTACTGAGGGAATGCTGCACTGTCGGAGGGTCAGTACTGAGTGAGCGCTTGACTGTCGGAGGGTCAGTACTGAGGGAGCGCTGCACTGTCGGAGGGTCAGTACTGAGGGTGCGCTGCACTGTCAGATGGTCGGTACTGAGGAAGTGCTGCACTGTCGGAGGGTCAGTACTGAGGGAGTGCTGCACTGTCGGAGGGTCTGTACTGAAGGGAATGCTGCACTGTCGGAGGGTCAGTACTGAGTGAGCGCTTGACTGTCGGAGTGTCAGTACTGAGGGAGCGCTGCACTGTCGGAGGGTCAGTACTGAGGGAGCGCTGCACTGTCGGAGGGTCAGGACTGAGGGAGTGCTGCACTGTCGGAGGGTCATTACTGAGGGAGTGCTGCACTGTCGGAGGGTCAGTACTGAGGGATTGCTGCACTGTCGGAGGGTCATTGCTGACGGATTGCTGCACTGTCAGAGGATCAGTACTGAGGGAGTGCTGCACTGTCGGATGGTCGGTACTGAGGGAATGCTGCACTGTCGGAGGGTCTGTACTGAGGGATTGCTGCACTGTCGGAGGATCAGTACTGAGGGAGTGCTGCACTGTCGGATGCTCGGTACTGAGGGAGTGCTGCACTGTCTGAGGGTCAGTACTGAGGGAGTGCTTGCACTGTCGGAGGATCAGTACTGAGGGAATGCTGCACTGTCGGAGGGTCAGTAATGAGGGAATGCTGCACTGTCGGAGGGACAGTACTGAGTGAGCGCTTGACTGTCGGAGGGTCAGTACTGAGGGAGCGCTGCACTGTCTGAGGGTCAGTACTGAGGGAGTGCTGCACTGTCGGAGGATCAGTACTGAGGGAATGCTGCACTGTCGGAGGGTCAGTACTGAGGGAGTGCTGCACTGTCGGATGGTCAGTACTGAGGGAGCGCTGCACTGTGGGAGGGTCAGTACTGAGGGAGTGCAGCACTGTCGGATGGTCGGTACTGAGGGAATGCTGCACTGTCGGAGGGTCAGTACTGAGGGATTGCTGCACTGTCGGAGGGTCAGTACTGAGGGAATTCTGCACTGTCGGGGGGTCAGTACTGAGGGAGTGCTGCACTGTCGGAGGCTCAGTACTGAGGGAGTGCTGCACTGTCGGGAGGTCAGTACTGAGGGAGTGCTGCACTGTCGGAGGGTCTGTACTGAGGGAATGCTGCACTGTCGGAGGGTCAGTACTGAGGGAATGCTGCACTGTTGGAGGGTCAGTACTGAGTGAGCGCTTGACTGTCGGAGGGTCAGTACTGAGGGAGCGCTGCACTGTCGGAGGGTCAGTACTGAGGGAGTGCTGCACTGTCGGAGGGTCAGTACTGAGGGAGTGCTGCACTGTCGGATGGTCAGTACTGAGGGAGCGCTGCACTGTGGGAGGGTCAGTACTGAGGGAGTGCAGCACTGTCGGATGGTCGGTACTGAGGGAATGCTGCACTGTCGGAGGGTCAGTACTGAGGGAGTGCTGCACTGTCGGAGGGTCTGTACTGAGGGAATGCTGCACTGTCAGAAGGTCAGTACTGAGGGAATGCTGCATTGTCGGAGGGTCAGTACTGAGTGAGCGCTTGACTGTCGGAGGGTCAGTACTGAGGGAGCGCTGCACTGTCGGAGGGTCAGTACTGTGGGAGTGCTGCACTGTCGGAGGGTCAGTACTGAGGGATTGCTGCACCGTCGGAGGGTCATTACTGAGGGAGTGCTCCACTGTCGGAGGGTCAGTACTGAGGGATTGCTGCCCTGTCGGAGGATCAGTACTGAGGGAGTGCTGCACTGTCGGATGGTCGGTACTGAGGGAGTGCTGCACTGTCAGAGGGTCAGTACTGAGGGAGTGCTGCACTGTCGGAGGATCAGTACTGAGGGAATGCTGCACTGTCGGGGGGTCAGTACTGAGGGATTGCTGCACTGTCGGACGGTCAGTACTGAGGGAGTGCTGCACTGTCGGAGGGTCAGTACTGAGGGAGTGCTGCACTGTCGGATGGTCGGTATTGAGGGAGTGCTGCACTGTCGGATGGTCGGTACTGAGGGAGCGCTGCACTGTCTTGGGGTCAGTACTGAGGGAGTGCTGCCCTGTCAGAGGGTCAGTACTGAGGGAGTGCTGCACTGTCTTGGGGTCAGCACTGAGGGAGTGCTGTCCTGTCGGAGGGTCGGTACTGAGGGAATGCTGCACTGTCAGAGGGTCAGTACTGAGGGAGTGCTGCACTGTCGGAGGCTCAGTACTGAGGGAGTGCTGCACTGTTGGAGGGTCAGTACTGAGGGATTGCTGCACTGTCGGAGGATCAGTACTGAGGGAATGCTGCACTGTGGGAGTGTCAGTACTGAGGGAGTGCTGCACTGTTGGGTGGTCAGTACTGAGGGAATGCTGCACTGTCGGAGTGTCAGTACTGAGGGTGCGCTGCACTGTCAGATGGTCGGTACTGAGGGAGTGCTGCACTGTCTGGGGGTCAGTAGTGAGTGAGTGCTGAACTGTCGGAGGTTCAGTACTGAGGGATTGCTGCACTGTCGGAGGGTCTGGAATGAGGGAATGCTGCACTGTCAGAGGGTCAGTACGGAGGGAATGCTGCGCTATCGGAGGGTCAGTACTGAGGGAATGCTGCACTGTCGGAGGGTCAGTACTGAGTGAGCGCTTGACTGTCGGAGTGTCAGTACTGAGGGAGCGCTGCACTGTTGGAGGGTCAGTACTGAGGGAGTGCTGCACTGTCGGAGGGTCATTACTGAGAGAGCGCTGCACTGTTGGAGGATCAGTACTGAGGGAGTGCTGCACTGTCAGAGGGTCAGTACTGAGGTATTGCTGCACTGTCGGCGGGTCAGTACTGAGGGAGTGCGGCACTGTCGGAGGGTCAGTACTGAGGGAATGCTGCACTGTCGGGGGCTCAGTACTGAGGGCGTGCTGCACTGTCGGAGGGTCAGTACTGAGGGAGTGCTGCACTGTCGGTGGGTCTGTACTGAGGGAATGCTGCACGGTCAGAGGGTCAGTACTGAGGGAATTCTGCACTGTCGGAGGGTCAGGACTGAGTGAGCGCTTGACTGTCGGATGGTCAGTACTGAGGGAGCGCTGCACTGTAGGAGGGTCAGTACTGAGGGAACGCTGCACTGTCGGAGGGTCAGTACTGAGGGAGTCCTGCACTGTCGGAGGGTGAGTACTGAGGGATTGCTGCACTGTCGGAGGATCAGTACTGATGGAGTGCTGCACTGTCGGATGGTCGGTACTGAGGGAGTACTGCACTGTCAGAGGGTCAGTACTGACGGAGTGCTGCACTGTCGGAGGATCAGTACTGAGGGAATGCTGCACTGTCGGAGGGTCAGTACTGAGTGAGCGCTTGACTGTCGGAGGGTCAGTACTGAGGGAGCGCTGCACTGTCGGAGGGTCAGTACTGAGGGAGTGCTGCACTGTCGGAGGGTCAGTACTGAGGGAATGCTGCACTGTCGGAGGGTCAGTACTGAGTGAGCGCTTGACTGTCGGAGGGTCAGTACTGAGGGAGCGCTGCACTGTCGGAGGGTCAGTACTGAGGGAGTGCTGCACTGTCGGAGGGTCAGTACTGAGGGAGTGCTGCACTGTCGGAGGGTCAGTACTGAGGGAGTGCTGCACTGTCGGACTGTCAGTACTGAGGGAGTGCTGCACTGTCGGAGGGTCAGTACTGAGGGATTGCTGCACCGTCGGAGGGTCATTACTGAGGGAGTGCTGCACTGTCGGAGGGTCAGTACTGAGGGATTGCTGCCCTGTCGGAGGATCAGTACTGAGGGAGTGCTGCACTGTCGGATGGTCGGTACTGAGGGAGTGCTGCACTGTCAGAGGGTCAGTACTGAGGGAGTGCTGCACTGTCGGAGGATCAGTACTGAGGGAATGCTGCACTGTCGGGGGGTCAGTACTGAGGGATTGCTGCACTGTCGGAGGGTCATTACTGAGGGAGTGCTGCACTGTCGGAGGGTCAGTACTGAGGGAGTGCTGCACTGTCGGATGGTCGGTACTGAGGGAGTGCTGCACTGTCGGATGGTCGGTACTGAGGGAGCGCTGCACTGTCTTGGGGTCAGTACTGAGGGAGTGCTGCCCTGTCAGAGGGTCAGTACTGACGGAGTGCTGCACTGTCTTGGGGTCAGCACTGAGGGAGTGCTGTCCTGTCGGAGGGTCGGTACTGAGGGAATGCTGCACTGTCAGAGGGTCAGTACTGAGGGAGTGCTGCACTGTCGGAGGCTCAGTACTGAGGGAGTGCTGCACTGTTGGAGGGTCAGTACTGAGGGATTGCTGCACTGTCGGAGGATCAGTACTGAGGGAATGCTGCACTGTGGGAGTGTCAGTACTGAGGGAGTGCTGCACTGTTGGGTGGTCAGTACTGAGGGAATGCTGCACTGTCGGAGTCTCAGTACTGAGGGTGCGCTGCACTGTCAGATGGTCGGTACTGAGGGAGTGCTGCACTGTCTGGGGGTCAGTAGTGAGTGAGTGCTGAACTGTCGGAGGTTCAGTACTGAGGGATTGCTGCACTGTCGGAGGGTCTGGAATGAGGGAATGCTGCACTGTCAGAGGGTCAGTACGGAGGGAATGCTGCGCTATCGGAGGGTCAGTACTGAGGGAATGCTGCACTGTCGGAGGGTCAGTACTGAGTGAGCGCTTGACTGTCGGAGTGTCAGTACTGAGGGAGCGCTGCACTGTTGGAGGGTCAGTACTGAGCGAGTGCTGCACTGTCGGAGGGTCATTACTGAGGGAGCGCTGCACTGTTGGAGGGTCAGTACTGAGGGAGTGCTGCACTGTCAGAGGGTCAGTACTGAGGTATTGCTGCACTGTCGGCGGGTCAGTACTGAGGGAGTGCGGCACTGTCGGAGGGTCAGTACTGAGGGAATGCTGCACTGTCGGGGGCTCAGTACTGAGGGCGTGCTGCACTGTCGGAGGGTCAGTACTGAGGGAGTGCTGCACTGTCGGTGGGTCTGTACTGAGGGAATGCTGCACGGTCAGAGGGTCAGTACTGAGGGAATTCTGCACTGTCGGAGGGTCAGTACTGAGTGAGCGCTTGACTGTCGGATGGTCAGTACTGAGGGAGCGCTGCACTGTAGGAGGGTCAGTACTGAGGGAACGCTGCACTGTCGGAGGGTCAGTACTGAGGGAGTCCTGCACTGTCGGAGGGTGAGTACTGAGGGATTGCTGCACTGTCGGAGGATCAGTACTGATGGAGTGCTGCACTGTCGGATGGTCGGTACTGAGGGAGTACTGCACTGTCAGAGGGTCAGTACTGACGGAGTGCTGCACTGTCGGAGGATCAGTACTGAGGGAATGCTGCACTGTCGGAGGGTCAGTACTGAGTGAGCGCTTGACTGTCGGAGGGTCAGTACTGAGGGAGCGCTGCACTGTCGGAGGGTCAGTACTGAGGGAGTGCTGCACTGTCGGAGGGTCAGTACTGAGGGAGTGCTGCACTGTCGGAGGGTCAGTACTGAGGGATTGCTGCACTGTCGGAGGGTCATTACTGAGGGAGTGCTGCACTGTCGGAGGGTCAGTACTGAGGGATTGCAGCACTTTCGGAGGGTCAGTGCTGAGCGAGCGCTTGACTGTCGGAGGGTCAGTACTGAGGGAGCGCTGCACTGTCGGAGGGTCAGTACTGAGGGAGCGCTGCACTTTCGGAGGGTCAGTACTGAGGGTGCGCTGAACTGTCAGATGGTCGGTACTGAGGGAGTGCTGCACTGTTGGAGGGTCAGTACTGAGGGAATGCTGCACTGTCAGAGGGTCAGTACTGAGGGAATGCTGCACTGTCGGAGTGTCAGTACTGAGGGTGCGCTGCACTGTCAGATGGTCGGTACTGAGGGAGTGCTGCACTGTCGGAGGGTTAGTACTGAGGGAGTGCTGCACTGTCGGAGGGTCAGTACTGAGGGAATGCTGCACTGTCGGAGGGTCAGTACTGAGTGAGCGCTTGACTGTCGGAGTGTCAGTACTGAGGGAGCGCTGCACTGTCGGAGGGTCAGTACTGAGGGAGCGCTGCACAGTCGGAGGGTAAGTACTGAGGGAGTGCTGCACTGTCGGAGGGTCAGTACTGACGGATTGCTGCACTGTCGGAGGGTCATTACTGAGGGAGTGCTGCACTGTCGGCGCATCAGTACTGAGGGAATGCTGCAGTGTCGGAGGGTCATTACTGAGGGAGTGCTGCACTGTCGGATGGTCGGTATTGAGGGATTGCTGCACTGTCGGGGGATCAGTACTGAGGGAGTGCTGCACTGTCGGATGGTCGGTACTGAGGGAGTGCTGCACTGTCGGATGGTCAGTACTGAGGGAGCGCTTCACTGTGGGAGGGTCAGTACTGAATGAGTGCAGCACTGTCGGATGGTCGGTACTGAGGGAGTGCTGCACTGTCGGAGGGTCAGTACTGAGGGATTGCTGCACTGTCGGAGAATCAGTACTGAGGGAGTGCTGCACTGTCGGAGGGTCTGTACTGAGGGAATGCTGCACTGTCAGAGGGTCAGTACTGAGGTAATGCTGCACTGTCGGAGGGTCAGTACTGAGTGAGCGCTTGACTGTCGGAGGGTCAGTACTGAGGGAGCGCTGCACTGTCGGAGGGTCAGTACTGAGGGAGCGCTGCACTGTCGGAGGGTCAGTACTGAGGGAGTGCTGCACTGTTGGAGGGTCATACTGAGGGATTGCTGCACTGTCAGAGGGTCAGTACTGAGGGAGTGCTGCACTGTCGGAGGATCAGTACTGAGGGAATGCTGCACTGTCGGGGGGTCAGTACTGAGTGATTGCTGCACTGTCGGACGGTCAGTACTGAGGGAGTGCTGCACTGTCGGAGGCTCAGTACTGAGGGAGTGCTGCACTGTCGGATGGTCGGTACTGAGGGAGTGCTGCACTGGCGGATGGTCGGTACTGAGGGAGTGCTGCCCTGTCAGAGGGTCAGTACTGAGGGACTGCTGCACAGTCGGATGGTCAGTACTGAGGGAGCGCTGCACTGTCTTGGGGTCAGTACTGAGGGAGTGCTGCCCTGTCAGAGGGTCAGTACTGAGGGAATGCGGCACTGTCGGAGGGTCGGTACTGAGGGAATGCTGCACTGTCGGAAGGTCAGTACTGAGGCAGTGCTGCACTGTCGGAGGGTCCGTGCTGAGGGATTGCTGCACTGTCGGAGGGTCAGTACTGAGGGAATGCTGCACTGTCAGAGGGTCAGTACTGAGGGAATACTGCACTGTCGGAGGATCAGTACTGAGGGAATGCTGCACTCTGGGAGTGTCAGTACTGAGGGAGTGCTGCACTGTCGGAGGGTCAGTACTGAGGGATTGCTGCACTGTCGGAGGGTCATTACTGAGGGAGTGCTGCACTGTCGGAGGGTCAGTACTGAGGGATTGCTGCACTTTCGGAGGGTCAGTGCTGAGCGAGCGCTTGACTGTCGGAGGGTCAGTACTGAGGGAGTGCGGCACTGTCGGAGGGTCAGTACTGAGGGAATGCTGCACTGTCGGGGGCTCAGTACTGAGGGCGTGCTGCACTGTCGGAGGGTCAGTACTGAGTGAGTGCTGCACTGTCGGAGGGTCTGTACTGAGGGAATGCTGCACTGTCACAGGGTCAGTACTGAGGGAATTCTGCACTGTCGGAGGGTCAGTACTGAGTGAGCGCTTGACTGTCGGATGGTCAGTACTGAGGGAGCGCTGCACTGTAGGAGGGTCAGTACTGAGGGAGCGCTGCACTGTCGGAGGGTCAGTACTGAGGGAGTGCTGCACTGTCGGAGGGTCAGGACTGAGGGATTGCTGCACTGTCGGAGGGTCATTACTGAGGGAGTGCTGCACTGTCGGAGGGTGAGTACTGAGGGATTGCTGCACTGTCGGAGGATCAGTACTGATGGAGTGCTGCACTGTCGGATGGTCGGTACTGAGGGAGCGCTGCACTGTCGGAGGGTCAGTACTGAGGGAGTGCTGCACTTTCGGAGGGTCAGTGCTGAGCGAGCGCTTGACTGTCGGAGGGTCAGTACTGAGGGAGCGCTGCACTGTCGGAGGGTCAGTACTGAGGGAGCGCTGCACTTTCGGAGGGTCAGTACTGAGGGTGCGCTGCACTGTCAGATGGTCGGTACTGAGGGAGTGCTGCACTGTTGGAGGGTCAGTACTGAGGGAATGCTGCACTGTCAGAGGGTCAGTACTGAGGGAATGCTGCACTGTCGGAGTGTCAGTACTGAGGGTGCGCTGCACTGTCAGATGGTCGGTCCTGAGGGAGTGCTGCACTGTCGGAGGGTCAGTACTGAGGGAGTGCTGCACTGTCGGAGGGTCAGTACTGAGGTAATGCTGCACTGTCGGAGGGTCAGTACTGAGTGAGCGCTTGACTGTCGGAGGGTCAGTACTGAGGGAGCGCTGCACTGTCGGAGGGTCAGTACTGAGGGAGCGCTGCACTGTCGGATGGTCGGTACTGAGGGAGTGCTGCACTGTCGGATGGTCGGTACTGAGGGAGTGCTGCCCTGTCAGAGGGTCAGTACTGAGGGACTGCTGCACAGTCGGATGGTCAGTACTGAGGGAGCGCTGCACTGTCTTGGGGTCAGTACTGAGGGAGTGCTGCCCTGTCAGAGGGTCAGTACTGAGGGAATGCGGCACTGTCGGAGGGTCGGTACTGAGGGAATGCTGCACTGTCGGAAGGTCAGTACTGAGGCAGTGCTGCACTGTCGGAGGGTCCGTGCTGAGGGATTGCTGCACTGTCGGAGGGTCAGTACTGAGGGAATGCTGCACTGTCAGAGGGTCAGTACTGAGGGAATACTGCACTGTCGGAGGGTCAGTACTGAGGGATTGCTGCACTGTCGGAGGATCAGTACTGAGGGAATGCTGCACTCTGGGAGTGTCAGTACTGAGGGAGTGCTGCACTGTCGGAGGGTCAGTACTGAGGGATTGCTGCACTGTCGGAGGGTCATTACTGAGGGAGTGCTGCACTGTCGGAGGGTCAGTACTGAGGGATTGCTGCACTTTCGGAGGGTCAGTGCTGAGCGAGCGCTTGACTGTCGGAGGGTCAGTACTGAGGGAGTGCGGCACTGTCGGAGGGTCAGTACTGAGGGAATGCTGCACTGTCGGGGGCTCAGTACTGAGGGCGTGCTGCACTGTCGGAGGGTCAGTACTGAGTGAGTGCTGCACTGTCGGAGGGTCTGTACTGAGGGAATGCTGCACTGTCACAGGGTCAGTACTGAGGGAATTCTGCACTGTCGGAGGGTCAGTACTGAGTGAGCGCTTGACTGTCGGATGGTCAGTACTGAGGGAGCGCTGCACTGTAGGAGGGTCAGTACTGAGGGAGCGCTGCACTGTCGGAGGGTCAGTACTGAGGGAGTGCTGCACTGTCGGAGGGTCAGGACTGAGGGATTGCTGCACTGTCGGAGGGTCATTACTGAGGGAGTGCTGCACTGTCGGAGGGTGAGTACTGAGGGATTGCTGCACTGTCGGAGGATCAGTACTGATGGAGTGCTGCACTGTCGGATGGTCGGTACTGAGGGAGCGCTGAACTGTCGGAGGGTCAGTACTGAGGGAGTGCTGCACTTTCGGAGGGTCAGTGCTGAGCGAGCGCTTGACTGTCGGAGGGTCAGTACTGAGGGAGCGCTGCACTGTCGGAGGGTCAGTACTGAGGGAGCGCTGCACTTTCGGAGGGTCAGTACTGAGGGTGCGCTGCACTGTCAGATGGTCGGTACTGAGGGAGTGCTGCACTGTTGGAGGGTCAGTACTGAGGGAATGCTGCACTGTCAGAGGGTCAGTACTGAGGGAATGCTGCACTGTCGGAGTGTCAGTACTGAGGGTGCGCTGCACTGTCAGATGGTCGGTCCTGAGGGAGTGCTGCACTGTCGGAGGGTCAGTACTGAGGGAGTGCTGCACTGTCGGAGGGTCAGTACTGAGGTAATGCTGCACTGTCGGAGGGTCAGTACTGAGTGAGCGCTTGACTGTCGGAGGGTCAGTACTGAGGGAGCGCTGCACTGTCGGAGGGTCAGTACTGAGGGAGCGCTGCACTGTCGGAGGATCAGTACTGAGGGAATGCTGCACTGTCGGGGGGTCAGTACTGAGTGATTGCTGCACTGTCGGACGGTCAGTACTGAGGGAGTGCTGCACTGTCGGAGGCTCAGTACTGAGGGAGTGCTGCACTGTCGGATGGTCGGTACTGAGGGAGTGCTGCACTGTCGGATGGTCGGTACTGAGGGAGTGCTGCCCTGTCAGAGGGTCAGTACTGAGGGACTGCTGCACAGTCGGATGGTCAGTACTGAGGGAGCGCTGCACTGTCTTGGGGTCAGTACTGAGGGAGTGCTGCCCTGTCAGAGGGTCAGTACTGAGGGAATGCGGCACTGTCGGAGGGTCGGTACTGAGGGAATGCTGCACTGTCGGAAGGTCAGTACTGAGGCAGTGCTGCACTGTCGGAGGGTCCGTGCTGAGGGATTGCTGCACTGTCGGAGGGTCAGTACTGAGGGAATGCTGCACTGTCAGAGGGTCAGTACTGAGGGAATACTGCACTGTCGGAGGGTCAGTACTGACTGAATGCTGCACTGTCGGAGGGTCAGTACTGAGGGATTGCTGCACTGTCGGAGGATCAGTACTGAGGGAATGCTGCACTCTGGGAGTGTCAGTACTGAGGGAGTGCTGCACTGTCGGAGGGTCAGTACTGAGGGATTGCTGCACTGTCGGAGGGTCATTACTGAGGGAGTGCTGCACTGTCGGAGGGTCAGTACTGAGGGATTGCTGCACTTTCGGAGGGTCAGTGCTGAGCGAGCGCTTGACTGTCGGAGGGTCAGTACTGAGGGAGTGCGGCACTGTCGGAGGGTCAGTACTGAGGGAATGCTGCACTGTCGGGGGCTCAGTACTGAGGGCGTGCTGCACTGTCGGAGGGTCAGTACTGAGTGAGTGCTGCACTGTCGGAGGGTCTGTACTGAGGGAATGCTGCACTGTCACAGGGTCAGTACTGAGGGAATTCTGCACTGTCGGAGGGTCAGTACTGAGTGAGCGCTTGACTGTCGGATGGTCAGTACTGAGGGAGCGCTGCACTGTAGGAGGGTCAGTACTGAGGGAGCGCTGCACTGTCGGAGGGTCAGTACTGAGGGAGCGCTGCACTGTCGGAGTGTCAGGACTGAGGGATTGCTGCACTGTCGGAGGGTCATTACTGAGGGAGTGCTGCACTGTCGGAGGGTGAGTACTGAGGGATTGCTGCACTGTCGGAGGATCAGTACTGATGGAGTGCTGCACTGTCGGATGGTCGGTACTGAGGGAGCGCTGCACTGTCGGAGGGTCAGTACTGAGGGAGTGCTGCACTTTCGGAGGGTCAGTGCTGAGCGAGCGCTTGACTGTCGGAGGGTCAGTACTGAGGGAGCGCTGCACTGTCGGATGGTCGGTATTGAGGGATTGCTGCACTGTCGGAGAATCAGTACTGAGGGATTGCTGCACTGTCGGAGAATCAGTACTGAGGGAGTGCTGCACTGTCGGATGGTCGGTATTGAGGGATTGCTGCACTGTCGGGGGATCAGTACTGAGGGAGTGCTGCACTGTCGGATGGTCGGTACTGAGGGAGTGCTGCACTGTCAGAGGGTCAGTTCTGAGGGCGTGCTGCACTATCGGAGGATCAATACTGAGGGAATGCTGCACTGTCGGATGGTCAGTACTGAGGGAGCGCTGCACTGTGGGAGGGTCAGTACTGAATGAGTGCAGCACTGTCGGATGTTCGGTACTGAGGGAATGCTGCACTGTCGGAGGGTCAGTACTGAGGGATTGCTGCACTGTCGGAGAATCAGTACTGAGGGAATTCTGCACTGTCGGGGGGTCAGTACTGAGGGAGTGCTGCACTGTCGGGGGGTCAGTACTGAGGGAGTGCTGCACTGTCGGAGGGTCTGTACTGAGGGAATGCTGCACTGTCAGAGGGTCAGTACTGAGGTAATGCTGCACTGTCGGAGGGTCAGTACTGAGTGAGCGCTTGACTGTCGGATGGTCAGTACTGAGGGAGCGCTGCACTGTAGGAGGGTCAGTACTGAGGGAGCGCTGCACTGTCGGAGGGTCAGTACTGAGGGAGTGCTGCACTGTCGGAGGGTCAGGACTGAGGGATTGCTGCACTGTCGGAGGGTCATTACTGAGGGAGTGCTGCACTGTCGGAGGGTGAGTACTGAGGGATTGCTGCACTGTCGGAGGATCAGTACTGATGGAGTGCTGCACTGTCGGATGGTCGGTACTGAGGGAGCGCTGCACTGTCGGAGGGTCAGTACTGAGGGAGTGCTGCACTTTCGGAGGGTCAGTGCTGAGCGAGCGCTTGACTGTCGGAGGGTCAGTACTGAGGGAGCGCTGCACTGTCGGAGGGTCAGTACTGAGGGAGCGCTGCACTTTCGGAGGGTCAGTACTGAGGGTGCGCTGCACTGTCAGATGGTCGGTGCTGAGGGAGTGCTGCACTGTTGGAGGGTCAGTACTGAGGGAATGCTGCACTGTCAGAGGGTCAGTACTGAGGGAATGCTGCACTGTCGGAGTGTCAGTACTGAGGGTGCGCTGCACTGTCAGATGGTCGGTCCTGAGGGAGTGCTGCACTGTCGGAGGGTCAGTACTCAGGGAGTGCTGCACTGTCGGAGGGTCAGTACTGAGGGAATGCTGCACTGTCGGAGGGTCAGTACTGAGGGAGCGCTGCACTGTCGGAGGGTCAGTACTGAGGGAGTGCTGCACTGTCGGAGGGTCAGTACTGACGGATTGCTGCACTGTCGGAGGGTCATTACTGAGGGAGTGCTGCACTGTCGGAGAATCAGTACTGAGGGAATGCTGCACTGTCGGTGGGTCATTACTGAGGGAGTGCTGCACTGTCGGATGGTCGGTATTGAGGGATTGCTGCACTGTCGGGGGATCAGTACTGAGGGAGTGCTGCACTGTCGGATGGTCGGTACTGAGGGAGTGCTGCACTGTCGGAGGGTCAGTACTGAGGGAGTGCTGCACTATCGGAGGATCAATACTGAGGGAATGCTGCACTGTCGGAGGGTCAGTACTGAGGGAGTGCTGCACTGTCGGATGGTCAGTACTGAGGGAGCGCTGCACTGTGGGAGGGTCAGTACTGAATGAGTGCAGCACTGTCGGATGGTTGGTACTGAGGGAATGCTGCACTGTCGGAGGGTCAGTACTGAGGGATTGCTGCACTGTCGGAGAATCAGTACTGAGGGAATTCTGCACTGTCGGGGGGTCAGTACTGAGGGAGTGCTGCACTGTCGGGGGGTCAGTACTGAGGGAGCGCTGCACTGTCAGATGGTCGGTACTGAGGGAGTGCTGCACTGTCGGAGGGTCAGTACTGAGGGAGTGCTGCACTGTCGGAGGTTCTGTACTGAGGGAATGCTGCACTGTCAGAGGGTCAGTACTGAGGTAATGCTGCACTGTCGGAGGGTCAGTACTGAGTGAGCGCTTGACTGTCGGAGGGTCAGTACTGAGGGAGCGCTGCACTGTCGGAGGGTCAGTACTGAGGGAGCGCTGCACTGTCGGAGGGTCAGTACTGAGGGAGTGCTGCACTGTTGGAGGGTCAGTACTGAGGGATTGCTGCACTGTCGGAGGGTCATTACTGAGGGAGTGCTGCACTGTCGGTGGGTCAGTACTGAAGCATTGCTGCACTGTCGGAGGATTAGTACTGAGGGAGTGCTGCACTGTCGGATGGTCGGTACTGAGGGAGTGCTGCACTGTCAGAGGGTCAGTACTGAGGGAGTGCTGCACTGTCGGAGGGTCATTACTGAGGGAGCGCTGCACTGTTGGAGGGTCAGTACTGAGGGAGTGCTGCACTGTCGGATGATCAGTACTGAGGTATTGCTGCACTGTCGGCGGGTCAGTACTGAGGGAGTGCGGCACTGTCGGAGGGTCAGTACTGAGGGAATGCTGCACTGTCGGGGGCTCAGTACTGAGGGCGTGCTGCACTGTCGGAGGGTCAGTACTGAGGGAGTGCTGCACTGTCGGAGGGTCTGTACTGAGGGAATGCTGCACTGTCAGAGGGTCAGTACTGAGTTAATTCTGCACTGTCGGAGGGTCAGTACTGAGTGAGCGCTTGACTGTCGGATGGTCAGTACTGAGGGAGCGCTGCACTGTAGGAGGGTCAGTACTGAGGGAGCGCTGCACTGTCGGAGGGTCAGTACTGAGGGAGTGCTGCACTGTCGGAGTGTCATGACTGAGGGATTGCTGCACTGTCGGAGGGTCATTACTGAGGGAGTGCTGCACTGTCGGAGGGTGAGTACTGAGGGATTGCTGCACTGTCGGAGGATCAGTACTGATGGAGTGCTGCACTGTCGGATGGTCGGTACTGAGGGAGCGCTGCACTGTCGGAGGGTCAGTACTGAGGGAGCGCTGCACTTTCGGAGGGTCAGTACTGAGGGTGCGCTGCACTGTCAGATGGTCGGTACTGAGGGAGTGCTGCACTGTTGGAGGGTCAGCACTGAGGGAATGCTGCACTGTCAGAGGGTCAGTACTGAGGGAATGCTGCACTGTCGGAGTGTCAGTACTGAGGGTGCGCTGCACTGTCAGATGGTCGGTACTGAGGGAGGGCTGCACTGTCGGAGGGTCAGTACTGAGGGAGTGCTGCACTGTCGGAGGGTCAGTACTGAGGGAATGCTGCACTGTCGGAGGGTCAGTACTGAGTGAGCGCTTGAGTGTCGGAGTGTCAGTACTGAGGGAGCGCTGCACTGTCGGAGGGTCAGTACTGAGGGAGCGCTGCACTGTCGGAGGGTCAGTACTGAGGGAGTGCTGCACTGTCGGAGGGTCAGTACTGACGGATTGCTGCACTGTCGGAGGGTCATTACTGAGGGAGTGCTGCACTGTCGGAGGATCAGTACTGAGGGAATGCTGCACTGTCGGAGGGTCATTACTGAGGGAGTGCTGCACTGTCGGATGGTCGGTATTGAGGGATTGCTGCACTGTCGGGGGGTCAGTACTGAGTGATTGCTGCACTGTCAGACGGTCAGTACTGAGGGAGTGCTGCACTGTCGGAGGCTCAGTACTGAGGGAGTGCTGCACTGTCGGATGGTCGGTACTGAGGGAGTGCTGCACTGTCGGATGGTCGGTACTGAGGGAGTGCTGCCCTGTCAGAGGGTCAGTACTGAGGGACTGCTGCACAGTCGGATGGTCAGTACTGAGGGAGCGCTGCACTGTCTTGGGGTCAGTACTGAGGGAGTGCTGCCCTGTCAGAGGGTCAGTACTGAGGGACTGCTGCACAGTCGGATGGTCAGTACTGAGGGAGCGCTGCACTGTCTTGGGGTCAGTACTGAGGGAGTGCTGCCCTGTCAGAGGGTCAGTACTGAGGGAATGCGGCACTGTCGGAGGGTCGGTACTGAGGGAATGCTGCACTGTCGGAAGGTCAGTACTGAGGCAGTGCTGCACTGTCGGAGGGTCCGTGCTGAGGGATTGCTGCACTGTCGGAGGGTCAGTACTGAGGGAATGCTGCACTGTCAGAGGGTCAGTACTGAGGGAATACTGCACTGTCGGAGGGTCAGTACTGAGGGATTGCTGCACTGTCGGAGGATCAGTACTGAGGGAATGCTGCACTCTGGGAGTGTCAGTACTGAGGGAGTGCTGCACTGTCGGAGGGTCAGTACTGAGGGATTGCTGCACTGTCGGAGGGTCATTACTGAGGGAGTGCTGCACTGTCGGAGGGTCAGTACTGAGGGATTGCTGCACTTTCGGAGGGTCAGTGCTGAGCGAGCGCTTGACTGTCGGAGGGTCAGTACTGAGGGAGTGCGGCACTGTCGGAGGGTCAGTACTGAGGGAATGCTGCACTGTCGGGGGCTCAGTACTGAGGGCGTGCTGCACTGTCGGAGGGTCAGTACTGAGTGAGTGCTGCACTGTCGGAGGGTCTGTACTGAGGGAATGCTGCACTGTCACAGGGTCAGTACTGAGGGAATTCTGCACTGTCGGAGGGTCAGTACTGAGTGAGCGCTTGACTGTCGGATGGTCAGTACTGAGGGAGCGCTGCACTGTAGGAGGGTCAGTACTGAGGGAGCGCTGCACTGTCGGAGGGTCAGTACTGAGGGAGTGCTGCACTGTCGGAGGGTCAGGACTGAGGGATTGCTGCACTGTCGGAGGGTCATTACTGAGGGAGTGCTGCACTGTCGGAGGGTGAGTACTGAGGGATTGCTGCACTGTCGGAGGATCAGTACTGATGGAGTGCTGCACTGTCGGATGGTCGGTACTGAGGGAGCGCTGAACTGTCGGAGGGTCAGTACTGAGGGAGTGCTGCACTTTCGGAGGGTCAGTGCTGAGCGAGCGCTTGACTGTCGGAGGGTCAGTACTGAGGGAGCGCTGCACTGTCGGAGGGTCAGTACTGAGGGAGCGCTGCACTTTCGGAGGGTCAGTACTGAGGGTGCGCTGCACTGTCAGATGGTCGGTACTGAGGGAGTGCTGCACTGTTGGAGGGTCAGTACTGAGGGAATGCTGCACTGTCAGAGGGTCAGTACTGAGGGAATGCTGCACTGTCGGAGTGTCAGTACTGAGGGTGCGCTGCACTGTCAGATGGTCGGTCCTGAGGGAGTGCTGCACTGTCGGAGGGTCAGTACTGAGGGAGTGCTGCACTGTCGGAGGGTCAGTACTGAGGTAATGCTGCACTGTCGGAGGGTCAGTACTGAGTGAGCGCTTGACTGTCGGAGGGTCAGTACTGAGGGAGCGCTGCACTGTCGGAGGGTCAGTACTGAGGGAGCGCTGCACTGTCGGAGGATCAGTACTGAGGGAATGCTGCACTGTCGGGGGGTCAGTACTGAGTGATTGCTGCACTGTCGGACGGTCAGTACTGAGGGAGTGCTGCACTGTCGGAGGCTCAGTACTGAGGGAGTGCTGCACTGTCGGATGGTCGGTACTGAGGGAGTGCTGCACTGTCGGATGGTCGGTACTGAGGGAGTGCTGCCCTGTCAGAGGGTCAGTACTGAGGGACTGCTGCACAGTCGGATGGTCAGTACTGAGGGAGCGCTGCACTGTCTTGGGGTCAGTACTGAGGGAGTGCTGCCCTGTCAGAGGGTCAGTACTGAGGGAATGCGGCACTGTCGGAGGGTCGGTACTGAGGGAATGCTGCACTGTCGGAAGGTCAGTACTGAGGCAGTGCTGCACTGTCGGAGGGTCCGTGCTGAGGGATTGCTGCACTGTCGGAGGGTCAGTACTGAGGGAATGCTGCACTGTCAGAGGGTCAGTACTGAGGGAATACTGCACTGTCGGAGGGTCAGTACTGACTGAATGCTGCACTGTCGGAGGGTCAGTACTGAGGGATTGCTGCACTGTCGGAGGATCAGTACTGAGGGAATGCTGCACTCTGGGAGTGTCAGTACTGAGGGAGTGCTGCACTGTCGGAGGGTCAGTACTGAGGGATTGCTGCACTGTCGGAGGGTCATTACTGAGGGAGTGCTGCACTGTCGGAGGGTCAGTACTGAGGGATTGCTGCACTTTCGGAGGGTCAGTGCTGAGCGAGCGCTTGACTGTCGGAGGGTCAGTACTGAGGGAGTGCGGCACTGTCGGAGGGTCAGTACTGAGGGAATGCTGCACTGTCGGGGGCTCAGTACTGAGGGCGTGCTGCACTGTCGGAGGGTCAGTACTGAGTGAGTGCTGCACTGTCGGAGGGTCTGTACTGAGGGAATGCTGCACTGTCACAGGGTCAGTACTGAGGGAATTCTGCACTGTCGGAGGGTCAGTACTGAGTGAGCGCTTGACTGTCGGATGGTCAGTACTGAGGGAGCGCTGCACTGTAGGAGGGTCAGTACTGAGGGAGCGCTGCACTGTCGGAGGGTCAGTACTGAGGGAGCGCTGCACTGTCGGAGTGTCAGGACTGAGGGATTGCTGCACTGTCGGAGGGTCATTACTGAGGGAGTGCTGCACTGTCGGAGGGTGAGTACTGAGGGATTGCTGCACTGTCGGAGGATCAGTACTGATGGAGTGCTGCACTGTCGGATGGTCGGTACTGAGGGAGCGCTGCACTGTCGGAGGGTCAGTACTGAGGGAGTGCTGCACTTTCGGAGGGTCAGTGCTGAGCGAGCGCTTGACTGTCGGAGGGTCAGTACTGAGGGAGCGCTGCACTGTCGGATGGTCGGTATTGAGGGATTGCTGCACTGTCGGAGAATCAGTACTGAGGGATTGCTGCACTGTCGGAGAATCAGTACTGAGGGAGTGCTGCACTGTCGGATGGTCGGTATTGAGGGATTGCTGCACTGTCGGGGGATCAGTACTGAGGGAGTGCTGCACTGTCGGATGGTCGGTACTGAGGGAGTGCTGCACTGTCAGAGGGTCAGTTCTGAGGGCGTGCTGCACTATCGGAGGATCAATACTGAGGGAATGCTGCACTGTCGGATGGTCAGTACTGAGGGAGCGCTGCACTGTGGGAGGGTCAGTACTGAATGAGTGCAGCACTGTCGGATGTTCGGTACTGAGGGAATGCTGCACTGTCGGAGGGTCAGTACTGAGGGATTGCTGCACTGTCGGAGAATCAGTACTGAGGGAATTCTGCACTGTCGGGGGGTCAGTACTGAGGGAGTGCTGCACTGTCGGGGGGTCAGTACTGAGGGAGTGCTGCACTGTCGGAGGGTCTGTACTGAGGGAATGCTGCACTGTCAGAGGGTCAGTACTGAGGTAATGCTGCACTGTCGGAGGGTCAGTACTGAGTGAGCGCTTGACTGTCGGATGGTCAGTACTGAGGGAGCGCTGCACTGTAGGAGGGTCAGTACTGAGGGAGCGCTGCACTGTCGGAGGGTCAGTACTGAGGGAGTGCTGCACTGTCGGAGGGTCAGGACTGAGGGATTGCTGCACTGTCGGAGGGTCATTACTGAGGGAGTGCTGCACTGTCGGAGGGTGAGTACTGAGGGATTGCTGCACTGTCGGAGGATCAGTACTGATGGAGTGCTGCACTGTCGGATGGTCGGTACTGAGGGAGCGCTGCACTGTCGGAGGGTCAGTACTGAGGGAGTGCTGCACTTTCGGAGGGTCAGTGCTGAGCGAGCGCTTGACTGTCGGAGGGTCAGTACTGAGGGAGCGCTGCACTGTCGGAGGGTCAGTACTGAGGGAGCGCTGCACTTTCGGAGGGTCAGTACTGAGGGTGCGCTGCACTGTCAGATGGTCGGTGCTGAGGGAGTGCTGCACTGTTGGAGGGTCAGTACTGAGGGAATGCTGCACTGTCAGAGGGTCAGTACTGAGGGAATGCTGCACTGTCGGAGTGTCAGTACTGAGGGTGCGCTGCACTGTCAGATGGTCGGTCCTGAGGGAGTGCTGCACTGTCGGAGGGTCAGTACTCAGGGAGTGCTGCACTGTCGGAGGGTCAGTACTGAGGGAATGCTGCACTGTCGGAGGGTCAGTACTGAGGGAGCGCTGCACTGTCGGAGGGTCAGTACTGAGGGAGTGCTGCACTGTCGGAGGGTCAGTACTGACGGATTGCTGCACTGTCGGAGGGTCATTACTGAGGGAGTGCTGCACTGTCGGAGAATCAGTACTGAGGGAATGCTGCACTGTCGGTGGGTCATTACTGAGGGAGTGCTGCACTGTCGGATGGTCGGTATTGAGGGATTGCTGCACTGTCGGGGGATCAGTACTGAGGGAGTGCTGCACTGTCGGATGGTCGGTACTGAGGGAGTGCTGCACTGTCGGAGGGTCAGTACTGAGGGAGTGCTGCACTATCGGAGGATCAATACTGAGGGAATGCTGCACTGTCGGAGGGTCAGTACTGAGGGAGTGCTGCACTGTCGGATGGTCAGTACTGAGGGAGCGCTGCACTGTGGGAGGGTCAGTACTGAATGAGTGCAGCACTGTCGGATGGTTGGTACTGAGGGAATGCTGCACTGTCGGAGGGTCAGTACTGAGGGATTGCTGCACTGTCGGAGAATCAGTACTGAGGGAATTCTGCACTGTCGGGGGGTCAGTACTGAGGGAGTGCTGCACTGTCGGGGGGTCAGTACTGAGGGAGCGCTGCACTGTCAGATGGTCGGTACTGAGGGAGTGCTGCACTGTCGGAGGGTCAGTACTGAGGGAGTGCTGCACTGTCGGAGGTTCTGTACTGAGGGAATGCTGCACTGTCAGAGGGTCAGTACTGAGGTAATGCTGCACTGTCGGAGGGTCAGTACTGAGTGAGCGCTTGACTGTCGGAGGGTCAGTACTGAGGGAGCGCTGCACTGTCGGAGGGTCAGTACTGAGGGAGCGCTGCACTGTCGGAGGGTCAGTACTGAGGGAGTGCTGCACTGTTGGAGGGTCAGTACTGAGGGATTGCTGCACTGTCGGAGGGTCATTACTGAGGGAGTGCTGCACTGTCGGTGGGTCAGTACTGAAGCATTGCTGCACTGTCGGAGGATTAGTACTGAGGGAGTGCTGCACTGTCGGATGGTCGGTACTGAGGGAGTGCTGCACTGTCAGAGGGTCAGTACTGAGGGAGTGCTGCACTGTCGGAGGGTCATTACTGAGGGAGCGCTGCACTGTTGGAGGGTCAGTACTGAGGGAGTGCTGCACTGTCGGATGATCAGTACTGAGGTATTGCTGCACTGTCGGCGGGTCAGTACTGAGGGAGTGCGGCACTGTCGGAGGGTCAGTACTGAGGGAATGCTGCACTGTCGGGGGCTCAGTACTGAGGGCGTGCTGCACTGTCGGAGGGTCAGTACTGAGGGAGTGCTGCACTGTCGGAGGGTCTGTACTGAGGGAATGCTGCACTGTCAGAGGGTCAGTACTGAGTTAATTCTGCACTGTCGGAGGGTCAGTACTGAGTGAGCGCTTGACTGTCGGATGGTCAGTACTGAGGGAGCGCTGCACTGTAGGAGGGTCAGTACTGAGGGAGCGCTGCACTGTCGGAGGGTCAGTACTGAGGGAGTGCTGCACTGTCGGAGTGTCATGACTGAGGGATTGCTGCACTGTCGGAGGGTCATTACTGAGGGAGTGCTGCACTGTCGGAGGGTGAGTACTGAGGGATTGCTGCACTGTCGGAGGATCAGTACTGATGGAGTGCTGCACTGTCGGATGGTCGGTACTGAGGGAGCGCTGCACTGTCGGAGGGTCAGTACTGAGGGAGCGCTGCACTTTCGGAGGGTCAGTACTGAGGGTGCGCTGCACTGTCAGATGGTCGGTACTGAGGGAGTGCTGCACTGTTGGAGGGTCAGCACTGAGGGAATGCTGCACTGTCAGAGGGTCAGTACTGAGGGAATGCTGCACTGTCGGAGTGTCAGTACTGAGGGTGCGCTGCACTGTCAGATGGTCGGTACTGAGGGAGGGCTGCACTGTCGGAGGGTCAGTACTGAGGGAGTGCTGCACTGTCGGAGGGTCAGTACTGAGGGAATGCTGCACTGTCGGAGGGTCAGTACTGAGTGAGCGCTTGAGTGTCGGAGTGTCAGTACTGAGGGAGCGCTGCACTGTCGGAGGGTCAGTACTGAGGGAGCGCTGCACTGTCGGAGGGTCAGTACTGAGGGAGTGCTGCACTGTCGGAGGGTCAGTACTGACGGATTGCTGCACTGTCGGAGGGTCATTACTGAGGGAGTGCTGCACTGTCGGAGGATCAGTACTGAGGGAATGCTGCACTGTCGGAGGGTCATTACTGAGGGAGTGCTGCACTGTCGGATGGTCGGTATTGAGGGATTGCTGCACTGTCGGGGGGTCAGTACTGAGTGATTGCTGCACTGTCAGACGGTCAGTACTGAGGGAGTGCTGCACTGTCGGAGGCTCAGTACTGAGGGAGTGCTGCACTGTCGGATGGTCGGTACTGAGGGAGTGCTGCACTGTCGGATGGTCGGTACTGAGGGAGTGCTGCCCTGTCAGAGGGTCAGTACTGAGGGACTGCTGCACAGTCGGATGGTCAGTACTGAGGGAGCGCTGCACTGTCTTGGGGTCAGTACTGAGGGAGTGCTGCCCTGTCAGAGGGTCAGTACTGAGGGACTGCTGCACAGTCGGATGGTCAGTACTGAGGGAGCGCTGCACTGTCTTGGGGTCAGTACTGAGGGAGTGCTGCCCTGTCAGAGGGTCAGTACTGAGGGAATGCGGCACTGTCGGAGGGTCGGTACTGAGGGAATGCTGCACTGTCGGAAGGTCAGTACTGAGGCAGTGCTGCACTGTCGGAGGGTCCGTGCTGAGGGATTGCTGCACTGTCGGAGGATTAGTACTGAGGGAGTGCTGCACTGTCGGATGGTCGGTACTGAGGGAGTGCTGCACTGTCAGAGGGTCAGTACTGAGGGAGTGCTGCACTGTCGGAGGGTCATTACTGAGGGAGCGCTGCACTGTTGGAGGGTCAGTACTGAGGGAGTGCTGCACTGTCGGATGATCAGTACTGAGGTATTGCTGCACTGTCGGCGGGTCAGTACTGAGGGAGTGCGGCACTGTCGGAGGGTCAGTACTGAGGGAATGCTGCACTGTCGGGGGCTCAGTACTGAGGGCGTGCTGCACTGTCGGAGGGTCAGTACTGAGGGAGTGCTGCACTGTCGGAGGGTCTGTACTGAGGGAATGCTGCACTGTCAGAGGGTCAGTACTGAGTTAATTCTGCACTGTCGGAGGGTCAGTACTGAGTGAGCGCTTGACTGTCGGATGGTCAGTACTGAGGGAGCGCTGCACTGTAGGAGGGTCAGTACTGAGGGAGCGCTGCACTGTCGGAGGGTCAGTACTGAGGGAGTGCTGCACTGTCGGAGTGTCATGACTGAGGGATTGCTGCACTGTCGGAGGGTCATTACTGAGGGAGTGCTGCACTGTCGGAGGGTGAGTACTGAGGGATTGCTGCACTGTCGGAGGATCAGTACTGATGGAGTGCTGCACTGTCGGATGGTCGGTACTGAGGGAGCGCTGCACTGTCGGAGGGTCAGTACTGAGGGAGCGCTGCACTTTCGGAGGGTCAGTACTGAGGGTGCGCTGCACTGTCAGATGGTCGGTACTGAGGGAGTGCTGCACTGTTGGAGGGTCAGCACTGAGGGAATGCTGCACTGTCAGAGGGTCAGTACTGAGGGAATGCTGCACTGTCGGAGTGTCAGTACTGAGGGTGCGCTGCACTGTCAGATGGTCGGTACTGAGGGAGGGCTGCACTGTCGGAGGGTCAGTACTGAGGGAGTGCTGCACTGTCGGAGGGTCAGTACTGAGGGAATGCTGCACTGTCGGAGGGTCAGTACTGAGTGAGCGCTTGAGTGTCGGAGTGTCAGTACTGAGGGAGCGCTGCACTGTCGGAGGGTCAGTACTGAGGGAGCGCTGCACTGTCGGAGGGTCAGTACTGAGGGAGTGCTGCACTGTCGGAGGGTCAGTACTGACGGATTGCTGCACTGTCGGAGGGTCATTACTGAGGGAGTGCTGCACTGTCGGAGGATCAGTACTGAGGGAATGCTGCACTGTCGGAGGGTCATTACTGAGGGAGTGCTGCACTGTCGGATGGTCGGTATTGAGGGATTGCTGCACTGTCGGGGGGTCAGTACTGAGTGATTGCTGCACTGTCAGACGGTCAGTACTGAGGGAGTGCTGCACTGTCGGAGGCTCAGTACTGAGGGAGTGCTGCACTGTCGGATGGTCGGTACTGAGGGAGTGCTGCACTGTCGGATGGTCGGTACTGAGGGAGTGCTGCCCTGTCAGAGGGTCAGTACTGAGGGACTGCTGCACAGTCGGATGGTCAGTACTGAGGGAGCGCTGCACTGTCTTGGGGTCAGTACTGAGGGAGTGCTGCCCTGTCAGAGGGTCAGTACTGAGGGAATGCGGCACTGTCGGAGGGTCGGTACTGAGGGAATGCTGCACTGTCGGAAGGTCAGTACTGAGGCAGTGCTGCACTGTCGGAGGGTCCGTGCTGAGGGATTGCTGCACTGTCGGAGGGTCAGTACTGAGGGAATGCTGCACTGTCAGAGGGTCAGTACTGAGGGAATACTGCACTGTCGGAGGGTCAGTACTGACTGAATGCTGCACTGTCGGAGGGTCAGTACTGAGGGATTGCTGCACTGTCGGAGGATCAGTACTGAGGGAATGCTGCACTCTGGGAGTGTCAGTACTGAGGGAGTGCTGCACTGTCGGAGGGTCAGTACTGAGGGATTGCTGCACTGTCGGAGGGTCATTACTGAGGGAGTGCTGCACTGTCGGAGGGTCAGTACTGAGGGATTGCTGCACTTTCGGAGGGTCAGTGCTGAGCGAGCGCTTGACTGTCGGAGGGTCAGTACTGAGGGAGTGCGGCACTGTCGGAGGGTCAGTACTGAGGGAATGCTGCACTGTCGGGGGCTCAGTACTGAGGGAGTGCTGCACTGTCGGAGGGTCAGTACTGAGTGAGTGCTGCACTGTCGGAGGGTCTGTACTGAGGGAATGCTGCACTGTCACAGGGTCAGTACTGAGGGAATTCTGCACTGTCGGAGGGTCAGTACTGAGTGAGCGCTTGACTGTCGGATGGTCAGTACTGAGGGAGCGCTGCACTGTAGGAGGGTCAGTACTGAGGGAGCGCTGCACTGTCGGAGGGTCAGTACTGAGGGAGTGCTGCACTGTCGGAGGGTCAGGACTGAGGGATTGCTGCACTGTCGGAGGGTCATTACTGAGGCAGTGCTGCACTGTCGGAGGGTGAGTACTGAGGGATTGCTGCACTGTCGGAGGATCAGTACTGATGGAGTGCTGCACTGTCGGATGGTCGGTACTGAGGGAGCGCTGCACTGTCGGAGGGTCAGTACTGAGGGAGTGCTGCACTTTCGGAGGGTCAGTGCTGAGCGAGCGCTTGACTGTCGGAGGGTCAGTACTGAGGGAGCGCTGCACTGTCGGATGGTCGGTATTGAGGGATTGCTGCACTGTCGGAGAATCAGTACTGAGGGATTGCTGCACTGTCGGAGAATCAGTACTGAGGGAGTGCTGCACTGTCGGATGGTCGGTATTGAGGGATTGCTGCACTGTCGGGGGATCAGTACTGAGGGAGTGCTGCACTGTCGGATGGTCGGTACTGAGGGAGTGCTGCACTGTCAGAGGGTCAGTTCTGAGGGCGTGCTGCACTATCGGAGGATCAATACTGAGGGAATGCTGCACTGTCGGATGGTCAGTACTGAGGGAGCGCTGCACTGTGGGAGGGTCAGTACTGAATGAGTGCAGCACTGTCGGATGTTCGGTACTGAGGGAATGCTGCACTGTCGGAGGGTCAGTACTGAGGGATTGCTGCACTGTCGGAGAATCAGTACTGAGGGAATTCTGCACTGTCGGGGGGTCAGTACTGAGGGAGTGCTGCACTGTCGGGGGGTCAGTACTGAGGGAGTGCTGCACTGTCGGAGGGTCTGTACTGAGGGAATGCTGCACTGTCAGAGGGTCAGTACTGAGGTAATGCTGCACTGTCGGAGGGTCAGTACTGAGTGAGCGCTTGACTGTCGGATGGTCAGTACTGAGGGAGCGCTGCACTGTAGGAGGGTCAGTACTGAGGGAGCGCTGCACTGTCAGAGGGTCAGTACTGAGGGAGTGCTGCACTGTCGGAGGGTCAGGACTGAGGGATTGCTGCACTGTCGGAGGGTCATTACTGAGGGAGTGCTGCACTGTCGGAGGGTGAGTACTGAGGGATTGCTGCACTGTCGGAGGATCAGTACTGATGGAGTGCTGCACTGTCGGATGGTCGGTACTGAGGGAGCGCTGCACTGTCGGAGGGTCAGTACTGAGGGAGTGCTGCACTTTCGGAGGGTCAGTGCTGAGCGAGCGCTTGACTGTCGGAGGGTCAGTACTGAGGGAGCGCTGCACTGTCGGAGGGTCAGTACTGAGGGAGCGCTGCACTTTCGGAGGGTCAGTACTGAGGGTGCGCTGCACTGTCAGATGGTCGGTGCTGAGGGAGTGCTGCACTGTTGGAGGGTCAGTACTGAGGGAATGCTGCACTGTCAGAGGGTCAGTACTGAGGGAATGCTGCACTGTCGGAGTGTCAGTACTGAGGGTGCGCTGCACTGTCTGATGGTCGGTCCTGAGGGAGTGCTGCACTGTCGGAGGGTCAGTACTGAGGGAGTGCTGCACTGTCGGAGGGTCAGTACTGAGGGAATGCTGCACTGTCGGAGGGTCAGTACTGAGGGAGCGCTGCACTGTCGGAGGGTCAGTACTGAGGGAGTGCTGCACTGTCGGAGGGTCAGTACTGACGGATTGCTGCACTGTCGGAGGGTCATTACTGAGGGAGTGCTGCACTGTCGGAGAATCAGTACTGAGGGAATGCTGCACTGTCGGTGGGTCATTACTGAGGGAGTGCTGCACTGTCGGATGGTCGGTATTGAGGGATTGCTGCACTGTCGGGGGATCAGTACTGAGGGAGTGCTGCACTGTCGGATGGTCGGTACTGAGGGAGTGCTGCACTGTCGGAGGGTCAGTACTGAGGGAGTGCTGCACAATCGGAGGATCAATACTGAGGGAATGCTGCACTGTCGGAGGGTCAGTACTGAGGGAGTGCTGCACTGTCGGATGGTCAGTACTGAGGGAGCGCTGCACTGTGGGAGGGTCAGTACTGAATGAGTGCAGCACTGTCGGATGGTTGGTACTGAGGGAATGCTGCACTGTCGGAGGGTCAGTACTGAGGGATTGCTGCACTGTCGGAGAATCAGTACTGAGGGAATTCTGCACTGTCGGGGGGTCAGTACTGAGGGAGTGCTGCACTGTCGGGGGGTCAGTACTGAGGGAGCGCTGCACTGTCAGATGGTCGGTACTGAGGGAGTGCTGCACTGTCGGAGGGTCAGTACTGAGGGAGTGCTGCACTGTCGGAGGGTCTGTACTGAGGGAATGCTGCACTGTCAGAGGGTCAGTACTGAGGTAATGCTGCACTGTCGGAGGGTCAGTACTGAGTGAGCGCTTGACTGTCGGAGGGTCAGTACTGAGGGAGCGCTGCACTGTCGGAGGGTCAGTACTGAGGGAGCGCTGCACTGTCGGAGGGTCAGTACTGAGGGAGTGCTGCACTGTTGGAGGGTCAGTACTGAGGGATTGCTGCACTGTCGGAGGGTCATTACTGAGGGAGTGCTGCACTGTCGGTGGGTCAGTACTGAAGCATTGCTGCACTGTCGGAGGATTAGTACTGAGGGAGTGCTGCACTGTCGGATGGTCGGTACTGAGGGAGTGCTGCACTGTCAGAGGGTCAGTACTGAGGGAGTGCTGCACTGTCGGAGGGTCATTACTGAGGGAGCGCTGCACTGTTGGAGGGTCAGTACTGAGGGAGTGCTGCACTGTCGGATGATCAGTACTGAGGTATTGCTGCACTGTCGGCGGGTCAGTACTGAGGGAGTGCGGCACTGTCGGAGGGTCAGTACTGAGGGAATGCTGCACTGTCGGGGGCTCAGTACTGAGGGCGTGCTGCACTGTCGGAGGGTCAGTACTGAGGGAGTGCTGCACTGTCGGAGGGTCTGTACTGAGGGAATGCTGCACTGTCAGAGGGTCAGTACTGAGTGAATTCTGCACTGTCGGAGGGTCAGTATTGAGTGAGCGCTTGACTGTCGGATGGTCAGTACTGAGGGAGCGCTGCACTGTAGGAGGGTCAGTACTGAGGGAGCGCTGCACTGTCGGAGGGTCAGTACTGAGGGAGTGCTGCACTGTCGGAGTGTCATGACTGAGGGATTGCTGCACTATCGGAGGGTCATTACTGAGGGAGTGCTGCACTGTCGGAGGGTGAGTACTGAGGGATTGCTGCACTGTCGGAGGATCAGTACTGAGGGAGCGCTGCACTGTCGGATGGTCGGTACTGAGGGAGCGCTGCACTGTCGGAGGGTCAGTACTGAGGGAGCGCTGCACTTTCGGAGGGTCAGTACTGAGGGTGCGCTGCACTGTCAGATGGTCGGTACTGAGGGAGGGCTGCACTGTCGGAGGGTCAGTACTGAGGGAGTGCTGCACTGTCGGAGGGTCAGTACTGAGGGAATGCTGCACTGTCGGAGGGTCAGTACTGAGTGAGCGCTTGAGTGTCGGAGTGTCAGTACTGAGGGAGCGCTGCACTGTCGGAGGGTCAGTACTGAGGGAGCGCTGCACTGTCGGAGGGTCAGTACTGAGGGAGTGCTGCACTGTCGGAGGGTCAGTACTGACGGATTGCTGCACTGTCGGAGGGTCATTACTGAGGGAGTGCTGCACTGTCGGAGGATCAGTACTGAGGGAATGCTGCACTGTCGGAGGGTCATTACTGAGGGAGTGCTGCACTGTCGGATGGTCGGTATTGAGGGATTGCTGCACTGTCGGGGGATCAGTACTGAGGGAGTGCTGCACTGTCGGATGGTCGGTACTGAGGGAGTGCTGCACTGTCAGAGGGTCAGTACTGAGGGAGTGCTGCACTATCGGAGGATCAATACTGAGGGAATGCTGCACTGTCGGAGGGTCAGTACTGAGGGAGTGCTGCACTGTCGGATGGTCAGTACTGAGGGAGCGCTGCACTGTGGGAGGGTCAGTACTGAATGAGTGCAGCACTGTCGGATGGTCGGTACTGAGGGAATGCTGCACTGTCGGAGGGTCAGTACTGAGGGATTGCTGCACTGTCGGAGAATCAGTACTGAGGGAATTCTGCACTGTCGGGGGGTCAGTACTGAGGGAGTGCTGCACTGTCGGGGGGTCAGTACTGAGGGTGCGCTGCACTGTCAGATGGTCGGTACTGAGGGAGTGCTGCACTGTCGGAGGGTCAGTACTGAGGGAGTGCTGCACTGTCGGAGGGTGTGTACTGAGGGAATGCTGCACTGTCAGAGGGTCAGTACTGAGGTAATGCTGCACTGTCGGAGGGTCAGTACTGAGTGAGCGCTTGACTGTCGGAGGGTCAGTACTGAGGGAGCGCTGCACTGTCGGAGGGTCAGTACTGAGGGAGCGCTGCACTGTCGGAGGGTCAGTACTGAGGGAGTGCTGCACTGTTGGAGGGTCAGTACTGAGGGATTGCTGCACTGTCGGAGGGTCATTACTGAGGGAGTGCTGCACTGTCGGTGGGTCAGTACTGAAGCATTGCTGCACTGTCGGAGGATTAGTACTGAGGGAGTGCTGCACTGTCGGATGGTCGGTACTGAGGGAGTGCTGCACTGTCAGAGGGTCAGTACTGAGGGAGTGCTGCACTGTCGGAGGATCAGTACTGAGGGAATGCTGCACTGTCGGAGGGTCAGTCCTGAGGGAGTGCTGCACTGTCGGATGGTCAGTACTGAGGGAGCGCTGCACTGTGGGAGGGTCAGTACTGAGGGAGTGCTGCACTGTCGGATGGTCAGTACTGAGTGAGCGCTTCACTGTCGGATGGTCAGTACTGAGGGAGCGCTGCACTGTGGGAGGGTCAGTACTGAGGGATTGCTGCACTGTCGGAGGATCATTACTGAGGGAATGCTGCACTGTCGGGGGGTTAGTTCTGAGGGAGTGCTGCACTGTCGGAGGATCAGTACTGAGGGAATGCTGCACTGTCGGAGGGTCAGTACTGAGGGAATGCTGCACTGTCGGAGGGTCAGTACTGAGTGAGCGCTTGACCGTCGGAGGGTCAGTACTGAGGGAGCGCTGCACTGTCGGAGGGTCAGTACTGAGGGAATGCTGCACTGTCGGAGTGTCAGTACTGAGGGAGTGCTGCACTGTCGGAGGGTCTGTACTGAGGGAATGCTGCACTGTCAGAGGGTCAGTACTGAGGGAATGCTGCATTGTCGGAGGGTCAGTACTGAGTGAGCGCTTGACTGTCGGAGGGTCAGTACTGAGGGAGCGCTGCACTGTCGGAGGGTCAGTACTGAGGGAGTGCTGCACTGTCGGAGGGTCAGAACTGAGGGATTGCTGCACCGTCGGAGGGTCATTACTGAGGGAGTGCTGCACTGTCGGAGGGTCAGTACTGAGGGATTGCTGCCCTGTCGGAGGATCAGTACTGAGGGAGTGCTGCACTGTCGGATGGTCGGTACTGAGGGAGTGCTGCACTGTCAGAGGGTCAGTACTGAGGGAGTGCTGCACTGTCGGAGGATCAGTACTGAGGGAATGCTGCACTGTTTGACGGTCAGTACTGAGGGAGTGCTGCACTGTCGGAGGGTCAGTACTGAGGGATTGCTGCACTGTCGGACGGTCAGTACTGAGGGAGTGCTGCACTGTCGGAGGGTCAGTACTGAGGGAGTGCTGCACTGTCGGAGGATCAGTACTGAGGGAATGCTGCTCTGTCGGACGGTCAGTGCTGAGGGAGTGCTGCACTGTCGGAGGGTCAGTACTGAGGGAGTGCTGCACTGTCGGATGGTCGGTACTGAGGGAGTGCTGCACTGTCGGATGGTCGGTACTGAGGGAGTGCTGCCCTGTCATAGGGTCATTACTGAGGGACTGCTGCACAGTCGGATGGTCAGTACTGAGGGAGCGCTGCACTGTCTTGGGGTCAGTACTGAGGGAGTGCTGCCCTGTCAGAGGGTCAGTACTGAGGGAGTGCTGCACTGTCTTGGGGTCAGCACTGAGGGAGTGCTGCCCTGTTGGAGGGTCAGTACTGAGGGAATGCGGCACTGTCGGAGGGTCGGTACTGAGGGAATGCTGCACTGTCGGAAGGTCAGTACTGAGGCAGTGCTGCACGGTTGGAGGGTCCGTGCTGAGGGATTGCTGCACTGTCGGAGGGTCAGTACTGAGGGAATGCTGCACTGTCAGAGGGTCAGTACTGAGGGAATACTGCACTGTCGGAGGGTCAGTACTGACTGAATGCTGCACTGTCGGAGGATCAGTACTGAGGGAATGCTGCACTGTGGGAGTGTCAGTACTGAGGGAGTGCTGCACTGTTGGGTGGTCAGTACTGAGGGAGTGCTGCACGGTCTGGGGGTCAGGAGTGAGTGAGTGCTGAACTGTCGGAGGTTCAGTACTGAGGGATTGCTGCACTGTCGGAGGGTCTGGAATGAGGGATTGCTGCACTGTCAGAGGGTCAGTACTGAGTGAGCGCTTGACTGTCGGAGGGTCAGTACTGAGGGAGCGCTTGACTGTCGGAGGGTCATTACTGAGGGAGCGCTGCACTGTCGGAGGGTCATTACTGAGGGAGCGCTGCACTGTTGGAGGGTCAGTACTGAGGGAGTGCTGCACTGTCGGAGGGTCATTACTGAGGGAGCGCTGCACTGTTGGAGGGTCAGTACTGAGGGCGTGCTGCACTGTCGGAGGGTCAGTACTGAGGGAGTGCTGCACTGTCGGATGGTGGGTACTGAGGGAGTGCTGCACTGTCGGATGGTCAGTACTGAGGGAGCGCTGCACTGTGGGAGGGTCAGTACTGAATGAGTGCAGCACTGTCGGATGGTCGGTACTGAGGGAATGCTGCACTGTCGGAGGGTCAGTACTGAGGGATTGCTGCACTGTCGGAGAATCAGTACTGAGGGAATTCTGCACTGTCGGGGGGTCAGTACTGAGGGAGTGCTGCACTGTCGGGGGGTCAGTACTGAGGGTGCGCTGCACTGTCAGATGGTCGGTACTGAGGGAGTGCTGCACTGTCGGAGGGTCAGTACTGAGGGAGTGCTGCACTGTCGGAGGGTCTGTACTGAGGGAATGCTGCACTGTCAGAGGGTCAGTACTGAGGTAATGCTGCACTGTCGGAGGGTCAGTACTGAGTGAGCGCTTGACTGTCGGAGGGTCAGTACTGAGGGAGCGCTGCACTGTCGGAGGGTCAGTACTGAGGGAGCGCTGCACTGTCGGAGGGTCAGTACTGAGGGAGTGCTGCACTGTTGGAGGGTCAGTACTGAGGGATTGCTGCACTGTCGGAGGGTCATTACTGAGGGAGTGCTGCACTGTCGGTGGGTCAGTACTGAAGCATTGCTGCACTGTCGGAGGATTAGTACTGACGGAGTGCTGCACTGTCGGATGGTCGGTACTGAGGGAGTGCTGCACTGTCAGAGGGTCAGTACTGAGGGAGTGCTGCACTGTCGGAGGATCAGTACTGAGGGAATGCTGCACTGTCGGAGGGTCAGTCCTGAGGGAGTGCTGCACTGTCGGAGGATCAGTACTGAGGGAGTGCTGCACTGTCGGATGGTCAGTACTGAGGGAGTGCTGCACTGTGGGAGGGTCAGTACCGAGGGAGTGCTGCACTGTCGGATGGTCAGTACTGAGTGAGCGCTTCACTGTCGGATGGTCAGTACTGAGGGAGCGCTGCACTGTGGGAGGGTCATTACTGAGGGAATGCTGCACTGTCGGGGGGTTAGTTCTGAGGGAGTGCTGCACTGTCGGAGGATCAGTACTGAGGGATTGATGCACTGTCGGACGGTCAGTACGGAGGGAGTGCTGCACTGTGGGAGGGTCAGTACTGAGGGATTGATGCACTGTCGGACGGTCAGTACGGAGGGAGTGCTGCACTGTGGGAGGGTCAGTACTGAGGGAGTGCTGCACTGTTGGAGGGTCAGTACTGAGGGAGTGCTGCACTGTCGGAGGGGCAGTACTGAGGTATTGCTGCACTGTCGGCGGGTCAGTACTGAGGGAATGCGGCACTTTCGGAGGGTCAGTACTGAGGGAATGCTGCACTGTCGGGGGGTCAGTACTGAGGGAGTGCTGCACTGTCTGAGGGTCAGTACTGAGGGTGCGCTGCACTGTCAGATGGTCGGTACTGAGGGAGTGCTGCACTGTCGGAGGGTCAGTACTGAGGGAGTGCTGCACTGTCGGAGGGTCAGTACTGAGGGAATGCTGCACTGTCAGAGGGTCAGTACTGAGGGAATGCTGCACTGTCGGAGGGTCAGTACTGAGGGAGCGCTGCACTGTCGGAGGGTCAGTACTGAGGGAGTGCTGCATTGTCGGAGGGTCAGAACTGAGGGATTGCTGCACTGTCGGAGGGTCATTACTGAGGGAGTGCTGCACTGTCGGAGGGTCAGTACTGAGGGATTTCTGCACTGTCGGAGGATCAGTGCTGAGTGAGAGCTTGACTGTCGGAGGGCCAGTACTGAGGGAGCGCTGCACTGTCGGAGGGTCAGTACTGAGGGAGCGCTGCACTGTCGGATGGTCAGTACTGAGGGAGCGCTGCACTGTCTTGGGGTCATTACTGAGGGAATGCGGCACTGTCGGAGGGTCGGTACTGAGGGAATGCTGCACTGTCGGAGGGTCAGTACTGAGGCAGTGCTGCACTGTCGGAGGGTCCATCTGAGGGATTTCTGCACTGTCGGAGGGTCAGTACTGAGGGAATGCTGCACTGTCAGAGGGTCAGTACTGAGGGAATACTGCACTTTCGGAGGATCAGTACTGACGGAATGCTGCACTGTCGGAGGGTCAGTACTGAGGGAATGCTGCACTGTCGGGGGGTCAGTCCTGTGGGAATGCTGCACTGTCGGGTGGTCAGTACTGAGGGAGTGCTGCACGGTCTGGTGGTCAGTAGTGAGTGAGTGCTGCACTGTCGGATGTTCGGTACTGAGGGAGTGCTGCACTGTCAGAGGGTCAGTACTGAGGGAGTGCTGCTCTGTCGGACGGTCAGTACTGAGGGAGTGCTGCGCTGTCGGAGGGTCAGTACTGAGGGAGTGCTGCACTGTCGGACGGTCAGTACTGAGGGAGTGCTGCACTGTCGGACGGTCAGTACTGAGGGAGTGCTGCACTGTCGGAGGGTCAGTACTGAGGGAGTGGCGCACTGTTGCATGGAAAGTACTGAGGGAAAGCTGCACTGTCGGATGGTCGGTACTGAGCGAGTGCTGCACTGTCGGATGGTCGGTACTGAGGGAGTGCTGCACCGTCGGTTGGTCGGTACTGAGGGAATGCTGCACTGTCGGAGGGTCAGTACTGAGTGAGCGCTTGACTGTCGGAGTGTCAGTACTGAGGGAGCGCTGCACTGTCGGAGGGTCAGTACTGAGGGAGCGCTGCACTGTCGGAGGGTCAGTACTGAGGGAGTGCTGCACTGTCGGAGGGTCAGTACTGACGGATTGCTGCACTGTCGGAGGGTCATTACTGAGGGAGTGCTGCACTGTCGGAGGATCAGTACTGAGGGAATGCTGCACTGTCGGAGGGTCATTACTGAGGGAGTGCTGCACTGTCGGATGGTCGGTATTGAGGGATTGCTGCACTGTCGGGGGATCAGTACTGAGGGAGTGCTGCACTGTCAGAGGGTCAGTACTGAGGGAGTGCTGCACTGTCGGAGGATCAATACTGAGGGAATGCTGCACTGTCGGAGGGTCAGTACTGAGGGAGTGCTGCACTGTCGGATGGTCAGTACTGAGGGAGCGCTGCACTGTGGGAGGGTCAGTACTGAATGAGTGCAGCACTGTCGGATGGTCGGTACTGAGGGAATGCTGCACTGTCGGGGGGTCAGTACTGAGGGAGTGCTGCACTGTCGGGGGGTCAGTACTGAGGGTGCGCTGCACTGTCAGATGGTCGGTACTGAGGGAGTGCTGCACTGTCGGAGGGTCAGTACTGAGGGAGTGCTGCACTGTCGGAGGGTCTGTACTGAGGGAATGCTGCACTGTCAGAGGGTCAGTACTGAGGTAATGCTGCACTGTCGGAGGGTCAGTACTGAGTGAGCGCTTGACTATCGGAGGGTCAGTACTGAGGGAGCGCTGCACTGTCGGAGGGTCAGTACTGAGGGAGCGCTGCACTGTCGGAGGGTCAGTACTGAGGGATTGCTGCACTGTCGGAGGGTCATTACTGAGGGAGTGCTGCACTGTCGGTGGGTCAGTACTGAAGCATTACTGCACTGTCGGAGGATTAGTACTGAGGGAGTGCTGCACTGTCGGATGGTCGGTACTGAGGGAGTGCTGCACTGTCAGAGGGTCAGTACTGAGGGAGTGCTGCACTGTCGGAGGATCAGTACTGAGGGAATGCTGCACTGTCGGATGGTCAGTACTGAGGGAGCGCTGCACTGTGGGAGGGTCAGTACCGAGGGAGTGCTGCACTGTCGGATGGTCAGTACTGAGTGAGCGCTTCACTGTCGGATGGTCAGTACTGAGGGAGCGCTGCACTGTGGGAGGGTCAGTACTGAGGGATTGCTGCACTGTCGGAGGATCATTACTGAGGGAATGCTGCACTGTCGGGGGGTTAGTTCTGAGGGAGTGCTGCACTGTCGGAGGATCAGTACTGAGGGAGTGCTGCACTGTCGGAGGGGCAGTACTGAGGTATTGCTGCACTGTCGGGGGGTCAGTACTGAGGGAGTGCTGCACTGTCTGAGGGTCAGTACTGAGGGTGCGCTGCACTGTCAGATGGTCGGTACTGAGGGAGTGCTGCACTGTCGGAGGGTCGGTACTGAGGGAATGCTGCACTGTCGGAGGGTCAGTACTGAGGGATTTCTGCACTGTCGGAGGATCAGTGCTGAGTGAGAGCTTGACTGTCGGAGGGCCAGTACTGAGGGAGCGCTGCACTGTCGGCGGGTCAGTACTGAGGGAATGCGGCACTGTCGGAGGGTCAGTACTGAGGGAATGCTGCACTGTCGGGGGGTCAGTACTGAGGGAGTGCTGCACTGTCTGAGGGTCAGTACTGAGGGTGCGCTGCACTGTCAGATGGTCGGTACTGAGGGAGTGCTGCACTGTCGGAGGGTCAGTACTGAGGGAGTGCTGCACTGTCGGAGGGTCAGTACTGAGGGAATGCTGCACTGTCAGAGGGTCAGTACTGAGGGAGTGCTGCACTGTCGGAGGGTCAGTACTGAGGGAGCGCTGCACTGTCGGAGGGTCAGTACTGAGGGAGTGCTGCATTGTCGGAGGGTCAGAACTGAGGGATTGCTGCACTGTCGGAGGGTCATTACTGAGGGAGTGCTGCACTGTCGGAGGGTCAGTACTGAGGGATTTCTGCACTGTCGGAGGATCAGTGCTGAGTGAGAGCTTGACTGTCGGAGGGCCAGTACTGAGGGAGCGCTGCACTGTCGGAGGGTCAGTACTGAGGGAGCGCTGCACTGTCGGATGGTCAGTACTGAGGGAGCGCTGCACTGTCTTGGGGTCATTACTGAGGGAATGCGGCACTGTCGGAGGGTCGGTACTGAGGGAATGCTGCACTGTCGGAGGGTCAGTACTGAGGCAGTGCTGCACTGTCGGAGGGTCCATCTGAGGGATTTCTGCACTGTCGGAGGGTCAGTACTGAGGGAATGCTGCACTGTCAGAGGGTCAGTACTGAGGGAATACTGCACTGTCGGAGGGTCAGTACTGAGGGAGCGCTGCACTGTCGGAGGGTCAGTACTGAGGGAGTGCTGCACTGTCGGAGGGTCAGTACTGAGGGAATGCTGCACTGTCGGGGGGTCAGTCCTGTGGGAATGCTGCACTGTCGGGTGGTCAGTACTGAGGGAGTGCTGCACGGTCTGGTGGTCAGTAGTGAGTGAGTGCTGCACTGTCGGATGTTCGGTACTGAGGGAGTGCTGCACTGTCGGAGGGTCAGTACTGAGGGAGTGCTGCACTGTCGGATGGTCAGTACTGAGGGAGCGCTGCACTGTGGGAGGGTCAGTACTGAATGAGTGCAGCACTGTCGGATGGTCGGTACTGAGGGAATGCTGCACTGTCGGGGGGTCAGTACTCAGGGAGTGCTGCACTGTCGGGGGGTCAGTACTGAGGGTGCGCTGCACTGTCAGATGGTCGGTACTGAGGGAGTGCTGCACTGTCGGAGGGTCAGTACTGAGGGAGTGCTGCACTGTCGGAGGGTCTGTACTGAGGGAATGCTGCACTGTCAGAGGGTCAGTACTGAGGTAATGCTGCACTGTCGGAGGGTCAGTACTGAGTGAGCGCTTGACTATCGGAGGGTCAGTACTGAGGGAGCGCTGCACTGTCGGAGGGTCAGTACTGAGGGAGCGCTGCACTGTCGGAGGGTCAGTACTGAGGGATTGCTGCACTGTCGGAGGGTCATTACTGAGGGAGTGCTGCACTGTCGGTGGGTCAGTACTGAAGCATTACTGCACTGTCGGAGGATTAGTACTGAGGGAGTGCTGCACTGTCGGATGGTCGGTACTGAGGGAGTGCTGCACTGTCAGAGGGTCAGTACTGAGGGAGTGCTGCACTGTCGGAGGATCAGTACTGAGGGAATGCTGCTCTGTCGGAGGGTCAGTCCTGAGGGAGTGCTGCACTGTCGGATGGTCAGTACTGAGGGAGCGCTGCACTGTGGGAGGGTCAGTACCGAGGGAGTGCTGCACTGTCGGATGGTCAGTACTGAGTGAGCGCTTCACTGTCGGATGGTCAGTACTGAGGGAGCGCTGCACTGTGGGAGGGTCAGTACTGAGGGATTGCTGCACTGTCGGAGGATCATTACTGAGGGAATGCTGCACTGTCGGGGGGTTAGTTCTGAGGGAGTGCTGCACTGTCGGAGGATCAGTACTGAGGGAGTGCTGCACTGTCGGAGGGGCAGTACTGAGGTATTGCTGCACTGTCGGGGGGTCAGTACTGAGGGAGTGCTGCACTGTCTGAGGGTCAGTACTGAGGGTGCGCTGCACTGTCAGATGGTCGGTACTGAGGGAGTGCTGCACTGTCGGAGGGTCAGTACTGAGGGAGTGCTGCACTGTCTGAGGGTCAGTACTGAGGTTGCGCTGCACTGTCAGATGGTCGGTACTGAGGGAGTGCTGCACTGTCGGAGGGTCAGTACTGAGGGAGTGCTGCACTGTCGGAGGGTCTGTACTGAGGGAATGCTGCACTGTCAGAGGGTCAGTACTGAGGGAATGCTGCACTGTCGGAGGGTCAGTACTGAGGGAGCGCTGCACTGTCGGAGGGTCAGTACTGAGGGAGTGCTGCATTGTCGGAGGGTCAGTACTGAGGGATTGCTGCACTGTCGGAGGGTCATTACTGAGGGAGTGCTGCACTGTCGGAGGGTCAGTACTGAGGGATTTCTGCACTGTCGGAGGATCAGTACTGAGTGAGAGCTTGACTGTCGGAGGGCCAGTACTGAGGGAGCGCTGCACTGTCGGAGGGTCAGTACTGAGGGAGCGCTGCACTGTCGGATAGTCAGTACTGAGGGAGCGCTGCACTGTCTTGGGGTCATTACTGAGGGAATGCGGCACTGTCGGAGGGTCGGTACTGAGGGAATGCTGCACTGTCGGAGGGTCAGTACTGAGGCAGTGCTGCACTGTCGGAGGGTCCATCTGAGGGATTGCTGCACTGTCGGAGGGTCAGTACTGAGGGAATGCTGCACTGTCAGAGGGTCAGTACTGAGGGAATACTGCACTTTCGGAGGATCAGTACTGACGGAATGCTGCACTGTCGGAGGGTCAGTACTGAGGGAGTGCTGCACGGTCTGGTGGTCAGTAGTGAGTGAGTGCTGCACTGTCGGATGCTCGGTACTGAGGGAGTGCTGCACTGTCAGAGGGTCAGTACTGAGGGAGTGCTGCACTGTCGGACGGTCAGTACTGAGGGAGTGCTGCACTGTCGGAGGGTCAGTACTGAGGGAGTGCTGCACTGTCGGATGGTCAGTACTGAGGGAGTGCTGCACTGTCGGACGGTCAGTACTGAGGGAGTGCTGCACTGTCGGAGGGTCAGTACTGAGGGAGTGCTGCACTGTCGGATGGTCAGTACTGAGGGAGTGCTGCACTGTCGGATGGTCAGTACTGAGGGAGTGCTGCACTGTCGGACGGTCAGTACTGAGGGAAAGCTGCACTGTCGGATGGTCGGTACTGAGCGAGTGCTGCACTGTCGGATGGTCGGTACTGAGGGAGTGCTGCACCGTCGGTTGGTCGGTACTGAGGGAATGCTGCACTGTCGGAGGGTCAGTACTGAGTGAGCGCTTGACTGTCGGAGTGTCAGTACTGAGGGAGCGCTGCACTGTCGGAGGGTCAGTACTGAGGGAGCGCTGCACTGTCGGAGGGTCAGTACTGAGGGAGTGCTGCACTGTCGGAGGGTCAGTACTGAGGGAGCGCTGCACTGTCGGAGGGTCAGTACTGAGGGAGTGCTGCACTGTTGGAGGGTCAGTACTGAGGGATTGCTGCACTGTCGGAGGGTCATTACTGAGGGAGTGCTGCACTGTCGGTGGGTCAGTACTGAAGCATTGCTGCACTGTCGGAGGATTAGTACTGAGGGAGTGCTGCACTGTCGGATGGTCGGTACTGAGGGAGTGCTGCACTGTCAGAGGGTCAGTACTGAGGGAGTGCTGCACTGTCGGAGGATCAGTACTGAGGGAATGCTGCACTGTCGGAGGGTCAGTCCTGAGGGAGTGCTGCACTGTCGGATGGTCAGTACTGAGTGAGCGCTTCACTGTCGGATGGTCAGTACTGAGGGAGCGCTGCACTGTGGGAGGGTCAGTACTGAGGGATTGCTGCACTGTCGGAGGATCATTACTGAGGGAGTGCTGCACTGTCGGGGGGTCAGTACTGAGGGATTGATGCACTGTCGGACGGTCAGTACGGAAGGAGTGCTGCACTGTGGGAGGGTCAGTACTGAGGGAGTGCTGCACTGTTGGAGGGTCAGTACTGAGGGAGTGCTGCACTGTCGGAGGGGCAGTACTGAGGTATTGCTGCACTGTCGGCGGGTCAGTACTGAGGGAATGCGGCACTGTCGGAGGGTCAGTACTGAGGGAATGCTGCACTGTCGGGGGGTCAGTACTGAGGGAGTGCTGCACTGTCGGAGGGTCAGTACTGAGGTTGCGCTGCACTGTCAGATGGTCGGTACTGAGGGAGTGCTGCACTGTCGGATGGTCAGTACTGAGGGAGAGCTGCACTGTCGGAGGGTCTGTACTGAGGGAATGCTGCACTGTCAGAGGGTCAGTACTGAGGGAATGCTGCACTGTCGGAGGGTCAGTACTGAGGGAGCGCTGCACTGTCGGAGGGTCAGTACTGAGGGAGTGCTGCATTGTCGGAGGGTCAGTACTGAGGGAATACTGCACTTTCGGAGGATCAGTACTGACGGAATGCTGCACTGTCGGAGGGTCAGTACTGAGGGAATGCTGCACTGTCGGGGGGTCAGTCCTGTGGGAATGCTGCACTGTCGGGTGGTCAGTACTGAGGGAGTGCTGCACGGTCTGGGGGTCAGTAGTGAGTGAGTGCTGAACTGTCGGAGGTTCAGTACTGAGGGATTGCTGCACTGTCGGAGGGTCTTTACTGAGGGAATGCTGCACTGTCAGAGGGTCAGTACTGAGGGAATGCTGCGCTATCGGAGGGTCAGTACTGAGTGAGCGCTTGACTGTCGGAGGGTCAGTACTGAGGGAGTGCTGCACTGTTTGAGGGTCAGTACTGAGGGAGTGCTGCACTGTCGGAGGGGCAGTACTGAGGGAGTGCTGCACTGTCGGAGGGGCAGTACTGAGGTATTGCTGCACTGTCGGCGGGTCAGTACTGAGGGAATGCGGCACTGTCGGAGGGTCAGTTCTGAGGGAATGCTGCACTGTCGGGGGGTCAGTACTGAGGGAGTGCTGCACTGTCGGAGGGTCAGTACTGAGGTTGCGCTGCACTGTCAGATGGTCGGTACTGAGGGAGTGCTGCACTGTCGGAGGGTCAGTACTGAGGGAGTGCTGCACTGTCGGAGGGTCTGTACTGAGGGAATGCTGCACTGTCAGAGGGTCAGTACTGAGGCAATGCTGCACTGTCGGAGGGTCAGTACTGAGGGAGCGCTGCACTGTCGGAGGGTCAGTACTGAGGGAGTGCTGCATTGTCGGAGGGTCAGTACTGAGGGATTGCTGCACTGTCGGAGGGTCATTACTGAGGGAGTGCTGCACTGTCGGAGGCTCAGTACTGAGTGAGCGCTTGACTGTCGGAGGGCCAGTACTGAGGGAGCGCTGCACTGTCGGAGGGTCAGTACTGAGGGAGCGCTGCACTGTCGGAGGGTCAGTACTGAGGGAGTGCTGCACTGTCGGCGGGTCAGTACTGAGGGAATGCGGCACTGTCGGAGGGTCAGTACTGAGGGAATGCTGCACTGTCGGGGGGTCAGTACTGAGGGAGTGCTGCACTGTCGGAGGGTCAGTACTGAGGTAGCGCTGCACTGTCAGATGGTCGGTACTGAGGGAGTGCTGCACTGTCGGAGGGTCAGTACTGAGGGAGTGCTGCACTGTCGGAGGGTCTGTACTGAGGGAATGCTGCACTGTCAGAGGGTCAGTACTGAGGGAATGCTGCACTGTCGGAGGGTCAGTACTGAGGGAGCGCTGCACTGTCGGAGGGTCAGTACTGAGGGAGTGCTGCATTGTCGGAGGGTCAGTACTGAGGGATTGCTGCACTGTCGGAGTGTCATTACTGAGGGAGTGCTGCACTGTCGGAGGGTCAGTACTGAGTGAGCGCTTGACTGTCGGAGGGCCAGTACTGAGGGAGCGCTGCACTGTTGGAGGGTCAGTACTGAGGGAGTGCGGCACTGTCGGAGGGTCTGTACTGAGGGAGTGCTGCATTGTCGGATGGTCGGTACTGAGGGTGTGCTGCACTGTCAGAGGGTCAGTACTGAGGGAGTGCTGCACTGTCGGAGGGTCTGTACTGAGGGCATGCTGCGCTGTCAGAGGGTCAGTACTGAGGAAGCGCTGCACTGTCGGAGGGTCAGTACTGAGGGAGTGCTGCACTGTCGGATGGTCGGTACTGAGGGTGTGCTGCACGGTCTGGGGGTCAGTACTGAGGGATTGCTGCACTGTCGGAGGGTCAGTCCTGAGGGAATGCTGCACTGTCAGAGGGTCAGTACTGAGGGAGTGCTGCACTGTCGGAGGGTCTGTACTGAGGGCATGCTGCGCTGTCAGAGGGTCAGTACTGAGGAAGCGCTGCACTGTCGGAGGGTCAGTACTGAGGGAGTGCTGCACTGTCGGAGGGTCAGTACTGAGGGATTGCTGCACTGTCAGAGGGTCAGTACTGAGGGTGCGCTGCACTGTCAGATGGTCGGTACTGAGGGAGTGCTGCACTGTCGGAGGGTCTGTACTGAGGGCATGCTGCGCTGTCAGAGGGTCAGTACTGAGGAAGCGCTGCACTGTCGGAGGGTCAGTACTGAGGGAGTGCTGCACTGTCGGAGGGTCAGTACTGAGGGATTGCTGCACTGTCAGAGGGTCAGTACTGAGGTTGCGCTGCACTGTCGGAGGGTCAGTACTGAGGGATTGCTGCACTGTCAGAGGGTCAGTACTGAGGGATTGCTGCACTGTCGGAGGGTCAGTACTGAGGGATTGCTGCACTGCAGAGGGTCAGTATTGAGGGAGTGCTGCACTTTCGGAGGATCAGTACTGAGGGAGTGCTGCACTGTCGGATGGTCGATACTAAGGGAGTGCTGCACTGTCAGAGGGTCAGTACTGAGGGAGTGCTGCACTGTCGGAGGATCAGTACTGAGGGAATGCTGCAGTGTGGGAGGGTCAGTACTGAGGGAGTGCTGCACTGTCGGATGGTCGGTACTGAGGGATTGCTGCACTGTCGGAGGATCAGTACTGAGGGAATTCTGCATTGTCGGGGGGTCAGTACTGAGGTAGTGCTGCACTGTCGGAGGATCAGTACTGAGGGAATTCTGCATTGTCGGGGGGTCAGTACTGAGGGAGTGCTGCACTGTTGGAGGGTCAGTACTGAGGGAATGCTGCACTGTCGGAGTGTCAGTACTGAGTGAGCGCTTTACTGTCGGAGGGTCAGTACTGAGGGAGCGCTGCACTGTCGGAGGGTCAGTACTGAGGGAGTGCTGCACTGTCGGAGGGTCAGTACTGAGGGAGTGCTGCACTGTCGGAGGGTCTGTACTGAGGGAGTGCTGCACTGTCAGAGGGTCAGTACTGAGGGAATGCTGCACTGTCGGAGGGTCAGTACTGAGTGAGCGCTTGACTGTCGGAGGGTCAGTACTGAGGAAGCGCTGCACTGTCGGAGGTTCAGTACTGAGGGAGCGCTGCACTGTTGGAGGGTCAGTACTGAGGGAGTGCTGCACTGTCGGAGGGTCAGTACTGAGGGATTGCTGCACTGTCGGAGGGTCATTACTGAGGGATTGCTGCACTGTTGGAGGATCAGTACTGAGGAATTTTGCACTGTCGGGGGGTCAGTACTGAGGGAGTGCTGCACTGTCGGAGGGTCTGTACTGAGGGCATGCTGCGCTGTCAGAGGGTCAGTACTGAGGAAGCGCTGCACTGTCGGAGGGTCATTACTGAGGGAGTGCTGCACTGTTGGAGGGTCAGTACTGAGGGATTGCTGCACTGTCGGATGGTCGGTACTAAGGGAGTGCTGCACTGTCAGAGGGTCAGTACTGAGGGAGTGCTGCACTGTCGGAGGGTCAGTACTGAGGGAGTGCTGCACTGTCGGAGGATCAGTACTGAGGGAATGCTGCACTGTCGGAGGGTCAGTACTGAGGGAGTGCTGCACTGTCGGATGGTCTGTACTGAGGGAGCGCTGCACTGTGGGAGGGTCAGTACTGAGGGAGTGCTGCACTGTCGGATGGTCGGTACTGAGGGAATGCTGCACTGTAGGAGGGTCAGTACTGAGGGATTGCTGCACTGTCAGAGGATCAGTACTGAGGGAATTCTGCATTGTCGGGGGGTCAGTACTGAGGGAGTGCTGCACTGTCGCAGGATCAGTACTGAGGGAGTGCTGCACTGTCGGGGGTTCAGTACTGAGGGTGCGCTGCACTGTGAGATGGTCGGTCCTGAGGGGGTGCTGCACTGTCGGAGGGTCAGTACTGAGGGAGTGCTGCACTGTTGGAGGGTCTGTACTGAGGGAATTCTGCATTGTCGGGGGGTCAGTACTGAGGGAGTGCTGCACTGTCGCAGGATCAGTACTGAGGGAGTGCTGCACTGTCGGGGGTTCAGTACTGAGGGTGCGCTGCACTGTGAGATGGTCGGTCCTGAGGGGGTGCTGCACTGTCGGAGGGTCAGTACTGAGGGAGTGCTGCACTGTCGCAGGGTCTGTACTGAGGGCATGCTGCACTGTCAGAGGGTCAGTACTGAGGAAGCGCTGCACTGTCGGAGGGTCAGTACTGAGGGAGTGCTGCACTGTCGGATGGTCGGTACTGAGGGTGTGCTGCACGGTCTGGGGGTCAGTACTGAGGGATTGCTGCACTGTCGGAGGGTCAGTCCTGAGGGAATGCTGCACTGTCAGAGGGTCAGTACTGAGGGAGTGCTGCACTGTCGGAGGGTCTGTACTGAGGGCATGCTGCGCTGTCAGAGGGTCAGTACTGAGGAAGCGCTGCACTGTCGGAGGGTCAGTACTGAGGGAGTGCTGCACTGTCGGAGGGTCAGTACTGAGGGATTGCTGCACAGTCAGAGGGTCAGTACTGAGGGTGCGCTGCACTGTCAGATGGTCGGTACTGAGGGAGTGCTGCACTGTCGGAGGGTCTGTACTGAGGGCATGCTGCGCTGTCAGAGGGTCAGTACTGAGGAAGCGCTGCACTGTCGGAGGGTCAGTACTGAGGGAGTGCTGCACTGTCGGAGGGTCAGTACTGAGGGATTGCTGCACTGTCAGAGGGTCAGTACTGAGGTTGCGCTGCACTGTCGGAGGGTCAGTACTGAGGGATTGCTGCACTGTCAGAGGGTCAGTACTGAGGGATTGCTGCACTGTCAGAGGGTCAGTACTGAGGGATTGCTGCACTGTCGGAGGGTCAGTACTGAGGGAGTGCTGCACTGTCGGATGGTCGATACTAAGGGAGTGCTGCACTGTCAGAGGGTCAGTACTGAGGGAGTGCTGCACTGTCGGAGGATCAGTACTGAGGGAATGCTGCAGTGTGGGAGGGTCAGTACTGAGGGAGTGCTGCACTGTCGGATGGTCGGTACTGAGGGATTGCTGCACTGTCGGAGGATCAGTACTGAGGGAATTCTGCATTGTCGGGGGGTCAGTACTGAGGTAGTGCTGCACTGTCGGAGGATCAGTACTGAGGGAATTCTGCATTGTCGGGGGGTCAGTACTGAGGGAGTGCTGCACTGTTGGAGGGTCAGTACTGAGGGAATGCTGCACTGTCGGAGTGTCAGTACTGAGTGAGCGCTTGACTGTCGGAGGGTCAGTACTGAGGGAGCGCTGCACTGTAGGAGGGTCAGTACTGAGGGAGCGCTGCACTGTCGGAGGGTCAGTACTGAGGGAGTGCTGCACTGTCGGAGGGTCTGTACTGAGGGAATGCTGCACTGTCAGAGGGTCAGTACTGAGGGAATGCTGCACTGTCGGAGGGTCAGTTCTGAGTGAGCGCTTTACTGTCGGAGGGTCAGTACTGAGGGAGTGCTGCACTGTCGGAGGGTCTGTACTGAGGGAGTGCTGCACTGTCAGAGGGTCAGTACTGAGGGAATGCTGCACTGTCGGAGGGTCAGTACTGAGTGAGCGCTTGACTGTCGGAGGGTCAGTACTGAGGAAGCGCTGCACTGTCGGAGGTTCAGTACTGAGGGAGCGCTGCACTGTTGGAGGGTCAGTACTGAGGGAGTGCTGCACTGTCGGAGGGTCAGTACTGAGGGATTGCTGCACTGTCGGAGGGTCATTACTGAGGGATTGCTGCACTGTTGGAGGATCAGTACTGAGGAATTTTGCACTGTCGGGGGGTCAGTACTGAGGGAGTGCTGCACTGTCAGATGGTCGGTACTGAGGGAGTGCTGCACTGTCGGAGGGTCAGTACTGAGGGAGTGCTGCACTGTCGGAGGGTCTGTACTGAGGGCATGCTGCGCTGTCAGAGGGTCAGTACTGAGGAAGCGCTGCACTGTCGGAGGGTCATTACTGAGGGAGTGCTGCACTGTCGGAGGGTCAGTACTGAGGGATTGCTGCACTGTCGGATGGTCGGTACTAAGGGAGTGCTGCACTGTCAGAGGGTCAGTACTGAGGGAGTGCTGCACTGTCGGAGGGTCAGTACTGAGGGAGTGCTGCACTGTCGGAGGATCAGTACTGAGGGAATGCTGCACTGTCGGAGGGTCAGTACTGAGGGAGTGCTGCACTGTCGGATGGTCTGAACTGAGGGAGCGCTGCACTGTGGGAGGGTCAGTACTGAGGGAGTGCTGCACTGTCGGATGGTCGGTACTGAGGGAATGCTGCACTGTAGGAGGGTCAGTACTGAGGGATTGCTGCACTGTCAGAGGATCAGTACTGAGGGAATTCTGCATTGTCGGGGGGTCAGTACTGAGGGAGTGCTGCACTGTCGCAGGATCAGTACTGAGGGAGTGCTGCACTGTCGGGGGTTCAGTACTGAGGGTGCGCTGCACTGTGAGATGGTCGGTCCTGAGGGGGTGCTGCACTGTCGGAGGGTCAGTACTGAGGGAGTGCTGCACTGTTGGAGGGTCTGTACTGAGGGAATTCTGCATTGTCGGGGGGTCAGTACTGAGGGAGTGCTGCACTGTCGCAGGATCAGTACTGAGGGAGTGCTGCACTGTCGGGGGTTCAGTACTGAGGGTGCGCTGCACTGTGAGATGGTCGGTCCTGAGGGGGTGCTGCACTGTCGGAGGGTCAGTACTGAGGGAGTGCTGCACTGTTGGAGGGTCTGTACTGAGGGAATGCTGCACTGTCAGAGGGTCAGTACTGAGGGAATGCTGCACTGTCGGAGTGTCAGTACTGAGTGAGCGCTTGACTGTCGGAGGGTCAGTACTGAGGGAGCGCTGCACTGTCGGAGGGTCAGTACTGAGGGAGCGCTGCACTGTCGGAGGGTCAGTACTGAGGGAGTGCTGCACTGTCGGAGGGTCTGCACTGAGGGAATGCTGCACTGTCAGAGGGTCAGTACTGAGGGAATGCTGCACTGTCGGAGGGTCAGTTCTGAGTGAGCGCTTTACTGTCGGAGGGTCAGTACTGAGGGAGCGCTGCACTGTCGGAGGGTCAGTACTGAGGGTGCGCTGCACTGTCAGAGGGTCGGTACTGAGGGAGTGCTGCACTGTCGGAGGGTCAGTACTGAGGGAGTGCTGCACTGTCGGAGGGTCTGTACTGAGGGAGTGCTGCACTGTCAGAGGGTCAGTACTGAGGGAATGCTGCACTGTCGGAGGGTCAGTACTGAGTGAGCGCTTGTCTGTCGGAGGGTCAGTACTGAGGAAGCGCTGCACTGTCGGAGGTTCAGTACTGAGGGCGCGCTGCACTGTCGGAGGGTCAGTACTGAGGGAGTGCTGCACTGTCGGAGGGTCAGTACTGAGGGATTGCTGCACTGTCGGAGGGTCATTACTGAGGGATTGCTGCACTGTTGGAGGATCAGTACTGAGGGATTGCTGCACTGTCGGAGGTTCAGTACTGAGGGAGTGCTGCACTGTCGGAGGGTCAGTAATGACGGATTGCTGCACTGTCGGAGGGTCAGTACTGAGGGATTGCTGCACTGTCGGAGGATCAGTACTGAGGGAGTGCTGCACTGTCGGATGGTCGGTACTGAGGGAGTGCTGCACTGTCAGAGGGTCAGTACTGAGGGAGTGCTGCACTGTCGGAGGATCAATACTGAGGGAATGCTGCTCTGCCGGAGGGTCAGTACTGAGGGAGTGCTGCACTGTCGGGGGGTCAGTACTGAGGGTGCTCTGCACTGTCAGATGGTCTGTACTGAGGGAGTGCTGCACTGTCGGAGGGTCAGTACTGAGGGAGTGCTGCACTGTCTGAGGGTCTGTATTGAGGGAATGCTGCACTGTCAGAGGGTCTGTACTGAGGGAATGCTGCACTGTCGGAGGGTCAGTACTGAGTGAGCGCTTGACTGTCGGAGGGTCAGTACTGAGGGAGTGCTGCACTGTCGGAGGGTCAGTACTGAATGAGCGCTTGACTGTCAGAGGGTCAGTACTGAGGGAGCGCTGCACTGTCTTGGGGTCAGTACTGAGGGAGTGCTGCCCTGTCAGAGGGTCAGTACTGAGGGAGTGCTGCACTGTCTTGGGGTCTGTACTGAGAGAGTGCTGCCCTGTCGGAGGGTCAGTACTGAGGGAATGCGGCACTGTCGGAGGGTCGGAACTGAGGGAATGCTGCACTGTCGGAGGGTCAGTACAGAGGGAATGCTGCACTGTCAGAGGGTCAGTCCTGTGGGAATGCTGCACTGTCGGGTGGTCAGTACTGAGGGAGTGCTGCACGGTCTGGGGGTCAGTAGTGAGTGAGCGCTTCACTGTCGGATGGTCAGTACTGAGTGAGCGCTTGACTGTCGGAGGGTCAGTACTGAGGGAGCGCTTGACTGTCGGAGGGTCATTACTGACGGAGCGCTGCACTGTTGGAGGGTCAGTACTGAGGCAGTGCTGCACTGTCGGAGGGTCAGTACTGAGGTATTGCTGCACTGTCGGCGGGTCAGTACTGAGGGAGTGCAGCACTGTCGGAGGGTCAGTACTGAGGGAATGCTGCACTGTCGGGGGGTCAGTACTGAGGGAGTGCTGCACTGTCGGAGGGTCAGTACTGAGGGTGCGCTGCACTGTCAGATGGTCGGTCCTGAGTGAGTGCTGCACTGTCGGAGGGTCAGTACTGAGGGAGTGCTGCACTGTCGGAGGGTCTGTACTGAGGGCATGCTGCACTGTCAGAGGGTCAGTACTGAGGGAATGCTGCACTGTCGGAGGATCAGTACTGAGTGAGCGCTTGACTGTCGGAGGGTCAGTACTGAGGGAGTGCTGCAATGTCGGAGTGTCAGTACTGAGGGAGCGCTGCACTGTCGGAGGGTCAGTACTGAGGGAGCGCTTGACTGTCGGATGGTCAGTACTGAGGGAGCGCTGCACTGTCGGAGGATCAGTACTGAGTGAGCGCTTGACTGTCGGAGGGTCAGTACTGAGGGAGTGCTGCAATGTCGGAGTGTCAGTACTGAGGGAGCGCTGCACTGTCGGAGGGTCAGTACTGAGGGAGCGCTGCACTGTCGGAGGGTCAGTACTGAGGGAGCGCTGCACTGTCGGAGGGTCAGTACTGAGGGAGCGCTGCACTGTCGGAGGGTCAGTACTGAGGGAGTGCTGCACTGTCGGAGGGTCGGTATTGAGGGAATGCTGCACTGTCGGAGGGTCAGTACTGAGGGATTGCTGCACTGTCGGAGGATCAGTACTGAGGGAGTGCTGCACTGTCGGATTGTCGGTACTGAGGGAGTGCTGCACTGTCAGAGGGTCAGTACTGAGGGAGTGCTGCACTGTCGGAGGATCAATACTGAGGGAATGCTGCACTGTCGGGGGGTCAGTACTGAGGGAGTGCTGCACTGTCGGATGGTCAGTACTGAGGGAGCGCTGCACTGTCGGAGGGTCAGTACTGAGGGAATGCTGCACTGTCGGATGGTCGGTACTGAGGGAATGCTGCACTGTCGGAGGGTCAGTACTGAGGGATTGCTGCACTGTCGGAGGATCAGTACTGAGGGAATTCTGCACTGTCGGGGGGTCAGTACTGAGGGAGTGCTGCACTGTCGGGGGGTCAGTACTGAGGGTGCGCTGCACTGTCAGATGGTCGGTACTGAGGGAGTGCTGCACTGTCGGAGGGTCAGTACTGAGGGAGTGCTGCACTGTCGGAGGGTCTGTACTGAGGGAATGCTGCACGGTCAGAGGGTCAGTACTGAGGGAATGCTGCACTGTGGGAGGGTCAGTACTGAGTGAGTGCTTGACTGTCGGAGGGTCAGTACTGAGGGAGCGCTGCACTGTCGGATGGTCAGTACTGAGGGAGCGCTGCACTGTCGGAGGGTCAGTACTGAGGGAATGCTGCACTGTTGGAGGGTCAGTACTGAGGGATTGCTGCACTGTCGGAGGGTCATTACTGAGCGAGTGCTGCATTGTCGGAGGGTCAGTACTGAGGCATTGCTGCACTGTCGGAGGATTAGTACTGAGGGAGTGCTGCACTGTCGGATGGTCGGTACTGAGGGAGTGCTGCACTGTCGGATGGTCAGTACTGAGGGAGCGCTGCACTGTGGGAGGGTCAGTACCGAGGGAGTGCTGCACTGTCGGATGGTCAGTACTGAGTGAGCGCTTCACTGTCGGATGGTCAGTACTGAGGGAGCGCTGCACTGTGGGAGGGTCAGTACTGAGTGAGCGCTTGACTGTCGGAGGGTCAGTACTGAGGGAGCGCTTGACTGTCGGAGGGTCATTACTGACGGAGCGCTGCACTGTTGGAGGGTCAGTACTGAGGCAGTGCTGCACTGTCGGAGGGTCAGTACTGAGGTATTGCTGCACTGTCGGCGGGTCAGTACTGAGGGAGTGCAGCACTGTCGGAGGGTCAGTACTGAGGGAATGCTGCACTGTCGGGGGGTCAGTACTGAGGGAGTGCTGCACTGTCGGAGGGTCAGTACTGAGGGTGCGCTGCACTGTCAGATGGTCGGTCCTGAGTGAGTGCTGCACTGTCGGAGGGTCAGTACTGAGGGAGTGCTGCACTGTCGGAGGGTCTGTACTGAGGGCATGCTGCACTGTCAGAGGGTCAGTACTGAGGGAATGCTGCACTGTCGGAGGATCAGTACTGAGTGAGCGCTTGACTGTCGGAGGGTCAGTACTGAGGGAGTGCTGCAATGTCGGAGTGTCAGTACTGAGGGAGCGCTGCACTGTCGGAGGGTCAGTACTGAGGGAGCGCTTGACTGTCGGATGGTCAGTACTGAGGGAGCGCTGCACTGTCGGAGGATCAGTACTGAGTGAGCGCTTGACTGTCGGAGGGTCAGTACTGAGGGAGTGCTGCAATGTCGGAGTGTCAGTACTGAGGGAGCGCTGCACTGTCGGAGGGTCAGTACTGAGGGAGCGCTGCACTGTCGGAGGGTCAGTACTGAGGGAGCGCTGCACTGTCGGAGGGTCAGTACTGAGGGAGCGCTGCACTGTCGGAGGGTCAGTACTGAGGGAGTGCTGCACTGTCGGAGGGTCGGTATTGAGGGAATGCTGCACTGTCGGAGGGTCAGTACTGAGGGATTGCTGCACTGTCGGAGGATCAGTACTGAGGGAGTGCTGCACTGTCGGATTGTCGGTACTGAGGGAGTGCTGCACTGTCAGAGGGTCAGTACTGAGGGAGTGCTGCACTGTCGGAGGATCAATACTGAGGGAATGCTGCACTGTCGGGGGGTCAGTACTGAGGGAGTGCTGCACTGTCGGATGGTCAGTACTGAGGGAGCGCTGCACTGTCGGAGGGTCAGTACTGAGGGAATGCTGCACTGTCGGATGGTCGGTACTGAGGGAATGCTGCACTGTCGGAGGGTCAGTACTGAGGGATTGCTGCACTGTCGGAGGATCAGTACTGAGGGAATTCTGCACTGTCGGGGGGTCAGTACTGAGGGAGTGCTGCACTGTCGGGGGGTCAGTACTGAGGGTGCGCTGCACTGTCAGATGGTCGGTACTGAGGGAGTGCTGCACTGTCGGAGGGTCAGTACTGAGGGAGTGCTGCACTGTCGGAGGGTCTGTACTGAGGGAATGCTGCACGGTCAGAGGGTCAGTACTGAGGGAATGCTGCACTGTGGGAGGGTCAGTACTGAGTGAGTGCTTGACTGTCGGAGGGTCAGTACTGAGGGAGCGCTGCACTGTCGGAGGGTCAGTACTGAGGGAGCGCTGCACTGTCGGAGGGTCAGTACTGAGGGAATGCTGCACTGTTGGAGGGTCAGTACTGAGGGATTGCTGCACTGTCGGAGGGTCATTACTGAGCGAGTGCTGCATTGTCGGAGGGTCAGTACTGAGGCATTGCTGCACTGTCGGAGGATTAGTACTGAGGGAGTGCTGCACTGTCGGATGGTCGGTACTGAGGGAGTGCTGCACTGTCGGATGGTCAGTACTGAGGGAGCGCTGCACTGTGGGAGGGTCAGTACCGAGGGAGTGCTGCACTGTCGGATGGTCAGTACTGAGTGAGCGCTTCACTGTCGGATGGTCAGTACTGAGGGAGCGCTGCACTGTGGGAGGGTCAGTACTGAGGGATTTTCTGCACTGTCGGAGGATCATTACTGAGGGAATGCTGCACTGTCGGGGGGTCAGTTCTGAGGGAGTGCTGCACTGTCGGAGGATCAGTACTGAGGGAGTGCTGCACTGTGGGAGGGTCAGTACTGAGGGAGTGCTGCACTGTCGGATGGTCGGTACTGAGGGAGTGCTGCCCTGTCAGAGGGTCAGTGCTGAGCGACTGCTGCACTGTCGGATGGTCAGTACTGAGGGAGCGCTGCACTGTCTTGGGGTCAGTACTGAGGGAATGCGGCACTGTCGGAGGGTCAGTACTGAGGGAATGCTGCACTGTCGGAGGGTCAGTACTGAGGCAGTGCTGCACTGTCGGAGGGTCCGTGCTGAGGGATTGCTGCACTGTCGGAGGGTCAGTACTGAGGGAATGCTGCACTGTCAGAGGGTCAGTACTGAGGGAATACTGCACTGTCGGAGGGTCAGTACTGAGGGAATGCTGCACTGTCAGAGTGTCAGTCCTGTGGGAATGCTGCACTGTCGGGTGGTCAGTACTGAGGGAGTGCTGCACGGTCTGGGGGTCAGTAGTGAGTGTGTCCTGAACTGTCGGAGGTTCAGTACTGAGGGATTGCTGCACTGTCGGAGGGTCTTTACTGAGGGAATGCTGCACTGTCAGAGGGTCAGTACTGAGGGAATGCTGCGCTATCGGAGGGTCATTACTGAGGGAGCGCTGCACTGTTGGAGGGTCAGTACTGAGGGAGTGCTGCACTGTCGGAGGGTCAGTACTGAGTTATTGCTGCACTGTCGGCGGGTCAGTACTGAGGGAGTGCGGCACTGTCGGAGGGTCAGTACTGAGTGAGCGCTTTACTGTCGGAGGGTCAGGACTGAGGGAGCGCTGCACTGTCTTGGGGTCAGTACTGAGGGAGTGCTGCACTGTTTTGGGGTCAGTACTGAGAGAGTGCTACCCTGTCGGAGGGTCAGTACTGAGGGAATGCGGCACTGTCAGAGGGTCAGTACTGAGGGAATGCTGCACTGTCAGAGGGTCAGTACTGAGGGAGTGCGGCACTGTCGGAGGGTCAGTACTGAGTGAGCGCTTGACTGTCGGAGGGTCAGTACTGAGGGAGCGCTGCACTGTCTTGGGGTCAGTACTGAGGGAGTGCTGCACTGTTTTGGGGTCAGTACTGAGAGAGTGCTACCCTGTCGGAGGGTCAGTACTGAGGGAATGCGGCACTGTCGGAGGGTCGGTACTGAGGGAATGCTGCACTGTCGGAGGGTCAGTACAGAGGGAATGCTGCACTGTCAGAGGGTCAGTCCTGTGGGAATGCTGCACTGTCGGGTGGTCAGTACTGAGGGAGTGCTGCACGGTCTGAGGGTCAGGACTGAGGGAGCGCTTGACTGTCGGAGGGTCAGTACTGAGGGAGCGCTTGACTGTCGGAGGGTCATTACTGAGGGAGCGCTGCACTGTTGGAGGGTCAGTACTGAGGTATTGCTGCACTGTCGGCGGGTCAGTACTGAGGGAGTGCGGCACTGTCGGAGGGTCAGTACTGAGGGAATGCTGCACTGTCGGGGGGTCAGTACTGAGGGAGTGCTGCACTGTCGGAGGGTCAGTACTGAGGGCATGCTGCACTGTCAGAGGGTCAGTACTGAGGGAATGCTGCACTGTCGGAGGGTCAGTACTGAGTGAGCGCTTGACTGTCGGATGGTCAGTACTGAGGGAGCGCTGCACTGTCGGAGGATCAGTACTGAGTGAGCGCTTGACTGTCAGAGGGTCAGTACTGAGGAAGCGCTGCACTGTCGGAGGGTCAGTACTGAGGGAGCGCTGCACTGTCGGAGGGTCAGGACTGAGGGAGTGCTGCACTGTCGGAGGGTCTGTACTGAGCGATTGCTGCACTGTCGGACTGTCATTACTGAGGGATTGCTGCACTGTCGGAGGATCAGTACTGAGGGAGTGCTGCACTGTCAGAGGGTCAGTACTGAGGGAGTGCTGCACTGTCGGAGGATCAGTACTGAGGGAATGCTGCACTGTCGGAGGGTCAGTACTAAGGGAGTGCTGCACTGTCGGATGGTCAGTACTGAGGGAGCGCTGCACTGTGGGAGGTTCAGTGCTGAGGGAGTGCTGCACTGTCAGATGGTCGGTACTGAGGGAGTGCTGCACTGTCGGAGGGTCAGTACTGAGCGAGTGCTGCACTGTCGGAGGGTCTGTACTGAGGGAATGCTGCACTGTCAGAGGGTCAGTACCGAGGGAATGTTGCACTGTCGGAGGGTCAGTACTGAGTGAGCGCTTGACTGTCGGAGGGTCAGTACTGAGGGAGCGCTGCACTGTCCGATGGTCAGTACTGAGGGAGCGCTGCACTGTCTTGGGGTCAGTACTGAGGGAGTGCTGCCCTGTCAGAGGGTCAGTCCTGTGGGAATGCTGCACTGTCGGGTGGTCAGTACTGAGGGAGTGCTGCCCTGTCAGAGGGTCAGTACTGAGGGAGTGCTGCACTGTTTTGGGGTCAGTACTGAGAGAGTGCTACCCTGTCGGAGGGTCAGTACTGAGGGAGTGCTGCACTGTTTTGGGGTCAGTATTGAGAGAGTGCTACCCTGTCGGAGGGTCAGTACTGAGGGAATGCTGCACTGTGGGAGTGTCAGTACTGAGGGAGTGCTGCACTGTCGGGTGGTCAGTACTGAGGGAGTGCTGCACGGTCTGGGGGTCAGTAGTGAGTGAGTGCTGAACTGTCTGAGGTTCAGTACTGAGGGATTGCTGCACTGTCGGAGGGTCTTTACTGAGGGAATGCTGCACTGTCAGAGGGTCATGACTGAGGGAATGCTGCGCTATCGGAGGGTCAGTACTGAGTGAGCGCTTGACTGTCGGAGGGTCAGTACTGAGGGAGCGCTTGACTGTCGGAGGGTCATTACTGAGGGAGCGCTGCACTGTTGGAGGGTCAGTACTGAGGGAATGCTGCACTGTGGGAGGGTCAGGACTGAGGGATTGCTGCACTTTCGGAGGGTCAGTACTGAGGGAATGCTGCACTTTCGGAGGGTCAGTTCTGAGAAGGTGCTGCATGTCCGAGGGTCAGTACTGAGGTAAATGCTGCACTGTCGGAGGGTCAGTACTGAGGGAGTGCGGCACTGTCGGAGGGTCAGTAATGAGGGAATGCTGCACTGTCGGAGGGTCAGTAATGAGGGAATGCTGCACTTTTGGAGGGTCAGTACTGAGGGAATGTTGCATTGTCAGAGGGTCAGTACTGAGGGAGTGCTGCATGTCCGAGGGTCAGTAATGAGGGAATGCTGCACTGTCGGAGGGTCGGTACTGAGGGAATGCTGCACTGTCGGAGGGTCAGTACTGAGGGAATGCTACACTGTCAGAGGGTCAGTACTGAGGGAATGCTGCACTGTCGGAGGGTCCGTGCTGAGGGATTGCTGCACTGTCGGAGGGTCAGTAATGAGGTAATGCTACACTGTAGGAGGGTCAGTACTGAGGGAATGCTGCACTGTCAGAGGGTCAGTCCTGTGGGAAATCTGCACTGTCGGAGGGTTAGTACTGAGGGAATGCTGCACTGTCGGAGGGTCAGTACTGAGGGATTGCTGCACTGTCGGAGGATCAGTACTGAGGGAATTCTGCATTGTCGGGGGGTCAGTACTGAGGGAGTGCTGCACTGTCGGAGGATCAGTACTGAGGGAGTGCTGCACTGTCGGGGGTTCAGTACTGAGGTTGCGCTGCACTGTGAGATGGTCGGGACTGAGGGGGTGCTGCACTGTCGGGGGGTCAGTACTGAGGGAGTGCTGCACTGTCGGAGGGTCTGTACTGAGGGAATGCTGCTCTGTCAGAGGGTCAGTACTGAGGGAATGCTGCACTGTCGGAGTGTCAGTACTGAGTGAGCGCTTGACTGTCGGAGGGTCAGTACTGAGGGAGCGCTGCACTGTCGGAGGGTCAGTACTGAGGGAGCGCTGCACTGTCGGAGGGTCAGTACTGAGGGAGTGCTGCACTGTCGGAGGGTCTGTACTGAGGGAATGCTGCACTGTCAGAGGGTCAGTACTCAGGGAATGCTGCACTGTCGGAGGGTCAGTACTGAGTGAGCGCTTGACTGTTGGAGGGTCAGTACTGAGGGAGCGCTGCACTGTCGGAGGGTCAGGACTGAGGGTGCGCTGCCCTGTCAGATGGTCAGTACTGAGGGAGTGCTGCACTGTCCGATGGTCAGTACTGAGGGAGCGCTGCACTGTGGGAGGGTCAGTGCTGAAGGAGTGCTGCACTGTCGGATGGTCGGTACTGAGGGAATGCTGCACTGTCGGAGGGTCAATACTGAAGGATTGCTGCACTGTCAGAGGATCAGTACTGAGGGAATTCTGCACTGTCGGGGGGTCAGTACTGAGGGAGTGCTGCACTGTCGGAGGATCAGTACTGAGGGAGTGCTGCACTGTCGGGGGGTCAGTACTGAGGGTGCGCTGCACTGTCAGATGGTCGGTACTGAGGGAGTGCTGCACTGTCGGAGGGTCAGTACTGAGGGAGTGCTGCACTGTCGGAGGGTCTGTACTGAGGGAATGCTGCACTGTCAGAGGGTCAGTACTGAGGGAATGCTGCACTGTCGGAGGGTCAGTACTGAGTGAGCGCTTGACTGTCGGAGGGTCAGTACTGAGGGAGCGCTGCACTGTCCGATGGTCAGTACTGAGGGAGCGCTGCACTGTCTTGGGGTCATTACTGAGGGAGTGCTGCCCTGTCAGAGGGTCAGTCCTGTGGGAATGCTGCACTGTCGGGTGGTCAGTACTGAGGGATTGCTGCACTGTCGGAGGATCAGTACTGAGGGAGTGCTGCATTATCGGGGGTTCAGTACTGAGGGAATTCTGCATTGTCGGGGGATCAGTACTGAGGGAGTGCTGCACTGTCGGAGGATCAGTACTGAGGGAGTGCTGCACTGTCGGGGGTTCAGTACTGAGGGAGCGCTGCACTGTTGGAGGGTCAGTACTGAGGTATTGCTGCACTGTCGGCGGGTCAGTACTGAGGGAGTGCGGCACTGTCGGAGGGTCAGTACTGAGGGAATGCTGCACTGTCGGGGGGTCAGTACTGAGGGAGTGCTGCACTGTCGGAGGGTCAGTACTGAGGGCATGCTGCACTGTCAGAGGGTCAGTACTGAGGGAATGCTGCACTGTCGGAGGGTCAGTACTGAGGGCATGCTGCACTGTCAGAGGGTCAGTACTGAGGGAATGCTGCACTGTCGGAGGATCAGTACTGAGTGAGCGCTTGACTGTCAGAGGGTCAGTACTGAGGAAGCGCTGCACTGTCGGAGGGTCAGTACTGAGGGAGCGCTGCACTGTCGGAGGGTCAGGACTGAGGGAGTGCTGCACTGTCGGAGGGTCTGTACTGAGCGATTGCTGCACTGTCGGACTGTCATTACTGAGGGATTGCTGCACTGTCGGAGGATCAGTACTGAGGGAGTGCTGCACTGTCGGATGGTCGGTACTGAGGGAGTGCTGCACTGTCAGAGGGTCAGTACTGAGGGAGTGCTGCACTGTCGGAGGATCAGTACTGAGGGAATGCTGCACTGTCGGAGGGTCAGTACTAAGGGAGTGCTGCACTGTCGGATGGTCAGTACTGAGGGAGCGCTGCACTGTGGGAGGTTCAGTGCTGAGGGAGTGCTGCACTGTCAGATGGTCGGTACTGAGGGAGTGCTGCACTGTCGGATGGTCAGTACTGAGCGAGTGCTGCACTGTCGGAGGGTCTGTACTGAGGGAATGCTGCACTGTCAGAGGGTCAGTACCGAGGGAATGTTGCACTGTCGGAGGGTCAGTACTGAGTGAGCGCTTGACTGTCGGAGGGTCAGTACTGAGGGAGCGCTGCACTGTCCGATGGTCAGTACTGAGGGAGCGCTGCACTGTCTTGGGGTCAGTACTGAGGGAGTGCTGCCCTGTCAGAGGGTCAGTCCTGTGGGAATGCTGCACTGTCGGGTGGTCAGTACTGAGGGAGTGCTGCCCTGTCAGAGGGTCAGTACTGATTGAGTGCTGCACTGTTTTGGGGTCAGTACTGAGAGAGTGCTACCCTGTCGGAGGGTCAGGACTGAGGGAGTGCTGCACTGTTTTGGGGTCAGTATTGAGAGAGTGCTACCCTGTCGGAGGGTCAGTACTGAGGGAGTGCTGCACTGTCGGGTGGTCAGTACTGAGGGAGTGCTGCACGGTCTGGGGTTCAGTAGTGAGTGAGTGCTGAACTGTCGGAGGTTCAGTACTGAGGGAGTGCTGCACTGTCGGAGGGTCTTTACTGAGGGAATGCTGCACTGTCAGAGGGTCATGACTGAGGGAATGCTGCGCTATCGGAGGGTCAGTACTGAGTGAGCGCTTGACTGTCGGAGGGTCAGTACTGAGGGAGCGCTTGACTGTCGGAGGGTCATTACTGAGGGAGCGCTGCACTGTTGGAGGGTCAGTACTGAGGGAATGCTGCACTGTGGGAGGGTCAGGACTGAGGGATTGCTGCACTTTCGGAGGGTCAGTACTGAGGGAATGCTGCACTTTCGGAGGGTCAGTTCTGAGAAGGTGCTGCATGTCCGAGGGTCAGTACTGAGGTAAATGCTGCACTGTCGGAGGGTCAGTACTGAGGGAGTGCGGCACTGTCGGAGGGTCAGTAATGAGGGAATGCTGCACTGTCGGAGGGTCAGTAATGAGGGAATGCTGCACTTTTGGAGGGTCAGTACTGAGGGAATGTTGCATTGTCAGAGGGTCAGTACTGAGGGAGTGCTGCATGTCCGAGGGTCAGTAATGAGGGAATGCTGCACTGTCGGAGGGTCGGTACTGAGGGAATGCTGCACTGTCGGAGGGTCAGTACTGAGGGATTGCTACACTGTCAGAGGGTCAGTACTGAGGGAATGCTGCACTGTCGGAGGGTCCGTGCTGAGGGATTGCTGCACTGTCGGAGGGTCAGTAATGAGGTAATGCTACACTGTAGGAGGGTCAGTACTGAGGGAATGCTGCACTGTCAGAGGGTCAGTCCTGTGGGAAATCTGCACTGTCGGAGGGTTAGTACTGAGGGAATGCTGCACTGTCGGAGGGTCAGTACTGAGGGATTGCTGCACTGTCGGAGGATCAGTACTGAGGGAATTCTGCATTGTCGGGGGGTCAGTACTGAGGGAGTGCTGCACTGTCGGAGGATCAGTACTGAGGGAGTGCTGCACTGTCGGGGGTTCAGTACTGAGGTTGCGCTGCACTGTGAGATGGTCGGGACTGAGGGGGTGCTGCACTGTCGGGGGGTCAGTACTGAGGGAGTGCTGCACTGTCGGAGGGTCTGTACTGAGGGAATGCTGCTCTGTCAGAGGGTCAGTACTGAGGGAATGCTGCACTGTCGGAGTGTCAGTACTGAGTGAGCGCTTGACTGTCGGAGGGTCAGTACTGAGGGAGCGCTGCACTGTCGGAGGGTCAGTACTGAGGGAGCGCTGCACTGTCGGAGGGTCAGTACTGAGGGAGTGCTGCACTGTCGGAGGGTCTGTACTGAGGGAATGCTGCACTGTCAGAGGGTCAGTACTGAGGGAATGCTGCACTGTCGGAGGGTCAGTACTGAGTGAGCGCTTGACTGTTGGAGGGTCAGTACTGAGGGAGCGCTGCACTGTCGGACGGTCAGTACTGAGGGTGCGCTGCACTGTCAGATGGTCAGTACTGAGGGAGTGCTGCACTGTCCGATGGTCAGTACTGAGGGAGCGCTGCACTGTGGGAGGGTCAGTGCTGAGGGAGTGCTGCACTGTCGGATGGTCGGTACTGAGGGAATGCTGCACTGTCGGAGGGTCAATACTGAGGGATTGCTGCACTGTCGGAGGATCAGTACTGAGGGAATTCTGCACTGTCGGGGGGTCAGTACTGAGGGAGTGCTGCACTGTCGGAGGATCAGTACTGAGGGAGTGCTGCACTGTCGGGGGGTCAGGACTGAGGGTGCGCTGCACTGTCAGATGGTCGGTACTGAGGGAGTGCTGCACTGTCGGAGGGTCAGTACTGAGGGAGTGCTGCACTGTCGGATGGTCTGTACTGAGGGAATGCTGCACTGTCAGAGGGTCAGTACTGAGGGAATGCTGCACTGTCGGAGGGTCAGTACTGAGTGAGCGCTTGACTGTCGGAGGGTCAGTACTGAGGGAGCGCTGCACTGTCCGATGGTCAGTCCTGTGGGAGCGCTGCACTGTCTTGGGGTCAGTACTGAGGGAGTGCTGCCCTGTCAGAGGGTCAGTCCTGTGGGAATGCTGCACTGTCGGGTGGTCAGTACTGTGGGATTGCTGCACTGTCGGAGGATCAGTACTGAGGGAGTGCTGCATTATCGGGGGTTCAGTACTGAGGGAATTCTGCATTGTCGGGGGGTCAGTACTGAGGGAGTGCTGCACTGTCGGAGGATCAGTACTGAGGGAGTGCTGCACTGTCGGGGGTTCAGTACTGAGGGAATGCTGCACTGTCGGAGTGTCAGTACTGAGTGAGCGCTTGACTGTCGGAGGGTCAGTACTGAGGGAGCGCTGCACTGTCGGAGGGTCAGTACTGAGGGAGCGCTGCACTGTCGGAGGGTCAGTACTGAGTGAGCGCTTGACTGTCGGAGGGTCAGTACTGAGGGAGCGCTGGACTGTCCGATGGTCAGTACTGAGGGAGCGCTGCACTGTCTTGGGGTCCGTACTGAGGGAGTGCTGCCCTGTCAGAGGGTCAGTCCTGTGGGAATGCTGCACTGTCGGGTGGTCAGTACTGAGGGAGTGCTGCACTGTCGGAGGATCAGTACTGAGGGAGTGCTGCACTGTCGGGGGTTCAGTACTGAGGGAATTCTGCATTGTCGGGGGGTCAGTTCTGAGGGAGTGCTGCACTGTCGGAGGATCAGTACTGAGGGAGTGCTGCACTGTCGGGGGTTCAGTACTGAGGGTGCGCTGCACTGTCGGAGGATCTGTACTGAGGGAATGCTGCACTGTCAGAGGGTCAGTACTGAGGGAATGCTGCACTGTCGGAGTGTCAGTACTGAGTGAGCGCTTGACTGTCGGAGGGTCAGTACTGAGGGAGCGCTGCACTGTCGGAGGGTCAGTACTGAGGGGGCGCTGCACTGTCGGAGGGTCAGTACTGAGGGAGTGCTGCACTGTCGGAGGGTCTGTACTGAGGGAATGAAGCACTGTCAGAGGGTCAGTACTGAGGGAATGCTGCACTGTCGGAGGGTCAGTACTGAGTGAGCGCTTGACTGTCGGAGGGTCAGTACTGAGGGAGCGCTGCACTGTCGGAGGGTCAGTACTGAGGGTGCGCTGCACTGTCAGATGGTCGGTACTGAGGGAGTGCTGCACTGTCGGAGGGTCAGTACTGAGGGAGTGCTGCACTGTCGGAGGGTCTGTACTGAGGGAATGCTGCACTGTCAGAGGGTCAGTACTGAGGGAATGCTGCACTGTCGGAGGGTCAGTACTGAGGGAGCGCTGCACTGTCGGAGGGTCAGTACTGAGGGAGCGCTGCACTGTCGGAGGGTCAGTACTGAGGGAGTGCTGCACTGTCGGAGGGTCAGTACTGAGGGAGCGCTGCACTGTCGGAGGGTCAGTACTGAGGGAGTGCTGCACTGTTGGAGGGTCAGTACTGAGGGATTGCTGCACTGTCGGATGGTCGGTACTGAGGGAATGCTGCACTGTCGGAGGGTCAGTACTGCGGGATTGCTGCACTGTCGGAGGATCAGTACTGAGGGAGTGCTGCACTGTCGGATGGTCGGTACTGAGGGAGTGCTGCACTGTCAGAGCGTCAGTACTGAGGGTTTGCTGCACTGTCGGAGGATCAGTACTGAGGGAATGCTGCACTGTCGGATGGTCGGTACTGAGGGAATGCTGCACTGTCGGAGGGTCAATACTGAGGGATTGCTGCACTGTCGGAGGATCAGTACTGAGGGAATTCTGCACTGTCGGGGGGTCAGTACTGAGGGAGTGCTGCACTGTCGGAGGATCAGTACTGTGGGAGTGCTGCACTGTCGGGGGGTCAGTACTGAGGGTGCGCTGCACTGTCAGATGGTCGGTACTGAGGGAGTGCTGCACTGTCGGAGTGTCAGTACTGAGGGAGTGCTGCACTGTCGGAGGGTCTGTACTGAGGGAATGCTGCACTGTTGGAGGATCAGTACTGAGGGAATGCTGCACTGTCGGAGGGTCAGTACTGAGGGAGTGCTGCACTGTCGGATGGTCAGTACTGAGGGAGCGCTGCACTGTGGGAGGGTCAGTGCTGAGGGAGTGCTGCACTGTCGGATGGTCGGTACTGAGCGAATGCTGCACTGTCGGAGGTTCAATACTGAGGGATTGCTGCACTGTCGGAGGATCAGTACTGAGGGAATTCTGCACTGTCGGGGTGTCAGTACTGAGGGAGTGCTGCACTGTCGGAGGATCAGTACTGAGGGAGTGCTGCACTGTCGGGGCGTCAGTACTGAGGGTGCGCTGCACTGTCAGATGGTCGGTACTGAGGGAGTGCTGCACTGTCGGAGGGTCAGTACTGAGGGAGTGCTGCACTGTCGGAGGGTCTGTACTGAGGGAATGCTGCACTGTCAGAGGGTCAGTACTGAGGAAATGCTGCACTGTCGGAGGGTCAGTACTGAGTGAGCGCTTGACTGTCGGAGGGTCAGTACTGAGGGAGCGCTGCACTGTCCGATGGTCAGTACTGAGGGAGCGCTGCACTGTCTTAGGGTCAGTACTGAGGGAGTGCTGCCCTGTCAGAGGGTCAGTCCTGTGGGAATGCTGCACTGTCGGGTGGTCAGTACTGAGGGAGTGCTGCACTGTCGGAGGATCAGTACTGAGGGAGTGCTGCACTATCGGGGTTTCAGTACTGAGGGAATTCTGCCTTGTCGGGGGGTCAGTACTGAGGGAGTGCTGCACTGTCGGAGGATCAGTACTGAGGGAGTGCTGCACTGTCAGGGGTTCAGTACTGAGGGTGCGCTGCACTGTCGGAGGATCTGTACTGTGGGAATGCTGCACTGTCAGAGGGTCAGTACTGAGGGAGTGCTGCACTGTCAGGGGGTCAGTACTGAGGGAGTGCTGCACTGTCGGAGGATCAGTACTGAGGGAGTGCTGCACTGTCGGGGGGTCAGTACTGAGGGTGCGCTGCACTGTCAGATGGTCGGTACTGAGGGAGTGCTGCACTGTCGGAGGGTCAGTACTGAGGGAGTGCTGCACTGTCGGAGGGTCTGTACTGAGGGAATGCTGCACTGTCAGAGGGTCAGTACTGAGGGAATGCTGCACTGTCGGAGGGTCAGTACTGAGTGAGCGCTTGACTGTCGGAGGGTCAGTACTGAGGGAGCGCTGCACTGTCGGAGGGTCAGTACTGAGGGAGCGCTGCACTGTCCGATGTTCAGTACTGAGGGAGCACTGTACTGTCTTGGGGTCAGTACTGAGGGAGTGCTGCCCTGTCGGAGGGTCAGTACTGAGGGAGTGCTGCACTGTCGGAGGATCAGTACTGAGGGAATGCTGCACTGTCGGATGGTCGGTACTGAGGGAATGCTGCACTGTCGGAGGGTCAATACTGAGGGATTGCTGCACTGTCGGAGGATCAGTACTGAGGGAATTCTGCACTGTCGGGGGGTCAGTACTGAGGGAGTGCTGCACTGTCGGAGGATCAGTACTGTGGGAGTGCTGCACTGTCGGGGGGTCAGTACTGAGGGTGCGCTGCACTGTCAGATGGTCGGTACTGAGGGAGTGCTGCACTGTCGGAGTGTCAGTACTGAGGGAGTGCTGCACTGTCGGAGGGTCTGTACTGAGGGAATGCTGCACTGTTGGAGGATCAGTACTGAGGGAATGCTGCACTGTCGGAGGGTCAGTACTGAGGGAGTGCTGCACTGTCGGATGGTCAGTACTGAGGGAGCGCTGCACTGTGGGAGGGTCAGTGCTGAGGGAGTGCTGCACTGTCGGATGGTCGGTACTGAGGGAATGCTGCACTGTCGGAGGTTCAATACTGAGGGATTGCTGCACTGTCGGAGGATCAGTACTGAGGGAATTCTGCACTGTCGGGGGGTCAGTACTGAGGGAGTGCTGCACTGTCGGAGGATCAGTACTGAGGGAGTGCTGCACTGTCGGGGCGTCAGTACTGAGGGTGCGCTGCACTGTCAGATGGTCGGTACTGAGGGAGTGCTGCACTGTCGGAGGGTCAGTACTGAGGGAGTGCTGCACTGTCGGAGGGTCTGTACTGAGGGAATGCTGCACTGTCAGAGGGTCAGTACTGAGGGAATGCTGCACTGTCGGAGGGTCAGTACTGAGTGAGCGCTTGACTGTCGGAGGGTCAGTACTGAGGGAGCGCTGCACTGTCCGATGGTCAGTACTGAGGGAGCGCTGCACTGTCTTAGGGTCAGTACTGAGTGAGTGCTGCCCTGTCAGAGGGTCAGTCCTGTGGGAATGCTGCACTGTCGGGTGGTCAGTACTGAGGGAGTGCTGCACTGTCGGAGGATCAGTACTGAGGGAGTGCTGCACTATCGGGGTTTCAGTACTGAGGGAATTCTGCCTTGTCGGGGGGTCAGTACTGAGGGAGTGCTGCACTGTCGGAGGATCAGTACTGAGGGAGTGCTGCACTGTCAGGGGTTCAGTACTGAGGGTGCGCTGCACTGTCGGAGGATCTGTACTGTGGCAATGCTGCACTGTCAGAGGGTCAGTACTGAGGGAGTGCTGCACTGTCAGGGGGTCAGTACTGAGGGAGTGCTGCACTGTCGGAGGATCAGTACTGAGGGAGTGCTGCACTGTCGGGGGGTCAGTACTGAGGGTGCGTTGCACTGTCAGATGGTCGGTACTGAGGGAGTGCTGCACTGTCGGAGGGTCAGTACTGAGGGAGTGCTGCACTGTCGGAGGGTCTGTACTGAGGGAATGCTGCACTGTCAGAGGGTCAGTACTGAGGGAATGCTGCACTGTCGGAGGGTCAGTACTGAGTGAGCGCTTGACTGTCGGAGGGTCAGTACTGAGGGAGCGCTGCACTGTCGGAGGGTCAGTACTGAGGGAGCGCTGCACTGTCCGATGTTCAGTACTGAGGGAGCACTGTACTGTCTTGGGGTCAGTACTGAGGGAGTGCTGCCCTGTCGGAGGGTCAGTACTGAGGGAGTGCTGCACTGTCGGAGGGTCTGTACTGAGGGATTGCTGCACTGTCGGAGGGTCAGTACTGAGGGAATGCTGCACTGTGGGAGGGTCAGGACTGAGGGATTGCTGCACTTTCGGAGGGTCAGTACTGAGGGAGTGCTGCATGTCCGAGGGTCAGTAATGAGGGAATGCTGCACTGTCAGAGGGTCGGTACTGAGGTAAATGCTACACTGTCGGAGGGTCAGTAATGAGGGAATGCTGCACTGTCGGAGGGTCAGTAATGAGGGAATGCTGCACTTTTGGAGGGTCAGTACTGAGGGAATGTTGCATTGTCAGAGGGTCAGTACTGAGGGAGTGCTGCATGTACGAGGGTCAGTAATGAGGGAATGCTGCACTGTCAGAGGGTCGGTACTGAGGGAATGCTGCACTGTCGGAGGGTCAGTACTGAGGGAATGCTACACTGTCAGATGGTCAGTACTGAGGGAATGCTGCACTGTCGGAGGGTCCGTGCTGAGGGATTGCTGCACTGTCGGAGGGTCAGTAATGAGGTAATGCTACACTGTCGGAGGGTCAGTACTGAAGGAATGCTGCACTGTCAGAGGGTCAGTCCTGTGGGAATTCTGCACTGTCGGAGGGTTAGTACTGAGGGAATGCTGCACTGTCGGAGGGTCAGTACTGAGGGATTGCTGCACTGTCGGAGGATCAGTACTGAGGGAATTCTGCATTGTCGGGGGGTCAGTACTGAGGGAGTGCTGCACTGTCGGAGGATCAGTACTGAGGGCATTCTGCATTGTCGGGGGTGTCAGTACTGAGGGAGTGCTGCACTGTCGGAGGATCAGTACTGAGGGAGTGCTGCACTGTCGGGGGTTCAGTACTGAGGTTGCGCTGCACTGTGAGATGGTCGGGACTGAGGGGGTGCTGCACTGTCGGAGGGTCAGTACTGAGGGAGTGCTGCACTGTCGGAGGGTCTGTACTGAGGGAATGCTGCTCTGTCAGAGAGTCAGTACTGAGGGAATGCTGCACTGTCGGAGTGTCAGTACTGAGTGAGCGCTTGACTGTCGGAGGGTCAGTACTGAGGGAGCGCTGCACTGTCGGAGGGTCAGTACTGAGGGAGCGCTGCACTGTCGGAGGGTCAGTACTGAGGGAGTGCTGCACTGTCGGAGGGTCTGTACTGAGGGAATGCTGCACTGTCAGAGGGTCAGTACTGAGGGAATGCTGCACTGTCGGAGGGTCAGTACTGAGTGAGCGCTTGACTGTTGGAGGGTCAGTACTGATGGAGCGCTGCACTGTCGGAGGGTCAGTACTGAGGGAGTGCTGCACTGTCAGAGGGTCAGTACTGAGGGAATGCTGCACTGTCGGAGGGTCAGTACTGAGTGAGCGCTTGACTGTTGGAGGGTCAGTACTGAGGGTGCGCTGCACTGTCAGATGGTCAGTACTGAGGGAGTGCTGCACTGTCCGATGGTCAGTACTGAGGGAGCGCTGCACTGTGGGAGGGTCAGTGCTGAGGGAGTGCTGCACTGTCGGATGGTCGGTACTGAGGGAATGCTGCACAGTCGGAGGGTCAATACTGAGGGATTGCTGCACTGTCGGAGGATCAGTACTGAGAGAATTCTGCACTGTCGGGGGGTCAGTACTGAGGGAGTGCTGCACTGTCGGAGGATCAGTACTGAGGGAGTGCTGCACTGTCGGGGGGTCAGGACTGAGGGTGCGCTGCACTGTCAGATGGTCGGTACTGAGGGAGTGCTGCACTGTCGGAGGGTCAGTACTGAGGGAGTGCTTCACTGTCGGATGGTCTGTACTGAGGGAATGCTGCACTGTCAGAGGGTCAGTACTGAGGGAATGCTGCACTGTCGGAGGGTCAGTACTGAGTGAGCGCTTGACTGTCGGAGGGTCAGTACTGAGGGAGCACTGCACTGTCCGATGGTCAGCACTGAGGGAGCGCTGCACTGTCTTGGGGTCAGTACTGAGGGAGTGCTGCCCTGTCAGAGGGTCAGTCCTGTGGGAATGCTGCACTATCGGGTGGTCAGTACTGAGGGAGTGCTGCACTGTCGGGGGTTCAGTACTGAGGGAATTCTGCATTGTCGGGGGGTCAGTTCTGAGGGAGTGCTGCACTGTCGGAGGATCAGTACTGAGGGAGTGCTGCACTGTCGGGGGTTCAGTACTGAGGGTGCGCTGCACTGTCGGAGGATCTGTACTGAGGGAATGCTGCACTGTCAGAGGGTCAGTACTGAGGGAATGCTGCACTGTCGGAGTGTCAGTACTGAGTGAGCGCTTGACTGTCGGAGGGTCAGTACTGAGGGAGCGCTGCACTGTCGGAGGGTCAGTACTGAGGGAGCGCTGCACTGTCGGAGGGTCAGTACTGAGGGAGTGCTGCACTGTCGGAGGGTCTGTACTGAGGGAATGAAGCACTGTCAGAGGGTCAGTACTGAGGGAATGCTGCACTGTCGGAGGGTCAGTACTGAGTGAGCGCTTGACTGTCGGAGGGTCAGTCCTGAGGGAGCGCTGCACTGTCGGAGGGTCAGTACTGAGGGTGCGCTGCACTGTCAGATGGTCGGTACTGAGGGAGTGCTGCACTGTCGGAGGGTCAGTACTGAGGGAGTGCTGCACTGTCGGAGGGTCTGTACTGAGGGAATGCTGCACTGTCAGAGGGTCAGTACTGAGGGAATGCTGCACTGTCGGAGGGTCAGTTCTGAGTGAGCGCTTGACTGTCGGAGGGTCAATACTGAGGGAGCGCTGCACTGTCGGAGGGTCAGTACTGAGGGAACGCTGCACTGTCGGAGGGTCAGTACTGAGGGAGTGCTGCACTGTCGGAGGGTCAGTACTGAGGGAGCGCTGCACTGTCGGAGGGTCAGTACTGAGGGAGTGCTGCACTGTTGGAGGGTCAGTACTGAGGGATTGCTGCACTGTCGGATGGTCGGTACTGAGGGAATGCTGCACTGTCGGAGGGTCAGTACTGCGGGATTGCTGCACTGTCGGAGGATCAGTACTGAGGGAGCGCTGCACTGTGGGAGGGTCAGTACTGAGGGAGTGCTGCACTGTCGGATGGTCGGTACTGAGGGAATGCTGCACTGTCGGAGGGTCAATACTGAGGGATTGCTGCACTGTCGGAGGATCAGTACTGAGGGAATTCTGCACTGTCGGGGGGTCAGTACTGAGGGAGTGCTGCACTGTGGGAGGGTCAGTACTGAGGGAGTGCTGCACTGTCGGATGGTCGATACTGAGGGAATGCTGCACTGTCGTGCTGTCAGTCCTGAGGGAGTGCTGCACTGTCGGAGGATCAGTACTGTGGGAGTGTTGTACTGTCGGGGGGTCAGTACTGAGGGTGCGCTGCACTGTCAGATGGTCGGTACTGAGGGAGTGCTGCACTGTCGGAGGGTCAGTACTGAGGGAGTGCTGCACTGTCGGAGGGTCTGTACTGAGGGAATGCTGCACTGTCGGAGGATCAGTACTGAGGGAACGCTGCACTGTCGGAGGGTCAGGACTGAGGGAGTGCTGCACTGTCGGATGGTCAGTACTGAGGGAGCGCTGCACTGTGGGAGGGTCAGTGCTGAGGGAGTGCTGCACTGTCGGATGGTCGGTACTGAGGGAATGCTGCACTGTCGGAGGGTCAATACTGAGGGATTGCTGCACTGTCGGAGGATCAGTACTGAGGGAATTCTGCACTGTCGGGGGGTCAGTACTGAGGGAGTGCTGCACTGTCGGAGGATCAGTACTGAGGGAGTGCTGCACTGTCGGGGGGTCAGTACTGAGGGTGCGCTGCACTGTCAGATGGTCGGTACTGAGGGAGTGCTGCACTGTCAGAGGGTCAGTCCTGAGGGAGTGCTGCACTGTCGGAGGGTCTGTACTGAGGGAATGCTGCACTGTCAGAGGTCAGTACTGAGGGAATGCTGCACTGTCGGAGGGTCAGTACTGAGTGAGCGCTTGACTGTCGGAGGGTCAGTACTGAGGGAGCGCTGCACTGTCCGATGGTCAGTACTGAGGGAGCGCTGCACTGTCTTGGGGTCAGTACTGAGGGAGTGCTGCACTATCGGGGGTTCAGTACTGAGGGAATTCTGCATTGTCGGGGGGTCAGTACTGAGGGAGTGCTGCACTGTCGGAGGATCAGTACTGAGGGAGTGCTGCACTGTCGGGGGTTCAGTACTGAGGGTGCGCTGCACTGTCGGAGGATCTGTACTGAGGGAGGGCTGCACTGTCAGAGGGTCAGTACTGAGGGAGTGCTGCACTGTCGGAGGATCAGTACTGAGGGAGTGCTGCACTGTTGGGGTTTCAGTACTGAGGGTGCGCTGCACTGTCAGATGGTCGGTACTGAGGGAGTGCTGCACTGTCGGAGGGTCAGTACTGAGGGAGTGCTGCACTGTCGGAGGGTCTGTACTGAGGGAATGCTGCACTGTCAGAGGGTCAGTACTGAGGGAATGCTGCACTGTCGGAGGGTCAGTACTGAGTGAGCGCTTGACTGTCGGAGGGTCAGTACTGAGGGAGCGCTGCACTGTCCGATGGTCAGTACTGAGGGAGCGCTGCACTGTCTTGGGGTCAGTACTGAGGGAGTGCTGCCCTGTCGGAGGGTCAGTACTGAGGGAGTGCTGCACTGTCGGAGGGTCTGTACTGAGGGATTGCTGCACTGTCGGAGGGTCAGTACTGAGGGAATGCTGCACTGTGGGAGGGTCAGGACTGAGGGATTGCTGCACTTTCGGAGGATCAGTACTGAGGGAATGCTGCACTTTCGGAGGGTCAGTTCTGAGAAGGTGCTGCATGTCCGAGGGTCAGTACTGAGGTAAATGCTACACTGTCGGAGGGTCAGTACTGAGGGAGTGCGGCAATGTCGGAGGGTCAGTAATGAGGGAATGCTGCACTGTCGGAGGGTCAGTAATGAGGGAATGCTGCACTTTTGGAGGGTCAGTACTGAGGGAATGTTGCATTGTCAGAGGGTCAGTACTGAGGGAGTGCTGCATGTCCGAGGGTCAGTAATGAGGGAATGCTGCACTGTCGGAGGGTCGGTACTGATGGAATGCTGCACTGTCGGAGGGTCAGTACTGAGGGAATGCTACACTGTCAGAGGGTCAGTACTGAGGGAATGCTGCACTGTCGGAGGGTCCGTGCTGAGGGATTGCTGCACTGTCGGAGGGTCCGTAATGAGGTAATGCTACACTGTCGGAGGGTCAGTACTGAGGGAATGCTGCACTGTCAGAGGGTCAGTCCTGTGGGAATTCTGCACTGTCGGAGGGTTAGTACTGAGGGAATGCTGCACTGTCGGAGGGTCAGTACTGAGGGATTGATGCACTGTCGGAGGATCAGTACTGAGGGAATTCTGCATTGTCGGGGGGTCAGTACTGAGGGAGTGCTGCACTGTCGGAGGATCAGTACTGAGGGCATTCTGCATTGTCGGGGGTGTCAGTACTGAGGGAGTGCTGCAATGTCGGAGGATCAGTACTGAGGGAGTGCTGCACTGTCGGGGGTTCAGTACTGAGGTTGCGCTGCACTGTGAGATGGTCGGGACTGAGGGGGTGCTGCACTGTCGGAGGGTCAGTACTGAGGGAGTGCTGCACTGTCGGAGGGTCTGTACTGAGGGAATGCTGCTCTGTCAGAGGGTCAGTACTGAGGGAATGCTGCACTGTCGGAGTGTCAGTACTGAGTGAGCGCTTGACTGTCGGAGGGTCAGTACTGAGGGAGCGCTGCACTGTCGGAGGGTCAGTACTGAGGGAGCGCTGCACTGTCGGAGGGTCAGTACTGAGGGAGTGCTGCACTGTCGGAGGGTCTGTACCGAGGGAATGCTGCACTGTCAGAGGGTCAGTACTGAGGGAATGCTGCACTGTCGGAGAGTCAGTACTGAGTGAGCGCTTGACTGTTGGAGGGTCAGTACTGAGGGAGCGCTGCACTGTCAGATGGTCAGTACTGAGGGAGTGCTGCACTGTCCGATGGTCAGTACTGAGGGATTGCTGCACTGTCGGAGGATCAGTACTGAGGGAATTCTGCACTGTCGGGGGGTCAGTACTGAGGGAGTGCTGCACTGTCGGAGGATCAGTACTGAGGGAGTGCTGCACTGTCGGGGGGTCAGGACTGAGGATGCGCTGCACTGTCAGATGGTCGGTAGTGAGGGAGTGCTGCACTGTCGGATGGTCTGTACTGAGGGAATGCTGCACTGTCAGAGGGTCAGTACTGAGGGAATGCTGCACTGTCGGATGGTCAGTACTGAGTGAGCGCTTGACTGTCGGAGGGTCAGTACTGAGGGAGCGCTGCACTGTCCGATGGTCAGTACTGAGGGAGCGCTGCACTGTCTTGGGGTCAGTACTGAGGGAGTGCTGCACTGTCGGAGGATCAGTACTGAGGGAGTGCTGCACTGTCGGGGGTTCAGTACTGAGGGAATTCTGCATTGTCGGGGGGTCAGTACTGAGGGAGTGCTGCACTGTCGGAGGATCAGTACTGAGGGAGTGCTGCACTGTCGGGGGTTCAGTACTGAGGGTGCGCTGCACTGTCGGAGGATCTGTACTGAGGGAATGCTGCACTGTCAGAGGGTCAGTACTGAGGGAATGCTGCACTGTCGGAGTGTCAGTACTGAGTGAGCGCTTGACTGTCGGAGGGTCAGTACTGAGGGAGCGCTGCACTGTCGGAGGGTCAGTACTGAGGGAGCGCTGCACTGTCGGAGGGTCAGTACTGAGGGAGTGCTGCACTTTCGGAGGGTCTGTACTGAGGGAATGCTGCACTGTCAGAGGGTCAGTACTGAGGGAATGCTGCACTGTCGGAGGGTCAGTACTGAGTGAGCGCTTGACTGTCGGAGGGTCAGTACTGAGGGAGCGCTGCACTGTCGGAGGGTCAGTACTGAGGGTGCGCTGCACTGTCAGATGGTCGGTACTGAGGGAGTGCTGCACTGTCGGAGGGTCAGTACTGAGGGAATGCTGCACTGTCGGAGGGTCTGTACTGAGGGAATGCTGCACTGTCAGAGGGTCAGTACTGAGGGAATGCTGCACTGTCGGAGGGTCAGTACTGAGGGAGCGCTTGACTGTCGGAGGGTCAGTACTGAGGGAGCGCTGCACTGTCGGAGGGTCAGTACTGAGGGAGCGCTGCACTGTCGGAGGGTCAGTACTGAGTGAGCGCTTGACTGTCGGAGGGTCAGTACTGAGGGAGCGCTGCACTGTCCGATGGTCAGTACTGAGGGAGTGCTGCACTGTCTTGGGGTCAGTACTGAGGGAGTGCTGCACTGTCGGAGGATCAGTACTGAGGGAGTGCTGCACTGTCGGGGGTTCATTACTGAGGGAATTCTGCATTGTCGGGGGGTCAGTACTGAGGGAGTGCTGCACTGTCGGAGGAGCAGTACTGAGGGAGTGCTGCACTGTCGGGGGTTCAGTACTGAGGGTGAGCTCCACTGTCGGAGGATCTGTACTGAGGGAATGCTGCACTGTCAGAGGGTCAGTACTGAGGGAATGCTGCACTGTCGGAGTGTCAGTACTGAGTGAGCGCTTGACTGTCGGAGGGTCAGTACTGAGGGAGCGCTGCACTGTCGGAGGGTCAGTACTGAGGGAGCGCTGCACTGTCGGAGGGTCAGTACTGAGGGAGTGCTGCACTGTCAGAGGGTCAGTACTGAGGGAATGCTGCACTGTCGGAGGGTCAGTACTGAGTGAGCGCTTGACTGTCGGAGGGTCAGTACTGAGGGAGCGCTGCACTGTCGGAGGGTCAGTACTGAGGGTGCGCTGCACTGTCAGATGGTCGGTACTGAGGGAGTGCTGCACTGTCGGAGGGTCAGTACTGAGGGAGTGCTGCACTGTCGGAGGGTCTGTACTGAGGGAATGCTGCACTGTCAGAGGGTCAGTACTGAGGGAATGCTGCACTGTCGGAGGGTCAGTACTGAGTGAGCGCTTGACTGTCGGAGGGTCAGTACTGAGGGAGCGCTGCACTGTCGGAGGGTCAGTACTGAGGGAGCGCTGCACTGTCGGAGGGTCAGTACTGAGGGAGTGCTGCACTGTCGGAGGGTCAGTACTGAGGGATTGCTGCACTGTCGGAGGATCAGTACTGAGGGAGTGCTGCACTGTCGGATGGTCGGTACTGTGGGAATGCTGCACTGACGGATGGTCGGTACTGAGGGAGTGCTGCACTGTCAGAGGGTCAGTACTGAGGGTTTGCTGCACTGTCGGAGGATCAGTACTGAGGGAATGCTGCACTGTCGGAGGGTCAGTACTGAGGGAGTGCTGCACTGTCGGATGGTCAGTACTGAGGGAGCGCTGCACTGTGGGAGGGTCAGTACTGAGGGAGTGCTGCACTGTCGGATGGTCGGTACTGAGGGAATGCTGCACTGTCGGAGGGTCAATACTGAGGGATTGCTGCACTGTCTGAGGATCAGTACTGAGGGAATTCTGCACTGTCAGGGGGTCAGTACTGAGGGAGTGCTGCACTGTCGGAGGATCAGTACTGTGGGAGTGCTGCACTGTCGGGGGGTCAGTACTGAGGGTGCGCTGCACTGTCAGATGGTCGGTACTGAGGGACTGCTGCACTGTCGGAGGGTCAGTACTGAGGGAGTGCTGCACTGTCGGAGGGTCTGTACTGAGGGAATGCTGCACTGTCAGAGGGTCAGTACTGAGGGAATGCTGCACTGTCGGAGGGTCAGTACTGAGGGAGTGCTGCACTGTCGAAGGGTCAGTACTGAGGGATTGCTGCACTGTCGGAGGGTCATTACTGAGGGTGTGCTGCACTGTCGGAGGGTCAGTAGTGAGGGATTGCTGCACTGTCGGAGGATCTGCACTGAGGGAGTGCTGCACTGTCGGATGGTCGGTTCTGAGGGAGTGCAGCACTGTCAGAGGGTCTTTACTGAGGGAGTGCTGCACTGTCGGAGGATCAGTACTGAGGGAATGCTGCACTGTCGGAGGGTCAGTACTGAGGGAGTGCTGCACTGTCGGATGGTCAGTACTGAGGGAGCGCTGCACTGTGGGAGGGTCAGTACTGAGGGAGTGCTGCATTGTCGGGGGGTCAGTACTGAGGGAGTGCTGCACTGTCGGAGGATCAGTACTGAGGGAGTGCTGCACTGTCGGGGGTTCAGTACTGAGGGTGCGCTGCACTGTCGGAGGATCTGTACTGAGGGAATGCTGCACTGTCAGAGGGTCAGTACTGAGGGAATGCTGCACTGTCGGAGTGTCAGTACTGAGTGAGCGCTTGACTGTCGGAGGGTCAGTACTGAGGGAGCGCTGCACTGTCGGAGGGTCAGTACTGAGGGAGCGCTGCACTGTCGGAGGGTCAGTACTGAGGGAGTGCTGCACTTTCGGAGGGTCTGTACTGAGGGAATGCTGCACTGTCAGAGGGTCAGTACTGAGGGAATGCTGCACTGTCGGAGGGTCAGTACTGAGTGAGCGCTTGACTGTCGGAGGGTCAGTACTGAGGGAGCGCTGCACTGTCGGAGGGTCAGTACTGAGGGTGCGCTGCACTGTCAGATGGTCGGTACTGAGGGATTGCTGCACTGTCGGAGGGTCAGTACTGAGGGAGTGCTGCACTGTCGGAGGGTCTGTACTGAGGGAATGCTGCACTGTCAGAGGGTCAGTACTGAGGGAATGCTGCACTGTCGGAGGGTCAGTACTGAGTGAGCGCTTGACTGTCGGAGGGTCAGTACTGAGGGAGCGCTGCACTGTCGGAGGGTCAGTACTGAGGGAGCGCTGCACTGTCGGAGGGTCAGTACTGAGGGAGTGCTGCACTGTCGGAGGGTCAGTACTGAGGGATTGCTGCACTGTCGTAGGATCAGTACTGAGGGAGTGCTGCACTGTCGGATGGTCGGTACTGTGGAAATGCGACACTGTTGGAGGGTCAGTACTGAGGGATTGCTGCACTGTCGGAGGATCAGTACTGAGGGAGTGCTGCACTGTCGGATGGTCGGTACTGAGGGAGTGCTGCACTGTCAGAGGGTCAGTACTGAGGGTTTGCTGCACTGTCGGAGGATCAGTACTGAGGGAATGCTGCACTGTCGGAGGGTCAGTACTGAGGGAGTGCTGCACTGTCGGAGGGTCAGTACTGAGGGAGCGCTGCACTGTGGGAGGGTCAGTACTGAGGGAGTGCTGCACTGTCGGATGGTCGGTACTGAGGGAATGCTGCACTGTCGGAGGGTCAATACTGAGGGATTGCTGCACTGTCGGAGGATCAGTACTGAGGGAATTCTGCACTGTCGGGGGGTCAGTACTGAGGGAGTGCTGCACTGTCGGAGGGTCAGTACTGAGTGAGCGCTTGACTGTCGGAGGGTCAGTACTGAGGGAGCGCTGCACTGTCGGAGGGTCAGTACTGAGGGTGCGCTGCACTGTCAGATGCTCGGTACTGAGGGAGTGCTGCACTGTCGCAGGGTCAGTACTGAGGGAGTGCTGCACTGTCGGAGGGTCTGGACTGAGGGAATGCTGCACTGTCAGAGGGTCAGTACTGAGGGAATGCTGCACTGTCGGAGGGTCAGTACTGAGTGAGCGCTTGACTGTCGGAGGGTCAGTACTGAGGGAGCGCTGTACTGTCGGAGGGTCGGTTCTGAGGGAGTGCAGCACTGTCAGAGGGTCTTTACTGAGGGAGTGCTGCACTGTCGGAGGATCAGTACTGAGGGAATGCTGCACTGTCGGAGGGTCAGTACTGAGGGAGTGCTGCACTGTCGGATGGTCAGTACTGAGGGAGCGCTGCACTGTGGGAGGGTCAGTACTGAGGGAGTGCTGCATTGTCGGGGGGTCAGTACTGAGGGAGTGCTGCACTGTCGGAGGATCAGTACTGAGGGAGTGCTGCACTGTCGGGGGTTCAGTACTGAGGGTGCGCTGCACTGTCGGAGGATCTGTACTGAGGGAATGCTGCACTGTCAGAGGGTCAGTACTGAGGGAATGCTGCACTGTCGGAGTGTCAGTACTGAGTGAGCGCTTGACTGTCGGAGGGTCAGTACTGAGGGAGCGCTGCACTGTCGGAGGGTCAGTACTGAGGGAGCGCTGCACTGTCGGAGGGTCAGTACTGAGGGAGTGCTGCACTTTCGGAGGGTCTGTACTGAGGGAATGCTGCACTGTCAGAGGGTCAGTACTGAGGGAATGCTGCACTGTCGGAGGGTCAGTACTGAGTGAGCGCTTGACTGTCGGAGGGTCAGTACTGAGGGAGCGCTGCACTGTCGGAGGGTCAGTACTGAGGGTGCGCTGCACTGTCAGATGGTCGGTACTGAGGGATTGCTGCACTGTCGGAGGGTCAGTACTGAGGGAGTGCTGCACTGTCGGAGGGTCTGTACTGAGGGAATGCTGCACTGTCAGAGGGTCAGTACTGAGGGAATGCTGCACTGTCGGAGGGTCAGTACTGAGTGAGCGCTTGACTGTCGGAGGGTCAGTACTGAGGGAGCACTGCACTGTCGGAGGGTCAGTACTGAGGGAGCGCTGCACTGTCGGAGGGTCAGTACTGAGGGAGTGCTGCACTGTCGGAGGGTCAGTACTGAGGGATTGCTGCACTGTCGTAGGATCAGTACTGAGGGAGTGCTGCACTGTCGGATGGTCGGTACTGTGGGAATGCTACACTGTCGGAGGGTCAGTACTGAGGGATTGCTGCACTGTCGGAGGATCAGTACTGAGGGCGTGCTGCACTGTCGGATGGTCGGTACTGAGGGAGTGCTGCACTGTCAGAGGGTCAGTACTGAGGGTTTGCTGCACTGTCGGAGGATCAGTACTGAGGGAATGCTGCTCTGTCGGAGGGTCAGTACTGAGGGAGTGCTGCACTGTCGGGTGGTCAGTACTGAGGGAGCGCTGCACTGTGGGAGGGTCAGTACTGAGGGAGTGCTGCACTGTCGGATGGTCGGTACTGAGGGAATGCTGCACTGTCGGAGGGTCAATACTGAGGGATTGCTGCACTGTCGGAGGATCAGTACTGAGGGAATTCTGCACTGTCGGGGGGTCAGTACTGAGGGAGTGCTGCACTGTCGGAGGGTCAGTACTGAGTGAGCGCTTGACTGTCGGAGGGTCAGTACTGAGGGAGCGCTGCACTGTCGGAGGGTCAGTACTGAGGGTGCGCTGCACTGTCAGATGGTCGGTACTGAGGGAGTGCTGCACTGTCGGAGGGTCAGTACTGAGGGAGTGCTGCACTGTCGGAGGGTCTGGACTGAGGGAATGCTGCACTGTCAGAGGGTCAGTACTGAGGGAATGCTGCACTGTCGGAGGGTCAGTACTGAGTGAGCGCTTGACTGTCGGAGGGTCAGTACTGAGGGAGCGCTGCACTGTCGGAGGGTCAGTACTGAGGGAGCGCTGCACTGTCGGAGGGTCAGTACTGAGGGAGTGCTGCACTGTCGGAGGGTCAGTACTGAGGGAGCGCTGCACTGTCGGAGGATCAGTACTGAGGGAGTGCTGCACTGTCGGATGGTCGGTACTGTGGGAATGCTACACTGTCGGAGGGTCAGTACTGAGGGATTGCTGCACTGTCGGAGGATCAGTACTGAGGGAGTGCTGCACTGTCGGATGGTCGGTACTGAGGGAGTGCTGCACTGTCAGAGGGTCAGTACTGAGGGTTTGCTGCACTGTCGGAGGATCAGTACTGAGGGAATGCTGCACTGTCGGAGGGTCAGTACTGAGGGAGTGCTGCACTGTCGGATGGTCAGTACTGAGGGAGCGCTGCACTGTGGGAGGGTCAGTACTGAGGGAGTGCTGCACTGTCGGATGGTCGGTACTGAGGGAATGCTGCACTGTCGGAGGGTCAATACTGAGGGATTGCTGCACTGTCGGAGGATCAGTACTGAGGGAATTCTGCACTGTCGGGGGGTCAGTACTGAGGGAGTGCTGCACTGTCGGAGGATCAGTACTGTGGGAGTGCTGCACTGTCGGGGGGTCAGTACTGAGGGTGCGCTGCACTGTCAGATGGTCGGTACTGAGGGACTGCTGCACTGTCGGAGGGTCAGTACTGAGGGAGTGCTGCACTGTCGGAGGGTCTGTACTGAGGGAATGCTGCACTGTCAGAGGGTCAGTACTGAGGGAATGCTGCACTGTCGGAGGGTCAGTACTGAGTGAGCGCTTGACTGTCGGAGGGTCAGTACTGAGGGAGCGCTGCACTGTCGGAGGGTCAGTACTGAGGGAGCGCTGCACTGTCAGAGGGTCAGTACTGAGGGAGTGCTGCACTGTCGAAGGGTCAGTACTGAGGGATTGCTGCACTGTCGGAGGGTCATTACTGAGGGTGTGCTGCACTGTCAGAGGGTCAGTAGTGAGGGATTGCTGCACTGTCGGAGGATCTGTACTGAGGGAGTGCTGCACTGTCGGATGGTCGGTTCTGAGGGAGTGCTGCACTGTCAGAGGGTCTTTACTGAGGGAGTGCTGCACTGTCGGAGGATCAGTACTGAGGGAATGCTGCACTGTCGGAGGGTCAGTACTGAGGGAGTGCTGCACTGTCGGATGGTCAGTACTGAGGGAGCGCTTCACTGTGGGAGGGTCAGTACTGAGGGAGTGCTGCACTGTCGGATGGTCGGTACTGAAGGAATGCTGCACTGTCGGAGGATCAGTACTGAGGGAATGCTGCACTGTCGGAGGGTCATTACTGAGGGTGTGCTGCACTGTCGGAGGGTCAGTACTGAGGGATTGCTGCACTGTCGGAGGATCAGTACTGAGGGAATGCTGCACTGTCGGGGGGTCAGTACTGAGGGATTGCTGCACTGTCGGAGGGTCAGTACTGAGGGAGTGCTGCACTGTCGGAGGGTCTGTACTGAGGGATTGCTGCTCTGTCGGAGGATCAGTACTGAGGGAATGCTGCACTGTGGGAGGGTCAGGACTGAGGGATTGCTGCACTTTCGGAGGGTCAGTTCTGAGAAAGTGCTGCATGTCCGAGGGTCAGTACTGAGGTAAATGCTACACTGTCGGAGGGTCAGTACTGAGGGAGTGCGGCACTGTCGGAGGGTCAGTAATGAGGGAATGCTGCACTGTCGGAGGGTCAGTTTTGAGGGAATGCTGCACTTTTGGAGGGTCAGTACTGAGGGAATGTTGCATTGTCAGAGGGTCAGTACTGAGGGAGTGCTGCATGTCCGAGGTTCATTACTGAGTTAAATGCTACACAGTCGGAGGGTCAGTACTGAGGGAGTGCGGCACTGTCCGAGGGTCAGTAATGAGGGAATGCTGCACTGTCGCAGGGTCGGTACTGAGGGAATGCTGCACTGTCGGAGACTCAGTACTGAGGGAATGCTACACTGTCGGAGGGTCAGTACTGAGGGAATGCTGCACTGTCAGAGGGTCAGTCCTGTGGGAATGCTGCACTGTCGGAGGGTCAGCACTGAGGGATTGCTGCACTGTCGGAGGATCAGTACTGAGGGAATTCTGCATTGTCGGGGGGGGTCAGTACTGAGGGAGTGCTGCACTGTCGGAGGATCAGTACTGAGGGAGTGCTGCACTGTCGGGGGTTCAGTACTGAGGGTGCGCTGCACTGTGAGATGGTCGGGACTGAGGGGGTGCTGCACTGTCGGAGGGTCAGTACTGAGGGAGTGCAGCACTGTCGGAGGGTCTGTACTGAGGGAATGCTGCTCTGTCAGAGGGTCAGTACTGAGGGAATGCTGCACTGTCGGAGTGTCAGTACTGAGTGCGCGCTTGACTGTCGGAGGGTCAGGACTGAGGGAGCGCTGCACTGTCGGAGGGTCAGTACTGAGGGAGCGCTGCACTGTCGGAGGGTCAGTACTGAGGGAGTGCTGCACTGTCGGAGGGTCTGTACTGAGGGAATGCTGCACTGTCAGAGGGTCAGTACTGAGGGAATGCTGCACTGTCGGAGGGTCAGTACTGAGTGAGCGCTTGACTGTTGGAGGGTCAGTACTGAGGGAGCGCTGCACTGTCGGAGGGTCAGTTCTGAGGGTGCGCTGTACTGTCAGATGGTCGGTACTGAGGGAGTGCTGCACTGTCGGAGGGTCAGTACTGAGGGAGTGCTGCACTGTCGGAGGGTCTGTACTGAGGGAATGCTGCACTGTGAGAGGGTCAGTACTGAGGGAATGCTGCACTGTCGGAGGGTCAGTACTGAGTGAGCGCTTGACTGTCGGAGGGTCAGTACTGAGGGAGCGCTGCACTGTCGGAGGGTCAGTACTGAGGGAGCGCTGCACTGTCGGAGGGTCAGTACTGAGGGAATGCTGCACTGTCGGAGGGTCAGTACTGAGGGATTGCTGCACTGTGGGAGGATCAGTACTGAGGGAGTGCTGCACTGTCGGATGGTCAGTACTGAGGGAGCGCTGCACTGTGGGAGGGTCAGTACTGAGGGAGTGCTGCACTGTCGGATGGTCGGTACTGAGGGAATGCTGCACTGTCGGAGGGTCAATACTGAGGGATTGCTGCACTGTCGGAGGATCAGTACTGAGGGAATTCTGCACTGTCGGGGGGTCAGTACTGAGGGAGTGCTGCACTGTCGGAGGATCAGTACTGAGGGAGTGCTGCACTGTCGGGGGGTCAGCACTGAGGGTGCGCTGCACTGTCAGATGGTCGGTACTGAGGGAGTGCTGCACCGTCGGAGGGTCAGTACTGAGGGAGTGCTGCACTGTCGGAGGGTCTGTACTGAGGGAATGCTGCACTGTCAGAGGGTCAGTACTGAGGGAATGCTGCACTGTCGGAGGGTCAGTACTGAGTGAGCGCTTGACTGTCGGAGGGTCAGTACTGAGGGAGCGCTGCACTGTCGGAGGGTCAGTACTGAGGGAGTGCTGCACTGTCGGAGGGTCATTACTGAGGGTGTGCTGCACTGTCGGAGGGTCAGTACTGAGGGATTGCTGCACTGTCGGAGGATCTGTACTGAGGGAGTGCTGCACTGTCGGATGGTCGGTTCTGAGGGAGTGCTGCACTGTCAGAGGGTCAGTACTGAGGGAGTGCTGCACTGTCGGAGGATCAGTACTGAGGGAATGCTGCACTGTCGGAGGGTCAGTACTGAGGGAGTGCTGCACTGTCGGATGGTCAGTACTGAGGGAGCGCTGCACTGTGGGAGGGTCAGTACTGAGGGAGTGCTGCACTGTCGGATGGTCGGTACTGAAGGAATGCTGCACTGTCGGAGGGTCAGTACTGAGGGATTGCTGCACTGTCGGAGGATCAGTACTGAGGGAATGCTGCACTGTCGGGGGGTCAGTACTGAGGGATTGCTGCACTGTCGAAGGGTCTGTACTGAGGGAGTGCTGCACTGTCGGAGGGTCAGTACTGCGGGATTGCTGCACTGTCGGAGGGTCAGTACTGAGGGAATGCTGCACTGTGGGAGGGTCAGGACTGAGGGATTGCTGCACTTTCGGAGGGTCAGTACTGAGGGAATGCTGCACTTTCGGAGGGTCAGTTCTGAGAAAGTGCTGCATGTCCGAGGGTCAGTACTGAGGTAAATGCTACACTGTCGGAGGGTCAGTACTGAGGGAGTGCGGCACTGTCGGAGGGTCAGTAATGAGGGAATGCTGCACTGTCGGAGGGTCAGTAATGAGGGAATGCTGCACTTTTGGAGGGTCAGTACTGAGGGAATGTTGCATTGTCAGAGGGTCAGTACTGAGGGAATGCTGCACTGTCGGAGGGTCGGTACTGAGGGAATGCTGCACTGTCGGAGGGTCAGTACTGAGGGAATGCTACACTGTCAGAGGGTCAGTACTGAGGGAATGCTGCACTGTCGGAGGGTCCGTGCTGAGGGATTGCTGCACTGTCGGAGGGTCAGTAATTAGGTAATGCTACACTGTCAGAGGGTCAGTACTGAGGGAATGCTGCACTGTCGGAGGGTCAGTACTGAGAGAATGCTGCACTGTCAGAGGGTCAGTCCTGTGGGAATGCTGCACTGTCGGAGGGTCTGCACTGAGGGAGTGCTGCACTGTCAGAGGGTCAGTACTGAGGGAATACTGCACTTTCGGAGGGTCCGTGCTGAGGGATTGCTGCACTGTCGGAGGGTCAGTAATGAGGTAATGCTACACTGTCAGAGGGTCAGTACTGAGGGAATGCTGCACTGTCGGAGGGTCAGTACTGAGAGAATGCTGCACTGTCGGAGGGTCAGTCCTGAGGGAGTGCTGCACTGTCGGAGGGTCATTACTGAGGGATTGCTACACAGTCGGAGGGTCTGCACTGAGGGAGTGCTGCACTGTCAGAGGGTCAGTACTGAGGGAATGCTGCACTGTCGGAGGGTCAGTACTGAGAGAATGCTGCACTGTCAGAGGGTCAGTACTGAGGGAGCGCTGCACGACTGGATGGTCTGTATTGAGGGAATGGGGCATTGTCAGAGGGTCAGTAATGAGGGAATGCTGCCCTGTTGGTGGGTCAGTACTGATGGAGTGGGGCACTGTCTGAGGTTCAGTACTGAGGGAGTGGGTCACTGTGGGAGGGTGAGTGCTGAGCGAGTGCTGCACTTTCGGAGGTTGAGTACTGCGCGAGTGCTGCTCTGTCAGAGTGTCAGTACTGAGGGAGTGCTGCACTATCAGAGGATCAGTACTGATGGAGTGGGGCAGTGTTGGAGGGTCATGACTGAGGGATTGCTGCACTGTCGATGGGTCAGTACTGAGGGAGTGGGGCACTCTTGGAGGATCAGTATTGAGGGAATGCTGCCCTGTCAGAGGGTCAGTAATGAGGGAATACTGCACTTTCGGAAGATCAGTCCTGAGAGAGTGCTGCACTGTCAGAGGATGAGTACTGAGGGAGCGCTTGTCTATTGGAGGGTCATTACAGAAGGAGTGCTACACAGTCGGAGGGTCTGCACTGAGGGAGTGCTGCACTGTCAGAGGGTCAGTACTGAGGGACTGCTGCTCTGGCAGAGGGTCAGTACTGAGGGAGTGCTGCACTGTCTGGGGGTCAGTACTAAGGGACTGCTGCACTGTCGGAGGTTCAGTACTGAGGGACTGCTGCACTGTCAGAGGATCAGTGCTGATGGAGTGTTGCACTTTTGGAAGGTCAGTACTGAGAGAATGCTGTCCTGTCGGTGGGTCAGAAATGAGGGAATACTGCACTGTCAGTGGATCAGCACTGAGGGCTTGCTGCACAGTTGGATGGTCAGTATTGAGGGAGTGGGGCACTATCAGAGGGTCAGCACTGATGCAGGGGGGCACTGTCACAGGGTCAGTACTGAGGGAGTACTGCACTGTCAGAGGGTCAATACTGAGGGAGTGGGGCACTGTGGGAGGGTCAGTACTGAGGGAGTGCTGCACTGTCAGAGGGTCAGTACTGAGCGAGTGCTGCACTGTGGGACGCTAAGTACTGAGGGAGTGCTGCACTCAGATGGTCAGTACTGAGGGAGTGGGGCACTGTCGGAGGGACAGTACTGTGTGATTGCTGCACTGTCGGAGGGTCAGTACTGAGGGAGTGGGGCACCCTTGGAGGGCCAGTACTGAGAGAATGCTGCCCTGTCAGAGGGTCAGTAATGAGGGAAAACTGCACTTTCGGAGGATCAGTACTGAGAGAGTGCTGCAGTGTCGGAGAATGAGCACTGAGGGAGCGCTTGACTATCGGAGGGTCAGTACTGAGAGAGCGCTGCACGACTGGAGGGTCAGTATTGAGGGAGTGGGGCACTGTCTAACGGTCAGTACGTAGGGAGTGCTGCATTGTTGGAGTGTCAGTACTGAGGGAGTGGGGCACTGTCTAACGGTCAGTACGTAGGGAGTGCTGCATTGTTGGAGTGTCAGTACTGAGGGAGTGGGGCACTGTCTAACGGTCAGTACGTAGGGAGTGCTGCATTGTTGGAGTGTCAGTACTGAGGGAGTGGGGCACTGTCTAACGGTCAGTACGTAGGGAGTGCTGCATTGTTGGAGTGTCAGTACTGAGGGAGTGGGGCACTGTCTAACGGTCAGTACGTAGGGAGTGCTGCATTGTTGGAGTGTCAGTACTGAGGGAGTGGGGCACTGTCTAACGGTCAGTACGTAGGGAGTGCTGCATTGTTGGAGTGTCAGTACTGAGGGAGTGGGGCACTGTCTAACGGTCAGTACGTAGAGAGTGCTGCATTGTTGGAGTGTCAGTCCTGAGGGAGTGGGGCACTGTCTAACGGTCAGTACGTAGGGAGTGCTGCATTGTTGGAGTGTCAGTACTGAGGGAGTGGGGCACTGTCTAACGGTCAGTACGTAGGGAGTGCTGCATTGTTGGAGTGTCAGTACTGAGGGAGTGGGGCACTGTCTAACGGTCAGTACGTAGGGAGTGCTGCATTGTTGGAGTGTCAGTACTGAGGGAGTGGGGCACTGTCTAACGGTCAGTACGTAGGGAGTGCTGCATTGTTGGAGTGTCAGTACTGAGGGAGTGGGGCACTGTCTAACGGTCAGTACTGAGAGAGTGCTGCATTGTTGGAGTGTCAGTACTGAGGGAGTGGGGCACTGTCTAACGGTCAGTACGTAGGGAGTGCTGCATTGTTGGAGTGTCAGTACTGAGGGAGTGGGGCACTGTCTAACGGTCAGTACGTAGGGAGTGCTGCATTGTTGGAGTGTCAGTACTGAGGGAGTGCTGCACTGTCGCAGGGTCAGCACTGTGGTAATACTGTCTTTCGGTCCTGAATTTATGAGGAGGCCTCTTCTGCCCTCTCAGAATGTAAAAGATCCCATGGTATTCCATGAAAAAAAGTAATTTTATCCAAGTATTGGCTTCAGGAAATAAAATGGCCAGAAAAATCTTTTAGATTGTTGCCCACCTTCCTCACCAGTGTCCTTATCTTTGGCCTAAAAATATAGGAATGTGAGGAGGCCATTCAGCCCTTCAGCCTGTTACAGAGGAACAGGAGGAGGCCATTCAGCCCCTCAAGCTTGTTCCACCATTCAATGATTTCATGTTTGTTCCGTATCTTCATTCCACTTACCCGCCTTGCTTCCCTATCCCTCACATTTGCCTTACGAAAATCTATCAATCTCAGTATATTTCCTTGAGGCCTGTGGAGAGTTTGTCTCTTATTTTATCGTGCATGAATAAGACCCAGTTTCTGAAGAGAAGAAAGTGTTTACTTGGCAGTGAGGTTTATCTAAAGACTGGTGATGAATTTCTCCATTATCTTTAATTGAGCTGATGTTAATGGAAATGTAAAGGAGCACATGTCTGCCTGGTCAGAGGTTTGAACTGTGGTCTAGTCACGATGGGGGCATGAAGTAATAGAAGGTTGTGTTTGAGGCGATGAGAGTGAGTTTCTCTCAGCTATGGTTAAGATTAAGACATCACAGATGGATGATGGAACTGTCAGTAGTTTGATTAATGTTGTATCTTGTGGGATTTGGGTGATCACCTGTTAAACTAGAGGAGAGGCCTGCGAACTGAGCAAGGAGATATTATTCCCCCCCCCCCCCACCCGCCGCTTGTGAATCCTAAACGCTCCTCTAATTCATGTCATTTGAGCTGTGATCAGAATGGGGTGGGGGTGCAGTAGATGTTTTTTGCATAAATCTTTCTGGATGGAGTTATGTAACTCACAGACTGTCTCCCCAGGGACTGCACTAAAGGTATTGTTTGAAAATCTAATATAGGGTTTATTTGCTGGATTGGTGCTGGGCTGTGCACTTTTTCCAGTCCCGTCCCCCCAGCGCATTACTCCATTAATCTTCCATTACTGGAATTAGCAATGGGGGTGGGGCAGCTCCTGTGATACCGGCGTTTCCTCTGTCTCCTCGCAGCTCAGCTCTGGCCAGGATCCTCCCACATTCCCAGGATCTCACAGGCACAAGTCAGGAGTGTGATGGAATACTCTCCACTTGCCTGGATGGGTGCAGCTCCAACAACACTCAGGAAGCTTGACCCCATCCAGGACAAAGCAGCCCGCTTGATTGGTACCCCATCGACAAACATTCACTCCCTCCACTACCGACGCACAGTGCCAGCAGTGTGTACCATCTACAAGATGCACTGCAGCAAAGCACCAAGGCTCCTTAGACAGCACCTTCCAAACCCGCGACCTCTACCAACTAGAAGGACAAGGGCAGCAAGTCCCCTTGCACCACCTGCAAGCTCCCCTCCAGGTCACACACCATCCTGACTTGGAACTATATCGCCGTTCCTTCACTGTCGCTGGGTCAAAATCCTGGAACTCACTTCCTAACAGCACTGTTGGTGTATCTACCCCAAATGGACTGTAGTCGTTCAAGAAGGCAGCTCACCACCACCTTCTCAAGGGCAATTAGGGATGGACAATAAATGCTGTCCGAGCCAGCGATTCCCACATCCCAGAAACTAATAAAAAAAAAACATTCCCGGCCCCCCACCTCCTCAACATTGCCAGTTAACATAAATAAAAACAAGAAATGCTGGAACCACTCAGCAGGTCTGGCAGCATCTGTGGAAAGAGAAGCAGAGTTAACGTTTCGGGTCAGTGACCCTTCTTCGGAATTGGCAAATATTAGAAATGTCAAAGGTTATAAGCAAGTGAGGTGGGGGTGGGGTAAGAGATAACAAAGGAGAAGGTGTAGATTGGACAAGGCCACATAGCTGACCAAAAGGTCATGGAGCAAAGGCAAACAATATGTTAATGGTGTGTTGAAAGACAAAGCATTAGTACAGATAGGGTGTTAACGGACTGAAGATTGACCAGCAGCAAGTACAAACTTGCCATTTCAACACTCCCCCCTGCTCTCATGCTCACATCTCTATCCTGGGCTTGCTGCAGTGTTCCAGTGAACATCAACGCAAGCTCGAGGAACAGCATCTCATCTACCGATTAGGCACACTACAGCCTGCCAGACTGAACATTGAGTTCAATAATTTCAGAGCATGATGGGCCCCCCATTTTACTTTTATTTCTAGTTATTTTTTCTTTTTTTCTTTTTTACATTTTTTACACATTTTTTTTGTTTCTTTTATTTCATCTTAGTTTGTTCAGTTTGCTTACCCACTGTTTTTTTTACCTCAGATAGGTAAGTAGAAAATTTAAAATTCCGAGGGGCCAAGCAGGCAGGCCACTCTGGATGGCCCATTAGGGTGGGGGAGGCGGGTTGCGTGGGGTGCGGGTCTTCCCTGCCCACCCTCATTGGGGGAATGGAAACTCCAGCTCCATTGGCCCTCCCGGACAGCCGGAGTGAGGCCACCTCCGTGAAGCTGGCGGCTCCCCCACATGGCCCGGGTCTGCCCCACCGCCAGGGAAATTCCGATGGGCCGGGAAAATCGCCCTTAATAGCAGCCTTAATTGTGCAAATTGGCTGCCCACCTCTGCCTGGCTAGCAGCCAATCCCTGTCCAGGAACCAGGCTGACACGGCTACCCACTCTTTTCCCAGTAACCCCACCCCCCTTATCCCCCCACACCTCCCAGCCTGCCACCCGGTGTGGGAGAATCCTGCCCTTTGTATCTCTCTCTCTCTTGTTTCCATCTCTCTCTCTAGCTCTGTCTGTCTCTCTTTCTTTCTGTCTGTCTCCCTGTCACTCTCTCTCTCTCTCTCTCTCCCTCTGTCTCTCTCCCTCTCTCACTCTCTGTCACTCTTCCTCTGTCACTCTCTCTGTCACTGTCACTGTCTCTCTCTCTGTCTCTCACTCTCTCTGTTTGTCTGTCTCTCTGTACTCTCAGTCTGTCTCACACACTCTGTCTCTTTCTATTTCTATCTCTTTCTATCTGTCTCTCTGTCTTTCTCTGTGTCTCTCTCACACTGTTCTCTCTCTCTCTTTCACTGTTCTCTCTCTCTCTCTCACTGTTCTCTCTCTCTTTCACATGTTCTCTCTCTCACTGTTTTCTCTCTCTTTCACTGTTCTCTCTCTCTCACAGTTCTCTCTCTCTCTCTCAATGTTCTCTCTCTCTCTCTCACTGTTCACTCTCTCTCACTGTTCTCTCTCTCTCACTGTTCTCTCTCTCTCACTGTTCTCTCTCACTGTTTTCTCTCTCTCTCTCTCACTGTTCTCTCTCTCTTTCACTGTTCTCTCTCTCTCTCTCTGTTTCTCTGCCTGTCTCTCTGTACTCTCAGTCTGTCTCACACACTCTGTCTCTTTCTATTTCTATCTCTTTCTATCTGTCTCTCTGTCTTTCTCTGTGTCTCTCTCACACTGTTCTCTCTCTCTCTTTCACTGTTCTCTCTCTCTCTCTCACTGTTCTCTCTCTCTTTCACATGTTCTCTCTCTCACTGTTTTCTCTCTCTCTCACTGTTTTCTCTCTCTTTCACTGTTCTCTCTCTCTCACAGTTCTCTCTCTCTCTCTCAATGTTCTCTCTCTCTCTCTCACTGTTCACTCTCTCTCACTGTTCTCTCTCTCTCACTGTTCTCTCTCTCTCACTGTTCTCTCTCACTGTTTTCTCTCTCTCTCTCTCACTGTTCTCTCTCTCTTTCACTGTTCTCTCTCTCTCTCTCTCTGTTTCTCTGCCTGTCTCTCTGTACTCTCAGTCTGTCTCACACACTCTGTCTCTTTCTATTTCTATCACTTTCTATCTGTCTCTCTCTCTTTCACTGTTCTCTCTCTCTTTCACTGTTCTCTCTCTCTCACACTGTTCTCTCTCTCTCTCACACTGTTCTCTCTCTCACTGTTTTCTCTCTCTTTCACTGTTCTCTCTCTCTCTCACTGTTCTCTCTCTCTCTCTCTCACTGTTCTCTCTCTCCCTCACTGCTCTCTCTTTCACTGTTCTCTCTCTCTCTCTCACTGTTCTCTCTCTCTCTCTTTCACTGTTCTCTCTCTCACTGTTTTCTCTCTCTTTCACTGTTCTCTCTCTCTCACCGTTCTCTCTCTCTCTCTCTCACTGTTCTCTCTCTCCCTCACTGCTCTCTCTTTCACTGTTCTCTCTCTCTCTCACTGTTCCCTCTCTCTCTTTCACTGTTCTCTCTCTCACTGTTTTCTCTGTCTCTCACTGTTCTCTCTCTCTCTCACTGTTCTCTCTCTCTCTCTCACTGTTCTCTCTCTCCCTCACTGTTCTCTCTTTCACTGTTCTCTCTCTCTCTCTCACTGTTCTCTCTCTCTCTCACTGTTCTCTCTCTCTCTCTCACTGTTCTCTCTCTCTCTCACTGTTCTCTCTCTCCCTCACTCCTCTCTCTTTCACTGTTCTCTCTCTCTCTCCCTGTTCTCTCTCTCTCTCACTGTTCTCTCTCTCTCTCTCTCTCACTGTTCTCGCTCTCTCACTGTTCTCTCTCTCTCTCTCTCACTGTTCTCTCTCTCCCTCACTGTTCTCTCTCCCTGTTCTCTCTCTCTCTCTCTCCCTGTTCTCTCTCTCTCTCACTGTTCTCTCTCTCTCTCTCACTGTTCTCTCTCTCTCTCTCACTGTTCTCTCTCTCTCTCTCTCACTGTTCTCTCTCTCTCTCACTGTTCTCTCTCTCTCTCTCACTGTTCTCTCTCTCTCTCTCACTGTTCTCTCTCTCTCTCTCACTGTTCTCTCTCTCTCACTGTTCTCTCTCTCTCTCTCTCACTGTTCTCTCTCTCCCTCACTGCTCTCTCTTTCACTGCTCTCTCTCTCTCTCTCACTGTTCTCTCTCTCTCTCTTTCACTGTTCTCTCTCTCACTGTTCTCTCTCTCCCTCACTGCTCTCTCTTTCACTGTTCTCTCTCTCTCTCTCCCTGTTCTCTCTCTCTCTCACTGTTCTCTCTCTCTCTCTCTCACTGTTCTCTCTCTCTCACTGTTCTCTCTCTCTCTCTCACTGTTCTCTCTCTCCCTCACTGCTCTCTCTTTCACTGTTCTCTCTCTCACTGTTCTCTCTCTCCCTCACTGCTCTCTCTTTCACTGTTCTCTCTCTCTCACTGTTCTCTCTCTCTCTTTCACTGTTCTCTCTCTCACTGTTCTCTCTCTCTCTCTCTCACTGTTCTCTCTCTCTCACTGTTCTCTCTCTCTCTCTCTCACTGTTCTCTCTCTCTCACTGTTCTCTCTCTCTCTTTCACTGTTCTCTCTCTCTCTCTCTGGTTCTGGCTTGTCTCGCTCTATCTCACTGTTTAGATGGACCCAGGACGCTGTAATATTGTGTTCTTGCCCAGTCTCTTCCAATGGGGCTTGTTGATGCAGTAATCTCAGCCTTCAGTTATCTCACACTGCTCTTCACTCTGCAGGTGCGGTGAGAGTTTCTCTACTTCTGTTTGGACAATCATTTAGCACTTTTTAACAAATCATCTGAAAAAAAATGTTCATTATGCATGGGTCAAACTTTGAATCAAGTCACAAGTTCCAGAACTAAAGGGCATGTCCTTATGCACAGAGATCTGGGAGGGTTGTGATGCTGGAGGAGATTAGAGAGATAAGGAGGGGCGAGGAAATGGAGGCATTTGAAAACAAGGATGAGAATTTTAACATTGAGGTGTTGCTGAACCGGATAGCGAACAACAAGGGGTGACTGATGAATGGGATTTGGTGCAAGTTAGGATATGGAGGATCAATGATCACTCGAACAATCTCAGCTAGACCTTAATAAACTTAAAACTGTATGATGTAGCTGTCAGCTGGGATCGGCTTCCGAGGACTGAGCCAAACACTGCCAAGAGTTTATTTGTCACTTAGAGGGAGCAGCAAGTCACTGCACAGTAAGGATGCAGCTAATAAATTCACAGAAAATTCTGGAAATACTCAGCAGGTCTGGCAGCATCTGTGGATTTTACCAGCCCTCTGGGGATGTGCTGGGAGGACCTGTCAAATGACGCGGGACGGCAGGCAGTGGCTTTCCTATCGTCTTCCTGATGCCCTGCGGATTTAAAATGTAATAATAAATAAGTTACATGGATTTGGAACCCCTGAGAAGCTGGGCACCATCCGTCACCGTCACCTTGCCAGCGGCAGGGAAGATGGCGGCTGGCCCTCCCGCCCAGCGGCCAATTGAGACACTTAAATGGCCAAATAAAGACATCTTCCTGCTGCCACTGGCATTTTACCAGCAGCAGGGGGGGTGGGGGAGACCCTCCGCTGCACGGGGAGAACCCCTGGTAAACTCTGGCGACCTCCCAGTGGGCTCGGGGGCCCTCCCATTTGGGCGCTCTTTCACTCACGAAGGGAACAGTGCCACCGGCCCTCACCAACCCCAACCCCCCATACCCCTCACCAGGGCCTGCCTAAATTGCCCTGGCACCCCCAGACCCCACCTATCTGGTTGTGAGTTGCAGCATCCATCGCTGCACCCACTTCCTCCAGGTGCAGTCCCAGCAGTGGCCACCGCTCCCCATGGCGCTGCTGAGCCACTGGCACTCTGATTGGCCAGCAGCTCCTGGGCGTGGGCAGCCATCCTTAATAGGGAGAGTCATCCCAGCGGCAGCGAATTAATTGGCCACTGTCGTCATGACGTGGCTTGAGGTCCAGCAGACGGCCGATGCAGAGTCGCCCCCACACCCTACCCTCCCCCTCCCCCCACCTCCATTTCCCCCACCCCCCCACGCTTTCAGTTCCATTGGCAGGAGACAGCGAGAGTGTGGGAGGGAGAGAGAGAGCTGGGGGAGGGTGGGGAGAAGGAGGAAATGTCAGGGAAGGGAAGATCGGGGGGAGGGGCAGTCACCAGGGGATATTAGGCAAGGGGGTATATCAGGGAAATATCAAGGGGATGGTGGTTTCAGGGAGGGGGTATATGGGGGAGGGGTATATTGGGACAGGGTATTCTGTATTTCAATCTGATTGGTGGAATTGCTGCCAAGTTAGTGAATGTAGAGTGAAGTGTTGAGCTCTGTTGCTGAGCTGATGCCATTGTGGGTGTCGTCCATTTATAGGCTGATGCTGCTGAATGTTTAATGTTCCATAAAAAGGTCTTTCACTGACTGGGAGGCCATCCCATAAAAACACTACCTCTGAACTTTGACCTCCTCAGGTCCAGTTTCACTCCAGCGGGCACTCGTCACCTTCTCGAGTGGCACAGTGCCTGCCCACTCTCTGAAACAACCTTCACCCTGTCCCCTGCAAAATAATAGTGTGATTGATCTGAATTGTACTTTACATTGACTTCAATGGAGAATGAATCAGGCAGGGGTTAATCAGGGGGTAAATCAGGCAGGGGTTAATTGGGGGGTGAACTGGAAGGGGATTACTTGGGGGGGTAAATTGGACGGGTATAAAACAAGCAGCCCATCCATTCCTGCCGGTCTACTTCTGTGCGAGCTGCTTAAAATTATTCCCCCAAGTCTCCAAGCTCAGGTGTATTAGTGAGATGTCTCTGAGAGGCAGCATGAGAAGATCCAATACTGAGTGCCTGTCGATCCACCTGGTTAATCCCCCACCAGCTTGTTATCCAGTAGCAATGGTGGAGTCTGGGGCCCACTGGTCAGTGATGGCCTGTGAAACGAGGATTGCAGAGAGACAGCACGATAGGAAATAGATAACATTTCCTGTGAAGAAAAGGAAAGAGTGGGAGTTCAGGGAGGAGAGAAACACCTTATACTGGAAGATTGGGAAGGTTCTGATAGAAGTGCAGATGGTTGAGGCAGGGGGGAATTTCAGAGAATGTGCTTAGGGGAAAGCGAAAGATAAACAGCAACTTGCCAGCATGGTGCGAGTATGGTAATGGGTTAGAAACATACAGCACACAAAGAGGCCATTCGATCCATCATGCCTGTGCTGGCTAAATCAGTGTTACAGAACCAGAGTGGGGGCTTCATGGATTGAGTCCACCAGGTAGAAAATCTATGGCCTCAACGGAGAAGTTCACTGACTGACACCATTCACTCTCGGGATGTGAGTGTCACTGGCAAGGCTGGCATTTATTGCCCATCCTGAATTGCCCTCAGAAGGGGGTGGTGAGCCACTCCCTCTTTGAACTGCTGAGTGATGGTTTCTCTGAAGGCAGTTACAGCTCAATTACTTTAGTGTCGGTCCGGAGTCACGTATATGCCCAGGCCAGGTAAGGACAGCCTGTTTCATTCCTTTCAGGATATTACTGAGCCTCCTGGGGTTTTGTGACAATCGACAGTTTGGTGCTCGCATTTGTTGACGCCAGCTTTTTACGAACAGATTTTTAAAACTGCATTAAAAGTCTCAGCCTGCCCATGGTGAACTTTGAACTCGCGTTCCCTGGCTTATTTTTACTCTAGGCTTCTGGAGAACCCAACGCAACAGCGCCGCAGGCCAACGAAATGAAGCAACTTCCGCCATCCATCCACAGGCCCCGAATGGGACACGTGGCAAGTCTGATCTGATGGCGCTAATTAACATTTGCTGGAATTGGAATGCATTTGACTGATTTCACTGAAAGTGGATGAGGAGAAGATTAAAGTCACTGTATCTCTGGAGGGAGGAGGTAAGCTATGAAATGCAAGGATGCTGTAAAAGGAAAAATAACCTTTGCCGGAATGGTTTTAAAATGACAATATTTACACCAAAGTAAAGAGGAGTTATTGGGCTTGAGTAGAGCTGGACTGCTCCAGACATGCTTGCCAGTGAAGCTATTAGTGTAAAGGCCCGGCCCCAATGCCTGGCGTCCACTCAGTTCTTGCCTTTTTAAGCAATAGCTGCAGATGGAACGATTGAGTTGGAAAGAGGACTGTCAGTTTATAAATGATCATTGGCTAAGCCTTCAGACAGTGCATCCCTATTGCTGATACTTTCCAGCACCTGTTCAGAATGAGAAACTGGCACATGTAAAAAGCAGTTAAACGTCTGTATTTTTCACAGTGTCTGGCTGCAGCTACAGGGAGGAATTTAATCAGATTTCTGTGAACTCTGCTATGAATACAAGTCTCTCATTGCTTGTAGTGAACTACACGTTATCTGTGGCTTCTGTTTGTAGAGGAAGTTTAATCGCTGGTTTTGTTCCGCAGTTAGTTAAAGAGCTGCAGACAACAGCGACATTTAAGCTTAACACAACAAGGAATTGTTTCAAGTCGCACCGACACTTCTCTTACTGTTACAAATTTCACTCGTCATTGCTGTAAGCGGTCTGAGCATCTTGTGTTCAGGAGTGCGCCTGTAATGCCTCATCATATGTTAACATAACTTGGGCGCGTAGCAATCAAACGTCATGGTCTGAACTGGATATTGCGGCTTTGATGTGTGTGTTGCCAAATTTTCAGCAGGTGGACTTTTCGCATTTAAGTGCGATGAGGCCAGATATAACTCATTCAGCAGACAGCACGTGAATGTAGACGGTAACAGCTGTGATAAAAACTCACTTATTTCACAGCACGGGAAGGGGTAATATATGCTTTGAGGCTCAGGGCAAGGCTACTATACTTAATGAGGACTTTGTATCAGTGTTCACTAAGGAAATGGAGGCTGCCAAAATATCAGGAGAAGTAGAGAGGTAGAGGCAATGGATAGGATAAAAATTGAGAGGGGGAGGTACCAAATAAGCTGGCTCTGCTTAGAGTAGATACATCACCTGGTCCGGATGGCTCACATCCCAAGTTGCTAAAGAAGGTGGGGATGGAGATAGTGAAAGGGCTTGGCATGATCTTCCAATCTTCCCTGGATATGCAGGAGGTGCCAGAGGATTGGAGAGTGACATGTGACACCCTTATTCAAGGGTACTTGTCGAGGTTTGAATTAATTAATGATAGCCAGTACAGATTTGTAATGCTTGACTAATCTAATTGAATTTTCTGATGACGTAACAGAGAAGGTTGATGAAGGGAATGCGGTGGATGTTGTTTATATGGATCTTAAGAAAGCATTTGATAAGGTAACACATAAAAGGCTGGTTAACAAAACTGAGGCTCATGGAATAGGAAGGTCAGTGTCCAAATGGATAAAAGAAATTGGCTTAAGGATAGAAAACAGTGAGTCATAGTAAATGGTTGCTTTTCAGACTATAAGATGGTAGACAATGGTGTTCCCCAAGGGGCAGTGCTGGGGCCACTGCTGTTTTTTGCTATATATAAATGACTTGGATCTTGCTATACAGAACAGAATCTCAAAATTTGCTGACAACACCAAACTCGGAAGTGCGGCAAACAATGGGTATGATATGAACTGCCTGCAACAGGACATAGATAGGCTAGCAGAATGGGAAGAGGGGTGTCAGATGGAATTTAATACTGACAAGTGTGAGGTGATGCATTTGGCAGAAGGAATAGGGAGAGGAAATATATACTTAATGACACAGTTCTAAAGAGTGTGCAGGAACAGAGGGACCTGGGAATGCATGTGCATAGATTTTAGAAGGTGGCAGGACCTATTGAGAGAATGGTTAGTAAAGCATATGGGATCGTGGGCTTCATAAATAGAGGCATTGAGTACAGAAGCAGGGAAGTTATGCTGAATCTTTTTAAAGCTCTGGTTAGGCCTCAACTAGAGTATTGTATCCAGTTCTCGTCACCAGACTTAAGGAAGGATGTGAGGGTCCTTGAGAGGGTGCAGAGGAGATTTACCAGGATGGTTTCAAGGACGGAGAATTTTAGTTACAAAATTAGGTTGGAAAAGCACAGTTTGTTCATCTTAGAGCACAGGAGATTGAGGGGAGAGTTAATAGTGTACAAGATTATGACAGCATTAGATAAGTTAGACAAGGAAAAACTGTTCCCATTAACAAATGGTACAACGACTAGGGGATACAGATTGAAAGTTTCGGGCAAAAGATGCAGGGGGAATATGAGGAAGCACTTATTTACCCAGCAGGTGATACTGACCTGGAACTCACTGCCCACAAGGCAGGTGGAAGCGAAGACATTCAATGACTTCAAAAGGAAATTGGATGGCCACATGAGTGAAATAGACTTGCAGGGCTACGGGGATTGAGCGAGCGAGTGGGACTGACTGCCTAGCTCCATTGAGATCTGGAAAGAACGCAATGGGTTGAATGGCCTCCTGTGCCATAAATGACTCTATGACTCTATAACTGCTCATTGCCTGCCTGAGCAAGCCAGACACAGAAATTGGCCACAGTGTGTAACACATGGACTGAGGTGGGGGGTCTCTACATCCACTTTGGTGGTCAATAAGATATATCAACATCAGGAAGAGGTTTTTTGGCTGTTAACAGTGTCATAGGCAGGTCTAACATGGGCTGCAGCTCCTATAAAGATGAGAGGGGTCTGGAGCTGGTAAGCAACTGTGCAACATCTCAGATTTGACTCGCAACTTTAAGACTCATTGTCACGAAAACATGCTATGATGAATGATTTTTTTTAATCCACTGGCTGGAAACCTGAATGTTAAACTAGTGGAGATGAACCACTCAAACCTTGCAAGCTTCAAACTCCGCCTGCTGACCGTGAGCACTGAGGCATATTCCCTGCTGCAGATTGTAGTTTTCAGTGGTTTAATTGATCTGTGTTTGATTGTGTTAGTCTGTGATGGTCACTGTGCTTAATTACTTAAGCTTCGGGGGGTGGGGGGGGTGGTGGGTGGGGGCGGCTAGTGGGTAGAGAAGTTTCCGGAAAAAACAGACAGAGAGTCCCTCGAAGGAAATCAGCTGCATTGTTGCCTCCCGGAGAACCACTGAATCAGTGTCCACATCTTCAAAGCAGAAGCCGAAGAACCACGAAAGGAAAGTCGCACGACCACCGAATTCAGCCTGAAGCCAGATGACTCACCAACCTCCACAGACTGTATATCCCTTTTATTTCAATGGACTCTAATTCGACCAATCTATCCTTCCCCACTCTGTAACCTATTTGTGTGTGAAAGTCGGCGCATATTTTATAATTTTACTGAAATTGGTACAAAAGTAAACTCGAGAAAACCTGTTTGTCTCTTTTTATGATCACGGCGCATATACAGTTTAACCCTCACTGAATTGGCAAATATATCCATTTAAAATAAACCTATTGTCAAACAAGGAGAGGCAAAAGAGGGGAGCCGTTCAATCCCTCCTCACCCAATCGTAATCGAAATTAGGGGACTCTACGTCCGCGAACAAACCCAAAGACAAATGTGAAATTGGAAGCGGGAAACCAAATTGATCCCGATCCCTCGCAATAATTAAGAATAAACTTCAATACAGGTTTCCTTGTGGTTCAGTGCTAGAGTACCAAAATGGCCACATTCAAGGCCAGTACCTTTCTAGAACAGAGTGAAGTAACTTGAGACAGTTTAATAGCCCTATCCATTGAGGAGTTAAATGGCACAGCTAGACATTTAGAGATAAATATTCATCCAAAAGCCAGGAAACAGAAATCCTTAAACTTGTGACCAACCATTTTGAAATTGAAACTGAAGAACTGGAGATAGGCATCGAATCTGTAAAAGACAGAACAGCATTAGCCAAGATACAGCTGGAACAATGGAAACTAGAGCTAGAATTCCAAGAAAAAGAAAAGGAAAGGAAGAAATGGGAACAGAAGGAGGAGAGAGAATTCCAGGAAAGGGAGAGACAGGAATGAAAGGATGAAAGAGAGGTAGAATTCCAGGAAAAGGAGAAAGAAAGAGCTTTCCAGAAGGAGAAAGAGGAAAGAGAGTTAAGGTAGCTCGAGCTGACTAGGCAAAGACCCAACATACCCAGTGAAGGCACCTTTAGTTCAAGAACTACCCCTAGCTTAGGTCTGAGTGCTGAACTCTTAAAGTTGTCCCAATTGATACCAAAGTTCAATGAGGGGACTATGGAAGCATTTTTCATCTCATTTGACAAGCTTGCAAAACAGTTGAAGTGGCCAGTAGAGAGGTGGACCTTGCTATTGTAAAACAAATTAACAGGAAAAGCCCATGAGGTTTATTCCCTATTGTCTGACGAGAATTCATCAAACTTTGAGATGGCCAAAAATGCTATCTTGGGCATATATGAGCTGATACCAAAGGTGTACTTCCAAAAATTCCGAACTCTCCGAAAGTGGCCTGAATAAACTTACATAGAGTTTGAAAGGGTTAAGCAACTTGCTTTTGACCGATGGATACGAGCACTTAAGCTAGAGTCCACATATGAAAATTTCAGACGCCTGTAAGTCTGTATGTTTCCATTGTAAGAAGGCAGGTCACCTTCGAGCTGACTGCTGAAAGTTACATAGAAAACCCATAGGATTAGTCAGACCAATGCAGGAAAAGGGACCCTGATGGAAAGCACAGCAGAACAGGCTGTGGCTTTAAGTCCCTGTAAACGTACTGCTGTGAGTGTAGGAGAATTTAACAAAATCCCTGAGAGTTACCAGGATTTTGTGTCGAAAGGAAAAGTGACCCCATAACCCTCGAGTAAGCCGAGTAAACCCATGGTCATACTTAGGAATACAGAAGCCACCCAATCCCTTCTGCTGGGAAGAGGCATACCTTTCCCCCAGAGAGTGCATTGAATGCCAAAGTATTAGTTAACGGTATATGCCCATACCTTTATATCAGGTGCACCTGGAGTGCAACCTTATTTCAGAACTGGTAACCATGGGGATTGTCCCTAGTTTACCTGTGGACAAGGTCGACCTGCTCCTGGGTAATGATCTGGTGGGGGCGATGGTGGTAGCTTCCCCAGTGGTTTTAGAGAGACCGAAAGAGGTCAGGGAGACAGAGCAGTTCCAGGACAAGGTCCCTGGCATTTTTCCTGAATGTGTGGTGACCCGGTCCATGGCCAAACAAGCTCCGTCAGAGGTGAGAGGTCCTCTAAAACTATTCGAGGAGGGGTTTTTGGGATGCAGGGACGAATCTTCCCTGTTTGACTACATCGCCATGTTCCGAGAACTGCTTGCGAGAGCCTGCGCGGTGGCTCAGGAACACCTAAAATCCTCCCATACAACTGTGAAAAGGCAGGCAGATAAACATGCCAAGGCCAGAACATTTCAGTCCGGAGACCATGTATTCGTGCTATTACCAGGGGAACAGTTGAAAGCCTGGTTCAGTGGCCTGTACAGAGTAGTAAAGAGAATTAGCAAGGTGAATTATATAACTGACATCCCAGACTGTACGAAAAAGCAAAGGCTGTGTCACTTCAATATGTTAAAATGGTATCACAGGGAAGGAGGCAAAAAAGCACTGGTCTGTCAGGCAGTCAGGAAAGAGGAGGGTGAAAGGGACAGTGAGAATGAGTTAGAGGGAGGCTTGGAGGATTCCCAAATCAAAACCCCAACCGTCCGGTTAGCTAACACTGAAATGTTAAGGGGATTAGACACCATACTCTCCTATTTAAACACAGAACAGAGAGGAGACCTAACAAAGCTGCTCACTGCATTTAAAGGGATCCGCAGGGACAAACCAGGGTGCCCAACCCTAACCTTGCATGATGTGGATGTAGGGGAGACCCCTCCCATAAAACAAAATTCCTATCACCTAGGTCCCAGGAAACTGACCCAAGTAACATCCCAGAAATAACTGTAAATCAGGAAATGGAAGGAAGGGAGGAACTCAAGAAAATTACAATCGCCAGTGAAGTGGTACTGAACAAATTGTTGGAGCTGCAGGCTGACAAGTCCCCGGGTCCTGATGGACTTCATCCTAGGGTGTTAAAAGAAGTGGCTAGTGAGATAGTTGATGCGTTAGTTTTAATTTTCCCAAATTCCCTAGATTCGGGGAAGGTTCCATTAGATTGGAAAATAGCAAATGTAATTCCTTTATTCAAAAAGGGAGGGAGACAGAAAGCAGGAAATTACAGGCCAGTTAGCTTAACATCTGTCTTAGGGAAAATGTTAGAAGCTATTATTAAAGATGTTATGGCAGGGAACTTTGAAAAATTGAAGGTAATCAGGCAGAGTCAGCATGGTTTTGTGAAAAGGAAATCATGTTTAACCAATTTATTGGAGTTCTTTGAGGGAGTTACATGTGCTGTGGATGAAGGGAAACCGTGGATGTATTGTACTTAGATTTCCAGACGGCATTTGATAAGGTGCCACATCAAAGGTTATTGCAGAAAATAAAAGCTCATGGTGTAGGGGCTAACATATTGGCATGGATAGAAGATTGGCTAGCTAACAGGAAACCAAGAGGCATAAATGGGTAATTTTCTGGTTGGCAAAATGTAATGAGTGGTGTGTGTTACGAGTGACCGCTCCTGTCAAAGCCCCCAATCAAAATATATGATTCTGATTGTGGTGGGACCAACACACTGTTAATTCAATCCCGTCGCTCCACAGATCAGCTAATATATCATTTAAAACTTTCCAAATCAAAGAAAGACGCAGCCAAATTGTACCATCTATTAACCCTCAAATGAGGCTAACCAAACCAGGTGTCTTTAAATGAACAAATTACCTCTTTAATTAGAAGAACTAAATTCTTAAACACTATGAAGATATCAACAACATTTTAAATAGAAAAAAATTAGAGTCCTTGCAAATTTACAGTCCAATGTTGCTTGAAGTCCTCACAGAATGTTGCAGCAAATTTACAGTCCAATGTTGCTTGAAGTCCTCACAGAATGTTGCTTTCCTTCTCCAGCGAATTTCAACAATTAATGACTTGCAAATTCTTTTATTGGAATCAGGCTGACTTTAGAGTTTTTGAGGGATAAATGATTGTTACAGTCTAATTTCCCTTTCTTCAATTTAAATTACCAGAGATCTCCGTTTTGACTTGACTTTTTCTTAGAATTTTGAAAGATAATAATAAACAGACTAAAATCCTATTCCTTCAGTTTAAATGGCTGAGAGCTCTTTTTCAGGTGTGCTAAACATCACAGCTATGCCCTTTGTCTGTGTGTCTTCAACTAAAAGCCAGTTCAAAACTGAATTGTAACAAATGTATCGCATGAGACTCACTCCCAGTGGCTGTGCCTATGGTAACGAGAATGCACCCTTTGAATCGCAGTCTCCAAATGGCAGTTTCTAAGGCAACGAAAATGCACCTTCCTATAACTCCTGAGGCTTGCTGGTTCTTAAAGCAATACTGATCCTTTGCAAGCCTTAAAGGCAAACCACATATTCCTGAAAAAGATACAGGACCATGACACCTCCGCTCCTAGCGGAATGAAATGCCAGTCCTGAAATGCATTTCATTACAATGGGTAAAAAAAACAAATTTAAAAAATGCTAACATATTTTTTCCGCGCATTTACAGATATACACATTTCTAAAAAAAATGTTTAGACTACAGCAACAAGTTCCACCAGAACATTTCGGCTTTAAATTTTCAAAAGGTTGTTCCCATTTCAAATTTACAAGCATAGTCTTCCAATTGTTTCGTGTTTTCCTTCCAAGTGTCTCTATTATCCATCACCTCAGCCAGGTGAGCTGCACAGCTAGGAGCACTGACCACTACTGGGTTTACTATTCTCTGAGAGGTTTCTCGAATACCCCTTAACCTATGTGTTGTCACTTGACATTGGAAAACCCTGTCTGGTGTAACAGAAGCTGATTTTTTCTTACCTTGGGGTGTCAAAGGAATTTGACAGTAGCCTTCCAACACATCGGTCTCTTTAAGACACATTGTGTCGTAAATTTAGAGGAGGGCGGCACAGTGGCGCAGTGGGTAGCACCGCAGCCTCACAGCTCCAGCAACCTGGATTCAGTTCTGGGTACTGCCTGTGCGGAGTTTGCAAGTTCTCCTTGTGACTGCATGGGTTTCCGCCGGGTGCTCCGGTTTCCTCCCACAGTCAAAGACTTGCAGGTTGATAGGTAAATTGGCCATTGTAAATTGCCCCTAGTATAGGTAGGTGGTAGGAGAATTGAGGGAAGGTGGAGATGTGGTAGGAATATGGGATTAATGTAGGATTAGTATAAATGGGTGGTTGTTGGTCAGCACAGACTCGGTGGGCCGAAGGGCCTCTTTCAGTGCTGTATATATAAATAAATAAAATTGTGTTGCCCACGCTGTCCATACAGTCCTTTAAATGAGAATTTGGGTAGGAGTCTGCCTTCTTTACCACAGTGACTTTTCTAGAGTCTATGCAGGTTTGAGCCATCCCACCAGGTTTAGTCATCAAGACCATTTGCGAATTCCAGCTGTCCTGACTAGGTTCATCTAAGCTGCCCTTCAGCATTCATTGTACCTCTGCTTCCACTTGGGCCTGTCTGTCTGGACCTAAGCAACAACGACGGCGCAGTGGTTACCACCGCAGCCTCACAGCTCCAGCGACCCGGGTTCAATTCTGGGTACTACCTGTGTGGAGTTTGCAAGTTCTCCCTGTGTCTGCGTGGGTTTTCTCCAGCCATTATAAATTGCCCCTAGTATAGGTAGGTGGTAGGGAAATATAGGGACAGGTGGGGATGTGGTAGGAATATGGGATTAGTGTAGGATCAGTATAAATGGGTGCTTGATGGTCGGCACAGACTCGGTGGGCCGAAGGGCCTGCTTCAGTGCTGTATCTCTAAGTTTTAAAAAAGGATGTTGTTTTAAAGGAATGGCTCCCCCTGCACCCACATCATGTGTGGCTATGGTTGTACATCCTGGCTTATCCCTACAAACTTTTTGAAGTGTTGTGAAAACCCTGGTTAGGACTTCACGCTGTTTTGCCTCTAAGTGTAAAAGTCTATTGTTTAATTTTCCTAACCATTCTGCATTCGCTAATGGGATAGTTGGAGGTTCAATCTGAGAATTGTCTCGGCCTACTTCTGCCTCATCCTCCCCATTCTTTTCCTTCTCCACAGTCCCAATTACCTGACATACCTGTACTGGCTTATCCTCCTCCCTGCGGTAATATTGTTTGAGTAAATTAATGTGACACAACCGGTTCTTCATCTGGCGATCAGGGGTGTCAATCAACTAATCTACCTTACCCACTCTTTTGATCACTCTATATGGGCCACTGAACCTTGCTTTTAATGGTTCTCCCTGTAATGGTAACAACACTAATACCTCATCCCCTGGTTGAAAATCACGGGCTTTTGCATTCTTTTCTGCCCATTTTTTCATATTGGCTTGGGATGCTTTAAGGTGTTCCTGAGCCACACCGCAAGCTTTTGTGAGCCTTTCCCGGAACACAGATAGATAGTCTAGGATTCATTTGTTTGCTCCAAGAATCTGTGCTTTATCAGTTTTAGAGGACCTCTTACTTCATGTCCATAAACCAATTCAAAAGGACTGAAGCCTGTAGACTCATTTGGTGTAAGAAAGTCCAGTCCTTGATCCCAGTCATGTGGATATTCGTGACAGTATGTTCTAATCATTGTTTTGAGAATTTGGTGGTATCTCTCGAAAGCTCCCTGTGACTCTGGGTGATATGCTGAAGATTTCAACTGTCTAATCCCCAAATTGCCCATAACTTCTTGAAATATCTTAGACATGAAGTTAGAACCTTGATCCGATTGAACTTCAAGTGGTAACCCATATCTCGTAAAGAATCGGATTAACTTTTCTACTACTATTCTAACAGTATTTGTCTTCAAAGGAATGGCCTCTGGAATTTGAGTAGCCATATCCAATTTAGTAAGTATGTACTGATGTCCCTCTTTTGTTTTCGGCAAGGGTCCTCCAGTCTACTAATACCCTGCTAAATGGTTCCTCAACTACTGGTATGGGAACTAGCAGTGCTGGTTTTATGGTAGGTTGTGGTTTTCCCACCATTTGACAGGCATGGCATGTCTTACAAAATTGTCTCACATCCTTTGTAAGACCTGACCAGTGATAATGTTTGCTTATGTGTGATTTGGTCTTCCAAATTCCTCTATGTCCTGCAAAAGGAATGCCATGTGCTACCTTAATAATCCTTGCCGATATTTAGGTGGTACCACTATCTGTTCAACAACTGTCCAGTCTTCATCAGCAGGCCTATGAGGCAGTCTCCATTTCCTCCTCAAAACCCCGTTTGCCATATAATAGCCTTCCGCAACTCCTTTCACCTCAGCTTCTGTCAGAGCCATCTGTGCTATTTGGTAGATCTCCGGATCAACTTGCTGTGCTGCAATGATAGATGATCTGTTAAAAATCTCATTTGGATTATCAAAATCCTCAAATAAGGTTTCAGATGCCTGATTATCTATTTGTGGTGCCCCTTTTACCTCTGGACTCAGAGGTCAATAGATTATTGTATTGTTCCAAAAATGCAGAGTCCTGAAATCTGGTTTCACAAAGCCTTTCCATTGTTCCTAGGTGCTTACATCTGCCTAGTACATTCGCAACCTCCGAATTACTGACTCCTTGTTTTACAACCCAAAGGTCTGGGAGGGCAAAACACAATTGTTCTTCAGGTGTTTGCCCTGCAGTCTCTGTTTACAGAAGAAAGTCTTTAATCTATGTTCTCTGTTGTCCTGGTAACCTTTCACAGAGTGGAGGTGTGGCCACCTGACCTTCCAGACTCCATTTTGAAATTTTAAAATCACAATTTTTAAAACATAATCACATTACAAGGTCCAGCTAACATAACATCTGCCCAATTTTTGCCCGCTCACTTAACCTATCTATATCCCTTTGCAGACACTTTTTGTCTTCCTCACAACTCATTTCCTACTTATCTTTGTATCATCAGCAAAGTTGGCTAGAATACACTCGGTCCCTTCATCCAAGTCATTAATTTTTTTATTGGTGATGGCGCTGTCTGGGACATTGTCTGTAAGGTATGATTCCGTGAGTATAACTATATTAATATAGATTGTAAATAGTTGAGGCCCCAGCACTGATCCCTGTGATACTCCACTAGTTACAGTTTGCCAACCTGAAAATGACTCATTTAACCCAACTCTCTGTTAGCCAATCTGAATGGTGTTTACATCAATGTAATTTGTTCTTCTATATTTCAGGAGTGATATTGCTAAAGTCCCAGGAAACCCCAGGGCCATCCAATCACTGCTTGATACAAAATTTGTTTGACAGAAAGTTTGGTTGTATTGTTTGTGTAAATGTTTGTGAATGAATAACAATCCATGCACCCGCCATTTCAGACGGTTAACATGGGAGTGAGAAGAGGATCCTGGGAACTTTGGCACTGAGTTCACTTATTGCTTCAAGTCCTCGGCCTCAGAATTCTTCCTTCTCCTTCAGTGTGCAGGACATGTAGAATTGGGGCATTAAAGGGCCTCCCAGCTGCCATGGCAACAAGAAAATGATCCCCAGTTGAGAGCTGGGGTGACTGCTGACCTTCGACCTGTCTCGGTGACAATGGAGGATTTCATACAGGATTGAACTCATTAACCTGGACTTCACTGAGGCTCTCACAGACCTGTCAAGTCCCGGACTGTGATATTCCTGTAGGAATTACTGAAGGAGAATATCAGGCACTCTGCAGGGGAAACCCAGCCTTTTAAATGACATTACATACAGACTCAGTTGTGGTGGCTCGAATCTGTTTAAAATTGAGCTGCTGAGCAATAAATGGGTTTGAATTGATTCTGGTGTGTGTATATAATGAAATCCAGTCTATATCATGGCGGATAAATCGAAGGAAATCAGCCTAGGTAGACAACCTCTGTGATCCCGCTTACTGCAGTTTAAGAGACCAGTGAAGTCATTCATTCATTGTACGGTCACAGATTTCTCGAATTCAGCTCAGGAGATTATTGGATCTCAGTCGAGGCTCGGTTGGTATCACTCTCACCTCTGAGTCACAAGGTTGTGGCTTGAAGCCCCCATTCTAGAGACATGACCACAAAATCCCAGCCCACCCCCGCCATCATCCCAGAGGTAGCCAATCAACAGGCTGCCTCTGGGAGCCCCATCCAATTAGAGACGGTGTGGTGAGGGGTGGGGGGGTGCTGTCAGGCGGGAGTGCCAGTCAGATCACCCGTGGCTGTGGGCATCCGGCAGCCCGACCGGGAGATGTGGGAAAGCACGGGGCACCTCAAGATGGAGTGCCCCTCTGAAGATGGAGTGCACCTCTGAAGATGGAGTGCCCCTCTGAAGATGTCTTCAGCTGTTAGCAGTGAGTGCGGCCACAACTGCCAGTCTGTCAGTCTGCAGGGGAAGCACAACCACGGGATGGCCTTCAGCTGCAGCTCTGACCCACTGATCCCCGTAGCTTTGGGGCGGGGGTCCTGGATTTAAAGGAGGTCTCACTAGCCCCGGCCTTCCACTGCGAGGCCATCTCCAGGAACCTGCCGGGCTTGGGCCTCAGCGGGGGACATGTCGGATGTTGGGAAGATTCTGGAGCATCACCAATTTGACCCCCAGTGGGCACCTAATTGATCCTAATTGGCTACCCACCGCCCTCTGGCTGGGGCCAATCTGACCCCGCCTCTGGCAAGATCACTGGGAGGCGGGAACGTGTTGAGTAGGTGTCTTGAAACACAACTTTCAGAAATTCCCCCTTTCACATCCAAATCCGGTTCCATGTGGCTAATGAGATTCTGCCCTCCCAGTGCAGTACTGAGGGAGTGCTGCACTACTGGAGGTGCTGTCTTTCAGATGAGATGCTAAATAAATTGAGGCCCCCTGTCTTGACCAACATTTATCCCTCAATAAATATCATAGAAACAGATGATCTGGGCATTATCACACTGCTGATTGTGGGATCTTTCTGTGCGCAATTAGCTCATGTCTGTATGTCATTAGCTGTATGTCCAACAATACAACAGAGAATACAGTCAGCAGAACTTCATTGGTGCATTGGGACAGACTGAGATTGTGAAAGGCCCAATGACATTGATTGGGAAGTTGATGTGAACTCTGCTCAGTGCAACCAGTATCAACTGGCAGCTTGGTCAATGGGAGCCCACTGCCAAGTCACAGGGAGCCCACTGCCCACAGAGTCCACTGCCCAGTCACAGGGAGCCCACTACCCAGTCAAAGGGAGGCCACTGCCCGGTCACAGGGATCCCACTGCCCACAGAGTCCACTGACCAGTCACAGGGAGCCCACTGCCCAGCAGAGTCCACTGACCAGTCACAGGGAGCCCACTGCCAACAGAGTCCACTGCCCAGTCACAGGGAACCCACTGCCCACAGAGTCCACTAACCAGTCACAGGGAGCCCACTGCCCACAGAGGCCACTGCCCAATCACAAGGAGCCCACTGCCCACAGAGTCCAATGCCCAGTCACAGGGAGTCCACTGCCCACAGAGTCCACTGCCCAGTCACAGGCAGTCCACGGCCCACAGAGTCCACTGCCCAGTCACAGGGAGTCCACTGCCCAGTCACAGGGAGCCCACTGCCCGGTCACAGGGAGCCCACTGCCCGGTCACAGGGAACCCACTGCCCACAGATTTCACTGACCAGTCACAGGGAGCCCACTGCCCGGTCACAGGGAACACACTGCCCACAGATTTCACTGACCAGTCACAGGGAGCCCACTGCCCACAGAGTCCACTGACCAGTCACAGGGAACCCACTGCACGCAGAGTCCACTGACCAGTCAAAGGGAGCCCACTGCCCAGTCACAGGGAGCCCACTGCCCCCAGAGTCCACTGCCAAGTCACAGGGAGCCCACTGCCCAGTCACAGGGAGCCCACTGCCCGGTCACAGGGAGCCCACTGCCCACAGAGTCCACTGACCAGTCACAGGGAACCCACTGCACACAGAGTCCACTGCCCAGTGACAGGGAACCTACTGCCCAGTGACAGGGAGCCCACTGCCCAGTAATAGGGAACCCACTGCCCACAGAGTCCACTGCCCAGTCACAGGGAGCCCACTGCCGACAGAGTCCACTGCCCAGTCACAGGGAGCCCACTGCCCACAGAGTCCACTGCCCAGTCACAGGGAGCTCACTGCCCAGTCACAGGGAACCCACTGCACACAGGGAGTCCACTGCCCAGGCACAGGGAGCCCACTGCCCACAGAGTCCACTGCCCAGTCACAGGGAGTCCACTGCCCACAGAGTCCACTGCACAGTCACAGGGAACCCACTGCCCCATCACAGGGAACCCACTGCCCAGTCACAGGGAGCCCACTGCCCACAGTCCACTGCCCAGTCACAGGGAGCTCACTGCCCAGTCACAGGGAGCCCACTGCCCACAGAGTCCACTGCCCAGTCACAGGGAGTCCAGTCACAGGGAACCCACTGCCCAGTCACAGGGAACCCACTGCCCAGTCACAGGGAGCCCACTGCCCACAGAGTCCACTGCCCAGTCACAGGGAGTCCAGTCACAGGGAACCCACTGCCCAGTCACAGGGAACCCACTGCCCAGTCACAGGGAGCACACTGCCCTGTCACAGGGAGCTCACTGCCCCCAGAGTCCACTGCCCAGTCACAGGGAACCCACTGCCCAGTCACAGGGAGCCCACTGCCCGGTCACAGGGAGCCCACTGCCCACAGAGTCCACTGACCAGTCACAGGGAACCTACTGCCCAGTGACAGGGAGCCCACTGCCCAGTAATAGGGAACCCACTGCCCACAGAGTCCACTGCCCAGTCACAGGGAGCCCACTGCCGACAGAGTCCACTGCCCAGTCACAGGGAGCCCACTGCCCACAGAGTCCACTGCCCAGTCACAGGGAGCTCACTGCCCAGTCACAGGGAACCCACTGCACACAGGGAGTCCACTGCCCAGGCACAGGGAGCCCACTGCCCACAGAGTCCACTGCCCAGTCACAGGGAGTCCACTGCCCACAGAGTCCACTGCACAGTCACAGGGAACCCACTGCCCCATCACAGGGAACCCACTGCCCAGTCACAGGGAGCCCACTGCCCACAGTCCACTGCCCAGTCACAGGGAGCTCACTGCCCAGTCACAGGGAGCCCACTGCCCACAGAGTCCACTGCCCAGTCACAGGGAGTCCAGTCACAGGGAACCCACTGCCCAGTCACAGGGAACCCACTGCCCAGTCACAGGGAGCCCACTGCCCACAGAGTCCACTGCCCAGTCACAGGGAGTCCAGTCACAGGGAACCCACTGCCCACAGAGTCCACTGCCCAGTCACAGGGAGCCCACTGCCCACAGAGTCCACTGCCCAGTCACAGGGAGCTCACTGCCCAGTCACAGGGAGCCCACTGCCAACAGAGTCCACTGCCCAGTCACAGGGAGTCCAGTCACAGGGAACCCACTGCCCAGTCACAGGGAGCCGACTGCCCACAGAGCCCACTGCCCAGTCACAGGGAACCCACTGCCCAGTCACAGGGAGCTCACTGCCCAGTCACAGGGAGCTCACTGCCCCCAGATTCCACTGCCCAGTCACAGGGAACCCACTGCCCAGTCACAGGGTACCCACTGCCCAGTCACAGGGAACCCACTACCCAGTCACAGGGAACCCACTGCCCAGTCACAGGGTGCTCACTGCCCAGTCACAGGTATCCCACTGCCCAGTCACAGGGAACCCACTGCCCAGTCACAGGGAACCCACTGCCCAGTTGCAGGAAGCCCACTGCCCAGTCACAGGGTGCTCACTGCCCAGTCACAGGGAACCCACTGCCCGGTCACAGGGAACCCACTACCCGGTCACAGGGAACCCACTGCCCAATTACAGGGAACCCACTGCCCAGTCACAGGGAACCCACTGCCCAGTCACAGGGAACCCACTACCCAGTCACAGGGAGCCCACTGCCCAGTCACAGGGAACCAACGGCCCAGTCACAGGGTGCTCACTGCCCAGTTACAGGGAGCCCACTGCCCAGTTACAGGGAACCCACTGTCCAGTTACAGGGAGCCCACTGCCCAGTCACAGGGAACCCACTGCCCAGTTACAGGGAACCCACTGCCCAGTTACAGGGAGCCCACTGCCCAGTCACAGGGAACCCACTGCCCAGTTACAGGGAGCCCACTGCCCAGTCACAGGGAACCCACTGCCCAGTTACAGGGAACCCACTGCCCAGTCACAGGGAACCAACGGCCCAGTCACAGGGAACCCACTGCCCAGTCATAGGGAACCCACTGCCCAGTTACAGGGAACCCACTGCCCAGTTACAGGGAGCCCACTGCCCAGTCACAGGGAACCCACTGCCCAGTTACAGGGAACCCACTGCCCAGTCACAGGGAAGCCACTGCCCAGTCACAGGGAACCCACTCCCCAGTCACAGGGAACCCACTGCCCAGTTACAGGGAGCCCACTGCCCAGTCACAGGGAACCCACTGCCCAGTTACAGGGTGCTCACTGCCCAGTCACAGGGAACCCACTACCCAGTCACAGGGAACCCACTGCCCAGTCACAGGGTGCTCACTGCCCAGTCACAGGGAACCCACTACCCAGTCACAGGGAACCCACTGCCCAGTCACAGGGTGCTCACTGCCCAGTCACAGGGAACCCACTGCCCAGTTACAGGGAGCCCACTGCCCAGTCACAGGTAACCCACTGCCCAGTCACAGGGAACCCACTGCCCAGTTTCAGGGAGCTCACTGCCCAGTCACAGGGAGCCCACGACCCAGTCAAAGGGAGGCCACTGCCCGGTCACAGGGATCCCACTGCCCACAGAGTCCACTGACCAGTCACAGGGAGCCCACTGCCCAGCAGAGTCCACTGATCAGTCACAGGGAGCCCACTGCCAACAGAGTCCACTAACCAGTCACAGGGAGCCCACTGCCCACAGAGGCCAATGCCCAATCACAAGGAGCCCACTGCCCACAGAGTCCAATGCCCAGTCACAGGGAGTCCACTGCCCACAGAGTCCACTGCCCAGTCACAGGCAGTCCACGGCCCACAGAGTCCACTGCCCAGTCACAGGGAGTCCACTGCCCAGTCACAGGGAGCCCACTGCCCGGTCACAGGGAGCCCACTGCCCGGTCACAGGGAACCCACTGCCCACAGATTTCACTGACCAGTCACAGGGAGCCCACTGCCCGGTCACAGGGAACACACTGCCCACAGATTTCACTGACCAGTCACAGGGAGCCCACTGCCCACAGAGTCCACTGACCAGTCACAGGGAACCCACTGCACGCAGAGTCCACTGCCCAGTCAAAGGGAGCCCACTGCCCAGTCACAGGGAGCCCACTGCCCCCAGAGTCCACTGCCAAGTCACAGGGAGCCCACTGCCCAGTCACAGGGAGCCCACTGCCCGGTCACAGGGAGCCCACTGCCCACAGAGTCCACTGACCAGTCACAGGGAACCCACTGCACACAGAGTCCACTGCCCAGTGACAGGGAACCTACTGCCCAGTGACAGGGAGCCCACTGCCCAGTAATAGGGAACCCACTGCCCACAGAGTCCACTGCCCAGTCACAGGGAGCCCACTGCCGACAGAGTCCACTGCCCAGTCACAGGGAGCCCACTGCCCACAGAGTCCACTGCCCAGTCACAGGGAGCTCACTGCCCAGTCACAGGGAACCCACTGCACACAGGGAGTCCACTGCCCAGGCACAGGGAGCCCACTGCCCACAGAGTCCACTGCCCAGTCACAGGGAGTCCACTGCCCACAGAGTCCACTGCACAGTCACAGGGAACCCACTGCCCCATCACAGGGAACCCACTGCCCAGTCACAGGGAGCCCACTGCCCACAGTCCACTGCCCAGTCACAGGGAGCTCACTGCCCAGTCACAGGGAGCCCACTGCCCACAGAGTCCACTGCCCAGTCACAGGGAGTCCAGTCACAGGGAACCCACTGCCCAGTCACAGGGAACCCACTGCCCAGTCACAGGGAGCCCACTGCCCACAGAGTCCACTGCCCAGTCACAGGGAGTCCAGTCACAGGGAACCCACTGCCCAGTCACAGGGAACCCACTGCCCAGTCACAGGGAGCACACTGCCCTGTCACAGGGAGCTCACTGCCCCCAGAGTCCACTGCCCAGTCACAGGGAACCCACTGCCCAGTCACAGGGAGCCCACTGCCCGGTCACAGGGAGCCCACTGTCCACAGAGTCCACTGACCAGTCACAGGGAACCCACTGCACACAGAGTCCACTGCCCAGTGACAGGGAACCTACTGCCCAGTGACAGGGAGCCCACTGCCCAGTAATAGGGAACCCACTGCCCACAGAGTCCACTGCCCAGTCACAGGGAGCCCACTGCCGACAGAGTCCACTGCCCAGTCACAGGGAGCCCACTGCCCACAGAGTCCACTGCCCAGTCACAGGGAGCTCACTGCCCAGTCACAGGGAACCCACTGCACACAGGGAGTCCACTGCCCAGGCACAGGGAGCCCACTGCCCACAGAGTCCACTGCCCAGTCACAGGGAGTCCACTGCCCACAGAGTCCACTGCACAGTCACAGGGAACCCACTGCCCCATCACAGGGAACCCACTGCCCAGTCACAGGGAGCCCACTGCCCACAGTCCACTGCCCAGTCACAGGGAGCTCACTGCCCAGTCACAGGGAGCCCACTGCCCACAGAGTCCACTGCCCAGTCACAGGGAGTCCAGTCACAGGGAACCCACTGCCCAGTCACAGGGAACCCACTGCCCAGTCACAGGGAGCCCACTGCCCACAGAGTCCACTGCCCAGTCACAGGGAGTCCAGTCACAGGGAACCCACTGCCCACAGAGTCCACTGCCCAGTCACAGGGAGCCCACTGCCCACAGAGTCCACTGCCCAGTCACAGGGAGCTCACTGCCCAGTCACAGGGAGCCCACTGCCAACAGAGTCCACTGCCCAGTCACAGGGAGTCCAGTCACAGGGAACCCACTGCCCAGTCACAGGGAACCCACTGCCCAGTCACAGGGAGCCCACTGCCCACAGAGTCCACTGCCCAGTCACAGGGAACCCACTGCCCAGTCACAGGGAGCTCACTGCCCAGTCATAGGGAGCTCACTGCCCCCAGATTCCACTGCCCAGTCACAGGGAACCCACTGCCCAGTCACAGGGTACCCACTGCCCAGTCACAGGGAACCCACTACCCAGTCACAGGGAACCCACTGCCCGGTCACAGGGTGCTCACTGCCCAGTCACAGGGAGTCCACTGCCCAGTTACAGGGAGCCCACTGCCCAGTCACAGGTATCCCACTGCCCAGTCACAGGGAACCCACTGCCCAGTCACAGGGAACCCACTGCCCAGTTGCAGGAAGCCCACTGCCCAGTCACAGGGTGCTCACTGCCCAGTCACAGGGAACCCACTGCCCGGTCACAGGGAACCCACTACCCGGTCACAGGGAACCCACTGCCCAATTACAGGGAACCCACTGCCCAGTCACAGGGAACCCACTGCCCAGTCACAGGGAACCCACTACCCAGTCACAGGGAGCCCACTGCCCAGTCACAGGGAACCAACGGCCCAGTCACAGGGTGCTCACTGCCCAGTTACAGGGAGCCCACTGCCCAGTTACAGGGAACCCACTGTCCAGTTACAGGGAGCCCACTGCCCAGTCACAGGGAACCCACTGCCCAGTTACAGGGAACCCACTGCCCAGTTACAGGGAGCCCACTGCCCAGTCACAGGGAACCCACTGCCCAGTTACAGGGAGCCCACTGCCCAGTCACAGGGAACCCACTGCCCAGTTACAGGGAACCCACTGCCCAGTCACAGGGAACCAACGGCCCAGTCACAGGGAACCCACTGCCCAGTCATAGGGAACCCACTGCCCAGTTACAGGGAACCCACTGCCCAGTTACAGGGAGCCCACTGCCCAGTCACAGGGAACCCACTGCCCAGTTACAGGGAACCCACTGCCCAGTCACAGGGAAGCCACTGCCCAGTCACAGGGAACCCACTCCCCAGTCACAGGGAACCCACTGCCCAGTTACAGGGAGCCCACTGCCCAGTCACAGGGAACCCACTGCCCAGTTACAGGGTGCTCACTGCCCAGTCACAGGGAACCCACTACCCAGTCACAGGGAACCCACTGCCCAGTCACAGGGTGCTCACTGCCCAGTCACAGGGAACCCACTACCCAGTCACAGGGAACCCACTGCCCAGTCACAGGGTGCTCACTGCCCAGTCACAGGGAACCCACTGCCCAGTTACAGGGAGCCCACTGCCCAGTCACAGGTAACCCACTGCCCAGTCACAGGGAACCCACTGCCCAGTTTCAGGGAGCTCACTGCCCAGTCACAGGGAGCCCACGACCCAGTCAAAGGGAGGCCACTGCCCGGTCACAGGGATCCCACTGCCCACAGAGTCCACTGACCAGTCACAGGGAGCCCACTGCCCAGCAGAGTCCACTGACCAGTCACAGGGAGCCCACTGCCAACAGAGTCCACTGCCCAGTCACAGGGAACCCACTGCCCACAGAGTCCACTAACCAGTCACAGGGAGCCCACTGCCCACAGAGGCCACTGCCCAATCACAAGGAGCCCACTGCCCACAGAGTCCAATGCCCAGTCACAGGGAGTCCACTGCCCACAGAGTCCACTGCCCAGTCACAGGCAGTCCACGGCCCACAGAGTCCACTGCCCAGTCACAGGGAGTCCACTGCCCAGTCACAGGGAGCCCACTGCCCGGTCACAGGGAGCCCACTGCCCGGTCACAGGGAACCCACTGCCCACAGATTTCACTGACCAGTCACAGGGAGCCCACTGCCCGGTCACAGGGAACACACTGCCCACAGATTTCACTGACCAGTCACAGGGAGCCCACTGCCCACAGAGTCCACTGACCAGTCACAGGGAACCCACTGCACGCAGAGTCCACTGCCCAGTCAAAGGGAGCCCACTGCCCAGTCACAGGGAGCCCACTGCCCACAGTCCACTGCCAAGTCACAGGGAGCCGACTGCCCAGTCACAGGGAGCCCACTGCCCGGTCACAGGGAGCCCACTGCCCACAGAGTCCACTGACCAGTCACAGGGAACCCACTGCACACAGAGTCCACTGCCCAGTGACAGGGAACCTACTGCCCAGTGACAGGGAGCCCACTGCCCAGTAATAGGGAACCCACTGCCCACAGAGTCCACTGCCCAGTCACAGGGAGCCCACTGCCGACAGAGTCCACTGCCCAGTCACAGGGAGCCCACTGCCCACAGAGTCCACTGCCCAGTCACAGGGAGCTCACTGCCCAGTCACAGGGAACCCACTGCACACAGGGAGTCCACTGCCCAGGCACAGGGAGCCCACTGCCCACAGAGTCCACTGCCCAGTCACAGGGAGTCCACTGCCCACAGAGTCCACTGCACAGTCACAGGGAACCCACTGCCCCATCACAGGGAACCCACTGCCCAGTCACAGGGAGCCCACTGCCCACAGTCCACTGCCCAGTCACAGGGAGCTCACTGCCCAGTCACAGGGAGCCCACTGCCCACAGAGTCCACTGCCCAGTCACAGGGAGTCCAGTCACAGGGAACCCACTGCCCAGTCACAGGGAACCCACTGCCCAGTCACAGGGAGCCCACTGCCCACAGAGTCCACTGCCCAGTCACAGGGAGTCCAGTCACAGGAAACCCACTGCCCAGTCACAGGGAGCCCACTGCCCTGTCACAGGGTGCTCACTGCCCCCAGAGTCCACTGCCCAGTCACAGGGAACCCACTGCCCAGTCACAGGGAGCCCACTGCCCGGTCACAGGGAGCCCACTGTCCACAGAGTCCACTGACCAGTCACAGGGAACCCACTGCACACAGAGTCCACTGCCCAGTCACAGGGAACCCACTGCCCAGTCACAGGGAGCCCACTGCCCGGTCACAGGGAGCCCACTGTCCACAGAGTCCACTGACCAGTCACAGGGAACCCACTGCACACAGAGTCCACTGCCCAGTGACAGGGAACCTACTGCCCAGTGACAGGGAGCCCACTGCCCAGTAATAGGGAACCCACTGCCCACAGAGTCCACTGCCCAGTCACAGGGAGCCCACTGCCGACAGAGTCCACTGCCCAGTCACAGGGAGCCCACTGCCCACAGAGTCCACTGCCCAGTCACAGGGAGCTCACTGCCCAGTCACAGGGAACCCACTGCACACAGGGAGTCCACTGCCCAGGCACAGGGAGCCCACTGCCCACAGAGTCCACTGCCCAGTCACAGGGAGTCCACTGCCCACAGAGTCCACTGCACAGTCACAGGGAACCCACTGCCCCATCACAGGGAACCCACTGCCCAGTCACAGGGAGCCCACTGCCCACAGTCCACTGCCCAGTCACAGGGAGCTCACTGCCCAGTCACAGGGAGCCCACTGCCCACAGAGTCCACTGCCCAGTCACAGGGAGTCCAGTCACAGGGAACCCACTGCCCACAGAGTCCACTGCCCAGTCACAGGGAGCCCACTGCCCACAGAGTCCACTGCCCAGTCACAGGGAGCTCACTGCCCAGTCACAGGGAGCCCACTGCCAACAGAGTCCACTGCCCAGTCACAGGGAGTCCAGTCACAGGGAACCCACTGCCCAGTCACAGGGAACCCACTGCCCAGTCACAGGGAGCCCACTGCCCACAGAGTCCACTGCCCAGTCACAGGGAACCCACTGCCCAGTCACAGGGAGCTCACTGCCCAGTCACAGGGAGCTCACTGCCCCCAGATTCCACTGCCCAGTCACAGGGAACCCACTGCCCAGTCACAGGGTACCCACTGCCCAGTCACAGGGAACCCACTACCCAGTCACAGGGAACCCACTGCCCAGTCACAGGGTGCTCACTGCCCAGTCACAGGGAGCCCACTGCCCAGTTACAGGGAGCCCACTGCCCAGTCACAGGGTACCCACTGCCCAGTCACAGGGAACCCACTACCCAGTCACAGGGAACCCACTGCCCAGTCACAGGGTGCTCACTGCCCAGTCACAGGGAGCCCACTGCCCAGTTACAGGGAGCCCACTGCCCAGTCACAGGTATCCCACTGCCCAGTCACAGGGAACCCACTGCCCAGTTGCAGGAAGCCCACTGCCCAGTCACAGGGTGCTCACTGCCCAGTCACAGGGAACCCACTGCCCGGTCACAGGGAACCCACTACCCGGTCACAGGGAACCCACTGCCCAATTACAGGGAACCCACTGCCCAGTCACAGGGAACCCACTGCCCAGTCACAGGGAACCCACTGCCCAGTCACAGGGAACCCACTACCCAGTCACAGGGAGCCCACTGCCCAGTCACAGGGAACCAACGGCCCAGTCACAGGGTGCTCACTGCCCAGTTACAGGGAGCCCACTGCCCAGTTACAGGGAACCCACTGTCCAGTTACAGGGAGCCCACTGCCCAGTCACAGGGAACCCACTGCCCAGTTACAGGGAACCCACTGCCCAGTTACAGGGAGCCCACTGCCCAGTCACAGGGAACCCACTGCCCAGTTACAGGGAGCCCACTGCCCAGTCACAGGGAACCCACTGCCCAGTTACAGGGAACCCACTGCCCAGTCACAGGGAACCAACGGCCCAGTCACAGGGAACCCACTGCCCAGTCATAGGGAACCCACTGCCCAGTTACAGGGAACCCACTGCCCAGTTACAGGGAGCCCACTGCCCAGTCACAGGGAACCCACTGCCCAGTTACAGGGAACCCACTGCCCAGTCACAGGGAAGCCACTGCCCAGTCACAGGGAACCCACTCCCCAGTCACAGGGAACCCACTGCCCAGTTACAGGGAGCCCACTGCCCAGTCACAGGGAACCCACTGCCCAGTTACAGGGTGCTCACTGCCCAGTCACAGGGAACCCACTACCCAGTCACAGGGAACCCACTGCCCAGTCACAGGGTGCTCACTGCCCAGTCACAGGGAACCCACTACCCAGTCACAGGGAACCCACTGCCCAGTCACAGGGTGCTCACTGCCCAGTCACAGGGAACCCACTGCCCAGTTACAGGGAGCCCACTGCCCAGTCACAGGTAACCCACTGCCCAGTCACAGGGAACCCACTGCCCAGTTTCAGGGAGCTCACTGCCCAGTCACAGGGAGCCCACGACCCAGTCAAAGGGAGGCCACTGCCCAGTCACAGGGAGCCCACTGCCCACAGAGTCCACTGCCCAGTCACAGGGAGTCCAGTCACAGGGAACCCACTGCCCAGTCACAGGGAACCCACTGCCCAGTCACAGGGAGCACACTGCCCTGTCACAGGGAGCTCACTGCCCCCAGAGTCTACTGCCCAGTCACAGGGAACCCACTGCCCAGTCACAGGGAGCCCACTGCCCGGTCACAGGGAGCCCACTGTCCACAGAGTCCACTGACCAGTCACAGGGAACCCACTGCACACAGAGTCCACTGCCCAGTGACAGGGAACCTACTGCCCAGTGACAGGGAGCCCACTGCCCAGTAATAGGGAACCCACTGCCCACAGAGTCCACTGCCCAGTCACAGGGAGCCCACTGCCGACAGAGTCCACTGCCCAGTCACAGGGAGCCCACTGCCCACAGAGTCCACTGCCCAGTCACAGGGAGCTCACTGCCCAGTCACAGGGAACCCACTGCACACAGGGAGTCCACTGCCCAGGCACAGGGAGCCCACTGCCCACAGAGTCCACTGCCCAGTCACAGGGAGTCCACTGCCCACAGAGTCCACTGCACAGTCACAGGGAACCCACTGCCCCATCACAGGGAACCCACTGCCCAGTCACAGGGAGCCCACTGCCCACAGTCCACTGCCCAGTCACAGGGAGCTCACTGCCCAGTCACAGGGAGCCCACTGCCCACAGAGTCCACTGCCCAGTCACAGGGAGTTCAGTCACAGGGAACCCACTGCCCAGTCACAGGGAACCCACTGCCCAGTCACAGGGAGCCCACTGCCCACAGAGTCCACTGCCCAGTCACAGGGAGTCCAGTCACAGGGAACCCACTGCCCACAGAGTCCACTGCCCAGTCACAGGGAGCCCACTGCCCACAGAGTCCACTGCCCAGTCACAGGGAGCTCACTGCCCAGTCACAGGGAGCCCACTGCCAACAGAGTCCACTGCCCAGTCACAGGGAGTCCAGTCACAGGGAACCCACTGCCCAGTCACAGGGAACCCACTGCCCAGTCACAGGGAGCCCACTGCCCACAGAGTCCACTGCCCAGTCACAGGGAACCCACTGCCCAGTCACAGGGAGCTCACTGCCCAGTCACAGGGAGCTCACTGCCCAGTCACAGGGTACCCACTGCCCAGTCACAGGGAACCCACTACCCAGTCACAGGGAGCTCACTGCCCAGTCACAGGGTACCCACTGCCCAGTCACAGGGAACCCACTGCCCAGTCACAGGGTACCCACTGCCCAGTCACAGGGAACCCACTACCCAGTCACAGGGAACCCACTGCCCAGTCACAGGGTGCTCACTGCCCAGTCACAGGGAGCCCACTGCCCAGTTACAGGGAGCCCACTGCCCAGTCACAGGTATCCCACTGCCCAGTCACAGGGAACCCACTGCCCAGTCACAGGGAACCCACTGCCCAGTTGCAGGAAGCCCACTGCCCAGTCACAGGGTGCTCACTGCCCAGTCACAGGGAACCCACTGCCCGGTCACAGGGAACCCACTACCCGGTCACAGGGAACCCACTGCCCAATTACAGGGAACCCACTGCCCAGTCACAGGGAACCCACTGCCCAGTCACAGGGAACCCACTACCCAGTCACAGGGAGCCCACTGCCCAGTCACAGGGAACCAACGGCCCAGTCACAGGGTGCTCACTGCCCAGTTACAGGGAGCCCACTGCCCAGTTACAGGGAACCCACTGTCCAGTTACAGGGAGCCCACTGCCCAGTCACAGGGAACCCACTGCCCAGTTACAGGGAACCCACTGCCCAGTTACAGGGAGCCCACTGCCCAGTCACAGGGAACCCACTGCCCAGTTACAGGGAGCCCACTGCCCAGTCACAGGGAACCCACTGCCCAGTTACAGGGAACCCACTGCCCAGTCACAGGGAACCAACGGCCCAGTCACAGGGAACCCACTGCCCAGTCATAGGGAACCCACTGCCCAGTTACAGGGAACCCACTGCCCAGTTACAGGGAGCCCACTGCCCAGTCACAGGGAACCCACTGCCCAGTTACAGGGAACCCACTGCCCAGTCACAGGGAAGCCACTGCCCAGTCACAGGGAACCCACTCCCCAGTCACAGGGAACCCACTGCCCAGTTACAGGGAGCCCACTGCCCAGTCACAGGGAACCCACTGCCCAGTTACAGGGTGCTCACTGCCCAGTCACAGGGAACCCACTACCCAGTCACAGGGAACCCACTGCCCAGTCACAGGGTGCTCACTGCCCAGTCACAGGGAACCCACTACCCAGTCACAGGGAACCCACTGCCCAGTCACAGGGTGCTCACTGCCCAGTCACAGGGAACCCACTGCCCAGTTACAGGGAGCCCACTGCCCTGTCACAGGTAACCCACTGCCCAGTCACAGGGAACCCACTGCCCAGTTTCAGGGAGCTCACTGCCCAGTCACAGGGAGCCCACGACCCAGTCAAAGGGAGGCCACTGCCCGGTCACAGGGATCCCACTGCCCACAGAGTCCACTGACCAGTCACAGGGAGCCCACTGCCCAGCAGAGTCCACTGACCAGTCACAGGGAGCCCACTGCCAACAGAGTCCACTGCCCAGTCACAGGGAACCCACTGCCCACAGAGTCCACTAACCAGTCACAGGGAGCCCACTGCCCACAGAGGCCACTGCCCAATCACAAGGAGCCCACTGCCCACAGAGTCCAATGCCCAGTCACAGGGAGTCCACTGCCCACAGAGTCCACTGCCCAGTCACAGGCAGTCCACGGCCCACAGAGTCCACTGCCCAGTCACAGGGAGTCCACTGCCCAGTCACAGGGAGCCCACTGCCCGGTCACAGGGAGCCCACTGCCCGGTCACAGGGAACCCACTGCCCACAGATTTCACTGACCAGTCACAGGGAGCCCACTGCCCGGTCACAGGGAACACACTGCCCACAGATTTCACTGACCAGTCACAGGGAGCCCACTGCCCACAGAGTCCACTGACCAGTCACAGGGAACCCACTGCACGCAGAGTCCACTGCCCAGTCAAAGGGAGCCCACTGCCCAGTCACAGGGAGCCCACTGCCCACAGTCCACTGCCAAGTCACAGGGAGCCGACTGCCCAGTCACAGGGAGCCCACTGCCCGGTCACAGGGAGCCCACTGCCCACAGAGTCCACTGACCAGTCACAGGGAACCCACTGCACACAGAGTCCACTGCCCAGTGACAGGGAACCTACTGCCCAGTGACAGGGAGCCCACTGCCCAGTAATAGGGAACCCACTGCCCACAGAGTCCACTGCCCAGTCACAGGGAGCCCACTGCCGACAGAGTCCACTGCCCAGTCACAGGGAGCCCACTGCCCACAGAGTCCACTGCCCAGTCACAGGGAGCTCACTGCCCAGTCACAGGGAACCCACTGCACACAGGGAGTCCACTGCCCAGGCACAGGGAGCCCACTGCCCACAGAGTCCACTGCCCAGTCACAGGGAGTCCACTGCCCACAGAGTCCACTGCAGTCACAGGGAACCCACTGCCCCATCACAGGGAACCCACTGCCCAGTCACAGGGAGCCCACTGCCCACAGTCCACTGCCCAGTCACAGGGAGCTCACTGCCCAGTCACAGGGAGCCCACTGCCCACAGAGTCCACTGCCCAGTCACAGGGAGTCCAGTCACAGGGAACCCACTGCCCAGTCACAGGGAACCCACTGCCCAGTCACAGGGAGCCCACTGCCCACAGAGTCCACTGCCCAGTCACAGGGAGTCCAGTCACAGGGAACCCACTGCCCACAGAGTCCACTGCCCAGTCACAGGGAGCCCACTGCCCACAGAGTCCACTGCCCAGTCACAGGGAGCTCACTGCCCAGTCACAGGGAGCCCACTGCCAACAGAGTCCACTGCCCAGTCACAGGGAGTCCAGTCACAGGGAACCCACTGCCCAGTCACAGGGAACCCACTGCCCAGTCACAGGGAGCCCACTGCCCACAGAGTCCACTGCCCAGTCACAGGGAACCCACTGCCCAGTCACAGGGAGCTCACTGCCCAGTCACAGGGAGCTCACTGCCCCCAGATTCCACTGCCCAGTCACAGGGAACCCACTGCCCAGTCACAGGGTACCCACTGCCCAGTCACAGGGAACCCACTACCCAGTCACAGGGAACCCACTGCCCAGTCACAGGGTGCTCACTGCCCAGTCACAGGGAGCCCACTGCCCAGTTACAGGGAGCCCACTGCCCAGTCACAGGTATCCCACTGCCCAGTCACAGGGAACCCACTGCCCAGTCACAGGGAACCCACTGCCCAGTTGCAGGAAGCCCACTGCCCAGTCACAGGGTGCTCACTGCCCAGTCACAGGGAACCCACTGCCCGGTCACAGGGAACCCACTACCCGGTCACAGGGAACCCACTGCCCAATTACAGGGAACCCACTGCCCAGTCACAGGGAACCCACTGCCCAGTCACAGGGAACCCACTACCCAGTCACAGGGAGCCCACTGCCCAGTCACAGGGAACCAACGGCCCAGTCACAGGGTGCTCACTGCCCAGTTACAGGGAGCCCACTGCCCAGTTACAGGGAACCCACTGTCCAGTTACAGGGAGCCCACTGCCCAGTCACAGGGAACCCACTGCCCAGTTACAGGGAACCCACTGCCCAGTTACAGGGAGCCCACTGCCCAGTCACAGGGAACCCACTGCCCAGTTACAGGGAGCCCACTGCCCAGTCACAGGGAACCCACTGCCCAGTTACAGGGAACCCACTGCCCAGTCACAGGGAACCAACGGCCCAGTCACAGGGAACCCACTGCCCAGTCATAGGGAACCCACTGCCCAGTTACAGGGAACCCACTGCCCAGTTACAGGGAGCCCACTGCCCAGTCACAGGGAACCCACTGCCCAGTTACAGGGAACCCACTGCCCAGTCACAGGGAAGCCACTGCCCAGTCACAGGGAACCCACTCCCCAGTCACAGGGAACCCACTGCCCAGTTACAGGGAGCCCACTGCCCAGTCACAGGGAACCCACTGCCCAGTTACAGGGTGCTCACTGCCCAGTCACAGGGAACCCACTACCCAGTCACAGGGAACCCACTGCCCAGTCACAGGGTGCTCACTGCCCAGTCACAGGGAACCCACTACCCAGTCACAGGGAACCCACTGCCCAGTCACAGGGTGCTCACTGCCCAGTCACAGGGAACCCACTGCCCAGTTACAGGGAGCCCACTGCCCAGTCACAGGTAACCCACTGCCCAGTCACAGGGAACCCACTGCCCAGTTTCAGGGAGCTCACTGCCCAGTCACAGGGAGCCCACGACCCAGTCAAAGGGAGGCCACTGCCCGGTCACAGGGATCCCACTGCCCACAGAGTCCACTGACCAGTCACAGGGAGCCCACTGCCCAGCAGAGTCCACTGACCAGTCACAGGGAGCCCACTGCCAACAGAGTCCACTGCCCAGTCACAGGGAACCCACTGCCCACAGAGTCCACTAACCAGTCACAGGGAGCCCACTGCCCACAGAGGCCACTGCCCAATCACAAGGAGCCCACTGCCCACAGAGTCCAATGCCCAGTCACAGGGAGTCCACTGCCCACAGAGTCCACTGCCCAGTCACAGGCAGTCCACGGCCCACAGAGTCCACTGCCCAGTCACAGGGAGTCCACTGCCCAGTCACAGGGAGCCCACTGCCCGGTCACAGGGAGCCCACTGCCCGGTCACAGGGAACCCACTGCCCACAGATTTCACTGACCAGTCACAGGGAGCCCACTGCCCGGTCACAGGGAACACACTGCCCACAGATTTCACTGACCAGTCACAGGGAGCCCACTGCCCACAGAGTCCACTGACCAGTCACAGGGAACCCACTGCACGCAGAGTCCACTGCCCAGTCAAAGGGAGCCCACTGCCCAGTCACAGGGAGCCCACTGCCCACAGTCCACTGCCAAGTCACAGGGAGCCCACTGCCCAGTCACAGGGAGCCCACTGCCCGGTCACAGGGAGCCCACTGCCCACAGAGTCCACTGACCAGTCACAGGGAACCCACTGCACACAGAGTCCACTGCCCAGTGACAGGGAACCTACTGCCCAGTGACAGGGAGCCCACTGCCCAGTAATAGGGAACCCACTGCCCACAGAGTCCACTGCCCAGTCACAGGGAGCCCACTGCCGACAGAGTCCACTGCCCAGTCACAGGGAGCCCACTGCCCACAGAGTCCACTGCCCAGTCACAGGGAGCTCACTGCCCAGTCACAGGGAACCCACTGCACACAGGGAGTCCACTGCCCAGGCACAGGGAGCCCACTGCCCACAGAGTCCACTGCCCAGTCACAGGGAGTCCACTGCCCACAGAGTCCACTGCACAGTCACAGGGAACCCACTGCCCCATCACAGGGAAACCACTGCCCAGTCACAGGGAGCCCACTGCCCACAGAGTCCACTGCCCAGTCACAGGGAGCTCACTGCCCAGTCACAGGGAGCCCACTGCCAACAGAGTCCACTGCCCAGTCACAGGGCGTCCAGTCACAGGGAACCCACTGCCCAGTCACAGGGAGCCCACTGCCCACAGAGTCCACTGTCCAGTCACAGGGAGTCCAGTCACAGGGAACCCACTGCCCAGTCACAGGGAACCCACTGCCCAGTCACAGGGAGCTCACTGCCCAGTCACAGGGAGCTCACTGCCCCCAGATTCCACTGCCCAGTCACAGGGAACCCACTGCCCAGTCACAGGGTACCCACTGCCCAGTCACAGGGAACCCACTACCCAGTCACAGGGAACCCACTGCCCAGTCACAGGGTGCTCACTGCCCAGTCACAGGGAGCCCACTGCCCAGTTACAGGGAGCCCACTGCCCAGTCACAGGTATCCCACTGCCCAGTCACAGGGTGCTCACTGCCCAGTCACAGGGAACCCACTGCCCAGTCACAGGGTGCTCACTACCCAGTCACAGGGAACCCACTGCCCAGTCACAGGGTGCTCACTGCCCAGTCACAGGGAACCCACTGCCCAGTCACAGGGAACCCACTGCCCAGTTACAGGAAGCCCACTGCCCAGTCACAGGGTGCTCACTGCCCAGTCACAGGGAACCCACTGCCCGGTCACAGGGAACCCACTACCCAGTCACAGGGAACCCACTGCCCAATTACAGGGAACCCACTGCCCAGTCACAGGGAACCCACTGCCCAGTCACAGGGAACCCACTACCCAGTCACAGGGAGCCCACTGCCCAGTCACAGGGAACCAACGGCCCAGTCACAGGGTGCTCACTGCCCAGTTACAGGGAGCCCACTGCCCAGTTACAGAGAACCCACTGCCCAGTTACAGGGAGCCCACTGCCCAGTCACAGGGAACCCACTGCCCAGTTACAGGGAACCCACTGCCCAGTTACAGGGAGCCCACTGCCCAGTCACAGGGAACCCACTGCCCAGTTACAGGGAGCCCACTGCCCAGTCACAGGGAACCCACTGTCCAGTTACAGGGAACTCACTGCCCAGTCACAGGGAACCAACGGCCCAGTCACAGGGAACCCACTGCCCAGTCATAGGGAACCCACTGCCCAGTTACAGGGAACCCACTGCCCAGTTACAGGGAGCCCACTGCCCAGTCACAGGGAACCCACTGCCCAGTTACAGGGAACCCACTGCCCAGTCACAGGGAAGCCACTGCCCAGTCACAGGGAACCCACTCCCCAGTCACAGGGAACCCACTGCCCTGTTACAGGGAGCCCACTGCCCAGTCACAGGGAACCAACGGCCCAGTCACAGGGTGCTCACTGCCTAGTTACAGGGAGCCCACTGCCCAGTTACAGGGAGCCCACTGCCCAGTCACAGGGAACCCACTGCCCAGTTACAGGGTGTTCACTGCCCAGTCACAGGGAACCCACTACCCAGTCACAGGGAACCCACTGCCCAGTCACAGGGTGCTCACTGCCCAGTCACAGGGAACCCACTACCCAGTCACAGGGAACCCACTGCCCAGTCACAGGGTGCTCACTGCCCAGTCACAGGGAACCCACTGCCCAGTTACAGGGAGCCCATTGCCCAGTCACAGGTAACCCACTGCCCAGTCACAGGGAACCCACTGCCCAGTTACAGGGAGCTCACTGCCCAGTCACAGGGAACCCACTTCCCAGTCACAGGGAACCCACTGCCCAGTCACAGGGAACCCACTACCCAGTCACAGGGAACCCACTGCCCGGTCACAGGGAACCCACTACACAGTCACAGGGAACCCACTGCCCAATTACAGGGAACCCACTGCCCAGTCACAGGGAACCCACTACCCAGTCACAGGGGACCCACTGCCCGGACACAGGGAACCCACTACCCAGTCACAGGGAACCCACTGCCCGGTCACAGGGGACCCACTACCCAGTCACAGGGAACCCACTACACAGTCACAGGGAACCCACTACCCAGTCACAGGGGACCCACTGCCCGGACACAGGGAACCCACTACCCAGTCACAGGGAACCCACTGCCCGGTCACAGGGAACCCACTGCCCACAGAGCCCACTGCCCAGTCACAGGGAACCCACTGCCCAGTCACAGGGAACCCACTGCCCACAGAGCCCACTGCCCAGTCACAGGGAACCCACTGCACAGTCACAGGGAACCCACTGCCCACAGAGTCCACTGCCCAGTCACAGGGAGTCCAGTCACAGGGAACCCACTGCCCAGTCACAGGGAACCCACTGCCCAGTCACAGGGAACCCACTGCCCAGTTACAGGGTGCTCACTGCCCAGTCACAGGTAACCCACTACCCAGTCACAGGGAACCCACTGCCCAGTCACAGGGTGCTCACTGCCCAGTCACAGGGAACCCACTACCCAGTCACAGGGAACCCACTGCCCAGTCACAGGGTGCTCACTGCCCAGTCACAGGGAGCCCACTGCCCAGTCACAGGGAACCCATTGCCCAGTCACAGGGAACCCACTGCCCACAGAGCCCTTTGCCCAATCACAGGGAGCCCACTGCCCGGTCACAGGGTACCCACTGCCACCCACTGCCCACAGAGCCCACTGCCCAGTCACAGGGAGCCCACTGCCCAGTCACAGGGAACCCACTGCCCGGTCGCAGGGAACCCACTGCCCAGTCACAGGGAACACACTGCCCGGTCACAGGGAGCCCACTGCCCAGTCACAGGGAACCCACTGCCCAGTCACAGGGAACCCACTACCCAGTCACAGGGAGCCCACTGCCCAGTCACAGGGAACCAACGGCCAGTCACAGGATGCTCACTGCCCAGTTACAGGGAGCCCACTGCCCAGTTACAGGGAACCCACTGCCCAGTTACAGGGAGCCCACTGCCCAGTCACAGGGGACCCACTGCCCAGTTACAGGGAACCCACTGCCCAGTCACAGGGAACCAACGGCCCAGTCACAGGGAGCCCACTGCCCAGTCACAGGGAACCCACTGCCCAGTCACAGGGAACCCACTGCCCAGTTACAGGGAACCCACTGCCCAGTCACAGGGAACCCACTGCCCGATCACAGGGAACCCACTGCCCAGTCACAGGGAACACACTGCCCGGTCACAGGGAGCCCACTGCCCAGTCACAGGGAACCCACTCCCCAGTCACAGGGAACCCACTACCCAGTCACAGGGAGCCCACTGCCCAGTCACAGGGAACCAACGGCCAGTCACAGGGTGCTCACTGCCCAGTTACAGGGAGCCCACTGCCCAGTTACAGGGAACCCACTGCCCAGTTACAGGGAGCCCACTGCCCAGTCACAGGAAACCCACTGCCCAGTTACAGGGAACCCACTGCCCAGTCACAGGGAACCAACGGCCCAGTCACAGGGAGCCCACTGCCCAGTCACAGGGAACCCACTGCCCAGTCACAGGGAACCCACTGCCCAGTTACAGGGAACCCACTGCCCAGTCACAGGGAACCCACTGCCCGATCACAGGGAACCCACTGCCCAGTCACAGGGAACACACTGCCCGGTCACAGGGAGCCCACTGCCCAGTCACAGGGAACCCACTGCCCAGTCACAGGGAACCCACTACCCAGTCACAGGGAGCCCACTGCCCAGTCACAGGGAACCAACGGCCAGTCACAGGGTGCTCACTGCCCAGTTACAGGGAGCCCACTGCCCAGTTACAGGGAACCCAGCGCCCAGTTGCAGGGAACCCACTGCCCAGTCACAGGGAACCCACTGCCCAGTTACAGGGAACCCACTGCCCAGTTACAGGGAGCCCACTGCCCAGTCACAGGGAACCCACTGCCCAGTTACAGGGAACCCACTGCCCAGTCACAGGGAACCAACGGCCCAGTCACAGGGAGCCCACTGCCCAGTCACAGGGAACCCACTGCCCAGTTACAGGGAACCCACTGCCCATTCACAGGGAACCCACTGCCCGGTCACAGGGAGCCCACTACCCAGTCACAGGGAACCCACTGCCCAATTACAGGGAACCCACTGCCCAGTCACAGGGAACCCACTGCCCAGTCACAGGGAACCCACTACCCAGTCACAGGGAGCCCACTGCCCAGTCACAGGGAACCAACGGCCCAGTTACAGGGTGCTCACTGCCCAGTTACAGGGATCCCACTGCCCAGTTACAGGGAACCCACTGCCCAGTTACAGGGAGCCCACTGCCCAGTCACAGGGAACCCACTGCCCAGTTACAGGGAACCCACTGCCCATTCACAGGGAACCCACTGCCCGGTCGCAGGGAACCCACTGCCCAGTCACAGGGAACACACTGCCCGGTCACAGGGAGCCCACTGCCCAGTCACAGGGAACCCACTGCCCAGTCACAGGGAACCCACTACCCAGTCACAGGGAGCCCACTGCCCAGTCACAGGGAACCAATGGCCAGTCACAGGGTGCTCACTGCCCAGTTACAGGGAGCCCACTGCCCAGTTACAGGGAACCCACTGCCCAGTTACAGGGAGCCCACTGCCCAGTCACAGGGAACCCACTGCCCAGTTACAGGGAACCCACTGCCCAGTCACAGGGAACCAACGGCCCAGTCACAGGGAGCCCACTGCCCAGTCACAGGGAACCCACTGCCCAGTCACAGGGAACCCACTGCCCAGTTACAGGGAACCCACTGCCCAGTCACAGGGAACCCACTGCCCGATCACAGGGAACCCACTGCCCAGTCACAGGGAACACACTGCCCGGTCACAGGGAGCCCACTGCCCAGTCACAGGGAACCCACTCCCCAGTCACAGGGAACCCACTACCCAGTCACAGGGAGCCCACTGCCCAGTCACAGGGAACCAACGGCCAGTCAGAGGGTGCTCACTGCCCAGTTACAGGGAGCCCACTGCCCAGTTACAGGGAACCCACTGCCCAGTTACAGGGAGCCCACTGCCCAGTCACAGGGAACCCACTGCCCAGTTACAGGGAACCCACTGCCCAGTCACAGGGAACCAACGGCCCAGTCACAGGGAGCCCACTGCCCAGTCACAGGGAACCCACTGCCCAGTCACAGGGAACCCACTGCCCAGTTACAGGGAACCCACTGCCCAGTCACAGGGAACCCACTGCCCGATCACAGGGAACCCACTGCCCAGTCACAGGGAACACACTGCCCGGTCACAGGGAGCCCACTGCCCAGTCACAGGGAACCCACTGCCCAGTCACAGGGAACCCACTACCCAGTCACAGGGAGCCCACTGCCCAGTCACAGGGAACCAACGGCCAGTCACAGGGTGCTCACTGCCCAGTTACAGGGAGCCCACTGCCCAGTTACAGGGAACCCAGCGCCCAGTTACAGGGAACCCACTGCCCAGTCACAGGGAACCCACTGCCCAGTTACAGGGAACCCACTGCCCAGTTACAGGGAGCCCACTGCCCAGTCACAGGGAACCCACTGCCCAGTTACAGGGAACCCACTGCCCAGTCACAGGGATCCAACGGCCCAGTCACAGGGAGCCCACTGCCCAGTCACAGGGAACCCACTGCCCAGTTACAGGGAACCCACTGCCCATTCACAGGGAACCCACTGCCCGGTCACAGGGAGACCACTACCCAGTCACAGGGAACCCACTGCCCAAAAACAGGGAACCCACTGCCCAGTCACAGGGAACCCACTGCCCAGTCACAGGGAGCCCACTGCCCAGTCACAGGGAACCAACGGCCCAGTCACAGGGTGCTCACTGCCCAGTTACAGGGAGCCCACTGCCCAGTTACAGGGAACCCACTGCCCAGTTACAGGGAGCCCACTGCCCAGTCACAGGGAACCCACTGCCCAGTTACAGGGAGCCCACTGCCCAGTCACAGGGAACCCACTGCCCAGTTACAGGGAGCCCACTGCCCATTCACAGGGAACCCTTTGCCCAGTTACAGGAAACCCACTGCCCAGTCACAGGGAACCAACGGCCCAGTCACAGGGAACCCACTGCCCAGTTACAGGGAACCCACTGCCCAGTCACAGGGAACCCACTGCCCAGTCACAGGGAACCCACTCCCCAGTCACAGGGAACCCACTGCCCTGTTACAGGGAGCCCACTGCCCAGTCACAGGGAACCAACGGCCCAGTCACAGGGTGCTCACTGCCCAGTTAGAGGGAGCCCACTGCCCAGTTACAGGGAGCCCACTGCCCAGTCACAGGGAACCCACTGCCCAGTTACAGGGTGCTCACTGCCCAGTCACAGGGAACCCACTACCCAGTCACAGGGAACCCACTGCCCAGTCACAGGGTGCTCACTGCCCAGTCACAGGGAACCCAGTACCCAGTCACAGGGAACCCACTGCCCAGTCACAGGGTGCTCACTGCCCAGCCACAGGGAACCCACTGCCCAGTTACAGGGAGCCCACTGCCCAGTCACAGGTAACCCACTGCCCAGTCACAGGGAACCCACTGCCCAGTCACAGGGAACCCACTGCCCAGTTACAGGGAGCTCACTGCCCAGTCACAGGGAACCCACTTCCCAGTCACAGGGAACCCACTGCCCAGTCACAGGGAACCCACCACCCAGTCACAGGGAACCCACTGCCCGGTCACAGGGAACCCACTACACAGTCACAGGGAACCCACTGCCCAATTACAGGGAACCCACTGCCCAGTCACAGGGAACCCACTACCCAGTCACAGGGAACCCACTGCCCGGACACAGGGAACCCACTACCCAGTCACAGGGAACCCACTGCCCGGTCACAGGGAACCCACTGCCCACAGAGCCCACTGCCCAGTCACAGGGAACCCACTGCCCAGTCACAGGGAACCCACTGCCCACAGAGCCCACTGCCCAGTCACAGGGAACCCACTGCCCAGTCACAGGGAACCCACTGCCCACAGAGTCCACTGCCCAGTCACAGGGAGTCCAGTCACAGGGAACCCACTGCCCAGTCACAGGGAACCCACTACCCAGTCACAGGGAACCCACTGCCCAGTCACAGGGTGCTCACTGCCCAGTCACAGGGAACCCACTACCCAGTCACAGGGAACCCACTGCCCAGTCACAGGGTGCTCACTGCCCAGTCACAGGGAACCCACTACCCAGTCACAGGGAACCCACTGCCCAGTCACAGGGAACCCACTGCCCACAGAGCCCACTGCCCAATCACAGGGAGCCCACTGCCCAGTCACAGGGAACCCACTGCCCGGTCACAGGGTACCCACTGCCCGGTCACAGGGAACCCACTGCCCACAGAGCCCACTGCCCAGTCACAGGGAGCCCACTGCCCAGTCACAGGGAACCCACTGCCCGGTCACAGGGAACCCACTGCCCGGTCACAGGGAACCCACTGCCCAGTCACAGGGAACACACTGCCCAGTCACAGGGAGCCCACTGCCCAGTCACAGGGAACCCACTGCCCAGTCACAGGGAACCCACTACCCAGTCACAGGGAGCCCACTGCCCAGTCACAGGGAACCAACGGCCAGTCACAGGGTGCTCACTGCGCAGTTACAGGGAGCCCACTGCCCAGTTACAGGGAACCCACTGCCCAGTTACAGGGAACCCACTGCCCAGTTACAGGGAGCCCACTGCCCAGTCACAGGGAACCCACTGCCCAGTTACAGGGAACCCACTGCCCAGTTACAGGGAGCCCACTGCCCAGTCACAGGGAACCCACTGCCCAGTTACAGGGAACCCACTGCCCAGTCACAGGGAACCAACGGCCCATTCACAGGGAGCCCACTGCCCAGTCACAGGGAACCCACTGCCCAGTCACAGGGAACCCACTGCCCAGTTACAGGGAACCCACTGCCCAGTCACAGGGAACCCACTGCCCAGTCACAGGGAACCAACGGCACAGTCACAGGGTGCTCACTGCCCAGTTACAGGGAGCCCACTGCCCAGTTACAGGGAGCCCACTGCCCAGTCACAGGGAACCCACTGCCCAGCTACAGGGTGCTCACTGCCCAGTCACAGGGAACCCACTACCCAGTCACAGGGAACCCACTGCCCAGTCACAGGGTGCTCACTGCCCAGTCACAGGGATCCCACTACCCAGTCACAGGGAACCCACTGCCCAGTCACAGGGTGCTCACTGCCCAGTCACAGGGAACCCACTGCCCAGTTACAGGGAGCCCACTGCCCAGTCAAAGGTAACCCATTGCCCAGTCACAGGGAACCCACTGCCCGGTCACAGGGAACCCACTACCCGGTCACAGGGAACCCATTGCCCAATTACAGGGAACCCACTGCCCAGTCACAGGGAACCCACTACCCAGTCACAGGGAACCAACGGCCCAGTCACAGGGTGCTCACTGCCCAGTTACAGGGAGCCCACTGCCCAGTTACAGGGAACTCACTGCACAGTTACAGGGAGCCCACTGCCCAGTCACAGGGAACCCACTGCCCAGTTACAGTGAACCCACTGCCCAGTTACAGGGAGCCCACTGCCCAGTTACAGGGAGCGCACTGCCCAGTCACAGGGAACCCACTGCCCAGCTACAGGGTGCTCACTGCCCAGTCACAGGTAACCCACTGCCCAGTCACAGGGAACCCACTGCCCAGTCACAGGGAACCCACTGCCCATTTACAGGGAGCCCATTGCCCAGTCACAGGGTGCTCACTGCCCAGTCACAGGGAACCCACTGCCCAGTCACAGGGAACCCACTGCCCAGTCACAGGGAACCCACTGCCCGGTCACAGGGAACCCACTACCCGGTCACAGGGAACCCATTGCCCAATTACAGGGAACCCACAGCCCAGTCACAGGGAACCCACTGCCCAGTCACAGGGAACCAACGGCCCAGTCACAGGGTGCTCACTGCCCAGTTACAGGGAGCCCACTGCCCAGTTACAGGGAACCCACTGCACAGTTACAGGGAGCCCACTGCCCAGTCACAGGGAACCCACTGCCCAGTTACAGGGAACCCACTGCCCAGTTACAGGGAGCCCACTGCCCAGTCACAGGGAACCCACTGCCCAGTTACAGGGAACCCACTGCCCAGTCACAGGGAACCAACGGCCCAGTCACAGGGAGCCCACTGCCCTGTCACAGGGAATCCACTGCCCAGTCATCGGGAACCCACTGCCCAGTTACAGGGAACCCACTGCCCAGTCACAGGGAACCCACTGCCCAGTCACAGGGAACCAACTCCCCAGTCACAGGGAACCCACTGCCCTGTTACGGGGAGCCCACTGCCCAGTCACAGGGAACCAACGGCCCAGTCACAGGGTGCTCACTGCCCAGTTACAGGGAGCTCACTGCCCAGTTACAGGGAGCCCACTGCCCAGTCACAGGGAACCCACTGCCCAGTTACAGGGTGCTCACTGCCCAGTCACAGGGAACCCACTACCCAGTCACAGGGAACCCACTGCCCAGTCACAGGGTGCTCACTGCCCAGTCACAGGGAACCCACTACCCAGTCACAGGGAACCCACTGCCCAGTCACAGGGTGCTCACTGCCCAGTCACAGGGAACCCACTGCCCAGTTACAGGGAGCCCACTGCCCAGTCACAGGTAACCCACTGCCCAGTCACAGGGAACCCACTGCCCAGTCACAGGGAACCCACTGCCCAGTTACAGGGAGCTCACTGCCCAGTCACAGGGAACCCACTGCCCAGTCACAGGGAACCCACTGCCCAGTCACAGGGAACCCACTACCCAGTCACAGGGAACCCACTGCCCGGTCACAGGGAACCCACTACCCAGTCACAGGGAACCCACTGCCCAATTACAGGGAACCCACTGCCCAGTGACAGGGAACCCACTACCCAGTCATAGGGAACCCACTGCCCGGACACAGGGAACCCACTACCCAGTCACAGGGAACCCACTGCCCGGTCACAGGGAACCCACTGCCCACAGAGCCCACTAGCCAGTCACAGGGAACCCACTGCCCAGTCACAGGGAACCCACTGCCCACAGAGCCCACTGCCCAGTCACAGGGAACCCACTGCCCAGTCAGGGAACCCACTGCCCGGTCGCAGGGAACCCACTGCCCACAGAGCCCACTGCCCAGTCACAGGGAGCCCACTGCCCAGTCACAGGGAGCCCACTGCTCAGTCACAGGGAACCCACTGCCCGGTCACAGGGAACCCACTGCCCACAGAGCCCACTGCCCAGTCACAGGGAGCCCACTGCCCAGTCACAGGGAACCCACTGCCTGGTCACAGGGAACCCACTGCCCGGTCACAGGGAACCCACTGCCCAGTCACAGGGAACACACTGCCCGGTCACAGGGAGCCCTCTGCCCAGTCACAGGGAACCCACTGCCCAGTTACAGTTTGCTCACTGCCCAGTCACAGGGAACCCTCTGCCCAGTCACAGGGAGTCCACTGCCCAGTCACAGGGAGCCCACTGCCCAGTCACAGGGAACCCACTGCGCAGTCACTGGGAACCCACTGCCCACAGAGCACACTGCCCAGTCACAGGGAGCCCACTGCCCAGTCACAGGGAGCCCACTGCCTTCAGAGTCCACTGCCCAGTGACAGGGAGCCCACGGCCCAGTCATAGGGAACCCACTGCCCAGAGTCCACTGCCCAGTCACAGGGAGCCCACTGCCCACAGTGTCCACTGCCCAGTCGCAGGGCGCCCATTGCCCACAGAATCCACTGCCCAGTCACAGGGAACCCACTGCCCAGTCACAGGGAACCCACTACCCAGTCACAGGGAATCCACTGCCCGGTCACAGGGAACCCATTACCCAGTCACAGGGAACCCACTGCCCAATTACAGGGAACCCACTGCCCAGTCACAGGGAACCCACTTCCCAGTCACAGGGAACCCACTGCCCGGACACAGCGAACCCACTACCCAGTCACAGGGAACCCACTGCCCGGTCACAGGGAACCCACTGCCCACAGAGCACACTAGCCAGTCACAGGGAACCCACTGCCCAGTCACAGGGAACCCACTGCCCACAGAGCCCACTGCCCAGTCACAGGGAACCCACTGCCCAGTCACAGGGAACCCACTGCCCACAGAGCCCACTGCCCAGTCACAGGGAGCCCACTGCCCAGTCACAGGGAACCCACTGCCTGGTCACAGGGAACCCACTGCCCACAGAGCCCACTGCCCAGTCACAGGGAGCCCACTGCCCAGTCACAGGGAACCCACTGCCCGGTCACAGGGAACCCACTGCCCGGTCACAGGGAACCCACTGCCCAGTCACAGGGAACACACTGCCCGGTCACAGGGAGCCCACTGCCCAGTCACAGGGAACCCACTGCCCAGTTACAGTTTGCTCACTGCCCAGTCACAGGGAACCCACTGCCCAGTCACAGGGAGTCCACTGCCCGGTCACAGGGAGCCCACCACCCAGTCACAGGGAACCCACTGCCCGGTCACAGGGAGCCCACTGTCCACAGAGCACACTGCCCAGTCACAGGGAGCCCACTGCCCAGTCACAGGGAACCCACTGCCCAGTCACAGGGAACCCACTGCCCACAGAGCACACTGCCCAGTCACAGGGAGCCCACTGCCCAGTCACAGGGAGCCCACTGCCCACAGAATCCACTGCCCAGTGACAGGGAGCCCACGGCCCAGTCATAGGGAACCCACTGCCCAGAGTCCACTGCCCAGTCACAGGGAGCCCACTGCCCAAAGTGTCCACTGCCCAGTCGCAGGGCGCCCATTGCCCACAGAATCCACTGCCCAGTCACAGGGAGTCCAGTCACTGGGAACCCACTGCCCAGTCACAGGGAGCCCACTGCCCAGTCACAGGGAGCCCACTGCCCACAGAGTCCACTGCCCAGTCACAGGGAACCCACTGCCCAGTTACAGGAAACCCACTGCCCAGTTAGAGGGAGCCCACTGCCCAGTCACAGGGAACCCACTGCCCAGTTACAGGGAACCCACTGCCCAGTCACAGGGAACCAACGGCCCAGTCACAGGGAGCCCACTGCCCTGTCACAGGGAACCCACTGCTCAGTCATAGGGAACCCACTGCCCAGTTACAGGGAACCCACTGCCCAGTTACAGGGAGCCCACTGCCCAGTCACAGGGAACCCAGTGCCCAGTTACAGGGAACCCACTGCCCAGTCACAGGGAACCCACTGCCCAGTCACAGGGAACCCACTCCCCAGTCACAGGGAACCCACTGCCCCGTTACAGGGAGCCCACTGCCCAGTCACAGGGAACCAACGGCCCAGTCACAGGGTGCTCACTGCCCAGTTACAGGGAGCCCACTGCCCAGTTACAGGGAGCCCACTGCCCAGTCACAGGGAACCCACTGCCCAGTCACAGGGAACCCACTGCCCAGTTACAGGGAGCCCACTGCCTGGTCACAGGGAACCCACTACCCAGTCACAGGGAACCCACTGCCCAGTCACAGGGAACCCACTGCCCAGTCACGGGGAACCCACTACCCAGTCACAGGGAACCCACTGCCCGGACACAGGGAACCCACTACCCAGTCACAGGGAACCCACTACCCAGTCACAGGGAACCCACTGCCCGGTCACAGGGAACCCACTGCCCACAGAGCCCACTGCCCAGTCACAGGGAACCCACTGCCCAGTCACAGGGAACCCACTGCCCACAGACCCCACTGCCCAGTCACAGGGAACCCACTCACCAGTCACAGGGAACCCACTGCCAACAGAGCCCACTGCCCAGTCACAGGGAGCCCACTGCCCAGTCACAGGGAACCCACTGCCCGGTCACAGGGAACCCACTGCCCACAGAGCCCACTGCCCAGTCACAGGGAGCCCACTGCCCAGTCACAGGGAACCCACTGCCCGGTCACAGGGAACCCACTGCCCGGTCACAGGGAACCCACTGCCCAGTCACAGGGAACACACTGCCCGGTCACAGGGAGCCCACTGCCCAGTCACAGGGAACCCACTGACCAGTCACAGGGAACCCACTACCCAGTCACAGGGAGCCCACTGCCCAGTCACAGGGAACCAACGGCCAGTCACAGGGTGCTCACTGCCCAGTTACAGGGAGCCCACTGCCCAGTTACAGGGAACCCACTGCCCAGTCACAGGGAACCCACTGCCCAGTTACAGGGAACCCACTGCCCAGTTACAGGGAGCCCACTGCCCAGTCACAGGGAACCCACTGCCCAGTGACAGGGAACCCACTGCCCAGTCACAGGGAACCAACGGCCCAGTCACAGGGAGCCCACTGCCCAGTCACAGGGAACCCACTGCCCAGTCACTGGGAACCCACTGCCCAGTCACAGGGTGCTCACTGCCCAGTCACAGGGAACCCACTACCCAGTCACAGGGAACCCACTGCCCAGTCACAGGGTGCTCACTGCCCAGTCACAGGGAACCCACTCCCCAGTTACAGGGAGCCCACTGCCCAGTCACAGGTAACCCACTGCCCAGTCACAGGGAACCCACTGCCCGGTCACAGGGAACCCACTACCCGGTCACATGGAACCCATTGCCCAATTACAGGGAACCCACTGCCCAGTCACAGGGAACCCACTGCCCAGTCACAGGGAACCCACAACCCAGTCACAGGGAACCAACGGCCCAGTTACAGGGAGCCCACTGCCCAGTCACAGGTAACCCACTGCCCAGTCACAGGTAACCCACTGCCCAGTCACAGGGAACCCACTGCCCGGTCACAGGGAACCCACTGCCCAGTCACAGGTAACCCAATGCCCAGTCACAGGGAACCCACTGCCCATTTACAGGGAGCCCATTGCCCAGTCACAGGGTGCTCACTGCCCAGTCACAGGGAACCCACTGCCCAGTCACAGGGAACCCACTGCCCAGTCACAGGGAACCCACTACCCGGTCACAGGGAACCCATTGCCTAATTACAGGGAACCCACTGCCCAGTCACAGGGAACACACTACCCAGTCACAGGGAACCAACGGCCCAGTCACAGGGAACCCACTGCACAGTTACAGGGAACCCACTGCCCAGTTACAGGGAACCCACTGCACAGTTACAGGGAGCCCACTGCCCTGTTACAGGGAGCCCACTGCCCAGTCACAGGGAACCCACTGCCCAGATGCAGGGAACCCACTGCCCAGTCACAGGGAACCCACTGCCCAGTCACAGGGAACCCACTCCCCAGTCACAGGGTGCTCACTGCCCAGTTACAGGGAGCCCACTGCCCAGTTACAGGGAGCCCACTGCCCAGTCACAGGGAACCCTCTGCCCAGTTACAGGGTGCTCACTGCCCAGTCACAGGGAACCCACTACCCAGTCACAGGGAACCCACTGCCCAGTCACAGGGTGCTCACTGCCCAGTCACAGGGAACCCACTACCCAGTCACAGGGAACCCACTGCCCAGTCACAGGGTGCTCACTGCCCAGTCACAGGGAACCCACTGCCCAGTTACAGGGAGCCCACTGCCCGGTCACAGGGAACCCACTACCCAGTCACAGGGTGCTCACTGCCCAGTCACAGGGTGCTCACTGCCCAGTCACAGGGAACCCACTGCCCAGTTACAGGGAGCCCACTGCCCGGTCACAGGGAACCCACTACCCAGTCACAGGGTGCTCACTGCCCAGTCACAGGGTGCTCACTGCCCAGTCACAGGGAACCCACTGCCCAGTCACAGGGAACCCACTGCCCAGTCACAGGGTGCTCACTGCCCAGTCACAGGGTGCTCACTGCCCAGTCACAGGGAACCCACTGCCCAGTCACAGGGTGCTCACTGCCCAGTCACAGGGAACCCACTGCCCAGTCACAGGGTGCTCACTGCCCAGTCACAGGGAACCCACTGCCCAGTTACAGGGAGCCCACTGCCCAGTCACAGGGAACCCACTACCCAGTCACAGGGAACCCACTGCCCAGTCACAGGGTGCTCACTGCCCAGTCACAGGGAACCCACTGCCCAGTCACAGGGTGCTCACTGCCCAGTCACAGGGAACCCACTGCCCAGTTACAGGGAGCCCACTGCCCAGTCACAGGTAACCAACTGCCCAGTCACTGGGAACCCACTGCCCAGTCATAGGGAACCCACTGCCCAGTTACAGGGAGCTCACTGCCCAGTCACAGGGAACCCACTGCCCAGTCACAGGGAACCCACTGCCCAGTCACAGGGAACCCACTACCCAGTCACAGGGAACCCACTGCCCGGTCACAGGGAACCCACTACCCAGTCACAGGGAACCCACTGCCCAATTACAGGGAACCCACTGCCCAGTCACAGGGAACCCACTACCCAGTCACAGGGAACCCACTGCCCGGACACAGGGATCCCACTACCCAGTCACAGGGAACCCACTGCCCGGTCACAGGGAACCCACTGCCCACAGAGCCCACTAGCCAGTCACAGGGAACCCACTGCCCAGTCACAGGGAACCCACTGCCCACAGAGCCCACTGCCCAGTCACAGGGAACCCACTGCCCAGTCACAGGGAACCCACTGCCCACAGAGCCCACTGCCCAGTCACAGGGAGCCCACTGCCCAGTCACAGGGAACCCACTGCCCGGTCACAGGGAACCCACTGCCCGGTCACAGGGAACCCACTGCCCACAGAGCCCACTGCCCAGTCACAGGGAGCCCACTGCCCAGTCACAGGGAACCCACTGCCCGGTCACAGGGAACCCACTGCCCGGTCACAGGGAACCCACTGCCCAGTCACAGGGAACACACTGCCCGGTCACCGGGAGCCCACTGCCCAGTCACAGGGAACCCACTGCCCAGTTACAGTTTGCTCACTGCCCAGTCACAGGGAACCCACTGCCCAGTCACAGGGAGTCCACTGCCCGGTCACAGGGAGCCCACTACCCAGTCACAGGGAACCCAGTGCCCGGTCACAGGGAGCCCACTGCCCACAGAGCACACTGCCCAGTCACAGGGAGCCCACTGCCCAGTCACAGGGAACCCACTGCCCAGTCACAGGGAACCCACTGCCCACAGAGCACACTGCCCAGTTACAGTTTGCTCACTGCCCAGTCACAGGGAACCCACTGCCCAGTCACAGGGAGTCCACTGCCCGGTCACAGGGAGCCCACTACCCAGTCACAGGGAACCCAGTGCCCGGTCACAGGGAGCCCACTGCCCACAGAGCACACTGCCCAGTCACAGGGAGCCCACTGCCCAGTCACAGGGAACCCACTGCCCAGTCACAGGGAACCCACTGCCCACAGAGCACACTGCCCAGTCATAGGGAACCCACTGCCCAGAGTCCACTGCCCAGTCGCAGGGCGCCCATTGCCCACAGAATCCACTGCCCAGTCACAGGGAGTCCAGTCACTGGGAACCCACTGCCCAGTCACAGGGAGCCCACTGCCCAGTCACAGGGAGCTCACTGCCCAGTCACAGGGAGCCCACTGCCCACAGAGTCCACTGCCCAGTCACAGGGAAACCACTGCACACAGGGAGTCCACTGACCAGTCACAGGGAGCCCAGTCACAAGGATCCCACTGCCCAGTCACAGGGAACCCACTGCCCGTTCACAGGGAGCCCACTGCCCACAGAGTCCACTGCCCAGTGACAGGGAGCCCACGGCCCAGTCATAGGGAACCCACTGCCCAGAGTCCACTGCCCAGTCACAGGGAGCCCACTGCCCACAGTGTCCACTGCCCAGTCGCATGGTGCCCACTGCCCACAGAATCCACTGCCCAGTCACAGGGAGTCCAGTCACTGGGAGCCCACTACCCAGTCACAGGGAGCCCACTGCCCAGTCACAGGGAGCTCACTGCCCAGTCACAGGGAACCCACTGCCCACAGAGTCCACTGCCCAGTCACAGGGAGCCCACTGCCCACAGCGTCCACTGCCCAGTCACAGGGAGCCCACTGCCCACAGTGTCCACTGCCCAGTCACAGGGAGCTCACTGCCCAGTCACAGGGAACCCACTGCCCACAGAGTCCACTGCCCAGTCACAGGGAGCCCACTGCCCACAGCGTCCACTGCCCAGTCACAGGGAGCCCACTGCCCACAGCGTCCACTGCCCAGTCACAGGGAGCTCACTGCCCAGTCACAGGGATCCCACTGCCCACAGAGTGCACTGCCCAGTCACAGGGAGCCCACTGCCCAGTCACTGGGAGCCCACTGGTCACAGAGTCCACTGCCCAGTGACAGGGAGCCCACTGCCCAGTCACAGGGAGCTCACTGCCCAGTCACAGGGAGCTCACTGCCCAGTCACAGGGAGCACACTGCCCACAGAGCCCACTGCCCAGTCACAGGGAGCACACTGCCCACAGAGCCCACTGCCCAGTCACAGGGAGCCCACTGCCAAGTCACAGGGAGCACACTGCCCACAGAGTCCACTGCCCAGTCACAGGGTGTCCACTGCCCACAGAGCCCACTGCCCAGTAACAGGGAGCTCACTGCCCACAGAGGCCACTGCCCAGTCACAGGGAGCTCACTGCCCACAGAGTCCACTGCCCAGTCACAGGGTGCCCACTGCCCACAGAGCCCACTGCCCAGTAACAGGGAGCTCACTGCCCACAGAGTCCACTGCCCAGTCACAGGGAGCTCACTGCCCACAGAGCCCACTGCCCAGTCACAGGGAGCTCACTGCCCACAGAGGCCACTGCCCAGTCACAGGGAGCTCACTGCCCACAGAGCCCACTGCACAGTCACAGGGAGCTCACTGCCCACAGAGCCCACTGCCCAGTCACAGGGAGCCCACTGCCCAGTCACAGGGAGCTCACTGCCGAGTCACAGTGAGCTCCCTGCCCAGTCACAGGGAGCTCACTGCCCAGTCACAGGGAGCCCACTGCCCACAGAGTCCACTGCCCAGTGACAGGGAGCCCACGGCCCAGTCATAGGGAACCCACAGCCCATAGTCCACTGCCCAGTCACAGGTAGCCCACTGCCCACAGTGTCCACTGCCCAGTCGCAGGGTACCCACTGCCCACAGAATCCACTGCCCAGTCACAGGTAGTCCAGTCACTGGGAACCCACTGCCCGGTCACAGGGAACCCACTACCCGGTCACAGGGAACCCATTGCCCAATTACAGGGAACCCACTGCCCAGTCACAGGGAACCCACTGCCCAGTCACAGGGAACCCACTACCCAGTCACAGGGAACCAACGGCCCAGTCACAGGGTGCTCACTGCCCAGTTACAGGGAGCCCACTGCCCAGTTACAGGGAACCCACTGCACAGTTACAGGGAGCCCACTGCCCAGTCACAGGGAACCCACTGCCCAGTTACAGGGAACCCACTGCCCAGTTCCAGGGAGCCCACTGCCCAGTCACAGGGAACCCACTGCCCAGCTACAGGGTGCTCACTGCCCAGTCACAGGTAACCCACTGCCCAGTCACAGGGAACCCACTGCCCAGTCACAGGGAACCCACTGCCCATTTACAGGGAGCCCATTGCCCAGTCACAGGGTGCTCACTGCCCAGTCACAGGGAACCCACTGCCCAGTCACAGGGAACCCACTGCCCGGTCACAGGGAACGCACTACCCGGTCACAGGGAACCCATTGCCCAATTACAGGGAACCCACTGCCCAGTCACAGGGAACACACTACCCAGTCACAGGGAATCAACGGCCCAGTCACAGGGTGCTCACTGCCCAGTTACAGGGAGCCCACTGCCCAGTTACAGGGAACCCACTGCACAGTTACAGGGAGCCCACTGCCCAGTCACAGGGAACCCACTGCCCAGTTGCAGGGAGCCCACTGCCCAGTCACAGGGAACCCACTGCCCAGTTACAGGGAACACACTGCCCAGTCACAGGGAACCAACGGCCCAGTCACAGGGAGCCCACTGCCCTGTCACAGGGAACCCACTGCCCAGTCACCGGGAACCCACTGCCCAGTTACAGGGAGCCCACTGCCCTGTTGCAGGGAGCCCACTGCCCAGTCACAGGGAACCCACTGCCCAGATACAGGGAACCCACTGCCCAGTCACAGGGAACCCACTGCCCAGTCACAGGGAACCCACTCCCCAGTCACAGGGTGCTCACTGCCCAGTTACAGGGAGCCCACTGCCCAGTTACAGGGAGCCCACTGCCCAGTCACAGGGAACCCACTGCCCAGTTACAGGGTGCTCACTGCCCAGTCACAGGGAACCCACTACCCAGTCACAGGGAACCAACTGCCCAGTCACAGGGTGCTCACTGCCCAGTCACAGGGAACCCACTACCCAGTCACAGGGAACCCACTGCCCAGTCACAGGGTGCTCACTGCCCAGTCACAGGGAACCCACTGCCCAGTTACAGGGAGCCCACTGCCCAGTCACAGGTAACCAACTGCCCAGTCACAGGGAACCCACTGCCCAGTCATAGGGAACCCACTGCCCAGTTACAGGGAGCTCACTGCCCAGTCACAGGGAACCCACTGCCCAGTCACAGGGAACCCACTGCCCAGTCACAGGGAACCCACTACCCAGTCACAGGGAACCCACTGCCCGGTCACAGGGAACCCACTACCCAGTCACAGCGAACCCACTGCCCAATTACAGGGAACCCACTGCCCAGTCACAGGGAACCCACTACCCAGTCACAGGGAACCCACTGCCCGGACACAGGGAACCCACTACCCAGTCACAGGGAACCCACTGCCCGGTCACAGGGAACCCACTGCCCACAGAGCCCACTAGCCAGTCACAGGGAACCCACTGCCCAGTCACAGGGAACCCACTGCCCACAGAGCCCACTGCCCAGTCACAGGGAACCCACTGCCCAGTCACAGGGAACCCACTGCCCACAGAGCCCACTGCCCAGTCACAGGGAGCCCACTGCCCAGTCACAGGGAACCCACTGCCCGGTCACAGGGAACCCACTGCCTGGTCACAGGGAACCCACTGCCCACAGAGCCCACTGCCGAGTCACAGGGAGCCCACAGCCCAGTCACAGGGAACCCACTGCCCGGTCACAGGGAACCCACTGCCCGGTCACAGGGAACCCACTGCCCAGTCACAGGGAACACACTGCCCGGTCACAGGGAGCCCTCTGCCCAGTCACAGGGAACCCACTGCCCAGTTACAGTTTGCTCACTGCCCAGTCACAGGGAACCCACTGCCCAGTCACAGGGAGTCCACTGCCCGGTCACAGGGAGCCCACTACCCAGTCACAGGGAACCCACTGCCCGGTCACAGGGAGCCCACTGCCCACAGAGCACACTGCCCAGTCACAGGGAGCCCACTGCCCAGTCACAGGGAACCCACTGCCCAGTCACAGGGAACCCACTGCCCACAGAGCACACTGCCCAGTCACAGGGAGCCCACTGCCCAGTCACAGGGAGCCCACTGCCCACAGAGTCCACTGCCCAGTGACAGGGAGCCCACGGCCCAGTCATAGGGAACCCACTGCCCAGAGTCCACTGCCCAGTCACAGGGAACCCACTGCCCACAGTGTCCACTGCCCAGTCGCAGGGCGCCCATTGCCCACAGAATCCACTGCCCAGTCACAGGGAACCCACTGCCCAGTCACAGGGAACCCACTACCCAGTCACAGGGACCCCACTGCCCGGTCACAGGGAACCCACTACCCAGTCACAGGGAACCCACTGCCCAATTACAGGGAACCCTCTGCCCAGTCACAGGGAACCCACTACCCAGTCACAGGGAACCCACTGCCCGGACACAGGGAACCCACTACCCAGTCACAGGGAAACCACTGCCCGGTCACAGGGAACCCACTGCCCACAGAGCCCACTAGCCAGTCACAGGGAACCCACTGCCCAGTCACAGGGAACCCACTGCCCACAGAGCCCACTGCCCAGTCACAGGGAACCCACTGCCCAGTCACAGGGAACCCACTGCCCACAGAGCCCACTGCCCAGTCACAGGGAGCCCACTGCCCAGTCACAGGGAACCCACTGCCCGGTCACAGGGAACCCACTGCCCGGTCACAGGGAACCCACTGCCCACAGAGCCCACTGCCCAGTCACAGGGAGCCCACTGCCCAGTCACAGGGAACCCACTGCCCTTTCACAGGGAACCCACTGCCCGGTCACAGGGAACCCACTGCCCAGTCACAGGGAACACACTGCCCGGTCACAGGGAGCCCACTGCGCAGTCACAGGGAACCCACTGCCCAGTTACAGTTTGCTCACTGCCCAGTCACAGGGAACCCACTGCCCAGTCACAGGGAGTCCACTGCCCGGTCACAGGGAGCCCACTACCCAGTCACAGGGAACCCACTGCCCGGTCACAGGGAGCCCACTGCCCACAGAGCACACTGCCCAGTCACAGGGAGCCCACTGCCCAGTCACAGGGAACCCACTGCCCAGTCACAGGGAACCCACTGCCCACAGAGCACACTGCCCAGTCACAGGGAGCTCACTGCCCAGTCACAGGGAGCCCACTGCCCACAGAGTCCACTGCCCAGTGACAGGGAGCCCACGGCCCAGTTATAGGGAACCCACTGCCCAGAGTCCACTGCCCAGTCACTGGGAGCCCACTGCCCACAGTGTCCACTGCCCAGTCGCAGGGCGCCCATTGCCCACAGAATCCACTGCCCAGTCACAGGGAGTCCAGTCACTGGGAACCCACTGCCCAGTCATAGGGAGCCCACTGCCCAGTCACAGGGAGCTCACTGCCCAGTCACAGGGAGCCCACTGCCCACAGAGTCCACTGCCCAGTCACAGCGAAACCACTGCACACAGGGAGTCCACTGCCCAGTCACAGGGAGCCCAGTCACAAGGATCCCACTGCCCAGTCACAGGGAACCCACTGCCTGTTCACAGGGAGCCCACTGCCCACAGAGTCCACTGCCCAGTGACAGGGAGCCCACGGCCCAGTCATAGGGAACCCACTGCCCAGAGTCCACTGCCCAGTCACAGGGAGCCCACTGCCCACAGTGTCCACTGCCCAGTCGCATGGTGCCCACTGCCCACAGAATCCACTGCCCAGTCACAGGGAGTCCAGTCACTGGGAACCCACTACCCAGTCACAGGGAGCCCACTGCCCAGTCACAGGGAGCTCACTGCCCAGTCACAGGGAACCCACTGCCCACAGAGTCCACTGCCCAGTCACAGGGAGCCCACTGCCCACAGCGTCCACTGCCCAGTCACAGGGAGCCCACTGCCCACAGCGTCCACTGCCCAGTCACAGGGAGCTCACTGCCCAGTCACAGGGATCCCACTGCCCACAGAGTGCACTGCCCAGTCACAGGGAGCCCACTGCCCAGTCACTGGGAGCCCACTGGTCACAGAGTCCACTGCCCAGTCACAGGGAGCCCACTGCCCAGTCACAGGGAGCTCACTGCCCAGTCACAGGGAGCTCACTGCCCAGTCACAGGGAGCACACTGCCCACAGAGCCCACTGCCCAGTCACAGGGAGCACACTGCCCACAGAGCCCACTGCCCAGTCACAGGGAGCCCACTGCCAAGTCACAGGGAGCACACTGCCCACAGAGTCCACTGCCCAGTCACAGGGTGCCCACTGCCCACAGAGCCCACTGCCCAGTAACAGGGAGCTCACTGCCCACAGAGGCCACTGCCCAGTCACAGGGAGCTCACTGCCCACAGAGTCCACTGCCCAGTCACAGGGTGCCCACTGCCCACAGAGCCCACTGCCCAGTAACATGGAGCTCACTGCCCACAGAGTCCACTGCACAGTCACAGGGAGCTCGCTGCCCACAGAGCCCACTGCACAGTCACAGGGAGCTCGCTGCCCACAGAGCCCACTGCCCAGTCACAGGGAGCCCACTGCCCAGTCACAGGGAGCTCACTGCCGAGTCACAGTGAGCTCCCTGCCCAGTCACAGGGAGCTCACTGCCCAGTCACAGGGAGCCCACTGCCCACAGAGTCCACTGCCCAGTGACAGGGAGCCCACGGCCCAGTCATAGGGAACCCACAGCCCATAGTCCACTGCCCAGTCACAGGGAGCCCACTGCCCACAGTGTCCACTGCCCAGTCGCAGGGTGCCCACTGCCCACAGAATCCACTGCCCAGTCACAGGGAGTCCAGTCACAGGGAACCCACTGCCCAGTTACAGGGAACCCACTACCCAGTCACAGGGAACCCACTGCCCGGTCACAGGGAACCCACTACCCAGTCACAGGGAACCCACTGCCCAATTACAGGGAGCCCACTGCCCAGTCACAGGGAAGCCACTGCCCAGTTACAGGGAACCCACTGCCCAGTTCCAGGGAGCCCACTGCCCAGTCACAGGGAACCCACTGCCCAGCTACAGGGTGCTCACTGCCCAGTCACAGGTAACCCACTGCCCAGTCACAGGGAACCCACTGCCCAGTCACAGGGAACCCACTGCCCATTTACAGGGAGCCCATTGCCCAGTCACAGGGTGCTCACTGCCCAGTCACAGGGAACCCACTGCCCATTTACAGGGAGCCCATTGCCCAGTCACAGGGTGCTCACTGCCCAGTCACAGGGAACCCACTGCCCGGTCACAGGGAACCCACTACCCGGTCACAGGGAACCCATTGCCCAATTACAGGGAACCCACTGCCCAGTCACAGGGAACACACTACCCAGTCACAGGGAATCAACGGCCCAGTCACAGGGTGCTCACTGCCCAGTTACAGGGAGCCCACTGCCCAGTTACAGGGAACCCACTGCACAGTTACAGGGAGCCCACTGCCCAGTCACAGGGAACCCACTGCCCAGTTCCAGGGAACCCACTGCCCAGTTGCAGGGAGCCCACTGCCCAGTCACAGGGAACCCACTGCCCAGTCACAGGGAACCCACTGCCCAGTCACAGGGAACCCACTCCCCAGTCACAGGGTGCTCACTGCCCAGTTACAGGGAGCCCACTGCCCAGTCACAGGGAACCCACTGCCCAGTTACAGGGTGCTCACTGCCCAGTCACAGGGAACCCACTACCCAGTCACAGGGAACCCACTGCCCAGTCACAGAGTGCTCACTGCCCAGTCACAGGGAACCCACTACCCAGTCACAGGGAACCCACTGCCCAGTCACAGGGTGCTCACTGCCCAGTCACAGGGAACCCACTGCCCAGTTACAGGGAGCCCACTGCCCACTCACAGGTAACCAACTGCCCAGTCACAGGGAACCCACTGCCCAGTCATAGGGAACCCACTGCCCAGTTACAGGGAGCTCACTGCCCAGTCACAGGGAACCCACTGCCCAGTCACAGGGAAACAACTGCCCAGTCACAGGGAACCCACTACCCAGTCACAGGGAACCCACTGCCCGGTCACAGGGAACCCACTACCCAGTCACAGGGAACCCACTGCCCAATTACAGGGAACCCACTGCCCAGTCACAGGGAACCCACTACCCAGTCACAGGGAACCCACTGCCCGGACACAGGGAACCCACTACCCAGTCACAGGGAACCCACTGCCCGGTCACAGGGAACCCACTGCCCACAGAGCCCACTAGCCAGTCACAGGGAACCCACTGCCCAGTCACAGGGAACCCACTGCCCGGTCACAGGGAACCCACTGCCCACAGAGCCCACTGCCGAGTCACAGGGAGCCCACTGCCCAGTCACAGGGAACCCACTGCCCGGTCACAGGGAACCCACTGCCCGGTCACAGGGAACCCACTGCCCAGTCACAGGGAACACACTGCCCGGTCACAGGGAGCCCACTGCCCAGTCACAGGGAACCCACTGCCCAGTTACAGTTTGCTCACTGCCCAGTCACAGGGAACCCACTGACCAGTCACAGGGAGTCCACTGCCCGGTCACAGGGAGCCCACTACCCAGTCACAGGGAACCTACTGCCCGGTCACAGGGAGCCCACTGCCCACAGAGCACACTGCCCAGTCACAGGGAGCCCACTGCCCAGTCACAGGGAACCCACTGCCCAGTCACAGGGAACCCACTGCCCACAGAGCACACTGCCCAGTCACAGGGAGCCCACTGCCCAGTCACAGGGAGCCCACTGCCCACAGAGTCCACTGCCCAGTGACAGGGAAACCACTGCACACAGGGAGTCCACTGCCCAGTCACAGGGAGCCCAGTCACAAGGATCCCACTACCCAGTCACAGGGAACCCACTGCCCGTTCACAGGGAGCCCACTGCCCACAGAGTCCACTGCCCAGTGACAGGGAGCCCACGGCCCAGTCATAGGGAACCCACTGCCCAGAGTCCACTGCCCAGTCACAGGGAGCCCACTGCCCACAGTGTCCACTGCCCAGTCGCATGGTGCCCACTGCCCACAGAATCCACTGCCCAGTCACAGGGAGTCCAGTCACTGGGAACCCACTACCCAGTCACAGGGAGCCCACTGCCCAGTCACAGGGAGCTCACTGCCCAGTCACAGGGAACCCACTGCCCACAGAGTCCACTGCCCAGTCACAGGGAGCCCACTGCCCACAGCGTCCACTGCCCAGTCACAGGGAGCCCACTGCCCACAGCGTCCACTGCCCAGTCACAGGGAGCCCACTGCCCAGTCACTGGGAGCCCACTGGTCACAGAGTCCACTGCCCAGTCACAGGGAGCCCACTGCCCAGTCACAGGGAGCTCACTGCCCAGTCACAGGGAGCTCACTGCCCAGTCACAGGGAGCACACTGCTCACAGAGCCCACTGCCCAGTCACAGGGAGCACACTGCCCACAGAGCCCACTGCCCAGTCACAGGGAGCCCACTGCCAAGTCACAGGGAGCACACTGCCCACAGAGTCCACTGCCCAGTCACAGGGTGCCCACTGCCCACAGAGCCCACTGCCCAGTAACAGGGAGCTCACTGCCCACAGAGGCCACTGCCCAGTCACAGGGAGCTCACTGCCCACAGAGTCCACTGCCCAGTCACAGGGTGCCCACTGCCCACAGAGCCCACTGCCCAGTAACAGGGAGCTCACTGCCCACAGAGTCCACTGCCCAGTCACAGGGAGCTCACTGCCCACAGAGCCCACTGCCCAGTCACAGGGAGCTCACTGCCCACAGAGGCCACTGCCCAGTCACAGGGAGCTCACTGCCCACAGAGCTCACTGTACAGTCACAGGGAGCTCACTGCCCACAGAGCCCACTGCCCAGTCACAGGGAGCCCACTGCCCAGTCACAGGGAGCTCACTGCCGAGTCACAGTGAGCTCCCTGCCCAGTCACAGGGAGCTCACTGCCCAGTCACAGGGAGCCCACTGCCCACAGAGTCCACTGCCCAGTGACAGGGAGCCCACGGCCCAGTCATAGGGAACCCACAGCCCATAGTCCACTGCCCAGTCACAGGGAGCCCACTGCCCACAGTGTCCACTGCCCAGTCGCAGGGTGCCCACTGCCCACAGAATCCACTGCCCAGTCACAGGGAGTCCAGTCACTGGGAACCCACTGCCTAGTCTCAGGGAGCCCACTGCCCAGTCACAGGGAGCTCACTGCCCAGTCACAGGGTGCCCACTGCCCACAGAGTCCACTGCCCAGTCACAGGGAAACCACTGCACACAGGGAGTCCACTGCCCAGTCACAGGGAGCCCACTGCCCACAGAGTCCACTGCCCAGTCACAGGGAGCTCACTGCCCAGTCACAGGGATCCCACTGCCCACAGAGTGCACTGCCCAGTCACAGGGAGCCCACTGCCCAGTCACTGGGAGCCCACTGGTCACAGAGTCCACTGCCCAGTCACAGGGAGCTCACTGCCCAGTCACAGGGAGCACACTGCCCACAGAGTCCACTGCCCAGTCACAGGGTGCCCACTGCCCACAGAGCCCACTGCCCAGTAACAGGGAGCTCACTGCCCACAGAGGCCACTGCCCAGTCACAGGGAGCTCACTGCCCACAGAGTCCACTGCCCAGTCACAGGGAGCTCACTGCCCACAGAGCCCACTGCCCAGTCACAGGGAGCTCACTGCCCACAGAGCTCACTGCCCAGTCACAGGGAGCCCACTTCCCACAGAGTCCACTGCCCAGTGACAGGGAGCCCACGGCCCAGTCATAGGGAACCCACAGCCCATAGTCCACTGCCCAGTCACAGGGAGCCCACTGCCCACAGTGTCCACTGCCCAGTCGCAGGGTGCCCACTGCCCACAGAATCCACTGCCCAGTCACAGGGAGTCCAGTCACTGGGAACCCACTGCCTAGTCTCAGGGAGCCCACTGCCCAGTCACAGGGAGCTCACTGCCCAGTCACAGGGTGCCCACTGCCCACAGAGTCCACTGCCCAGTCACAGGGAAACCACTGCACACAGGGAGTCCACTGCCCAGTCACAGGGAGCCCACTGCCCACAGAGTCCACTGCCCAGTCACAGGGAGCTCACTGCCCAGTCACAGGGATCCCACTGCCCACAGAGTGCACTGCCCAGTCACAGGGAGCCCACTGCCCAGTCACTGGGAGCCCACTGGTCACAGAGTCCACTGCCCAGTCACAGGGAGCTCACTGCCCAGTCACAGGGAGCCCACTGCCCACAGAGTCCACTGCCCAGTCACAGGGAGCTCACTGCCCAGTCACAGGGATCCCACTGCCCCCAGAGTGCACTGCCCAGTCACAGGGAGCCCACTGCCCAGTCACTGGGAGCCCACTGGTCACAGAGTCCACTGCCCAGTCACAGGGAGCTCACTGCCCAGTCACAAGGAGCACACTGTCCACAGAGTCCACTGCCCAGTCACAGGGTGCCCACTGCCCACAGAGCCCACTGCCCAGTAACAGGGAGCTCACTGCCCACAGAGGCCACTGCCCAGTCACAGGGAGCTCACTGCCCACAGAGTCCACTGCCCAGTCACAGGGAGTTCACTGCCCACAGAGCCCACTGCCCAGTCACAGGGAGCCCACTGCCCACAGAGTCCACTGCCCAGTGACAGGGAGCCCACGGCCCAGTCATAGGGAACCCACTGCCCACAGAGTCCACTGCCCAGTCACAGGGAAACCACTGCACACAGGGAGTCCACTGCCCAGTCACAGGGAGCCCAGTCACAAGGATCCCACTGCCCAGTCACAGGGAACCCACTGCCCGTTCACAGGGAGCCCACTGCCCACAGAGTCCACTGCCCAGTGACAGGGAGCCCACGGCCCAGTCATAGGGAACCCACTGCCCAGAGTCCACTGCCCAGTCACAGGGAGCCCACTGCCCACAGTGTCCACTGCCCAGTCGCATGGTGCCCACTGCCCACAGAATCCACTGCCCAGTCACAGGGAGTCCAGTCACTGGGAACCCACTACCCAGTCACAGGGAGCCCACTGCCCAGTCACAGGGAGCTCACTGCCCAGTCACAGGGAACCCACTGCCCACAGAGTCCACTGCCCAGTCACAGGGAGCCCACTGCCCACAGCGTCCACTGCCCAGTCACAGGGAGCCCACTGCCCACAGCGTCCACTGCCCAGTCACAGGGAGCCCACTGCCCAGTCACTGGGAGCCCACTGGTCACAGAGTCCACTGCCCAGTCACAGGGAGCCCACTGCCCAGTCACAGGGAGCTCTCTGCCCAGTCACAGGGAGCTCACTGCCCAGTCACAGGGAGCACACTGCTCACAGAGCCCACTGCCCAGTCACAGGGAGCACACTGCCCACAGAGCCCACTGCCCAGTCACAGGGAGCCCACTGCCAAGTCACAGGGAGCACACTGCCCACAGAGTCCACTGCCCAGTCACAGGGTGCCCACTGCCCACAGAGCCCACTGCCCAGTAACAGGGAGCTCACTGCCCACAGAGGCCACTGCCCAGTCACAGGGAGCTCACTGCCCACAGAGTCCACTGCCCAGTCACAGGGTGCCCACTGCCCACAGAGCCCACTGCCCAGTAACAGGGAGCTCACTGCCCACAGAGTCCACTGCCCAGTCACAGGGAGCTCACTGCCCACAGAGCCCACTGCCCAGTCACAGGGAGCTCACTGCCCACAGAGGCCACTGCCCAGTCACAGGGAGCTCACTGCCCACAGAGCCCACTGTACAGTCACAGGGAGCTCACTGCCCACAGAGCCCACTGCCCAGTCACAGGGAGCCCACTGCCCAGTCACAGGGAGCTCACTGCCGAGTCACAGTGAGCTCCCTGCCCAGTCACAGGGAGCTCACTGCCCAGTCACAGGGAGCCCACTGCCCACAGAGTCCACTGCCCAGTGACAGGGAGCCCACGGCCCAGTCATAGGGAACCCACAGCCCATAGTCCACTGCCCAGTCACAGGGAGCCCACTGCCCACAGTGTCCACTGCCCAGTCGCAGGGTGCCCACTGCCCACAGAATCCACTGCCCAGTCACAGGGAGTCCAGTCACTGGGAACCCACTGCCTAGTCTCAGGGAGCCCACTGCCCAGTCACAGGGAGCTCACTGCCCAGTCACAGGGTGCCCACTGCCCACAGAGTCCACTGCCCAGTCACAGGGAAACCACTGCACACAGGGAGTCCACTGCCCAGTCACAGGGAGCCCACTGCCCACAGAGTTCACTGCCCAGTCACAGGGAGCTCACTGCCCAGTCACAGGGATCCCACTGCCCACAGAGTGCACTGCCCAGTCACAGGGAGCCCACTGCCCAGTCACTGGGAGCCCACTGGTCACAGAGTCCACTGCCCAGTCACAGGGAGCTCACTGCCCAGTCACAGGGAGCACACTGCCCACAGAGTCCACTGCCCAGTCACAGGGTGCCCACTGCCCACAGAGCCCACTGCCCAGTAACAGGGAGCTCACTGCCCACAGAGGCCACTGCCCAGTCACAGGGAGCTCACTGCCCACAGAGTCCACTGCCCAGTCACAGGGAGCTCACTGCCCACAGAGCCCACTGCCCAGTCACAGGGAGCTCACTGCCCACAGAGCTCACTGCCCAGTCACAGGGAGCCCACTGCCCACAGAGTCCACTGCCCAGTGACAGGGAGCCCACGGCCCAGTCATAGGGAACCCACAGCCCATAGTCCACTGCCCAGTCACAGGGAGCCCACTGCCCACAGTGTCCACTGCCCAGTCGCAGGGTGCCCACTGCCCACAGAATCCACTGCCCAGTCACAGGGAGTCCAGTCACTGGGAACCCACTGCCTAGTCTCAGGGAGCCCACTGCCCAGTCACAGGGAGCTCACTGCCCAGTCACAGGGTGCCCACTGCCCACAGAGTCCACTGCCCAGTCACAGGGAAACCACTGCACACAGGGAGTCCACTGCCCAGTCACAGGGAGCCCACTGCCCACAGAGTCCACTGCCCAGTCACAGGGAGCTCACTGCCCAGTCACAGGGATCCCACTGCCCACAGAGTGCACTGCCCAGTCACAGGGAGCCCACTGCCCAGTCACTGGGAGCCCACTGGTCACAGAGTCCACTGCCCAGTCACAGGGAGCTCACTGCCCAGTCACAGGGAGCCCACTGCCCACAGAGTCCACTGCCCAGTCACAGGGAGCTCACTGCCCAGTCACAGGGATCCCACTGCCCCCAGAGCCCACTGCCCAGTCACAGGGAGCCCACTGCCCAGTCACTGGGAGCCCACTGGTCACAGAGTCCACTGCCCAGTCACAGGGAGCTCACTGCCCAGTCACAGGGATCCCACTGCCCCCAGAGCCCACTGCCCAGTCACAGGGAGCCCACTGCCCAGTCACTGGGAGCCCACTGGTCACAGAGTCCACTGCCCAGTCACAGGGAGCCCACTGCCCAGTCACTGGGAGCCCACTGTCCACAGAGTCCACTGCCCAGTCACAGGGTGCCCACTGCCCACAGAGCCCACTGCCCAGTAACAGGGAGCTCACTGCCCACAGAGGCCACTGCCCAGTCACAGGGAGCTCACTGCCCACAGAGTCCACTGCCCAGTCACAGGGAGCTCACTGCCCACAGAGCCCACTGCCCAGTCACAGGGAGCTCACTGCCCACAGAGCTCACTGCCCAGTCACAGGGAGCCCACTGCCCACAGAGTCCACTGCCCAGTGACAGGGAGCCCACGGCCCAGTCATAGGGAACCCACAGCCCATAGTCCACTGCCCAGTCACAGGGAGCCCACTGCCCACAGTGTCCACTGCCCAGTCGCAGGGTGCCCACTGCCCACAGAATCCACTGCCCAGTCACAGGGTGTCCAGTCACTGGGAACCCACTGCCTAGTCTCAGGGAGCCCACTGCCCAGTCACAGGGAGCTCACTGCCCAGTCACAGGGTGCCCACTGCCCACAGAGTCCACTGCCCAGTCACAGGGAAACCACTGCACACAGGGAGTCCACTGCCCAGTCACAGGGAGCCCACTGCCCACAGAGTCCACTGCCCAGTCACAGGGAGCTCACTGCCCAGTCACAGGGATCCCACTGCCCACAGAGTGCACTGCCCAGTCACAGGGAGCCCACTGCCCAGTCACTGGGAGCCCACTGGTCACAGAGTCCACTGCCCAGTCACAGGGAGCTCACTGCCCAGTCACAGGGAGCACACTGCCCACAGAGTCCACTGCCCAGTCACAGGGTGCCCACTGCCCACAGAGCCCACTGCCCAGTAACAGGGAGGTCACTGCCCACAGAGGCCACTGCCCAGTCACAGGGAGCTCACTGCCCACAGAGTCCACTGCCCAGTCACAGGGAGCTCACTGCCCACAGAGCCCACTGCCCAGTCACAGGGAGCTCACTGCCCACAGAGGCCACTGCCCAGTCACAGGGAGCTCTCTGCCCACAGAGCCCACTGCACAGTCACAGGGTGCTCACTGCCCACAGAGCCCACTGCCCATTCACAGGGAGCTCACTGCCCAGTCTCAGGGAGCTCACTGCCCAGTCACAGGGAGCCCACTGCCCAGTCACAGGGAGCTCACTGCCCACAGAGCTCACTGCACAGTCACAGGGAGCTCTCTGCCCAGTCATAGGGAACCCACTGCCCAGAGTCCACTGCCCAGTCACAGGGAGCCCACTGCCCACAGTGTCCACTGCCCAGTCGCATGGTGCCCACTGCCCACAGAATCCACTGCCCAGTCACAGGGAGTCCAGTCACTGGGAACCCACTACCCAGTCACAGGGAGCCCACTGCCCAGTCACAGGGAGCTCACTGCCCAGTCACAGGGAACCCACTGCCCACAGAGTCCACTGCCCAGTCACAGGGAGCCCACTGCCCACAGCGTCCACTGCCCAGTCACAGGGAGCCCACTGCCCACAGCGTCCACTGCCCAGTCACAGGGAGCCCACTGCCCAGTCACTGGGAGCCCACTGGTCACAGAGTCCACTGCCCAGTCACAGGGAGCCCACTGCCCAGTCACAGGGAGCTCTCTGCCCAGTCACAGGGAGCTCACTGCCCAGTCACAGGGAGCACACTGCTCACAGAGCCCACTGCCCAGTCACAGGGAGCACACTGCCCACAGAGCCCACTGCCCAGTCACAGGGAGCCCACTGCCAAGTCACAGGGAGCACACTGCCCACAGAGTCCACTGCCCAGTCACAGGGTGCCCACTGCCCACAGAGCCCACTGCCCAGTAACAGGGAGCTCACTGCCCACAGAGGCCACTGCCCAGTCACAGGGAGCTCACTGCCCACAGAGTCCACTGCCCAGTCACAGGGTGCCCACTGCCCACAGAGCCCACTGCCCAGTAACAGGGAGCTCACTGCCCACAGAGTCCACTGCCCAGTCACAGGGAGCTCACTGCCCACAGAGCCCACTGCCCAGTCACAGGGAGCTCACTGCCCACAGAGGCCACTGCCCAGTCACAGGGAGCTCACTGCCCACAGAGCCCACTGTACAGTCACAGGGAGCTCACTGCCCACAGAGCCCACTGCCCAGTCACAGGGAGCCCACTGCCCAGTCACAGGGAGCTCACTGCCGAGTCACAGTGAGCTCCCTGCCCAGTCACAGGGAGCTCACTGCCCAGTCACAGGGAGCCCACTGCCCACAGAGTCCACTGCCCAGTGACAGGGAGCCCACGGCCCAGTCATAGGGAACCCACAGCCCATAGTCCACTGCCCAGTCACAGGGAGCCCACTGCCCACAGTGTCCACTGCCCAGTCGCAGGGTGCCCACTGCCCACAGAATCCACTGCCCAGTCACAGGGAGTCCAGTCACTGGGAACCCACTGCCTAGTCTCAGGGAGCCCACTGCCCAGTCACAGGGAGCTCACTGCCCAGTCACAGGGTGCCCACTGCCCACAGAGTCCACTGCCCAGTCACAGGGAAACCACTGCACACAGGGAGTCCACTGCCCAGTCACAGGGAGCCCACTGCCCACAGAGTTCACTGCCCAGTCACAGGGAGCTCACTGCCCAGTCACAGGGATCCCACTGCCCACAGAGTGCACTGCCCAGTCACAGGGAGCCCACTGCCCAGTCACTGGGAGCCCACTGGTCACAGAGTCCACTGCCCAGTCACAGGGAGCTCACTGCCCAGTCACAGGGAGCACACTGCCCACAGAGTCCACTGCCCAGTCACAGGGTGCCCACTGCCCACAGAGCCCACTGCCCAGTAACAGGGAGCTCACTGCCCACAGAGGCCACTGCCCAGTCACAGGGAGCTCACTGCCCACAGAGTCCACTGCCCAGTCACAGGGAGCTCACTGCCCACAGAGCCCACTGCCCAGTCACAGGGAGCTCACTGCCCACAGAGCTCACTGCCCAGTCACAGGGAGCCCACTGCCCACAGAGTCCACTGCCCAGTGACAGGGAGCCCACGGCCCAGTCATAGGGAACCCACAGCCCATAGTCCACTGCCCAGTCACAGGGAGCCCACTGCCCACAGTGTCCACTGCCCAGTCGCAGGGTGCCCACTGCCCACAGAATCCACTGCCCAGTCACAGGGAGTCCAGTCACTGGGAACCCACTGCCTAGTCTCAGGGAGCCCACTGCCCAGTCACAGGGAGCTCACTGCCCAGTCACAGGGTGCCCACTGCCCACAGAGTCCACTGCCCAGTCACAGGGAAACCACTGCACACAGGGAGTCCACTGCCCAGTCACAGGGAGCCCACTGCCCACAGAGTCCACTGCCCAGTCACAGGGAGCTCACTGCCCAGTCACAGGGATCCCACTGCCCACAGAGTGCACTGCCCAGTCACAGGGAGCCCACTGCCCAGTCACTGGGAGCCCACTGGTCACAGAGTCCACTGCCCAGTCACAGGGAGCTCACTGCCCAGTCACAGGGAGCCCACTGCCCACAGAGTCCACTGCCCAGTCACAGGGAGCTCACTGCCCAGTCACAGGGATCCCACTGCCCCCAGAGCCCACTGCCCAGTCACAGGGAGCCCACTGCCCAGTCACTGGGAGCCCACTGGTCACAGAGTCCACTGCCCAGTCACAGGGAGCTCACTGCCCAGTCACATGGAGCACACTGTCCACAGAGTCCACTGCCCAGTCACAGGGTGCCCACTGCCCACAGAGCCCACTGCCCAGTAACAGGGAGCTCACTGCCCACAGAGGCCACTGCCCAGTCACAGGGAGCTCACTGCCCACAGAGTCCACTGCCCAGTCACAGGGAGCTCACTGCCCACAGAGCCCACTGCCCAGTCACAGGGAGCTCACTGCCCACAGAGCTCACTGCCCAGTCACAGGGAGCCCACTGCCCACAGAGTCCACTGCCCAGTGACAGGGAGCCCACGGCCCAGTCATAGGGAACCCACAGCCCATAGTCCACTGCCCAGTCACAGGGAGCCCACTGCCCACAGTGTCCACTGCCCAGTCGCAGGGTGCCCACTGCCCACAGAATCCACTGCCCAGTCACAGGGTGTCCAGTCACTGGGAACCCACTGCCTAGTCTCAGGGAGCCCACTGCCCAGTCACAGGGAGCTCACTGCCCAGTCACAGGGTGCCCACTGCCCACAGAGTCCACTGCCCAGTCACAGGGAAACCACTGCACACAGGGAGTCCACTGCCCAGTCACAGGGAGCCCACTGCCCACAGAGTCCACTGCCCAGTCACAGGGAGCTCACTGCCCAGTCACAGGGATCCCACTGCCCACAGAGTGCACTGCCCAGTCACAGGGAGCCCACTGCCCAGTCACTGGGAGCCCACTGGTCACAGAGTCCACTGCCCAGTCACAGGGAGCTCACTGCCCAGTCACAGGGAGCACACTGCCCACAGAGTCCACTGCCCAGTCACAGGGTGCCCACTGCCCACAGAGCCCACTGCCCAGTAACAGGGAGGTCACTGCCCACAGAGGCCACTGCCCAGTCACAGGGAGCTCACTGCCCACAGAGTCCACTGCCCAGTCACAGGGAGCTCACTGCCCACAGAGCCCACTGCCCAGTCACAGGGAGCTCACTGCCCACAGAGGCCACTGCCCAGTCACAGGGAGCTCTCTGCCCACAGAGCCCACTGCACAGTCACAGGGTGCTCACTGCCCACAGAGCCCACTGCCCATTCACAGGGAGCTCACTGCCCAGTCTCAGGGAGCTCACTGCCCAGTCACAGGGAGCCCACTGCCCAGTCACAGGGAGCTCACTGCCCACAGAGCTCACTGCACAGTCACAGGGAGCTCTCTGCCCACAGAGCCCACTGCACAGTCACAGGGAGCTCACTGCCCACAGAGCCCACTGCCCATTCACAGGGAGCTCACTGCCGAGTCACAGTGAGCTCCCTGCCCAGTCACAGGGAGCTCACTGCCCAGTCACAGGGAGCCCACTGCCCACAGAGTCCACTGCCCAGTGACAGGGAGCCCACGGCCCAGTCATAGGGATCCCACTGCCCACAGTCCACTACCCAGTCAGGGAGCCCACTGCCCACAGTGTCCACTGCCCAGTCACAGGGTGCCCACTACCCACAGAATCCACTGCCCAGTCACAGGGAGTCCAGTCACTGGGAACCCACTGCCCAGTCACAGGGAGCCCACTGCCCAGTCACAGGGAGCTCCCTGCCCAGTCACAGGGAGCCCACTGCCCACAGAGTCCACTGCCCAGTCACAGGGTTCCCACTGCCCACAGAGTGCACTGCCCAGTCACAGGGAGCCCACTGCCCAGTCACTGGGAGCCCACTGGTCACAGAGTCCACTGCCCAGTCACAGGGAGCCCACTGCCCAGTCACAGGGAGCTCACTGCCCAGTCACAGGGAGCTCACTGCCCAGTCACAGGGAGCACACTGCCCACAGAGCCCACTGCCCAGTCACAGGGAGCACACTACCCACAGAGCCCACTGCCCAGTCACAGGGAGCCCACTGCCAAGTCACAGGGAGCACACTGCCCACAGAGTCCACTGCCCAGTCACAGGGTGCCCACTGCCCACAGAGCCCACTGCCCAGTAACAGGGAGCTCACTGCCCACAGAGGCCACTGCCCAGTCACAGGGAGCTCACTGCCCACAGAGTCCACTGCCCAGTCACAGGGAGCTCACTGCCCACAGAGCCCACTGCCCAGTCACAGGGAGCTCACTGCCCACAGAGGCCACTGCCCAGTCACAGGGAGCTCACTGCCCACAGAGTCCACTGCCCAGTCACAGGGAGCTCACTGCCCACAGAGCCCACTGCCCAGTAACAGGGAGCTCACTGCCCACAGAGGCCACTGCCCAGTCACAGGGAGCTCACTGCCCACAGAGCCCACTGCCCAGTCACAGGGAGCTCACTGCCCACAGAGCCCACTGCCCAGTCACAGGGAGCTCACTGCCCACAGAGTCCACTGCCCAGTCACAGGGAGCTCACTGCCCACAGAGCCCACTGCCCAGTCACAGGGAGCTCACTGCCCACAGAGGCCACTGCCCAGTCACAGGGAGCTCACTGCCCACAGAGCCCACTGCCCAGCCACAGGGAGCTCACTGCCCAGTCTCAGGGAGCTCACTGCCCAGTCACAGGGAGCCCACTGCCCAGTCACAGGGAGCTCCCTGCCGAGTCACAGGGAGCTCCCTGCCCAGTCGCTTGTTATATTTTCGGTTATGGGAGAAGTAGGAATGTTCATCCAGTCTCCAGAAATGGAGACGGAGCCCCTAACTTCCCTCACCTTCTCACTCCCCCTCACCCTCCTTACACTCCCTCACACCCCTTGCCCCTCACTCCCCTTGCCCCCTCGCCTTCCCTCTCCCCATCACCCCCCCTGCCCCCTAACTCCCCTCACCCTCTCACTCCCCCTCACCCACCTCACACTCCCTCACACTATTTTGCCCCTCGCGCCCTCTCCTTCCCTCTCCCCTTCACCCCCTGCCCCCTCACCCTCCTCACACTCAAACCCCCGCAACCCCCCCTGACTTCCCTCTCCCACCCTCTCCTCCACGAACTGGAGTCCCACTCAGTTCGATACATGTATAAATGGCCTATATCCCAGGATCAATTCTGTATCTGTACAAATTCTACATGCTGCAGACAATGCTTTTAATTATATTTATTTGTTACTTTGCATCCAAAACTTTTTAAATGTGCCTTAAGGAATTTCAGGTAGAATATTTAATAATCAAATTTCCTGAATGCCTGAGATATTATTGATTTGGTCTGCGGTTTATTAATTGTAAATATTCTAATATCTGCCAATTTCTGATTGTTTACAGATGTTTTCTGGGTGAAATCTCCAGTGTCCGGAGCAGTCCATTCTCACCAGTGTCCAATACCACCCTCTAGTGGCCAAGCAGAGCTTCCCATCTGACCATCCAAACATCAGACAGGAGACTGTCTGAACGCAGATATTAATAGTTCAAAAGATAATTCATTATGGCTGTTCTTATTGTGCTCTGGTTTCGAACTCGGACTGTTTTGCTTTATTTGTGTATTGATAATATGCAATTTTTACCTCTCACTTTCAGAGTGTTTTTTTTAAAAAAACTTCCATTGCACCAGCTGAGAAACCCAGAATGTGATTTTATCTCCTTCAGTTAACTACATTTCCAAATGGTTAAAAACCTGATTGAAGTGGTGAATGTAAAACAGTTTAATGCTTTTTTTTTAGAGAAAGGTTAGATCTGGAAAACAGTAACGTTGAAGTTTTCCAGTTCAGGGCGAGAGCAGGAAATGGCACCGATACAGTTGTTCAATGTACTGGAAGAAGAGGTGAGGGAGGGGGAGCCTGAGTAGGAGAAACTCCGACATGTTAGTTGTTGTTGGGGCCATTACCCCACTCGAAATAAATATATAGAGGCCACAATGTCAAAATTTACAGATGACACCAAAATAGGAAGAATAGTTAACTGTGCAGATTGTAGGTGATAGCAGGTGGCCAAAGGCAGGTTAGTAGATGGAGGTTGGAGGAGTTTTTATTCTGAGAACTATGAGGTGGTGCATTTTGGAGTTCGAGTCAGAAGAGGAAACATACACTAAACAGGCAAAACAAAAACCAGTGGAGGAGCAGAGAGACAGTGGGGTTAGATACACACTCATGTACCAACCTAGTTTACCTCCAGAACCATCCTGGTTATCTTGTTGGTGCCAACTGACCAGTTACTAGTTGAACCAATAGTTATAACTAACAATAGTCTACCTTGAGCAAAGAACAGGAACAATCCACCAATCACAGCTTTGCAGTTGTCGTCAAGGCAACATTCCTAAGCTAACTTAAATCATCCTCCTGTTGTTCAGTTCCATGTGCACAAGCATCTCTGGTGCGTTTCCCACTCTCAGGACTGGTGTATCTGTGCTTCCCTCCACATCCTTGACATCGTACCCTGGTCCACAACTTTCCAGACGCCGCACTTGATCTTTGCAGCAGTGACAGCAGTTCACCAATCACACCACCAAATCTCTGACCCCCTTCGGGTAAACTAAACACAAAGCTTCACGAAAGGCCATTGAGTGTATAAGGAGAAGCTACTGATTTGTATCTGCTGGGTCCAAGTCAAGTCAGGCTCAAGGATTTTTGAAAGTTAGAGTTTCCCATATATTTACGTCGCCAGTGATTCTTGTTAAGCATACAGTTTGTGTCTAACATATTGAAAAATGTAACACACTTAACCCGCAGCTAAAACATGAACATACACACAGGAAACAGAATATTGTGTTTTCAGAGACAGTGCAATGGACATTCACCAGGGTGCTGCCTGGTATGAGGAAATAGAAATGCACAAAAAAAGACTGGCGAAATTGGGATCTTTTCATTGGATTCCGAGGCAATAAAATCAAAGTGTTTAAATTATGAAAGGATAGGACAGGGACTCAAGAACAAGGGGTCATAGATACAAGATGAAATGCAAGAGATTTGGAACATAGGGGAGGAACATTGTCATCACACTGAGTGTTGGGAGGCTGTGGGAGTCACTTCCGGGGTTAGAGGCTGAGGCAGAAATTGAAAGGATAAAGGAAGAGGGTGGGTAAATGTGATTAGAATGATTTGCCTGCGTGGAGGATGGGTAACACAGGCATGTACTGCTGGTCCCGGTGACCTATTTCTGTGTAGTAACTTGTATTTCTGTGAATTTCAACTTGCACTCTCTATCTGATGGTGTTTAGTGACTCATCTTTCACTAGACAGTGGACTCCAGCCAATGGAAGTCAGGCTGCACATTTAAAGGCTCATGGCTGATGTAATATTTTACTGGTTGAGAGTGGGTCAGAGATATCGGCTTCTGAATCACAACTGGAATAAGTTGCTGGATGCGTAATTGAAGCAGAATGATGGGTGGTTCAAGTACCTGTGTAGGATGGGCTCTGAGATCATGTTGGTCTGTTTACGAGGTGACACAGAGTCACTGTGTAAATCCCACAGAGGATAAAAGCCAGCTTATTATCACAGCTGCTTGTGGGTTGCTGGGTAAAGTTGATCAGGTGCTTGCTTGGGTTTTTACCCAGAAACGTCTGCGATTCCTTTTCTATTGAGCGATGTTTGGACAGGAACAACAGGGTCTTAATCCCAGGTGTTGGGTTACAGGCGTCCTTTTCTGATGCCTGTTGGTTTTTCTGAGAAATCAATTTTCTTAAGTGGTTCGTTTTTTTCATTATCGAGAGAGAAAGGGACCTCGGCCGTAACTAAAGCATTAAATGCACCATTTGGTTTACCTTCTTCTTCAGATCAATGCATTTGCTGAGTTCAGTGAATTCAGCCCTGAATCTTTGTCGCTGAAATGGCCAAAAATATGAACAAGCCATGGTAACTCCCACTTTCTTTCACGTTAATGTTTTCTGTTTAATCCTGGATAATTTGGCTGAAGAATTGTGTCCAATTCTGGCACCACACTATAGGAAGGATTTCAAGACCCTGGAGAGGGTGCAGAGGAGATTCACTCAAATGGTACCAGGGATCTGGGGTTCAACTATGTGGAGAACCTGGAGAAAGTGGGGTTGTTCTCCCTTAGAACAGAGAAGGTGAAGAGGTGATTTAATAGAAGTGTTCAAAATTATAGAATAAATATAGTGGCAGGAGAGTCAGTAACCAGAGAACACAGAGTTAAGATAATTGACAAAAGAACCAGTGAGAGATGAGGAGAATTTTGTTTTTACACAGTGAGTTGTTGTGATCTGGAACGCGCTGCCTGAAAGGGCAGTGGAAGCAGATTCAACAGTAACTTTCAAAAGGGAATTGGATAAATAGTTGAAAAATGAAGAATTTGCAGGGTGATGGGGAAAGAGCAGGGGAGTGGGACTAATTGGATGGATCTTTCAGAGAGCTGGCACAGGCTCAAGGGGCCGAATGGCCTGCTTCTGTGCTGCAGAATTCTGTGATCAGTGAGATCCCCCCCCCCCAAAAAAGCATGTCTGCTGCTCACAACACAGATAGTAAGAGAAAACACAGCTGATAAGAGGTTTCCAGCTGATTAAACGGGCAAGTCTGCAATACTTCAGGTCTGCATTCTCCAGAGTGGTTGTGAGTGGAATGTAAACCCTCTGATCATTACATTGAGCCAATAATCTGTGTCTATTGTGAGAATGTAAGAGCATTAAGTCACCTTGTCAAATGGAAGAGGCCCCTTTCTCCCCTCACTGGAAAGGTAAATCGATGATACCTGCTGTACAGCTCAGCGTCTTCACCTGCCACTTCAGAGTGGACAGTCTGACCATCCTCAATAGGTGGGTTTATCGTGCTATCAGCATTTACCAGGATTAGCAAGGGCATTTACACAGGGCTGTCTGTCTTCTTGTCCTTCGGAGGTGATGGCAAAAATGTGACAATGAGTGTCATTTCAGTGACCATCTTTTGGGATTCTCAACTTCCAGCGGTGTCTGGTATCGTGTGCAGTGAAACACCAAATCCTTTTGTTTTCCTCATCCCTTTCAAGTGGCTATCCAGGTTTATCCTTGTTTAATTTGATCTTTTACTGAGCAAAGCTTTTCATTTTGGCAGGCTCCTGTAATCTCTACCTTATTAAACAAATGCATTCACTATTCTCAAAAGGCTCGGCAGGTCATTTGGTTCCTTTCACTTGACTAGTTGGATTTCAGCTGAAACAAAGTGTGGTTTTATTTAGACTCCTGTAAATAATTTAAGTTCTCTAAGGCTCCTGGAACTTTAGAAACTCTTTTCCAAAGTCCTCTCCAGTCAGTCAGCATGCTCTTTGTAAGATTAGAAACTAGTACATGTTAGATAGTTGGCACCAAGGGGCTTCACGCTGTCAAGAAATAGCCATAGAAAGGGCAAATCGATTTAGTTGAAACTTCCTACAGAATAGTGTTAGGAGTTTAGTTCTGCATCTGCTTTCACAGTTTGGGAGTTGGCAGTTGGAAGGGAATATGTAGCTTTCTGTCTCGGGAAGGCACTTGACAGGAGTTTTGGGAAGTGAGGGACTTTGTGATGCTAATTGTATATTAATTATGTTTAATTGTACGCAGGTGCTGGGCAATAACTGGGGTTTCACTCGTGCTCCGAGTGTGCTCTCTAGGGATGCCACTATTGATGAAGATATCCATGCACACATCCAGAAAGCAAGCTCTGTCTACGGCCAACTCCATGATCATGTCTGGGAGCAGTATGGCATTAAGCTGGAGACTAAAATCAAACTCCACCAGGCCATTGTCCTTACCACTCTGCTGTATGGTGCAGAATACTGCATCTGCTATACGCACCACATCAAAGATCTGGAATACTTCCACCAGAGACACCCGAGGTTCATCATGAGAATTTGATGACAGGCAAAATCACAAACAACGCGGACTCCATCATGCTGGGCTCAACAGCATGGAGACCACCCTTCATAAAATTCAGCTGAGGTGGACAGGCCATGTCTCCTTAATGGATTAATATAGAATCCTCAAGCTGATCTTCTATTGTTACAAGTGCTTCCATTTTTTTGGTAAATTCTGAAGACTTGTTTTTCAAAACTGAAAAGATTCCATAGATGTTGGAACTTGGTGTGTTTTTGGACTGAGCTTGAAAACAGACAATTACTGGAAGGCACCTGTCTGTGGTTGTTTTTGACTTGGGGGAATTAAGAACATAAGGTCATAGAACTAGGAGCAGGAGTAGGCAATTCAGCCCCTCGCGCCTGCTCTGCCATTCAATACGATCATGGCTGATCTCATCTCGGCCTCAACTCCACTTTCCTGCCTGTTCTCCATAACCCTTCAACCCATTACTAATTAAAAATCTGTCTATCTCCTTCTTAAATTTACTCAGTATCCCGGCATCCACCGCACTCTGGGGTAGTGAATTCCACAGACTCACGACCCTTTGAGAGAAGTAATTTCTCCTCATCTCTGTTTTAAATCTGCTACCCCTTATCCTAAAACTGTGACCTCTCATTCTAGATTGCCCCGAAGAGGAAACATCCTCTCTACGTCTACTTTGTCAATCCCCTTAATCATCTTATATACCTCAATTAGATCTCCTCTCATTCTTCTAAACTCTAGAGAGTAAAAACTTAAACTACTCAACCTCTCTTCATAAGACAAACCCCTCATGTTTACAGATGTTTACAGAGAAGTGACAGGTCAAGATTTATAGAGGTCAGGAGGCTTGACTTCTGGAATGTTTTTGGTTTCATTTTGAATTGCTACCAAAAAGCAGTTGGGGTGAGCAGTGGTTTAAAAAGGAGTTGGAGAAAACTTGCCAACAAGAACAAACTACCCCACCTCAGTCTCTTCCAGCAGTTTGGAAAAAGCCTGCTAGCTTTCCATTTCTCGAGGAGATGAAAAGCAAGTGTAAGAAGCAGATTGAAACTGCGTCTGCCTTCCTCCTGTAAGGCCTGTGTCTGAAACCTCTGTTGCTGCATTTCCTGGAAGCCTACCCAAACTGATCTTCAACATCGCCTGAAAAGAACTGTTCCTAGAAGATCCCAGTGACAGCTGTCTATATACATGTGGGATGCCAAACCAAAACAAAGGACATCTTTCTATATCCTCTCTTTCTTCTTCAAGAATTAGCAAGTATTTAACCCAAGTGTTTTTTTGTTTTTTTTGTAATAGAGCTCTAAAATGCAAATCGCTTTATTTTTCCAGTTAACCGGTGTGTGTGTGTGCGTGTGTGTGCATGCGCGCGCGTGTGTGTGTGTGTGTGTGTGGGGCTAGGGTAAAAAGTGAACTTTAATATTTCAATCTGTGTGTTTATGTTTCACTTCATTAATGGTTGAGACTTGTTTTATAATAAACTGATAATTTTGTTGTTTATTAAAGAAACCTAGTTGATGGGTTTTATTCTGGGATAGAAATAGAGTCTATGATTGACCGTATCCATAAGTGGGAAAAAATGTAAATATATGTTGTAACCCGTGGAGAAGTGGAACAAGAATAAACAGTACAATCCTCCTGCCTTTGTCATATCAATATAGGGAACTGTCTCAGGGCAAATGACATCAAGGTAGTCATTACAAACGAACATATGTACATACGAATTAGGAGCAGGAGTAGGCCACTCGGCCCTTCGAGCCTGCTCCATTATTCAATAAGTTCATGGCTGAACTGATTGTAATCTCGACTCCACATTTCCACCTACCCCCTGATAACCTTCCACCCCCTTGCTTATCAAGAATCTATCTACCTCTGCCTTAAAAATATTCAAAGACTTTGCTTTCACCATCTTTTGAGGAAGAGAATTCCAAAGACTCACAACCCTCAGTGAAAAAATTTCTCCTCATCTCTGTTTTAAATGGGCGACCCCTATTTTTAAACAGTGACCCTTAGTTTGAGATTCTCCCACAAGCTGAAACATTCTTTCCACATCCACCCTGTCAAGACCCCTCAGGATCTTATATGTTTCAATCAAATCCCCTCTTACTCTTCTAAATTCCAACGGATATAAGCCTAGCCTGTCCAATCTTTCTTTATAAGACAGGCCACCCATTCCAACTATTAATCTAGTAAACCTTCTCTCTACTGCCTCCAACACATTTACATCCTTCCTTAAATAAGGAGACCAGTACTGTACACAGTACTCCAGATGTGGTCTCACCAATTCCCTGTATAGCTGAAGCATAGCCTCCCTACTTTTGTATTCCATTCCCCTCATGATAAATGATAACATTCTATTAGCTTTCCTAATTATTTGCTGTACCTGCGTACTAACCTTTTGTGATTCATGCACTAGGACACCCAGATCCCACTGCATTTCAGATCTCTGCAATCTCTCACCATTTAGATAATATGCTTCCTTTTTATTCTTCCTGTCAAAGTGGACAATTTCAATGTACAATATAAGGACACCCTAAAAAAGAGCCTTACAGACCTCTCTTGGGAAAACAGCAATATCCGATGTGCCCAGAGGAAGGCCAGAGGTGGCGCAGCTGCAGAAATTGCCCCAAGCACCAACAACAACAACATGAATTGTCAGTTCTGTGGACATCCATGCCAATCCCGCATCAGACCCCTCAGTCATGAGAGAACCCACGGAAGATGATGAAATTGTTTACAGCTTGGACATGCTCGCACAATGAGGAATCTATCACATAAAAAGCGGAACAGACTGAAACTGTCGTTGTTAGGAGGTACAATGTTTGCAATGTGTATCTCTGTTAATAAATGCTTAGAAATGTGTGTAAAGATTGGCTCCAGTTCTATCCTTCCCCCCCCCCCCCCCCCCTCCCCGGCTTTCTGGAGGATAACACTTGAGAGATTGTTGGGGAGAGAACAGTCGGAGTTGATTTTATCTTTTGTTGAGGCAGTCTTTGTTGAAGGTCCTGAGCTCTCAGTGGCCTTCTCCTTACTCTGTCACCGGACTCTCCTGCTCCATTTCCTTTCCTGCTCCATGCTCATGATGGAGGGAGACCTCAGTAAGACTCTGTTGGTCTGTAGATCCTAGTGAGTGAGCATATATGGTTAGGGAAGAGATACCGTCAGTGATGCCTGACTCTAACCCAACCCTTCCTATAGTTTAGCATCCTACCATTCATAACATTGAAATAAGTGGATTGTCATTGAGAAATCCAGGCCTAAAGTCATAAGCAGGACTCAGAGCAGGAAATGTGGCAGAAAATGTCACGTCTCAAAATCCACTGCACTAAAGATATCGCATACAGGTATAAAGAAAAATAACCTTTAACAGCAGCAGACAAAACAGCCGCCTCATCCCACTTACCTATGGAATAAGGCTCTTGTGGGGCAGAGGGGGGCATGAGAGGCAGTTGACAGTTCTTTAGTGGGGAATGTGGGGGCAGTTTTGTTTTTGTAGTAGACTGGGGGTGTTTGTCTTTAAAAACTCAGTTCTCTCTGTTTACTCTCCTAATTCTGCCGTAAAGGGGGAGTATCAGGTGTTATCTTGATTATTGTACCAGACTCCAGTAACATACTGGGTCTTGACTGAGCCCAGGGGCCCAGTGCCAACTCCTGGCCCTGCCCTTCAGTTATTTAGAGGTGAAGAGCAGTTCTGTCCTTTAAGAGCCCGGCATAATGTGTTCACATTTCCAGCAACCTGCTGGCAGAATGGCACGATTCCGACAGAACTCTACAGTACGTTCAGGGACCATCAGTCTTAGGAAACCTGTATTTTCATTGGCTGCATTTGCTGACAACACAACCACTAGGTGGCGCAGTATTTGAACATGCGCAAGTGCAGCCTCATGCACTGAAACGTCACTGTCTGTGATGTCTCAGGCAGCTGCCAGTAATAAAGATGGTGCTGCTCAATTTATCACAAAAACAAATGAAACCCAAATGGCCACACTGGCTGCAATCGCGCCTCCATCCCACCCCCAACAGTACCCCACTCCCCTCCTGCCATCGCGCTTCTCTTCACTGCTGCCTCCTGCACCCGTCTCCTCGCTGCTCGCTCCCAGCCTCTCCACTTCACCCCCCCCTTGGCCACTTGCTCCCCGCTTCACCCCCCACACCCCAACCCACCTGTGGATCACTCACTCCTGGCCTTGCCATTTCAACCCCTCTGCTCTGCCTCTGCTCCCCACTCCATCCTGCTTGCAGTCTCCCTCCCCTCATCTGCCTATCTTGTCACTCTCTCTCTCTCTCTCCCCTGCACCTCCCCCACCCCCCCCCCCGCCCCGCTTACCCCATGCAAGGAAGAAAACCGGTGATCGCGGGAGGGAGCGGGGACCAGAGGTGGGAGGGAACACGGAGCAGAAGTGGGAAGGAGCAGGGAAGCAGAGGCAGAGCAGAGGGGAGGAAGCGGCAAGGCCTGGAGCGGGTGGCCCACAGGTAGGTGGGGGCGGGTGGGGGGTGGTTGAAGCAGGGACCGAGCGGCCAAGTGGGGAGAGGTGGTGAGGCAGGGAGCGAGCGGCCAAGTGGGGAGAGGTGGTGAGGCAGGGAGCGAGCGGCCAAGTGGGGAGAGGTGGTGAGGCAGGGAGCGAGCGGCCAAGTGGAGAGAGGTGGTGAGGCAGGGAGCGAGCGGCCAAGTGGGGTGAGGCAGGGAGCGAGCGGTGAGCAGACGTTCTAGCACATGATGACGTTTTTGCGCGCATGCGCAGTTAGTCCTGGCAAGCCAGGTGCTGATGTAGGCTGCATACGCGCAGCACCACACTGGCAGCAAGGGTCCGTTCTGCACACACGCAGCACCACACTGGCAGCAAGGGTCCGTTCTGCACACACGCAGCACCACGCTGGCAGCAAGGGTCCGTTCTGCGCATGTGCCAAGCTGGGAGCGCTCTGATGATGTCAGCGCTGGGCTGCGTTGTCAGGAGTCACTTTGATTCGAATACGCAGAACCATCATTATGCTGTTTCACAAAAGACTTGCATTTGTATAGCACCTTTCACAACCTCAGGATGTCCCAAAGTGCTTTACAACCAGTGAAACACTTTTTGAAGTGTAGTCACTGATGTGAGCAACGCGACAGTCAATTTGTGCACAGCAAGATCCCACAAACAACAATGTGGTAATGACCAGCTAATCTGTTTTTTTAGTGATGTTCGTTGAGAGATAAATATTGGCCAGGACACCGGGGAGAACTCCCTTGCTCTTTGATATAGTGCCATGGGATCTTTTACATCCGCCCGAGAGGGCAGACAGGGCATCAGATTAACATCTCATCCAAAAGCCAGCACTGCACTCTCTCAGTACAGCAGCGTGGGTGTCAATAAAGATTATGTACTTAAATCTCTAGAGGGGGGCTTGAACCCACAACCTTCTGAGTCAGAGTTGAGAGTGCTGCCCACTGAGACACAACTAATAATCGAGGAGTGTGAAGAGCCAGGCTGTATCCGGCTTAACACTGGGAAAACAAGCAGTGATTACAGCTGTCCAGTCACACACTGTACCTAGAAGAAATGTTGGGGACTCTCCCAGTTTGTGAATTGTCCTATTTCCTGTCTGTGTCACCCTGTCCTGCAGCACTCAGCCTATTGCTGGGGTTCAGCCAATCACTCTATTCCCTAGTGATTTTTCAGGACTGTGTGCAGCATGCAGTCACTGTGAGCCAAGGCTGAATATTTCATTCCCCATTCGATCTGACACAAATCCCCTGATGGGACAACCCCCCTCTCCCCCCCTTCAATAAATAAACCCCAATAAAAAGCATTGCCTCTTATTGAGACCCCCTGGGAATAGTTGAAACAAGGCCTTTGGATCTTGGTCAGTTTATGTTATTGAACGAAAATCAAGAAAAGCAAATAGCGCAGACTACGATGTTTGTGCAAATGTCTCGCTATTTGTTAGAGTGTTGATGGAGTTTTCCTCACCATGGCAGCGTTTCACAACACATGGACACATCTGCAATGTTAAAATGGCTGTCAGCGAGGGGGAAATCTCACTTCAAAATTCGACACACTTACCAAGAGAGCACCTGAACACAACGTGGCCCTGACTTGGTCTCGACTGAAGAATACAGTATTAGTTGTTAAGAATAGGTACGATGGCTGTGTTATTGGACTAATAATCCAAAGGTTGTGAGTTGAAATCCCACTGTGGGTGGTTTGAGAATCTGAATCCAGTTTAAAAATAGAAATTAAAAGCTGGTCTCAGTAAAAGTGGCCATGAAGCTGTAGAATTGTTGTAAAAAAAAACCAACTGGTTTTATTCATGTCCCTTTAGGGAAGGAAAGCTGCTGTCCTTACTCAGTCTGGGCCTCTATGTGACTCCAGTCCCACACCAACGTAGTTGACTCCTGACTGCCCTCTGAAGGAGCGGAGCGAGCAAGTCAGTACTATCCAACCACAGTGGTTCAAGAAGGGAGCCCATCAGCATACTCTCTGGGCGACTGGAGACTGACCATGCAAGCAGCCCGGCCCCTGGTGGCCACATCCCAAGAGTGAACTTTTACAAATCACAGACGCTTGCAAACTCAGAAGCCTGTGCTGTCTGTGGGATCTTGCTGTGCACAAATTGGCTGCCACATTTCCTGCACTGCAACGGCGATGACACTTCAAAAAGTGCTTCGACACCTCCTGAGGTTGTGACAGGCGTTATAGAAATGCAAATCTTTCGTTCTCACAGATAAGACTTCCCTTCCCGAACACACTCCCTGTCAGATCACTTGTGGCTGCAAGAAATTCCTCACTATTTATATCACTGCTGCAAGCCTGACCAATCCCACATCACCTTTGATAATAATCGCTTCACACTTCCCCAGTGGTTTAACAGCTACTTAACTAAATATATCTGTCACCCAACACTGGCCAGGACTGAACCATGCATGCTCCATTACACAGTGATCCTAGCAGCACCCAAAGTCTCATTGAATTTGCTATCATGCTGTGTCCTTGGCCTGCCTGAGGTGAATAGCCCCACTCTCCAAACAATCCCCTGTCCCGGGGCTGTGATTCAGCAGCACAGGGATCCTGACTGGAAGCAAATGGCCAGCTTTCCCTGGGTAGCAGACACTGATCCGCAGAATGAGGAGACATCTCCCTGACTGGACCTCGGTGAATGGAATCCCTTCCTGCTGTTGATGTTGACAGGATTCTTGGACATGGCTGGACTGCTACATGGAAATTCCCAATGGCATCCAATACCTGTAGGAAAGAGGCACTCCAAAGAGACTCATGGATATCTGTCTCTCTCTGTGTCTCTGTCTCTATCTCTCTTTCTCACTCCCTCTATCTCTCTCTCTGTCTCTCTCTCTCTGTCTCTCTCTTTCTATCTCTCTCTGAGTCTCCCTCTCTCTGTCTCCCTCTATCTGTCTCACACTCTCTGTCTCGCACTCTCTGCCTCGCACTCTCTGTCTCGATTTGTGTCTTGATTTCTCTCTCTCTCTCCCTCTCTCTGTCTGCCTCTCTCCCTTCCCCTCTCTGTCTCTCTCTCTCTGTCTCTCCCTTTCTCTGTCTCTCTCTCTCTCTGTCTCTCCCTCTCTCTCTCCCTCTCTCCGTCTCCCACTGTTTACTTCACTAGATCCTTTTTGAGTGAGCAGAGAATCCCTCAGTTGTGTAACACTCTGATGACCAATGTGACTGCTGGAATGCACGAAAGGGAGTTAGTGTCACTGCAGACAACACAGTGTCCTGGGTGGAGGGAGGCTGCCCGTCAGGTTACAAAGCTGGCACATCTTTATCTGTGTTGTGAAGAATCACAGGCTTGTCAGACAGTGGCAGTCTGTTCTGCTGTGGCAGATACCTGTTGTTTTAACTGCCTGCGTGAAGCCAGACTCTGCTGGACCCAGTCCTCTTTCCCTTTTACGACCGATGGCTCCAGTCAAAGCTCCAAATCAAAATATACAATTCTGATTGTGGTGGGAAAATGCACTGTTAATTCAATCCTGTTGCTCCACAGATCGTCTAATATATCATTTAAAACTTTCCTAATTAAAGAAAGACCCAGCCAAATTGTACCATCTATTAACCCCCAAATGAAGCTAACCAAACCAGGTGTTTTTAAATCAATAAATTAACTCTTTAATTAGAAAAACTAAATTCTTAAACACTATGAGATATAAACAACATTTAAAATAGGAAAAAAATTAGAGTCCTTGCAAATTAACAGTCCAATGTTGCTAGAAGTCCTCACAGATGTTGCTTGAAGTCCTCACAGATGTTGCTTGAAGTTCTCACAATTGCTCGATGGGGGAAAAAAGTTCTTCCACAGTAGAACAGTCCATCGTCTAACTCCAGCAGTAGGTGATGCTTTCCTTCTCCAGCGAATTTCAAAAATTAATGACTTGCAAACACTGTCAATAGAATCAATCTGACGGTAGAGTTTTTGATGGATAAAACATTGTCACAACTTCGCTTCCTTCAGTTTAAATTACCAGAGATCTCTGTTTTGGTTTGACTTTTTTAGAATTTTGAGAGATAATAATTAAACAGACTAAAATCCTATTTCTTCAGTTGAAATGGCTGAGAGCTCTTTTTTCAGGTGCTAAACACAACAGCTGTCTGTTTGTGTGTGTCTTCTGTATCTGTGTTTTGTTAACACAAACTGTCTTCAACTAAAAAGCCAGTTCAAAATTGAATTGTAACAAATGTATCGCTTAATACTCACTCCCAGTGGCTGTATCTATGGTAACGAGAATGCACCCTTTGAATCACAGTCTCCAAATAGTTGTTTCTAAGGCAACAAAAATGCACATTCCTATAACTCCTGAGGCTTGCTGGTTCTTAAAGCAATACTGATCCTTCGCAAGGCTTAAAGGCAAACCGCATATTCCCAGAAAAAAAAACTACAAGACCATGATATCTCTACCCCTAGCGGAATGAAACGCCATTCCTGAAATGCGTTTCACTACAATGGGTAAAAAAATACGAATTGAACAAATGCTAACTTTTTTTTCATGCATTTACAGATATACACATTTGTTCAAAAAAAATGTGTTTAGACTACAACAACAAGTTCCACCAGAATACTGACCACTCAGAGAAGTTTCTCGAGTACCCCTTAACGTAGGTGTCATCACTCAACACTGAAAAACCCTGTCCGATGTAACAGAAGCTGATTTTTTCTTACCCTGGGGTGTCAAAGGAATTTGACAGTATCCTTCCAACACATCGGTCTCTTTCAGATACATTGTGTTGCCCACTCTGTCCATACAGTCCTTTAAATGAGAATTTGGGTAGGAGTCTGCCTTCTTTACCACAGTGACTTTTCTAGAGTCAATGCAAGTTTGAGCCATCCCACAAGGTTTAGTCATCAAGACCATCTGTGAATTCCAGCTGTCCTGACTAGGTTTATCTAAGCTGCCCTTCAGCGTGCATTGTACCTCTGCTTCCACTTGGGCTTGTCTGTCTGGACCTAAGCAACAAGGATGTTGTTCAAAAGGAATGGCTCCCCCTACACCCACATCATGTGTGGCTAAGGTTGAATATCCTGGCTTATTCCTACAAACTTTTTGAAACGTGAAAACCCTGGTTAGGACTTCACACTGTTTTGCCTCTAAGTATAAAAGCCTATTGTTTAATTTTCCTAGCCATTCTGCATTTGCTGATTAGATAGTTGGAGGTTCAATCTGATCATTTCCTCGGCCTACTTCTGCCTCATCTTCACTATCCTTTTCCTTCTCCACAGTCCCAATTACCTGACATACCTGTACTGGCTTATCCTCCTCCCTGCGGTAATATTGTTTGAACAAATTAATGCGACCCAACCGGTTCTTCTTCCGGTGATCGAGGTGTCAATCAATTAATCTACTTTACCCACTCTTTTGATCACTTTATATGGGCCACTGAACCATGCTTTCACTGGTTTTCCTGTGACGGTAACAACACTAACTCCTCATCCCCTGGTTTTGTGGTAGGTTGTGGTTTCCCCACCATTTGACAGGTGCGGCATGCCCTACAAAATGGTCTCACATCCTTTGTAAAACCTAGCCAGTAATAATGTTTGCTTATGTGTGATTTGGTCTTCCAAATTCCCTATGTCCTGAAAAGGGAATGTCATGTGCTAACCTTAATAATCCTTGGCGATATTTAGGTGGTACCACTATCTGTCCAGTCTTCATCGGCAGGTCTGTGAGGCAGTCTCCATTTCCTCCTCTAAACCCCGTTTGCCATATAATAGCCTTCCGGAACTCCTTTCACCTCAGCTTCTGGCAGAGCCATCTGTGCTATTTGGTAGATCTCTGGATCAGCTTCTTGTGCTGCAATGATAGATGATCTGTTAAACATCTCATTTGGATTATCCAAATCCTCAAATAAGGTTTCAGATGTCTGATTATCTATTTGTAGTGCCCCTTTTACCTCCGACAATGGATCCTGTTTAGCCATTGCTCGGGTAACTACACATGCAGGAAATATTAGAGTCATAGAGAGATACAGCACTGAAACAGGCCCTTCGGCCCACCAGGTCTGTGCCGACCATCAACCATCCATTTATACTAATCCTACATTAATCCCATATTCCCTACCACATCGCCTCCTACATTAATCCTATATTCCCTACCACCTACCTACACTAGGGGCAATTTATAATGGCCAATTTACCTATCAACCTGCAAGTCTTTGGCACTGGGAGGAAACCGGAGCACCCGGCAGAAACCCACACGGTCACAGTGAGATCTTGCAAACTCCACACAGGCAGTACCCAGAACTGAACCCGGGTCACTGGAGCTGTGAGGTTGCAGTGCTAACCACTGCACCACTGTGCCGCCCCAGGAACTTGCTCCTGTAATTGGTCTGTTTCCTTAATTTCATATGGTTCCTCTGTAACCATAGGAGAAACTGATATTTTTGATCCTGCCAAATCATTTCCTAGGAGTAGATCAATTCCCTTTACTGGTAAACTGAGGACAACACCTACAGTTACTACCCCAGTTATTAAGTCACTCTCTAGACGTACTTTATACAAAGGTACGGATATACACACCCCACCATTTCCATTAACTAAAACTTTAGCATTCAAGGCGCTGTCTGGTGGAAACCTCATATCTTTCCCCAGCAAGAGTGTTTGGGTCGCTCCTGTATCCCTGAGTTTAATGATAGGTTTTCCTGCCTCACTTACAGGATATGGAGTTACTCTCCCATTTGACAAAAAATCATTATATCTCTCAGGTAGTTTATTGTTAACCTCTACACTCCTCTTAGTTTTAGTATCTGATTTCACATTCACAGCTGTTGTTAAAGCTATCGCCAGGTCTGCTATTCTCTCAGTCAGAGTCTTTTCCTCTGCACTAACTTTGCGTACTCCAACAAGTCCTATGGGTTTACCTCACAATTTCCAGCACTCTGAACGAAGATGACCCGTTTTGTTGCAATGATAACACTTTGGCCGGCGAACCTCACTTTTACCCTCAGCACCTTCCTTTCTGACCTGAGGAGGTGATCCTGGGGCATTCCCAGCTGTTCCTTCTTGTCCCCGGCTACTTGCCTTCCTTTCACTCTCCCACTTTTTAATCCTCCTCGGTTTTGTGGGGGTGACGGACAAAATAGGTTGGCTTATTCACAAGCTCAAAATCATCAGCAATCTCTGCTGCTTTCCTAGCTTTCAAAACTTTCAGGTTATCTATATGAGTTCTCACTACTGAAGGAATGGAGTTTTTAAACTTTTCTAAGAGAATTAATTCTCAAAGGTTCTCATATGTGGTTTCTATCTATAATGCCCGAATCCAAAGGTCAAAATTCATTTGCTTCACCCTCTCAAATTCTAAATATGTCTGCCTAGCCAATCTCCGTAAATTCCTAAACTTCTGATGGTAAACTTCAGGAACTAACTCAGCGAGAATAGCCTTTTTTACCATCTCATATTCTGCAGAAGCATGGCGTAAGCTTCATGAGCTCTGCCTACCAGCCTGTCCTACATGAGCAATGTCCAGCTTTCTTTTGGCCATTTCATCTGTTTGGCTGTTTTTTCAAAAGATATGAAAAATGCCTCTATGTTCCTTTCCTCAAACTTTGGAAGAGCCTGTATAAATTTAAACAACTTCTCGCTGGGTCCTGATCTAAATTCAGATTCTTCGTCATCCAAATTTTCCCTGGATTTAAGACTACCCCTTTGTCTTCATTCCATCTCTTTTAATTTAAATTCCCTCTCCTCTTTTACTCTCTCTCTCTGAAGTTCAAGTTTTCTTACTGATATTACTTTTTTTTTCCTTTTCCTTTTCCTCTTTTTCAAATTCAAGTTTTCTTAATTCTTTTTCTGCCTCAGGTTTTTTCATTTCTAACTGAATCCTAGCCAATATCACTGCATCACTCTTGGACCTACTACCTTCTTGTTCCTCGTATTGCCCTTCATCTGTATCATCATCATCTTCTTCTACCAATTCCAGATGTTTGGCTATTATGTCAATTATCTCTGCTTTTTTGGCACCTGATTTCAATTCTAACCCCAATTTTGCTGCCAATTCTTTTAATTTGTTCTTAGTTAAAGTTATCAAGTCACTCAGAGAAACATTGTGCTTTCCCAAAAACTCTGCTGCAACCACTAATGAGAAAACAATGGTATAGACTGTACCTTATTATACAAGAGACCTGGTTCTTTTAATTTCTTTGTAATTGGTGTCAGATTTAGATCCCAACAAACACGTTTCCAATTAAAAAGATCCCAGACTCGACAGCAATTAATCTAATGCCAAAAGCAAGACCCCAGAGGCGAGTAATCACTATTATTCCAAATGTGAGCCCTCCAGATTTGTCTGATTCTGATCCCAGATGTGAGCCACTGAATTAAATATGATTCAACTGCGAGCGAGCCCCCAATTAAGATATGATTCAAATCATGAGAAACCCAATTAATATGTGATTGAAATCTTGAGTGAGCCCCCAATTAATATGTTATTCAAATCCCGGATGAGCTGCCAATAAATATGTTATGACCAACCACTCCAGTCAAAGCACCCAATCAAAATATTTAATTCTGATTGTGGTGGGAGAAACGCACTGTTAATTCAATCCCGTCCCTCCACGGATCACCTAACATATCATTTAAAACTTCCAAATTAAAGAAAGACCCAGCCAAATTGTACCACCTATTAACCCCCGAAAGAGGCTAACCAAACCAGGTGTCTTTAACTCAATAAATTAACTCTTTAATTAGAAGAACTAAATTCTTAAACACTATGAAGATATAAACAACATTTAAAATAGAAAAAAATTAGAATCCTTGCAAATGTACAATTCAATGTTGCTTTAAGTCCTCACAGATGTTGCCTGAAGTCCTCCCAGCCACCTAATGGGGAAAAAAAGTTCTTCCACAGTAGAACAGTCCGTAGTCTAACTCCAGCAGTAGGTGATGCTTTCCTTCTCCAGCGAATTTCAACAATTAACGACTTGCAAACACTTTCAATAGAATCAATCTGACTATAGAGGTTTTGAGGGATAAAAGATTGTCACAGTCTAACTTCCCTTCCTTCAGTTTAAATTACCAGAGATCTCTGTTTTGGCTTGACTTTTTTTTTAGAATTTTGAGAGATAATAATTAAACAGACTAAAATCCTATTCCTTCAGTTTAAATGGTTGAGAGCTCTTTTTTCAGGTGCTAAACACAACAGCTGTCTGTCTGTGTGTGCTCTGTGTCTGTGTTCTGTTAGGACAAACTGTCCTCAACTAAAAAAACAGTTCAAAATTGAATTGTAACAAATGTATCGCTTGTTACTCACTCCCAGTAGCTGTATCTATGGTAATGAGAATGAACCCTTTGAATCACAGTCTCCAAATGGTTGTTTCTAAGGCAACGAAAATGCACCTTCCTTATAACTCCTGAGGCTCGCTGGTTCTTAAAGCAATACTGATCCTTTGCGGGCCTTAAAGGCAAACCGCATATTCCAGGAAAAAAAAACTACAGGACCATGGCACCCTCCATATCCTCATGATCTCAAAACTGGGGGCTAGCGCAATCCCTGTAGGGAAATCCCATAGTCTCGCTGCACGAAACTCCCTTTAAATTATCAGCCGATCTTTACAGACCTTTCGATCCCCACAATCCACAGCTGCTAGGCAGTAGGAGTGACTCCCGGACAATCAGTGCCCGATTGGATGTGACCTTTCACCTTGCCTCCCATGGGGACACGGCCCCCATTTGGCAGAAACTCCCATTACAGTGCCAGGGGCAATTGGCGTGAACACGGGGCAATCTTGACAATTGCCCCTTCACTCTGTACACACACCCTCTCTTTCACACTTACACACACACACACTCTTTCAAACACCCACAAACACATTCTTTCACTGTCACACACATAAACCCTCTCTTTTACACATACGGACAGACATACACACCCTCGCTTTTACACTCATAAACAAACACACACACTCTCTTTCACATACACACCCTCTCACCCTCTCTTTCACACTCACATACACACACACTCTTTCAAACACACACACACACACCCTCTCTTTCACATTCATTCACACAGGCCATCTCTTTCACACACACACATGCTCTCTTTGACACACACACCCTCTCTTTCGCACTCACTCCTCTTTCAAACTTGCACACACACACCCTCTCTTTCACACTCACACAACATCACTTTCACTCACACACACCCTGTCTTTCCAAATCACATAAACAGACCTTCTCTTTCACAGTGACACATACACACCTTCTCTTTCACACTCATCCTCACTTTCATACTCACAGACAGTCACCCATACCCTCTCATTCACATTCACACAAACACACGCCCTCTCTTTCACACTCACACACTCTCTTTCAAACACACACACACACACAGACCATCTCTTTCACACACACATGCTCTCGTTGACACTTCAACACACACCTACTCTCTTTCACACACATGCACACACCCTCTCTTTCACACTCACACACACACCCTCTCTTTCACACACACACACTCACACACACACCTTCTCTTTCACACTCAATCACACTTGCACACGCACACATCCTCTCTTTCACACTCACACACATACCCTCTCTTTCACGCTCACACACACACCCTCTCTTTCACACTCACACACACACCCTTGCTTTCACACTCACACACACACCCTCTCTTTCACAATCAATCACACTCACACACGCACGCACCCTCTGTTTCACACTCACACACACACTCTCTCTTTCACACACACACACACTCTCTTTCACACTCAATCACACTCAAACCCGCACACACCCTCTCTTTCACACTCACACACACACTCTCTCTTTCACACTCACACACACACCCTTGCTTTCACACTCACACACACACCCTCTCTTTCACACTCACACACACGCACACACCCTCTCTTTCACACTCACACACACATCCTCTCTTTCACACACACACACACACACACACACTCTCTTTCACACTCAATCACACTCACACATGCACACACCCTCTCATTCACACTCCATCACACTCACACACGCACACACCCTCTTTTTCACACTCACACACACACCCTCTCTTTCACACTCAATCACACTCACACACGCACACACCCTCTCTTTCACACACACACGCACGCCCTCCCTTTCACACTCAATCACACTCACACACGCACACACCTTCTCTTTCACACTCAATCACACTCACACACGCACACACCCTCTCTTTCACACACACACGCACGCCCTCCCTTTCACACTCAATCACACTTACACACGCACACACCCTCTCTTTCACACTCACACACACACACACACACACACACCCTCTCTTTCACACTCACACACACACCCTCTCTTTCACACACACACAAACACACCCTCTCTTTCACAATCACACTCACACACGCACACACCCTCTCTTTCACACTCAATCACACTCACACACGCACACACCCTCTCTTTCACACTCACACACACACACCCTCCTTTCACACTCACACACACACACCCTCCTTTCACACTCACACACACACAACCTCCCTTTCACACTCACACACACACCCTTGCTTTCACACTCACGCACACACCCTCTCTTTCACAATCAATCACACTCACACACGCACACACCCTCTGTTTCACACTCACACACACACTCTCTCTTTCACACACACACACACACTCTCTTTCACACTCAATCACACTCAAACCCGCACACACCCTCTCTTTCACACTCACACACACCCTCGCTTTCACACTCACACACACACCCTCTCTTTCACACTCACACACACGCACACACCCTCTCTTTCACACTCACACACACGTCCTCTCTTTCACACACACACACACACTCTCTTTCACACTCAATCACACTCACACATGCACACACCCTCTCATTCACACTCAATCACACTCACACACGCACACATCCTCTTTTTCACACTCACACACACACCCTCTCTTTCACACACACACACACACACACCCTCTCTTTCACACTCAATTACACTCACACACGGACACACCTCTTTCACACTCAATCACACTCACACACGCACACACCCTCTCTTTCACACACACACACACGCCCTCCCTTTCACACTCAATCACACTTACACACGCACACACCCTCTCTTTCACACTCACACACACACACACACACACACACCCTCTCTTTCACACTCACACACACACCCTCTCTTTCACACACACACGCACACACCTTCTACTTCACACACAAACAAACACACCCTCTCTTTCACAATCACACTCACACACGCACACACCCTCTCTTTCACACTCAATCACACTCACACACGCACACACCCTCTCTTTCACACTCACACACACACACCCTCCCTTTCACACTCACACACACACAACCTCCCTTTCACACTCACACACACACCCTTGCTTTCACACTCACGCACACACCCTCTCTTTCACAATCAATCACACTCACACACGCACACACCCTCTGTTTCACACTCACACACACACTCTCTCTTTCACACACACACACACACACTCTCTTTCACACTCAATCACACTCAAACCCGCACACACCCTCTCTTTCACACTCACACACACACCCTCTCTTTCACACTCACACCCTTGCTTTCACACTCACACACACACCCTCTCTTTCACACTCACACCACGCACACACCCTCTCTTTCACACTCACACACACATCCTCTCTTTCACACACACACACGCACACACTCTCTTTCACACTCAATTACACTCACACATGCACACACCCTCTCATTCACACTCAATCACACTCACACACGCACACACACTCCTTTTCACACTCACACACACACCCTCTCTTTCACACACACACACACACACCCTCTCTTTCACACTCAATCACACTCACACACGCACACACCCTCTCTTTCACACACACACACACCCCCTCTCTTTCACACTCAATCACACTCACACACACCCTCTCTTTCACACACACACACACACACACACACACACCTTCTCTTTCACACTCACACACACACGCCCTCCTTTTCACACTCAATCACACTTACACATGCACACACCCTCTCTTTCACACTCACACACACACACACACACACACACACCCTCTCTTTCACACTCACACACACACACCCTCTCTTTCACACACACACGCACACAAACACACCCTCTCTTTCACAATCACACACGCACACACCCTCTCTTTCACACTCAATCACACTCACACATGCACACACCCTCCCTTTCACACTCACACACACACAACCTCCCTTTCACACTCACACACACACCCTCTCTTTCACACACACGCACACACCCTCTCTTTCATGCTCACACACGCACACACACCCTCGCTTTCACACTGACACACACGCACACACCCTCTCTTTCACACTCACACACCCTCTCTTTCACACTCACTCATGCACACACACCCTCACTTTCACACTCAATCACACACGCACACACCCTCACTTTCATACTCACACACACACACCGTCACTTTCACACTCACGCACGCACACACCCTCTCTTTCACACTCACACACGCACACACACCCTCGCTTTCACACTCACACACACACACACACACAAACACACCTTCACTTTCACAATCACACTCACACTCACACTCACACACGCACACACCCTCTCTTTCACACTCAATCACACTCACACACGCACACACACCCTCCCTTTCACACTCACACACGCACACACCCTCTCTTTCACACTCACACATGCACACACCCTCTCTTTCACACACACACGCACATGCACCCTCCCTTTCAGACTCACACACACACACACCCTCCCTCTCTTTCACACACACACACACACACACACACACACACACACACACACACACACACACACACCCTCTCTTTCACACTCACATACACACACCCTCCCTTTCACACTCACACACGCACACACCCTCTCTTTCACACTCACACACACACCCTCCCTTTCACACTCACACACGCACACACCCTCTCTTTCACACACACACACCCCCTCTTTCACACTCACACACACACCCTCTCATTCACACACAGACATCCCCGCTCTTTTACACTCACACACATGGACCCTCTCTTTCACAATCACACACACTCCCCCCTTTCACACTCACAAACACACACACCCTGTCTTTCACACACACACAAACCCTCTCTTTCACACAAACACAGACACACCTCTCTTTCACACTCACACGCATACACCCTCCCGTTCACACTCATACACACACATGCTCTTTCACACACTCACGCACAACCTCTCTTTCACACTCACACTCTCTTTCACACACACACACATGTCTTACACACTCACATACAGGCCATCTGTTTCACCCACACACACCCACTCACTTTCACACACACTCAAACACCCCATGTCTTACACATTCACATGCACACACAATCTCTTTCACATTCACACACACGCACCCTTTCTTTCACACTCACACACAACCTTTCTTTCACACTCACACCTTCTCTTTCAAACTTACACACACATGCCCTCTTTCATACACACATACACATGCTCTCTATCACATACACACACCCACGCTCTTTCACAATCACACACACTCTCTTTCATACACACACATGTCTTACAGACTCACACACAGGCCATCTGTTTCACACTTACACACACACCCTCACTTTCACACTTACACACACACCCTCTCTTTCACACACACACACACCCTCCCTTTCACACTCACACACACACCCTCTCTTTCACACACACACACCCGCACACACCCTCTCTTTCTCACTCACACACACACCCTCTCTTTCACACACACACACCCGCACACACCCTCTCTTTCTCACTCACCCTCTCTTTCACACACACACCCCATCTCTTTCACACTCACCCTCTCTTTTACACTCACACACACACCCTCTCTCGAAATGGCTTGACTTGGAGTCAAAGTTAAATATCTGCAGCAAACAAAGTGAATCATTTAGCTGCAGATCCGCATCAAACACTGAATCTCAAAGCATCATTGTAAATTAGTCAGTATTTCGGTTAATGATTCTCTTTCTTTAACAAATGTAAGTTAACAAACATAAATGGAGTTTAATAATTGTTTGATCATTAATTGAAGTTGAAGTGAATGCCAGCTGCACAATTCACTCATTAATCAACATCCCCAGTTGTTTGCTCACGAATCCCGCTCTCCTCCATATAAAATCCAAGATTTTCCTTAAACCCATGCTTTACAATGCTGCTGCAGATTTGCTCTACTCCCCTGACTATATCACTCCTTTGAACATTCTTTTTAAAGATCTGTATTGAATTGTCTACGGTAAACTTGTTAATATCATAATTCCCTTATCAACACTGTGTCGCAGAACTTCAGTTTCTCTTCCTGTTGTTCAGAGTGAGGGACATGAGCACAAGTGAATCGAATGCACATCAGACAGCCTGGGCTGGATTTTCCCATGGATTTCGGGACCCTTAAGTCAGGACCAAATGGGTGTCCCGAGCACACACTTACAGGCAGCAAGACCATCGGTGCAATCTTCCCGAAGGCGGTCTCCGCATTGGATGCTTCCGACCTCACCATATAATTAAGGATGATGGGCGGGTTCTCGATGGCAGAATTATGGCATACAATCTCTAAAACACCTGGAAAAATCCAGGAACACCATGCAATAAAACAGTCACTGTAATACAGTCCAGTATGCAGGGAATCACCAGCTCACTGAGCAATGCCACAGGAGCTCAGTAAGTAATGATTGAATTCCTGCAGCTCCAGTGAATAATATTTTCTGTCTCGGTGTTCAAACATTCACATTTCAATTTGCTTCATCCTCAACCTGGAGGCATTTTAATCCAAGTGCTTAACATTTTGATCTGAACTGAATATAAATAACTTCTTCCAAATTCTGAAAGGACCATTTATAAATTTGGAGATTTAATTCCAGAATGAAAGCCACATAATTTATGAGCCTTTCTCATCTTTACTTTCAGATTGCAGGATTTTTTTTTTTAACGATGGGGACAGTTTTTTGCGTTTACTTTTAAATGTGCAGCAGACTGGGTTGTCCAATTGAGATGATGAACAACGGCAAATTGCATTTATCTAGCGCCTTCGATGTAGTAATACATTCCAAGGTGCTTCACAGGAGCGTTATCAAACAAAATTTAACACTGAGCCACACAGGAGATATCAGGTGACCAACAACTCGATGGTGCAGCGATTAAAATCAGAGATGCTCAAGAGGCTCTGAATAGGAGGAGTGCTGATAACTTGGAGGGTTGGGGGACTGGAGCAGATGACAGTGAGAGGGAGGGGGGAGGCCATGGAGGGATTTGAAAACAAGGATGAGAATTTTAAAATTGCGGTGTTCCTTGACCAGGAGCCAATGTAGGGGTGATGGGTGAACGGGATTTGGTGTGAGTTAGGATACCAGCAGCAGAGTTTTTATCAAGCTCAGGTTTACGGAGGGTGGAACATCCAATCAGATACAATTATTATCAAATTGCTTTTTGCCTGATGTTGTGCTGAGGCAGTGCCTGAGGGTCTGCATGCCAATGCTGCTTGGCATTGCTCAGTATTGTGTGAGGGGTGTTTTGATCATGAGCCAGTTAGAATACGGATGGTCCTCACCTCATAGTCTCAGATGGTCAGGCTGTGTCACAGCAGCAGGTGACTGAGCTGCTGGGTTAGTACCCAGTGGTACAATGGTGGACTTCAGTCATACCACCCGTGCATGGCCCTGGCTCCGAGTGCCTGTTGATTGATGGGTCGTGGTGGAGGGGTGGAAGATCCTGGTGGTCTCAGTCGGAACCCTCAGACTCAAATTTGACCCTCCAAAGCTCTCGGCAGTCACTGTCCACACATCTGTCCAAACCTGACTCGCCTCGTGCCATAAACACCCCACTCCCCTTCCCAAAATACCCCAACCCTTACCAAGATATCCCACCCATCTCAAAACAGCCCCTCGCAAAATGCGCCAACCTCTCTCAAAGTAAATGGCCCCTCCCCCCCCAAAATGCCCCCCAATCCTCTCAAAACTGCAAATTCTTAAAACTAGGGCTGCAAATATAAGAGAGTCAATAATAAACTCAATAAGGATTTGAGAAGAAACTTCTTCACCCAGAGAGTGGTGAGAATGTGGAACTCGCTACCACTGGGAGTGGTTGAGTTGAATAATATCAATGCATTTAAGGGGAAGCTGGATACACAGAGGAGGGAGAAAGGAATAGCGGGATCTGCAGATAGGGATTGATGAAGAGGGTTGGGAGGAGGCTCATGTGGAACAGAAACACCAGCTTGGAGTCATGAACCACACCAGTTGAGCTGAATGTCTGTGGCACAGACTTGTTTAGTTGGATTTTGCCGTGGGATTTGGGACTCCAACATCGGGACCAAATGGGAGTTCTGAGACCCGACTTGCCGCAGTGAGACTGGCTCAGCAATCTCCCGGGGTGGGGGGGGGGGGGGGGTGCAGCTACCTAATTTGCAGCTACCTAATTTGCAATCAAGCTCAGTGGGGAGGCTCTCAATGCTGCCGGCAGGTCTAGAGCTTCATCAGCCATACTGTGGCCAGGATATTGTCTTGGCGACGGGGATCTCGACCACTGGCTAAAGCTCCAGCGAGAGCCCCGGGAGGTCGGCAGCAAGGGCAAGGGGTGGCTTTCAGCTGGCACCGTCCCCCCCCACCCCCCCCCCACCCCTACAATCCCCCCCATTCCTGATGCTGGGTCCCTCAATCAGGCACTGCACTAAGTGCTTTTTGATGAGAGAACCCCACCCCCACCCGGAGCCAGTATGCCAAACCGCACTGGTTTGCTTGATGTTCTCCCCATGCGGCGACAGGCCCACCTGCCGCATGGCTAATTCTGGTGGCAGCAGGATGAGGCCCTTAATTGGGAATTAATTGCCCATCTAAGGGCTTTAATCGGCAGTGGGGTGGGAAGACCGTCCAGGGGCCTTACCGCCCCAGACTTAATTTGGGTGGGGCAGGAAGTTGCAGAGAATCCGCCACAGGGAATGCATAAAATTCCGCTCTGGGTGTGGTGGGCACTGGTGAGGCTAGTTGGAGAATGCAAGGGCACCTCAACATGGAGCGGCCTTTGGAAGAACTGTTGCAGGACCAACAACCCTGTGTTGCGACTGTAACCATGGGAAATCCACTAACACCTAGCAACAGATTGATGACGGTCAGGCCTGTGCCTCAATCCCACTCCACATTCCTCTGCCTCGATCCTCAGCCCGAGACACTCGCTCCTCACTCCCAGGATAGCGTAGGTGAGGAAGTGAATCCAGATCATTCACAGAACATGAGGGAATTGGAGGATTAGGACCTTCCCAGCAGAGATGCAGGAGAAGGATGCCAATGGCTTTAGAATCACAGGACCCATAGACTGTGGTTACTGGGCCAACGAGTATGATGAGTGCGGAATATTGCAGCAATGTGCAGACTCTGAGGCAATGATGTTCAAAGGAAGTGAGGAGGTGAAGCAGGGGTGCAGAAGATGGTGCACTGGGGATGATGCTGGGGTGTGCAGCATGATGGGAGGGGGAGGGGGAGGGGGTGTGGAGACTGAGGGAGGGAGAAGGGAGACCTAGGGAGGGGGAGGTGATGTGCAGCATGGAGGGAAAGGGAGTGGGTGTGGATACTGAGGGGAAGGGGATGGGGAGGGGTTTTGGAGACTGTGGGAGTGGAGAAGGATGTGCAGACTGACAGAGAGGGGGTGTAGAGACTGAGGGAGGGGGATGGGGAGGGGGATGGGGAGGGGTTGTGGAGACTGAGGGGAGGGAAGGGAGATGGGAGCATTGTATGATCGCTTCAAGAGTGATGTCCCTTTAAGAACTCAGTATGATAATGAGCTAAGTGCCAGACTGTAGACATGTGACTAGTAGCCATAGTTAATCTGCAACTGTAACTCCCAAGACAAAGGTTCTGTATATAGTTAGCTCTGTATTGTATATAATAGCTAGCAGTTATTAAATCTGTTTGAGCTCTTCAAGGCACTGGAAACCACATAACTCATTGTGTTACTTAAGACAACACAAAGAACACATGATATGGTGGCAGCTGTGGTGAAAGGACAAGCCATAACCTTGAAGACCATGGGCGAAAACACCCAACCAGTGAAGAAACTTTAAAAAGTACCTGAAAATAAAGAAAGAAATATTGGTCCTAACACTGGAAAACAGTAAAACTTACCTCCAGCTGCAGGAGACAGAGCACTGAACGACAGGCTGCAAATACATTCCTGTGATTGGGTGAGTCACTGTGCCAATGGTCAAGGGATCCTGGTTTTAAAAAAAAGTTTTGAAGTGCTTCAAAAAATTGATTTTTTAAAGGTTCCATAAGAGAGAGAGAAAAAAATGGTGAAAACTTGATTTCTCTCTCAAGTTGATCGAAGTCATGCCATTATGGGAGATGTCCAGAAAAAAAAGTGTGGAAAGCTCCAAACATTGCAGAGCCTCCATTCATGAAGCCAAAGCTGAATAACCCATTAAACCAGTCAACCATTGAAGAAGATAAACTAACTCTGGCAGACATGGCTAAAAAAAGTAAATAAACCACTCAAGCATGAAGAACATAAACAATCTCTAGAAAAAAAGCAAAGGGGAAATCCCTTGAACTGCCTATTGAATGACTGTGTAAACATACAGGCTGAAGTACTGAAAGCAAAATAATCAGAGAACACTGTGAAGCACCTGCTACTCTCTATCAAAGGAGCTAGTCTAAATAAAAGAGAATTTCTTAAAGGGGAAACAGTGCAGAGTTAATAGTACAAGTCTTAAAGCAGCTTTTAAGCCATGAATAGACAAGTCATAATAAATGCAGTGCTGCAGGTGCACACAGAGCTGAACAAAATTAAATACAGAGCAGAAAGCGAATGAAAAGCAGAAGGATGGATATCAAATTTCCCAGCATGAACTGGAAGGCCATTGATATCCTATCCGAGTTCAAACTTTTTAAACAAAGAATGCTTCATAGATCAAGAAGTTGCAGAACCAGAGAAGCCAGCTGTGAAAATATTGATAGCAGTTGGAAATGAGGGGTTATACAGAATCAATATCTCTGAAGAGGACCAGAAAGATCCTGCAAAAATATGGAAATTGCTAGAAGATCAGCTTCAGGTAAGAGTGAATTTTAGAATTCATCGCCTGGAATTGATGTCCTACGGGAAACAGCCAAGGAATCAATAGGTCAATTTGTCAGTAGATGCCGTAATAAGGGCATTGAATACGATTTTTCATAAACTGAGGTGTTGGAGCGAATAATGGACTGGTGTTTGTCTCAACACCTATTGAAGTGTTTCAAAAAGGCCTCTTGGAGATGGCAGGAAATATGAAGCCATTGTAGCTGCACAACAGCATCTGCAAACACTAGGTGCAACTGACAGTATCAACATGATAATCAGGTCGCAAAAAGCAAGCAAGCTGTATAGCAAGAGTGGTCTGTCCCACTCACTGCCACGTTATCCTGCATTTCAAGACCTGTGCAAGGCCTGCATTGCAAAATGACACTGGGCCCACCTATGCAAGAAATCTGGCTCCAAGGACTCAGCCAGAAGTCACTGCAGGACATAAACCAACAGAAGACAGGCACAGCAACATGACAACAACAGCAAGGAGAGCTCTAGAGACCTGCATAAATGCAAGCTGATACATGAAGTCCACAGCGTCATCAACCCAAGTCTCAGAGTGGAGCGATTCTCAGCCAGAAAATCATCAGGCCTTTCATATTGTGAACCTGACACATCGTGTTGATGAAGTCAAGCAACTGGAAGCTTTTGCTACTTCAGTATAATGTGCCCAATGAAAGTTGGCAAACACATACTCAGGGCTAAGACTGACATGGGAGCTAGTGCAAATATCCTACCAGTCTGAATCCTGAAGGATATGGACTGGGGTCATTGGAAATTAATGATACAACCAACAACTGCAAAGTTAACTGCATACAATGGGTCACCCATCTCTTGCCGTGGCACACTAACAATGCAATGCTACTATGGCAAGTCGGCATGGAAACTACAAATATTTTATCTGGGAGACATGAACAGACTAACAGTGGCAGGACTACCAGTGTTTACGGACCTCAACATTGTAACTATCCACGCGATCACCAAGGTACCCATTACAACAGAAAAGACCAAGGGTACCCGCATTGAGTCAGTCCATGAACTACAACAAATTTACCTGGACAAGTGCGAAGCCAGAGGAAATTTCAAAGACAATGCCGTACTGCACCTCAGAGAGGATGCAATTCCGTCAATCAACCCCCCTGGAAAGTGCAGAGTGCACATACATGAAAAGCATAAGTACGAGTTGGATGACATGGAACGGAATGGCATCATCCGTCGTGTGCATCATCATACAGACTGGGCAGGTCAATTACGTGCGTACTGAAGAAGGATGGAGCAATCAGGGTGTGTCCAGATCTGCAGCACCTAAACCTCTCCCTAAAGAGAATCCCCCACAAGATTCCAACACTAGAGGAATTGAATCCCAAGTTCACAGGAGCCAAATTCTTCTCCAAGTTGGATGCTAAACATGGATATTGGTCGGTACATCTAGCTAAGGAATCTCAGGAAGCCACCACCTTCAGGACACCATTTGGAAGATATTGCTTCTGGAGACTACCCTTCGGCTTATCTGTCAGTCAAGATCTGTTTCAGCAGCAACAGAATTATAGAAAATCTGCCTGCATGTATATGCATTGCTGATGACATTGCAGTAATGGACAAAACCAAAGAAGAACATGATCAAAATCTTCATTCACTGATGGCAGTGGCTCGTCATGAAGAGCTCGTTTTTAACAGCAAGAAGTGCCAGGTGAATGTAAGTCTTTGGCTCCATCTATTCAGGTTGCGGAATCCATCCTGACCCAAAGTCAAAGATGTAAGACATATGCCTACCTCACAAGACAAAGAAGATCTACAGAGATGTCTTGGATTTTTCAACTTCTTGGCACCATACATTCCAAATTTTTCTGACAAAGCATCATCAGTGAGAGAGCTCTTAAAGAAAGACATATTATTTGTATGGCAGGAGGACAATCAGCAGATGCTTGAGTCTCTCAAACAAGCATTGTCAGCAGAAACTTGTACCCTACAGTACTATGATCCAAGGAAGATGACAATCCTGGAAGTTGATGCCTCACAGAAAGAGCTAGGAGCGAGCATCCTGCAGGATGGCAAACCAACTGCATATGGATCTTAATGTTTACCCTCAGCACAATCCAATTATTCAAACATAGCATGTGAAACACTTGCTCTGGTGTTTGGGATTCACATCTACCTGTTAGGAAACTGATCACAAACCAGTGGAGTTGATCTGGCACAAACCATTGACAAATGTACCACCTCGACTACAGCGATTCTTAGTGAAAATGTAGGGTACGACTTCGACATCTGCTACAAAATGGGTACCTAAATAATCATCTTGAATATGCTGAGCAGATTGTGAAATGCAAACATGAATGAAGAAGTTCCACTGGATCTATAAGCGGACAGCATGGACATCGAGGTGGAAGATCGGCTTAACATCAATTTATTGCAATTTGGTCAGCACAAAATGTCACCAAACTACAATCAGAAACAGCAAGTGACCCACAACTGAAGGCACTGTGGAGAGTCATCATAGAAGGATGGCCTGACACAGTGAAAGAGGTGCCAGAAACCCTCAGATGCTTTTGGCCTTATGGAAATGAACTCGGTATCTCGAGAGGTGTCACCCTCAAAGCAAAACAAGTGATTGTGCCCAAAGCACTCCAACAGCACATCTTGTCACAACTTCACCAAGGCCATATAGATAAAGAGTGAATGAGACGATTGGCACGAGACACTGTTTATTGGCCAGGGATCAACGGTCACATTAAACGTTTAGTGAGGATGTACAAGGCATTCCAGATACACCAGTCACAACAATGGAAAGAACCTCTACATCTTCACAAGATTCTGTCAGTCCCTGACCTATTTTCCATTAATGGAGACGACTTTATCTTAGTCACTGATTATTTCTCCAAATTTCTATTTGCCAGACAGGTAAAAGACACTTTCAAGTGCAGTTGTCGCAGACAGATTGAGTATCATATTCAGTCTGTTCGGTGCACCTGAAGAAATTATTTCTGACAATGGGCCATAGTATACAGGCAAACATTTCAGGGATATGTGTGCCATGGGGCCTAAACCATGTGACGTCCTCACCACATTACCCTAGGTCTAATGGTCTCACCGAGCGAATGGTTCTCACAGTCAAAGCAATTATCCTAAAGTGTAGGTCAACAAAACAAGATTTTCATGTTGCCATGTTACATCTCAGAGCTACACCTATGGATATGGGCTTATCATCACCAGCAGAGATCATGTTTGGCAGACAAGTGCAAACGATTCTGCCAAGCCATCATCTGTCCAAATTTTCCAAGATGCAGGAGACACAGCTTGAAAAACTTGAGAATGAAGATGGTGCATGACTGACATGCAGGGTTGGAACTACCTCAGCTACACTTAGGACAAAAGGTCAGGGTCATATTCCCCACAATGAGACCATGGTTACCCACAGAGGTTTCCAAAGTATGCAGTGAGCCTAGGTCTTACGCGGTTACAACATCTAATGCAGCAGTGATGAGGAGGAACCGAAGCCAATTAAGAGAATTGTGCAATACTCCAATTGCGCACAGCGGACTCGAAAGAACACATTCCAATGTTGAGGGTGCGATGGAACAACAGGACAACAACCAACACATTGACAACATGTCTGCAGACCCAAAACAGCCAAGGGTGGAATCCACATCCCCAGAAGGTTATACCATAACCAGATCTGGAAGAGTTGTCAAAACCACCAAAACAATATATGGACTCTTAAGCTTCTGCATGTGTAAATTTCATAATCTCCATACCTGTGTAAATAATTTTGCTGTTATCCAATGTTTTTTGTTTTTACTTATAGTATAAGAAAAGAAAGGGGATGTTGTATGATTGCTTCAAGAGTGATGTCCCTTTAAGAACTCAGTATGCTAATGATTTAAGTGCCAGGCTGTCGTCATGTAACTAGAAGCCATTGTCACTCTGCAACTGTATCTCCCCAGACAAAGGTCTGTACATAGTTTGCTCTGTAGTGCAAAATAGTTAGCTGTTAATAAACCTGTTTGAGATCTTCAAGGAATTGGAATCCACATAACTCATTGTGTTACTTAAGGCAACACAAAGAACACATGACAGGGAAGGGGTGTGGAGACTGAGGGAGGGGGTGGGGGTTTGCAGACTGAGGAAACGGGAGGGGGTGTGAAGACTGAGGGAGGGGGTGTTCAGACTGAGGGGCTGGGAGGGGGTGTGAAGAGTGAAGGAGCAGGAGGGGGATGGGTAGGGGTTATGGAGACTGAGGGAGGGTGGTGGGCGTGCAGAGTGAAGGAGGGGGAGTGAGTGTGGATACTGAGGGAGGGGAAGGGGAAGGAGTGTGGCTACTGAGGGAGGGGGAGGGGGTTGGAAACTAAGGGAGGAATTGCTGAACTCATCTATAAAAATGAAGAATAAAATATTGCATGGTGTCATCTTGATTAAGGCCTGATAATTATCTGGAAGAAATGTAGAATGTAGCCCCTTCAAAGGTGGTCTCAAAATGCATCATCTCTCTTGTCAGACCAGCTTCCTGCCCCAACCAATCTCCTACACAACACATCAATACGCACTCACTGATGATGTGTGCTACACTCTGTACAATTCTCTAAACCTGCATTGCATACCTGTATTGTACTCACTCTGAATTACACAAGGAGAAGACATCACCTTGAGCAATGAGTTTCTCCAATACAATCCTCACTAAAGGAACAACGATATTACAAAGGACAGGACATTAACAGTGGCAAATGGATCTGCCAGAATGCTTTTTAAACCAGGCAGCTTCTAAGGGTTTTTGATGATTACGAATTATCAAATCTACAATTAAGATTTATCAAAAATATTTAAAGTGGCCATCACCGATAATCTATTCCAATGAAGCTAAAAATTATTCCCACAGTAATGTTTATTTGAAAAATGTGTGCCATTGTTGAGGCCAGACAGTGTAATGTTGTTTGCTGGATTAGATGTTCGCAGTGGGTCTGTAAATGAACCAGGAGAGTCTGAAACCACAGCACTGCTGGGAACTCACCCCACAGAACAGGTTGGAGCTACTGACTATTCCTGCTTGGAGCATGAAATTGTTCAAATGGCACAATTTCTCCAGTAAAGGAATCATTCAATCATAGAATCACACTGCTCAGAAAGAGGCCATTTGGCCCATCATGCTTGTGCTGCCTCTTTGAAAGAGCTAACCAATTAATCTCACACCCCACTACTCTAACCCTTAGCCCTGCAAATTTTTCCCCTTCAAGTATTTATCCAATTTCTTTTTGAAAGTTAGTATTGAATCTGCTTTGCTGCTCGTTCAGGCAGCGCATTCCAGATCAAAATAATTGTCTGTGTAGAAAACATACTCCTCATTTTCCCTTTGGTTCTTTTGCCAATTATCTTAACTCAGTGTCCCTCTGGTGACTGATCCTCCTGCCACTGGAAACAGTTTCTCTTTATTTACATAATCACAACCCTTCATAATTATGAACGTCTCTATTCAATCTCCCCTAAAAACTCTCTGCTCTAAGGAGAACAATCCCAGACGCTCCGGTATCTCCACATGAACATGTTCCTCACCCCGACTTAAACTTCCAGCAGACACTGGCTCTTCTTGAACTATCGGGTCCATGGGTTTATGCAGCTGTTCCACCAAAACCTCCCGAGATGTTGATGGGGTGATGGGGTGTCACTGGGTTGTTGTTGGGGTGTCACTGGGATGTTGATGGGGTGATGGGGTGTCACTGGGTTGTTGTTGGGGTGTCACTGGGATGTTGATGGGGTGATGGGGTGTCACTGGGATGTTGTTGGGGTGTCACTGGGATGTTGATGGGGTGATGGGGTGTCACTGGGATGTTGATGGGGTGTCACTGGGATGTTGATGGGGTGATGGGGTGTCACTGGGTTGTTGTTGGGGTGATGGGGTGTCACTGGGTTGTTGTTGGGGTGTCACTGGGATGTTGATGGGGTGATGGGGTGTCACTGGGTTGTTGTTGGGGTGTCACTGGGATGTTGATGGGGTGTCACTGGGATGTTGATGGGGTGTCACTGGGTTGTTGTTGGGGTGTCACTGGGATGTTGTTGGGGTGTCACTGGGATGTTGATGGGGCGTCACTGGGATGTTGATGGGGGTGTCACAGGGATCTTGATGGGGTGTCACTGGGATCTTGATAGGGCGTCACTGGGATGTTGATGGGGCGTCACTGGGATGTTGATGGGGGTGTCACAGGGATCTTGATGGGGTGTCACTGGGATCTTGATAGGGCGTCACTGGGATGTTGATGGGGTGTCACTGGGATGTTGATGGGATGTCACTGGGATGTTGATGGGGTGTCACTGGGATGTTGATGGGGTGTCACTGGGTTGTTGATGGGGTGTCACTGGGTTGTTGTTGGGGTGTCACTGGGATGTTGATGGGGATGTCACTGGGATGTTGATGGGGTGTCACTGGGATGTTGATGGGGGTGTCACAGGGATCTTGATGGGGTGTCACTGGGATCTTGATAGGGCGTCACTGGGATGTTGATGGGGCGTCACTGGGATGTTGATGGGGGTGTCACAGGGATCTTGATGGGGTGTCACTGGGATCTTGATAGGGCGTCACTGGGATGTTGATGGGGTGTAACTGGGATCTTGATAGGGCGTCACTGGGATGTTGATGGGGTGTCACTGGGATGTTGATGGGATGTCACTGGGATGTTGATGGGGTGTCACTGGGATGTTGATGGGGTGTCACTGGGTTGTTGATGGGGTGTCACTGGGTTGTTGTTGGGGTGTCACTGGGATGTTGATGGGGATGTCACTGGGATGTTGATGGGGTGTCACTGGGATGTTGATGGGGTGTCACTGGGTTGTTGTTGGGGTGTCACTGGGATGTTGATGGGGATGTCACTGGGATGTTGATGGGGCGTCACTGGGATGTTGATGGGGATGTCACTGGGATGTTGGTGGAGGTGTCACTGGGATGTTGATGGAGGTGTCACTGGGATGTTGATGGGGCGTCACTGGGATGTTGATGGGGCGTCACTGGGATGTTGATGGGGATGTCACTGGGATGTTGATGGAGGTGTCACTGGGATGTTGATGGGGTGATGGGGTGTCACTGGGTTGTTGTTGGGGTGTCACTGGGATGTTGATGGGGATGTCACTGGGATGTTGATGGAGGTGTCACTGGGATGTTGATGGGGCGTCACTGGGATGTTGATGGGGGTGTCACTGGGATGTTGATGGGGTGTCACTGGGATGTTGATGGGGTGTCACTAGGGTGTTGAGGGGGTGTCACTAGGATGTTGATGGGGTGTCACTGGGATGTTGATGGGGTGTCACTGGGATGTTGATGGGGTGTCACTAGGGTGTTGAGGGGGTGTCACTAGGATGTTGATGGGGGTGTCACTGGGATGTTGATGGGGTGTCACTGGGATGTTGATGGGGTGTCACTAGGGTGTTGATGGGGTGTCAGTGGGATGTTAATGCGGTGTCACTGGGATGTTGATGGGGTGTCAGTGGGATGTTAATGCGGTGTCACTGGGATGTTGATGGGGTGTCAGTGGGATGTTAATGCGGTGTCACTAGGGTGTTGATTGGGTGTCAGTGGGATGTTAATGCGGTGTCACTGGGATGTTGATGGGATGTCACTGGGTTGTTGTTGGGGTGTCACTGGGATGTTGATGGGGATGTCACTGGGATGTTGATGGGGTGATGAGGTGTCACTGGGTTGTTGTTGGGGTGTCACTGGGATGTTGATGGGGTGTCACTGGGATGTTGATGGGGATGTCACTGGGATGTTGATGGGGTGTCACTGGGTTGTTGTTGGGGTGTCACTGGGATGTTGATGGGGATGTCACTGGGATGTTGATGGGGTGTCACTGGGTTGTTGTTGGGGTGTCACTGGGATGTTGATGGAGGTGTCACTAGGGTGTTGAGGGGGTATCACTGGGATGTTGATGGAGGTGTCACTGGGGTGTTGAGGGGGTGTCACTAGGATGTTGATGGGGGTGTCACTGGGATGTTGATGGGGCGTCACTGGGATGTTGATGGGGGTGTCACTAGGGTGTTGATGGCGATGTCACTTTGATGTTGATGGGATGTCACTGGGATGTTGATGGGGTGTCACTAGGGTGTTGATGGCGATGTCACTTTGATGTTGATGGGATGTCACTGGGGTGTTGATGGGGGTGTCACTGGGATGTTGATGGGGCGTCACTGGGATGTTGATGGGGGTGTCACTAGGGTGTTGATGGCGATGTCACTTTGATGTTGATGGGATGTCACTGGGGTGTTGATGGGGCGTCACTGGGATGTTGATGGCGATGTCACTTTGATGTTGATGGGGTGTCACTAGGGTGTTGAGGGGGTGTCACTAGGATGTTGATGGGGTGTCACTAGGGTGTTGAGGGGGTGTCACTAGGATGTTGAGGGGGTGTCACTAGGATGTTGATGGGGTGTCACTGGGATGTTGATGGGATGTCACTGGGATGTTGATGGGGTGTCACTAGGGTGTTGAGGGGGTGTCACTAGGATGTTGATGGGGTGTCACTAGGGTGTTGATGGGATGTCACTGGGATGTTGATGGGATGTCACTAGGATGTTGATGGGGTGTCACTAGGATGTTGATGGGGTGTCACTAGGGTGTTGAGGGGGTGTCACTAGGATGTTGAGGGGGTGTCACTAGGATGTTGATGGGATGTCACTGGGATGTTGATGGGATGTCACTGGGATGTTGATGGGGTGTCACTAGGGTGTTGAGGGGGTGTCACTAGGATGTTGATGGGGTGTCACTAGGGTGTTGATGGGATGTCACTGGGATGTTGATGGGATGTCACTGGGATGTTGATGGGGTGTCACTAGGGTGTTGAGGGGGTGTCACTAGGATGTTGATGGGGTGTCACTAGGGTGTTGATGGGATGTCATTGGGATGTTAATGCGGTGTCACTGGGATGTTGATGGGGTGTCACTGGGATGTTGATGGGATGTCACTGGGGTGTTGATGGGATGTCACTGGGGTGTTGATGGGGTGTCACTGGGATGTTGATGGGATGTCACTGGGATGTTGATGGGGTGTCACTGGGATGTTGATGGGATGTCACTGGGGTGTTGATGGGATGTCACTGGGGTGTTGATGGGATGTCACTGGGATGTTGATGGGATGTCACTGGGATGTTGATGGGATGTCACTGGGATGTTGATGGGATGTCACTGGGGTGTTGATGGGGTGTCACTGGGATGTTGATGGGATGTCACTGGGGTGTTGATGGGATGTCACTGGGATGTTGATGGGGGTGTCACTGGGATGTTGATGGGGTGTCACTGGGATGTTGATGGGGTGTCACTAGGATGTTGATGGGGTGTCACTGGGATGTTGATGGGATGTCACTGGGGTGTTGATGGGGGTGTCACTGGGATGTTGATGGGGTGTCACTGGGATGTTGATGGGGTGTCACTGGGATGTTGATGGGGGTGTCACTGGGATGTTGATGGGGGTGTCACTGGGATGTTGATGGGGTGTCACTGGGATGTTGATGGGATGTCACTGGGATGTTGATGGGGGTGTCACTGGGATGTTGATGGGATGTCACTGGGATGTTGATGGGGTGTCACTAGGATGTTGATGGGGTGTCACTGGGATGTTGATGGGATGTCACTGGGATGTTGATGGGGTGTCACTGGGATGTTGATGGGGTGTCACTGGGGTGTTGATGGGGTGTCACTGGGATGTTGATGGGGTGTCACTAGGATGTTGATGGGGTGTCACTGGGATGTTGATGGGATGTCACTGGGATGTTGATGGGGGTGTCACTGGGATGTTGATGGGATGTCACTGGGATGTTGATGGGGTGTCACTGGGGTGTTGATGGGGTGTCACTGGGAAGTTGATCGGGTGTCACTGGGATGTTGATGGGATGTCACTGGGGTGTTGATGGGGTGTCACTGGGATGTTGATGGGGTGTCACTAGGATGTTGATGGGGTGTCACTGGGATGTTGATGGGGTGTCACTGGGATGTTGATGGGGATGTCACTGGGATGTTGATGGGGTGTCACTGGGATGTTGATGGAGGTGTCACTGTGGTGTTGATGGGGCGTCACTGGGATGTTGATGGAGGTGTCACTGGGGTGTTGATGGGGCGTCACTGGGATGTTGATGGGGATGTCACTGGGGTGTTGATGGGGTGTTACTGGGATGTTGATGGAGGTGTCACTGGGGTGTTGATGGAGGTGTCACTGGGGTGTTGATGGGGCGTCACTGGGATGTTGATGGGGATGTCACTGGGGTGTTGATGGGGTGTTACTGGGATGTTGATGGAGGTGTCACTGGGGTGTTGATGGGGCGTCACTGGGATGTTGATGGCGATGTCACTTTGATGTTGATGGGATGTCACTAGGGTGTTGAGGGGGTGTCATTGGGATGTTAATGCGGTGTCACTGGGATGTTGATGGGGTGTCACTGGGATGTTGATGGGGTGTCACTGGGATGTTGATCGGGTGTCACTGGGATGTTGATGGGATGTCACTGGGGTGTTGATGGGGTGTCACTGGGATGTTGATCGGGTGTCACTGGGATGTTGATGGGATGTCACTGGGGTGTTGATGGGGTGTCACTGGGATGTTGATGGGGTGTCACTGGGATGTTGATGGGGGTGTCACTGGGATGTTGATGGGGTGTCACTGGGATGTTGATGGGGTGTCACTGGGATGTTGATGGGATGTCACTGGGATGTTGATGGGGTGTCACTGGGATGTTGATGGGATGTCACTGGGATGTTGATGGGGGTGTCACTGGGGTGTTGATGGGGTGTCATTAGGATGTTGATGGGGGTGTCACTGGGATGTTGATGGGATGTCACTGGGATGTTGATGGGGTGTCACTGGGGTGTTGATGGGGTGTCACTGGGATGTTGATCGGGTGTCACTGGGATGTTGATGGGATGTCACTGGGGTGTTGATGGGGTGTCACTGGGATGTTGATGGGATGTCACTGGGATGTTGATGGGGTGTCACTAGGATGTTGATGGGGTGTCACTGGGATGTTGATGGGATGTCACTGGGGTGTTGATGGGGGTGTCACTGGGATGTTGATGGGGTGTCACTGGGATGTTGATGGGGTGTCACTGGGATGTTGATGGGGTGTCACTAGGATGTTGATGGGGTGTCACTGGGATGTTGATGGGATGTCACTGGGGTGTTGATGGGGGTGTCACTGGGATGTTGATGGGGGTGTCACTGGGATGTTGATGGGGTGTCACTGGGATGTTGATGGGGGTGTCACTGGGATGTTGATGGGGTGTCACTGGGATGTTGATGGGGTGTCACTAGGATGTTGATGGGGTGTCACTGGGATGTTGATGGGATGTCACTGGGGTGTTGATGGGGGTGTCACTGGGATGTTGATGGGGTGTCACTGTGATGTTGATGGGGGTGTCACTGGGATGTTGATGGGGGTGTCACTGGGATGTTGATGGGGTGTCACTGGGATGTTGATGGGATGTCACTGGGATGTTGATGGGGGTGTCACTGGGATGTTGATGGGATGTCACTGGGATGTTGATGGGGTGTCACTAGGATGTTGATGGGGTGTCACTGGGATGTTGATGGGATGTCACTGGGATGTTGATGGGGTGTCACTGGGATGTTGATGGGGTGTCACTGGGGTGTTGATGGGGTGTCACTGGGATGTTGATGGGGTGTCACTAGGATGTTGATGGGGTGTCACTGGGATGTTGATGGGATGTCACTGGGATGTTGATGGGGGTGTCACTGGGATGTTGATGGGATGTCACTGGGATGTTGATGGGGTGTCACTGGGGTGTTGATGGGGTGTCACTGGGATGTTGATGGGGTGTCACTGGGATGTTGATGGGGTGTCACTGGGATGTTGATGGGGTGTCACTGGGATGTTGATGGGGATGTCACTGGGATGTTGATGGGGTGTCACTGGGATGTTGATGGAGGTGTCACTGTGGTGTTGATGGGGCGTCACTGGGATGTTGATGGAGGTGTCACTGGGGTGTTGATGGGGCGTCACTGGGATGTTGATGGGGATGTCACTGGGGTGTTGATGGGGTGTTACTGGGATGTTGATGGAGGTGTCACTGGGGTGTTGATGGAGGTGTCACTGGGGTGTTGATGGGGCGTCACTGGGATGTTGATGGGGATGTCACTGGGATGTTGATGGAGGTGTCACTAGGATGTTGATGGGGTGTCACTGGGATGTTGATGGGGTGTCACTGGGATGTTGATGGGGTGTCACTGGGATGTTGATGGGGTGTCACTGGGATGTTGATGGGGATGTCACTGGGATGTTGATGGGGTGTCACTGGGATGTTGATGGAGGTGTCACTGTGGAGTTGATGGGGCGTCACTGGGATGTTGATGGAGGTGTCACTGGGGTGTTGATGGGGCGTCACTGGGATGTTGATGGGGATGTCACTGGGGTGTTGATGGGGTGTTACTGGGATGTTGATGGAGGTGTCACTGGGGTGTTGATGGAGGTGTCACTGGGGTGTTGATGGGGCGTCACTGGGATGTTGATGGGGATGTCACTGGGGTGTTGATGGGGTGTTACTGGGATGTTGATGGAGGTGTCACTGGGGTGTTGATGGCGATGTCACTTTGATGTTGATGGGATGTCACTAGGGTGTTGATGGGGCGTCACTGGGATGTTGATGGCGATGTCACTTTGATGTTGATGGGGTGTCACTAGGGTGTTGAGGGGGCGTCACTGGGATGTTGATGGGATGTCACTGGGATGTTGATGGGATGTCACTGGGGTGTTGATGGGGTGTCACTGGGATGTTGATCGGGTGTCACTGGGATGTTGATGGGATGTCACTGGGGTGTTGATGGGGTGTCACTGGGATGTTGATGGGGTGTCACTGGGATGTTGATGGGGGTGTCACTGGGATGTTGATGGGGTGTCACTGGGATGTTGATGGGATGTCACTGGGATGTTGATGGGGTGTCACTGGGATGTTGATGGGATGTCACTGGGATGTTGATGGGGGTGTCACTGGGGTGTTGATGGGGTGTCATTAGGATGTTGATGGGGGTGTCACTGGGATGTTGATGGGATGTCACTGGGATGTTGATGGGGTGTCACTGGGGTGTTGATGGGGTGTCACTGGGATGTTGATCGGGTGTCACTGGGATGTTGATGGGATGTCACTGGGGTGTTGATGGGGTGTCACTGGGATGTTGATGGGGTGTCACTGGGATGTTGATGGGGTGTCACTGGGATGTTGATGGGGATGTCACTGGGATGTTGATGGAGGTGTCACTGTGGTGTTGATGGGGCGTCACTGGGATGTTGATGGAGGTGTCACTGGGATGTTGATGGAGGTGTCACTGTGGTGTTGATGGGGCGTCACTGGGATGTTGATGGAGGTGTCACTGGGGTGTTGATGGGGTGTCACTGGGATGTTGATGGAGGTGTCACTGTGGTGTTGATGGGGCGTCACTGGGATGTTGATGGAGGTGTCACTGGGGTGTTGATGGGGCGTCACTGGGATGTTGATGGGGATGTCACTGGGGTGTTGATGGGGTGTTACTGGGATGTTGATGGAGGTGTCACTGGGGTGTTGATGGAGGTGTCACTGGGGTGTTGATGGGGCGTCACTGGGATGTTGATGGGGATGTCACTGGGGTGTTGATGGGGTGTTACTGGGATGTTGATGGAGGTGTCACTGGGGTGTTGATGGAGGTGTCACTGGGGTGTTGATGGGGCGTCACTGGGATGTTGATGGCGATGTCACTTTGATGTTGATGGGATGTCACTCGGGTGTTGATGGGGCGTCACTGGGATGTTGATGGCGATGTCACTTTGATGTTGATGGGGTGTCACTAGGGTGTTGAGGGGGTGTCACTAGGATGTTGATGGGGTGTCACTAGGGTGTTGATGGGGTGTCATTGGGATGTTAATGCGGTGTCACTGGGATGTTGATGGGGTGTCACTGGGATGTTGATGGGGTGTCACTGGGATGTTGATCGGGTGTCACTGGGATGTTGATGGGATGTCACTGGGGTGTTGATGGGGTGTCACTGGGATGTTGATCGGGTGTCACTGGGATGTTGATGGGATGTCACTGGGGTGTTGATGGGGTGTCACTGGGATGTTGATGGGGTGTCACTGGGATGTTGATGGGGGTGTCACTGGGATGTTGATGGGGTGTCACTGGGATGTTGATGGGGTGTCACTGGGATGTTGATGGGATGTCACTGGGATGTTGATGGGGTGTCACTGGGATGTTGATGGGATGTCACTGGGATGTTGATGGAGGTGTCACTGGGGTGTTGATGGGGTGTCATTAGGATGTTGATGGGGGTGTCACTGGGATGTTGATGGGATGTCACTGGGATGTTGATGGGGTGTCACTGGGGTGTTGATGGGGTGTCACTGGGATGTTGATCGGGTGTCACTGGGATGTTGATGGGATGTCACTGGGGTGTTGATGGGGTGTCACTGGGATGTTGATGGGGTGTCACTAGGATGTTGATGGGGTGTCACTGGGATGTTGATGGGGTGTCACTGGGATGTTGCTGAAGTGTCACTGGGATGTTGATGGAGGTGTCACTGGGATGTTGATGGGATGTCACTGGGATGTTGATGGGGTGTCACTGGGATGTTGATGGGATGTCACTGGGATGTTGATGGGGGTGTCACTGGGATGTTGATGGGATGTCATTGGGATGTTGATGGGGGTGTCACTGGGATGTTGATGGGATGTCACTGGGATGTTGATGGGGTGTCACTGGGGTGTTGATGGGGTGTCACTGGGATGTTGATCGGGTGTCACTGGGATGTTGATGGGATGTCACTGGGGTGTTGATGGGGTGTCACTGGGATGTTGATGGGGTGTCACTGGGATGTTGCTGAAGTGTCACTGGGATGTTGATGGGGTGTCACTGGGATGTTGATGGGGTGTCTCTAGGATGTTGATGGGGTGTCACTGGGATGTTGATGAAATGTCACTGGGATGTTGATGGGGTGTCACTGGGATGTTGATGGGGTGTCACTGGGATGTTGCTGAAGTGTCACTGGGATGTTGATGGGGTGTCACTGGGATGTTGATGGGGTGTCACTGGGATGTTGCTGAAGTGTCACTGGGATGTTGATGGGGTGTCACTGGGATGTTGATGGGGTGTCACTGGGATGTTGCTGAAGTGTCACTGGGATGTTGATGGGGTGTCACTGGGATGTTGCTGAAGTGTCACTGGGATGTTGATGGGGTGTCACTGGGATGTTGATGGGGTGTCATTGGGATGTTGCTGAAGTGTCACTGGGATGTTGATGGGGTGTCACTGGGATGTTGATGGGTTTTCACTGGGATGTTGCTGCAGTGTCACTGGGATGTTGATGGGGTGTTACTGGGATGTTGATGGGATGTCACTGGGACGTTGATGGGGTGTCACTGGGATGTTGATGGGGTGTCACTAGGGTGTTGATGGGGTGTAACTGGGATATTGATGGGGTGTCACTGGGATGTTGATGGGGTGTCACTGGGATGTTGATGGGATGTCACTGGGATGTTGTTGGGATGTCACTGGGATGTTGATGGGGTGTCATTGGGATGTTGATGGGGTGTCACTGGGATGTTGATGGGGTGTCACTGGGATGTTGATGGGGTGTCACTAGGATGTTGATGGGGTGTCACTAGGGTGTTGATGGGGTGTCACTGGGATGTTGCTGAAGTGTCACTGGGATGTTGATGGGGTGTCACTGGGATGTTGCTGAAGTGTCACTGGGATGTTGATGGAGTGTCAGTGGGATGTTGCTGAAGTGTCACTGGGATGTTGATGGGGTGTCAGTGGGATGTTGATGGGGTGTCACTAGGATGTTGATGGGGTGTCACTAGGGTGTTGAGGGGGTGTCACTAGGATGTTGATGGGGTGTCACTAGGGTGTTGATGGGGTGTCACTGGGATGTTGCTGAAGTGTCGCTGGGATGTTGATGGGGTGTCACTGGGATGTTGCTGAAGTGTCACTGGGATGTTGATGGAGTGTCAGTGGGATGTTGCTGAAGTGTCACTGGGATGTTGATGGGGTGTCAGTGGGATGTTGATGGGGTGTCACTGGGATGTTGATGGGGTGTCACTAGGATGTTGATGGGGTGTCACTGGGATGTTGCTGAAGTGTCACTGGGATGTTGATGGGGTGTCAGTGGGATGTTGATGGGGTGTCACTGGGATGTTGATGGGGTGTCACTAGGATGTTGATGGGGTGTCACTGGGATGTTGCTGAAGTGTCACTGGGATGTTGATGGGTTGTCAGTGGGATGTTGATGGGGTGTCACTAGGATGTTGATGGGGTGTCACTGGGATGTTGCTGAAGTGTCACTGGGATGTTGATGGGGTGTCACTAGGATGTTGATGGGGTGTCACTGGGATGTTGCTGAAGTGTCACTGGGATGTTGATGGGGTGTCAGTGGGATGTTGATGGGGTGTCACTAGGATGTTGATGGGGTGTCACTAGGGTGTTGATGGGGTGTCACTGGGATGTTGCTGAAGTGTCACTGGGATGTTGATGGAGTGTCAGTGGGATGTTGATGGGGTGTCACTAGGATGTTGATGGGGTGTCACGAGGGTGTTGATGGGGTGTCACTGGGATGTTGATGGGGTGTCTCTGGGATGTTGATGGGGTGTCACTAGGGTGTTGATGGGGTGTCACTGGGATGTTGATGGGGTGTCACTGGGTTGTTTTGGGGTGTCACTGGGATGTTGATCGGGTGTCACTGGGATGTTGATGGAGGTGTCACTGGGATGTTGATGGGGTGTCACTGGGATGTTGATGGGTGTCACTGGGCTGTTGCTGGGGTGTCACTGGGATGTTGATGGAGGTGTCACTGGGTTGTTGTTGGGGTGTCACTGGGATGTTGATGGGGTCTCACTGGGATGTTGATGGAGTGTCAGTGGGATGTTGATGGGGTGTCACTAGGATGTTGATGGGGTGTCACTAGGGTGTTGATGGGGTGTCACTGGGATGTTGATGGGGTGTCACTGGGTTGTTTTTGGGGTGTCACTGGGATGTTAATGGGGTGTCACTGGGATGTTGATGGAGGTGTCACTGGGATGTTGATGGGGTATCACTGGGATGTTGATGGAGGTGTCACTGGGATGTTGATGGAGGTGTCACTGGGATGTTGATGGGGTGTCACTGGGTTGTTGTTGGGGTGTCACTGCATTGTTGATGGGGTGTCACTGGGTTGTTGTTGGGGTGTCACTGGGATGTTGATGGAGGTGTCACTGGGATGTTGATGGGGTGTCACTGGGTTGTTGTTGGGGTGTCACTGGGATGTTGATGGAGGTGTCACTGGGATGTTGATGGGGTGTCACTGGGTTGTTGTTGGGGTGTCACTGGGTTGTTGTTGGGGTGTCACTGGGATGTTGATGGGGTGTCACTGGGATGTTGATGGGGTGTCAGTGGGATGTTGATGGGGTGTCACTAGAATGTTGATGGGGTGTCACGAGGGTGTTGATGGGGTGTCACTGGGATGTTGATGGGGTGTCACTGGGATGTTGATGGGGTGTCACTGGGTTGTTTTTGGGGTGTCACTGGGATGTTGATGGGGTGTCACTGGGATGTTGATGGAGGTGTCACTGGGATGTTGATCGGTGTCACTGGGATGTTGATGGAGGTGTCACTGGGATGTTGATGGGGTGTCACTGGGATGTTGATGGGGTATCACTGGGATGTTGATAGGTGTCACTGGGATGTTGATGGAGGTGTCACTGGGATGTTGATGGGGTGTCACTGGGATGTTGATGGGGTATCACTGGGATGTTGATCGGTGTCACTGGGATGTTGATGGAGGTGTCACTGGGATGTTGATGGGGTGTCACTGGGTTGTTGTTGGGGTGTCACTGGGATGTTGATGGGGTGTCACTGGGTTGTTGTTGGGGTGTCACTGGGATGTTGATGGAGGTGTCACTGGGATGTTGATGGGGTGTCACTAGGATGTTGATGGGGTGTCACTAGGGTGTTGATGGGGTGTCACTGGGATGTTGATGGGGTGTCACTGGGTTGTTTTTGGGGTGTCACTGGGATGTTAATGGGGTGTCACTGGGATGTTGATGGAGGTGTCACTGGGATGTTGATGGGGTATCACTGGGATGTTGATGGAGGTGTCACTGGGATGTTGATGGAGGTGTCACTGGGATGTTGATGGGGTGTCACTGGGATGTTGATGGAGGTGTCACTGGGTTGTTGTTGGGGTGTCACTGGGATGTTGATGGAGGTGTCACTGGGATGTTGATGGGGTGTCACTGGGTTGTTGTTGGGGTGTCACTGGGGTGTTGTTGGGGTGTCACTGGGATGTTGATGGGGTGTCACTGGGATGTTGATGGGGGTGTCACTGGGATGTTGATGGGGTGTCACTGGGTTGTTGTTGGGGTGTCACTGGGGTGTTGTTGGGGTGTCACTGGGATGTTGATGGGGTGTTACTGGGATGTTGATGGGGTGTCACTGGGTTGTTGATGGGGTGTCACTGGGTTGTTGTTGGGGTGTCACTGGGATGTTGATGGGGTGTCACTGGGTTGTTGTTGGGGTGTCACTGGGATGTTGATGGAGGTGTCACTGGGATGTTGATGGGGTGTCACTGGGTTGTTGTTGGGGTGTCACTGGGATGTTGATGGGGGTGTCACTGGGATGTTGATGGGGGTGTCACTGGGATGTTGATGGGTGTCACTGGGCTGTGTCTGGGGTGTCACTGGGATGTTGATGGAGGTGTCACTGGGTTGTTGTTGGGGTTTCACTGGGATGTTGATGGGGTCTCACTGGGATGTTGATGGAGTGTCAGTGGGATGTTGATGGGGTGTCACTAGGATGTTGATGGGGTGTCACTAGGGTGTTGATGGGGTGTCACTGGGATGTTGATGGGGTGTCACTGGGTTGTTTTTGGGGTGTCACTGGGATGTTAATGGGGTGTCACTGGGATGTTGATGGAGGTGTCACTGGGATGTTGATGGGGTATCACTGGGATGTTGATGGAGGTGTCACTGGGATGTTGATGGAGGTGTCACTGGGATGTTGATGGGGTGTCACTGGGTTGTTGTTGGGGTGTCACTGCATTGTTGATGGGGTGTCACTGGGTTGTTGTTGGGGTGTCACTGGGATGTTGATGGAGGTGTCACTGGGATGTTGATGGGGTGTCACTGGGTTGTTGTTGGGGTGTCACTGGGATGTTGATGGAGGTGTCACTGGGATGTTGATGGGGTGTCACTGGGTTGTTGTTGGGGTGTCACTGGGTTGTTGTTGGGGTGTCACTGGGATGTTGATGGGGTGTCACTGGGATGTTGATGGGGTGTCACTAGGATGTTGATGGGGTGTCACTAGGGTGTTGATGGGGTGTCACTGGGATGTTGATGGGGTGTCACTGGGATGTTGATGGGGTGTCACTGGGTTGTTTTTGGGGTGTCACGGGGATGTTGATGGGGTGTCACTGGGATGTTGATGGAGGTGTCACTGGGATGTTGATCGGTGTCACTGGGATGTTGATGGAGGTGTCACTGGGATGTTGATGGGGTGTCACTGGGATGTTGATGGGGTATCACTGGGATGTTGATAGGTGTCACTGGGATGTTGATGGAGGTGTCACTGGGATGTTGATGGGGTGTCACTGGGATGTTGATGGGGTATCACTGGGATGTTGATCGGTGTCACTGGGATGTTGATGGAGGTGTCACTGGGATGTTGATGGGGTGTCACTGGGTTGTTGTTGGGGTGTCACTGGGATGTTGATGGGGTGTCACTGGGTTGTTGTTGGGGTGTCACTGGGATGTTGATGGAGGTGTCACTGGGATGTTGATGGGGTGTCACTGGGTTGTTGTTGGGGTGTCACTGGGATGTTGATGGAGGTGTCACTGGGATGTTGATGGGGTGTCACTGGGTTGTTGTTGGGGTGTCACTGGGGTGTTGTTGGGGTGTCACTGGGATGTTGATGGGGGTGTCACTGGGATGTTGATGGGGGTCGGTGTCACTGGGATGTTGATGGGGTGTCACTGGGTTGTTGTTGGGGTGTCACTGGGGTGTTGTTGGGGTGTCACTGGGATGTTGATGGGGTGTTACTGGGATGTTGATGGGGTGTCACTGGGTTGTTGATGGGGTGTCACTCGGATGTTGATGGGGTGTCACTAGCATGTTGATATGTGCGTTCCTTCAACACTATGGAGTTGTCACTGGGATACCCCTGTGTCTCCAGCACAAGGGGCAGTCGGACTCTTTAAACCCTAATAAGCTGAGTCCAAAGTCTTCAATGGAAGCCTACTTAGACCCATAAATGGCGACTGATACACAGTGCACTGGGGCAATTTGTTGCGGCTCCCTCTACTGGTAGCTGCAGCTTCATAGGGCACTCATGGGGCCCAACCCTACATTGGAGGCCTGTGTGCTGAGTGAGATCAGGCCTAGCAACTCCTGAAGGTGCAATCAGAGGAGGGGAAGTGGCCTGGGAAAGGGAATTGACCTAGATATCCCCCAGCACCCGATAAATGGGTATCAGCATCGGCTCCCTTTAGAAATGAGGGCCAAAGGTGTCAGCAAATCATTTCTCTGGTAAGGGGGAGGGTTGAAGCTGGGCAACACTCTCCAGATTGTCAGCAAGAGAGTCTTGCATTTGTGTAGCACCTTTCATGGCCTCAGGACATCCCAAAGAACCTTACAGCCAATTAAGTTATTTTGAAGTGAGGTCACTGTTATAATGTAAGAAACGCTGCTAGCCAATTCACACACAGCAAGATCCCATAAACAGCAATGTGATAATGACCAGATAATCTGTTTCAGTGATGTTGGTTGAGGGATAAATATTGTCCTGGACACTGGGGAGAACTCCCCTGCTCTTCTTCAGAATAGTGCCATGGGATCTTTTACATCCATGCCAAACGGCTGCACTGAGAGTATCAGCCTGGATTTTTGTGCTCAAATCTCTGAAGTCAGACTCAGAGGAGAGAGTGCTACCAAACTGAGCCACAGCACCGCCAGGCAAACAGCTACCCAAGAGGAGCCCTTTGGGTGCAGATGCCCACTGACCCCCTGCTTACCAGGTGCCCGATCCCTGACTCTGGAGGCAAGCGAGCAGAGCTGGTGGGTTCAATCCCAGCTTATCCTCCAGGATATCCTGCAGAGTGTGTTCCGGACTGAGGACTTCAGTTCACTGCTGCAGAGTGTGTGTGTGTTCAACCAATCCCATTAGTAGATGGGCAGAGTGCTCTGGGTGATAACTGAATTAAGAGGTTGCCTGACAGGGTAATGAAGAAATGGACCTCTTTGCATGGAACCTTGATAAATGGTTGATTCAGGTGTTTTCAATAATCACAATAAGCACAAGAGTAAAAAGTATTTTAGGTTGAAGTATAATACATTATTAAACCATTAAATGCTGCCTATAGAGGAGCACTGTACACAGCGCTATCAATAATGTTCTGTCCAAGTCTAGACTCATAGAATTACTCATACCCTTATTCTATTTAATAAAAATCAAAGCAAGACGCATAAAAAATCTCATTACAATTTAACAGGGTTACTGCAGCCCATGAGAACCACAAGTTTAATTTTCATAAGAGCATCCATTCTTCAATTATGTCAACAATGGAATATAAATGGCAAATTTAATGCTAACAATATCTCTCAGTGCATATTGACAGGTAGAAACCATTCTGCCGAGTAAATGTGAGATACGTCATGAGAAAACTGGTACAGCAAATTCACCAGCATTTCTTGGTTTAAGGTGCCAGGATTTTGCCACCGTTGTTTAATTGTCTGACAAACTTCTGCTCTTACTATTTAATTCTTCAACTGCCAACTGCCCTTTGAGGAGTGCTTTGTCTTTTTAAACAAGACAGAGTTGGGTTTCTTTACTTGTTCATTGTTGAGTGCAGTACGATTGTTAACCGATTTTATAAATGTATGTAATATTAACACAATGGTTACAAAAGGAGAACCAAAAGATGCTTTATCAATACAGTAACAGTAAGAGGAGAACTAATGAAAGAGTGGGGCCCATAAAAGACCAAAAAGATAAACTATTTGTGGAGGCGGAAGATGTGGGTATGGTTCTTGATGAATATTTAGTGTCCGTCTTCACAAAAGAGGGGGATGATGCAGACATTGTAGTTAGGGAGGAGGGGTGTGAAATATTGGATGTGATAAACATAGGGAGAGAGAAAGTATCAAGGGGATTAGCATCCTTGAAATTGGATAAATCACCAGGGCCGGATGAAATGTACCCCAGGTTATTATAAGAAGCCAGGGAGGAAATAGCGGAAGGTCTGACCATCATTTTCCGATTCTCACTGGATACAGGTGTGGTGCCAGATGATTGGAGGTCTGCTAACAATGTTCTTCTTTGGCCTCCTTATCTCGAGAGACAATGGGTAAGCGCCTGGAGGTAGTCAGTGGTGTGTGGAGCAGCGCCTGGAGTGGCTATAAAGGCCAATTCTAGAGTGACAGGCTCTTCCACAGGTGCTGCAGAAAAATTTGTTTGTCGGGGCTGTTACACAGTTGGCTCTCCCCTTGCGCTTTTGTCTTTTTGCCTGCCAACTGCTAAGTCTCTTCGACTCGCCACACTTTAGCCCCGCCTTTATGACTGCCCGCCAGTACCTTTGTACCTTTGCTTAAAAAGGGCGCGAAAGATAGACCAAATAATTACAGGCCAATCAGTCTAACCTCGGTAGTGGGAAATTATTGGAATCAATTCTGAGAGGCAAGATAAACTGTCACTTAGAAAGGCATAGGTTAATCAAGAATAGTCAGCATGGATTTGTTAAGGGAAGGTCGTGTCTTACTAACTTGATTGAATTGTTTGAGGAGGTAACAAGGAGGATTGATGAGGGTAGTGCAGTTGATGTGGCCTACATGGATTTTAGCAAGGCTTTTGACATACTCGCACATGGCAGACTGCTTAAAAAATAAAAGCCCATGGGATCCAGGGGAATGTAGCAACCTGGATAGAAAATTGGCTCAGTGGCAGGAAACAAAGGGTAATTGTTGATAGGTGTATTTGCAGCTGGAAAGCTGTGTCCAGTGGGGTTCTACAGGGCTCAGAACTAGGTCCCCTGCTTTTTGTAGTATATATTAATGATTTGGACATAAATGTAGGGGGAATGATCAAGAAGTTTGCATTTGACACAAGAATTGGCTGTGTGGTTGATAGTGAGGAGGGTAGTTGTAGACTGCAGGAAGATATCAATGAACTGGTCAGATGGGCAGAGAAGTGGAAATTGGAATTTAACCCAGAGAAGTTTGAGGTGATGCATTTGGGGAGGTCAAACAAGACAAAGGAATACACAATAAATGGGAGGATATTGAGAGGTGTAGAGGAAGTGAGGGCCCTTGGAGTGAATGTCCACAGATCCCTGAAGGTAGCAGGACAGGTCGATAAGGTGGTTAAGAAAGCATATGGAATCTTTTCCTTTATTAGCCGAGGCATGGAATATAAGAACAGGGAGGTTATGCTGGAACTATATGAAACATTAGCCAGGCCACAACTTGAGAGAGGGTACAGAGGAGATTTACAAGGATGTTGACAGGACTGGAAAATTACAGCTAGAGGAAAGATTGGATAGGCTGAGGTTGTTCTCCTTGGAACAGAGGAGGCTGAGGGGAGATTTGATTGAGATGTACAAAATTGTGAGGGGCCTGGATAGAGTGGAGGTGAAGGGCCTATTTACCTTAACAGAGAGGTCAGTGACGAGGGGGCATAGATTTAACGTGATTGGTAGAAGGATTAGATAGGCGATGAGGAAAGATTTTTTTCACCCAGAGGGTGGTGGGGAGTCTGGAACTCACTGCCTGAAAGGATGGTAGAGGCAGAAACTCTAATTTCATTTGAAAGGTGCTTGGATGTGCACCTGATGTGCTGTAACCTGCAGGGCTATGGACCAAATGCTGGAAAGTGGGATTAGGCTGGGTGGCTCTTATTTTTCGGTCGGCACAGACACAATGGGCCAAGTGGCATCTTCCTGTGCCATAAACTTTCTCTGAATCTATGATTCTAAAACTTCACCAGAGTGACAGATATGCAAATGTGTTGGACACATTGCAGGGGAAGCTAGGTAAACAGGTGAAAGGGAAAGGAATAGAAGCTTATACTAACAGTGTGAGGTAGAGTGGGAGAAGGCTCGTGTGGAGCATAAACATCAGCATAGACCAGTTGGGCTGAATGGCCTGATTCAGTGCTGTAAATACTATGTAATATTAGAAATTGTTGATGGTTATAAAAAGGCTTAATGATGTTTTCTAATAATAATTAACTGTTTGATATCCCATGGTAACCAGGTTAATTTACAATTTTACCTTTCTACAATATTACATTTTCTAGAACTTGTGGGAATAATAAATCAATCACAATTACCTGTCAATGTTGAAATAAGGAACCCATTGTGATAGACTGAGCTGTTTTGTTGAATCTTTGAGCCTTTCTTTTAGTGAACACAGAGAGCTGTACTCATGTCCTGACTTACAATAACAGGCTGCAGCAATCAGATTAAACCTCAGAGTGACAACACAGAATTTACAACACACACAGTTCCTTGTCCACTGGGCCAACAAGATTCCTCACTAAAATAGTAAGGGGTTGTGTAAATAATCTAGGAACACAGGAACAGGAGGAGGCCATTCAGTCCCTCAAATCTGCTCCAATATTCAAGGAGATCATGACTGATCTGTGACCGGCTCCATATACATGCCTTTGCCCCATATCCCTTCACACCTTTGGTTAACAAAAATACATCAATCTCAATTTTAAAATTAACAATTGACCAAGCAACAATTGCCCCTTGTGGAAGACAGTTCCAAACTTCTGCCACCCTTTGTGTGAAGAAGTGCTTCCTACTTTCACTCCTGAAAGGTCTGGCACTAACTTTTAGACTATGCCCCCTAAGCCTAGACTCTGCAACCAGCAGAAATGGTTTCTCTCTTTGTACCCTATCTGTTCCCCGTAACACCATGAAAACTTTGATCAAATCACCCCTTAACCTTCTAAATTCCAGGGATTACAATCCTACTTTGTGTAATCTCCCCTCGTAATTTAACCCTTGGAGTCCTGGTATCAGTCTGGTAAATCTACTTTGCACTCTCGCCAAGGCCAATATATCCTTCCTAAGGTGTGCTGCCTAGAACTACTCACAGTAATTCCAGGTGTGGTCGAACCAGGGCTTTGTATAGCTTAAGTATAACTTCTACCCCTTTGTATTCTGTTTCTGTCTTCCCAATATTTAATTGGAGGAAAGTTCTGTTTATCCAGTTCCGGATTTTGGATAAGCAGTCTGATAATTTAGCAACAGTAGAGGAGTTGAGAGAGGTAGTGGTGAGGTAGAGCTGAGTGTTGTCAGTATACATTTTTTTTTCATTTGTTTCATAGGATGTGGGCGTTGCTGGCCAGGCCATCAGCGAACATCCCCACTTCTGACCTTATGATTGAAGCAAGGTGAAACAGCTGAAAATGGTTGGGCCCAGGACACTACCCTGAGGAACTCCTGAATGATGTCCTGGAGCTCAGATGACTGACCTCCAACAACCACAACCATCTTCCTTTGCACTTGGTACAATTCCAACCAGTGGAGAGATTTCCCCCTGATTCCCACTGACTCCAGTTTTGCTAGGGCTCCTTGATTCCATTCTCGGTCAAATGCTGCCTTGATGTCAAGGCAGTCACTCTCACCTCTTGAGTTCAGCTCTTTTGTCCATGGCTGTAATGAGGTCAGGAGCTGAGTGGCCCTGGCGGAATCCAAACTGAGCATCACTGAGCAGGTTATTGCTGAGCAAGTGCCGCTTGATAGCACTGTCAACGACACCTTCCATCACTTTACTGATGATTGAGAGTAGACTGATAGGGCGGTAATTGGCCAGCTTGGACTTGTCCTGCTTTTTGTGTACAGGACATATCTGGGCAATTTTCCACATTGCCAGGTAGATTCCAGTGTTGTAGCTGTACTGGAACAGCTTGGCTAGGGGCAAGGCAAGTTCTGGAGCACAGGTCTTCAGCACTATTGCCGGAATGATGTCAGGGCCCATAGCTTTTGCAGTATCCAGTGCCTTCAGTCATTTCTTGTTATCATGTGGAGTGAATCGAATTGGCTGAAGACTGGTATCTATCATGTTGGGAACTTCAGGAGGGGGCCGAGATGGATCATCAACTAGGCACTTCTGGCTGAAGATAGTTGCAAATGTTTCAGCCTTATCTTTCGCACTGATGTGCTGGGCTCCCCCATCATTGAGGATGAGGATATTTGTGGAGCCTCCTCCTCCAGTTAGTTGTTTTATTGTCCACCACCATTCACGACTGGATGTGGCAGGACTGCAGAGCTTAGATCTGATCCGTTGGTTATGGGATTGTTTAGCTCTGTCTATTGCATGCTGCTTATGCTGTTTGGCACGCAAGTAGTCCTGGGTTGTAGCTTCACCAGGTTGACACCTCATTTTGAGGTATGTCTGGTGCTGCTCCTGGCCTGCCCTCCTGCACTCTTCATTGAACCAGGGTTGGTCCTCCTTGATGGTAATGGTAGAGTGGGGGATATGCTGGGCCATGAGGTTACAGATTGTGATTGGGTACAATTTTGCTGCTGCTGATGGACCTCATGGATGCCCAGTTTTGCATTGCTAAATCTGTTTGAAATCTATCCCATTTAGCACGGTGGTAGTGCCACACAGCACGATAGAGGGTATCCTCAATGTGAAGACGGGACTTAATCTACACAAGGACTGTGCGGTGGTCACTCCTACCAATGCTGTCATGGACCGATGCAACTGTGGCAGGCAGATTGGTGAGGACGAGGTCAAGTATGATTTTCCCTCTTGTTGGTTCCCTCACCAACTGCTGCATACCCAGTCTAGCAGCTATGTCCTTTAGGACATGGCTAGCTTGGTCAGTAGTGGTGCTACCGAGCCACTCTTGGTGATGGACATTGACATCCCCCCATCCAGAGTACATTCTGCACCCTTGCCACCCTCAGTGCTTCCTCCAATTGGTGTTCAACATGGGGAAGCACTGACTCATCAGCTGAGGGAGGGGAGCAGTAGGTGGTAATCAGCAAGAGGTTTCCTTGCCCATGTTTGACCTGATGCCAAGAGACTTCATGGGGTCCAGAGTCGACTGCATATCACTGTGCCACGACATATCCGGGGATGGCGATGGCAGTGTCTGGGACATTGTCTGTAACGTATGATTATGTCAGGTTACTGCTTGACTGGTCTGTGGGACAGCTCTCCCAACTTTTGCATAAGCCCCCAGATGTTCAGAAGGAGGACTCTGCAGGGTCGACAGGGATGAGTTTGTCGTTGTCATTTCCGGTGCCTCGGTCGATGCCGGGTGATCCGTCCGGTTTCAGTCCTTATCAACTTTGTAGTGGTTAGGTACAACTGAATGGCTTGCTCAACCATTTCAAGAGTCAGCCACATTGCTGTGAGTCTGGAGTCACATGTAGGCCAGACAGGTAAGGATAGCAGATTTGAATTCAAATTCCACCTTCTGCCATGGTGGTATTTGAACCCATGTGCCCAGAAGAATACCCTGTGTCTCTGGGTTACTAGTCCAGTGATAATACCACTACGCCACTGCCCCCACAAACTAAAAAACTGAAAACTAAAGCTGTGCTTTTGGATGATATCGCTGAGAAGCAGCATGTAGACGAGAAAAAGGAGACAGCCAAGGACAGATTCTTGAGGAAGACCAGAGGTAACAGAGCAGGAGCAGGAAGAGAAGCCATTGCAGGAGATTCTCTGGCTATGATTAGATAGATAAGAATGGAACCAGGTGAGACAGTCCCACCCAGCTGGACAACAGTGGAGAGGCGTTGGAGGAGGATTGTGTGGTCAACCATGTCAAAGGCCGTAGACAGGTCGAGAAGGATAAGGAGGGAGAGTTTACCTTTGTCACAGTCACATGGGATGTCATTTGTGACTTTGATAACAGCTGTTTCGGTACGGTGGCAAGGGTGGAAAACTGATTACAGGGATTTAAACATGGAGTTCCGGGAAAGATGGGAACAGATTTGGGAGGCGACAGCACGTTCAAGGACTTTGGAGAGGAAAGGGAGGTTGGAGATGGGACAGTAGTTTGCAAGGGTGGTGGGGTCAAGGGTTGTTTCTTTTGAGGAGAGGGTGATACCGGCAGATAACGGAGAGAGGGACAGCACCTGAAGAGAGAAAACCGTTAACAATATCAGCTAACATGGGGATCAGGAGGGGATGTTGGGTGATCAGCAGTTTAGTGGGAATAGGATCGAGTGAGCAGGAAGTGGGTCTCATGGACAAAATGAGCTCAGAGAGGGCATATGAGGAGATAGGAGAGAAACAAGAGAACGATGCAAGTTCAGGGCTAGGGCAGGGGGGAGCCTTACAGGAAGTGTGGCCTAGTGGACTAGTGAAAGGGAGGGACGTGGCAGAGCCAGCTAATCACATGGTTTGATCTTCGTGATAAATAAGTCCATGAGCTCCTCGCACTTATTGTTGGAGGTGAGGATGGAGGAGACAGGGAAGAGGGGTTGAAGAGGCTGGTTTACTGTAGAGAGAAGAAGCCGGGGGGCGGTGGGGGGGGGTTATCTTTGCATTCCAGGATGATATAACAACATTTTACTGCAACCATTCCCTGCTGACATACAAATCAGTTGTCAGAAAATAATTTTTCACAGAACTATGCACATTTGATATGAGATAGATTAAAACCAGCACAGAGAAAACAATTTGTAATATTAGAGACTGAAGATGCTGGGATTGAGTAGAGAAGGTTGAGTGAAGATTTAATAGAGGCGTTAAAATTATGAGAGGTTTTGACAGAGTAAATAAGGAGAAACTGTTTCCACTGGCAAGACAGGTCAGTAACAAAAGCTCACAAATTTAAGAGAATTGGCAAAAGAGCCAGAAGGGAGTTGAGAATATTTTACACAGTGAGTTGTTGTGATCTGGAATGCGATGCCTGAAAGGTGGTGGAAGCAGATTCAATAGTAACTTTCAAAGAAAGTTGGATAAATACTTGGAGGAGAAAATTTGCAGGGCAATGGGGAGACATAGGGGGGAGTGGAGAATAATTGGATAGATCTTTCAATGAGTTGGCACAGGCACGATGGGCAAGATGGAGAGAGAGATAACGTTTCAGATCCGCAAACTTTCACCAGAACACTCTCTCTCCACAGGGACTGCCTGACCTGCTGCGTATTTCTAGCATTTTCTTTTACTTCAGATTTCCAGCATCCGCAGAATTTCACCTTTGTAATATTTTAGTGATGTTGATAGAGGGATAAATATCGGCCCGACGTCAGTGAAAATCCCCCCTGCTCATCTTCAAAATAGTCGCCATTTGATCTTTTACATCCACCTGATATCTCATCTAATAGACAGCAACTTCAATAGTGCCGCGCTCCCTCAGTACTGACCTCCGACAGTGCAGCACTCCCTCAGTACTGACCTCCGACAGTGCAGCACTCCCTCAGTACTGACCTCCGACAGTGCAGCACTCCCTCAGTACTGACCTCCGACAGTGCAGCACTCCCTCAGTACTGACCTTCCGACAGTGCAGCGCCCCCTCAGTACTGGCCCTCCAACAGTGCAGCACTCCCTCAGTACTGACCTTCCGACAGTGCAGCGCTTCCTCAGTACTGGCCCTCTGACAGTGCAGCACTCCCTCAGTACTGACCTTCCGACAGTGCAGGGCCCCCTCAGTACTGGCCCTCCAACAGTGCAGCACTCCCTCAGTACTGACCTTCCGACAGTGCAGCGCTTCCTCAGTACTGGCCCTCTGACAGTGCAGCGCTTCCTCAGTACTGACCGTCCGACAGTGCAGCGCTCCCTCAGTACTGACCCTCTGACAGGGCAGCACTCCCTCAGTACTGACCTTCCGACAGTGCAGGGCCCCCTCAGTACTGGCCCTCCAACAGTGCAGCACTCCCTCAGTACTGACCTTCCGACAGTGCAGCGCTTCCTCAGTACTGGCCCTCTGACAGTGCAGCGCTTCCTCAGTACTGACCGTCCGACAGTGCAGCACTCCCTCAGTACTGACCTTCCGACAGTGCAGCAATCCCTCAGTACTGGCCCTCTGACAGTGCAGCGCTTCCTCAGTACTGACCGTCCGACAGTGCAGCGCTCCGTCAGTACTGGCCCTCTGACAGTGCAGCGCTTCCTCAGTACTGACCGTCCGACAGTGCAGCGCTCCCTCACTACTGACCCTCTGACAGTGCTGTGCTCCCTCAGTACTGCCCCTCTGCCAGTGCAGCGCTCCCTCAGCACTGCCCGTCCAACAGTGCAGCGTCCCCTCAGTACTGCCCCTCTGACAGTGCAGCATTGTCTCAGTACTGCCTCTCTGACAGTGCAGTGCTCCCTCAGTACTGCCCCCTGACAGTGCAGCATTCCCTCAGTACTGCCCCTCTGACAGTGCAGCACTCCCTAAGTACTGCCCCTCTGCCAGTGCAGCACTCCCTCAGCACTGCCTTTCTGACAGTGCAGTGCTCCCTCAGTACTGCCTCTCTGACAGTGCAGTGCTCCCTCAGTACTGCCCCTCTGCCAGTGCAACACTCCCTCAGCACTGCCTTTCTGACAGTGCTCCCTCAGTACTGCCTTTCTTGACAGTGCAGTGCTCCCTCAGTACTGTGCCTCCAAATCTTGCAGCATACCCTTCGTACTGCCCCTTTGACAGTGCAGCACTCCCTCAGTGCTGATCCTCCAACAGTGCAGCACTCCCTCAGTACTGCATTGGGAGTGTCAGCTTAGATTTTGAATTCAAGTATTGGAGTGGGATTTGAAATCAGAACTCCTTGAGTCAGAGGCAAGAGTGCTACCTACTGAGCTACAGCAGGGCCAAGGCAGGACGAATGTTGAACATTTCTGGTTGCATTCAAGTGGGATGATTTGGGTGGAAAGCTGAGAGTGTAGTGTCAATCATAGAACAGCAGTAGAAAAGAGGGGGGATGGAGCAAGAGCTGAAATCTGTTTGGTTGATATTAAGGAATAGGAACTGTATTAGCTGTATCATTTTGGCAATAGGGGGAAAGGGATCGAGGAGCAGATTCTTAAGAACCTAGAGAAAGAATACGAGAATAACAGAGCCGTAATAACGCAGGATGAATTATTCACATAAAGATGGGAACAGGGGGGAAGAAAGGGAGGAGTTTCTACAACACATCCAGGACTGATTTCAGTAAGTAGGTTTTCTGAAGGAAAGAGATTGTGCTGGATCTAGTTCCTGGAATAGGGCGGTTTGGCAGAGTGAGATTCTGAGAACATCCAGGACACAGCCCAGGACATAATTAGGTTGAAATTGGAAAGGAGAGGGAAAGGTCGAAGATAAAAGGTATTTGATTGGATAAAAGCCAATTACAACAAGATGACAAGGGAACTTGCCCAGATAAAATGGAAAGAAAAATTGCCAAATGAGACAGTGCACAATGAGAATTGTTCAAACAGGAGATGGTTAGAGTAAAAACCAAACACACCACCAGTAAATGAAGCGAGTACTGAGTTTCGAATTAAAGAGAGACTTTAGCAAGATGAAAATACAAAAAATCAAGTAAAATTTATAAAATATAGAAGGAAAACAAACAAGATTGGATTGAATGATAGCATAATGCAGAAAGATTGGCATAAAGTGGAATATTACAGGATTTTATTGAAAAGTGAAAGAATAGTTAAAGAATGGGTGGACATGAAGAAAGATCAAAAAGTAAATCTTTTTTGGGAGGATGAAGGATTACTGAAGATACTGAACAAGTGCTTTGTCTGTTTTCGCACAAATGTCTGGCAGTAGAATTGAAAGGGGAACAATGCTTGGAAGTGGAGCATTTCAATGGGATAAGGAAAGAATGCTTAAAATAACTGGTGAAAATCAGAGTGGAAAAGTCACCTGGCCCTGATGGCTGAATCCAGCAAGATGGAGGGAAGTCAGAGCGGGGATAGCTGTGGCTGTGAGCACAAACTTTCAAACACTCTTAGTTGTGTCAGAGGACTGGAGGGCTTGCTGATGCTACACCTCTGTTCAAAAAGAGAGAAAGAGATAAGCCAGGTAAATACAGACCAATCAGCCGAAGATCAGTGTTGGGGAAGACGCTAGGGACCATACGTGGGATAAAATTAACACTCGCCTTATAAGACCCAGGTTAATCAAGGGCAACAAGCATGGGTTTGCAAAAAGCATTTTTATAGAGTGCCACATGGGACGCTTGTCAATGAAATTAAGGCATGCAGTATTAAAGGGAGTGGGTTTCATGGACATATAGATAGTTAAAGGACAGATAATAGAGAATAATGCCTAATTGATGGTTTTTGCACTGGAGTGATATAAACATTAATACCTCCTAGGGTTCAGTGTTAGGACTATTGCTCTTCTCAATATGTAAATGATCTGGACCAATATCAGAATTTGCAGACAACATTGAAATTGGCAGTATGGTTAATGGTGAGGAGGATCATAAATGACTTCAGGTTAGCAGATTGGATCAATCGATAGGGGATGAAATTTAATGCAGAGAAATGAGAGGCAACACATTTTGGGAGGAGGAATTAGGAGAGGATATGTCCACTAAATAACAACATTTTAAAAACAGTAGAGCAGCAGAGAGACTTGGCAATTTAGGTACACACATCTTTAGGAGTGGGAAGGAAAGTGAATTGATAAAGCTGGTTAAAATAAATCCTAAGTTTTATAAGTAAGGGAGTGGAATATAGAGGTAACGCTAAACCCATACAAATCATTGGTTTGACCACAGTTAGAACATTGGGCCAATTATCTTGACCTTGCCGCAGGAACATAAGAGCACAAGAAATAGGAGCAGGAGTAGGCCTATCAAGCCTGTTCCGTCATTCAATATGATCATGGTTGATCTTAAGATTCAACTCCACTTTCCCACCTGCTTGCCATATCCCTTGATTCTCTGAGACACCAAAATCTATCTATCCCAGCCTTAAATGTATTCAGTGATGGAGCATCCACAACCCTCTGGGGTAGAGAATTCCAAAGATTCACAACCCTTTGAGTCAAGTAATTTTTCCTCATCTCAGTTCTAAATGATCATCCCCTTATCCTAAGATTGTGTTCCCATGTTCTAGATTCCCCGACCAGCGGAAACAATCTCTCAGTGTCTACCCTATCCAGCCCCTTCAGAATCTTATATGTTTCAATGAGATCACCTCTCATTCTTCTAAACTCCAGAGAATACAGACCCAATTTACTCAGCCTCTCATCATAGGTCAACCCCCTCATCCCAGGGACTAACCTAGTGAACCTTCGCTGTACTGCCTCCAATGCAAGTATATCCTTTCTTAAATGTGGCGACCAAAACTGCACACGGTATTCCAGATGTGGTCTCACCAAAACCCAATGCAATTGTAGCAAGACTTATTTATTCCTGTACTCCAATCCCTTTGCAATAAAGGCCAACATGCCATTTTCCTTCCTAATTGTTTACTGTATCTGCATGCCAACTTTCTGCATTCCTTGTACAAGTACACCCAAGTCTCTTTGAACATCAGCACGTACAGGCTTCACACCTTTTGAAAATATTCTGCTTTTCTATTATGACCAAAGTGAACAACTTCACACTTCTCTACATTATAATCTATCTGCCATCTTGTTGCCCACTCACCTAACCTGTCTATATCTCTTTGCAGCCTCTCTGTGTCCTCCCCACAGCTTACCTTTCCGCCTACCTTTGTATCATCAGCAAACTTAGATACATTACTGTCTGTCTCTTCATCTAAATCATTAATGTAGACTGTAAATAGCTGAGGCCCCAGCACTGATCCTTGCAGCACCTCACTATTCACTGCCTGCCAACTTAAAAATTCCCTCTCTGTTTCCTGTCTGTTAACCAATCCTCTATCCATGCTAATTTATTACCCCCAACTCCATGAGCCCTTATCTTGTTAATGATCTTTCTGTGTGACACCTTATCGAATGCCTTTTGGAAATCCGGTATACTGCATCTACTGGTTCCTTTTTATTTACCCTACTAGTTGCATCTTCAAAAAGCACTAATACATTTGTCAAACTGGACACCCTTTCATAAAACCATGTTGACTTGTTCTAATCATACTGTGCTTTTCTAAGTGCATTGTTATGACTTCCTTCATAATAGATTCCAGCATTTCCCCATTGACTGATGTTAGGCTAACTGACCTGTAGTTCACTGTTTTCTCTCTCCCACCTTTCTTGAAAAATTGTGTAACATTTGCCAACTTCCAATCTGATGGGACCATTCCTCAATCTAAGGAATTTTGGAAAATTATAGCTAGCACATCCACTATCTCTGCAGCTATCTCTTTGAGAACCCTAGGGATTTGTCGGATTTTAGTCCCTCAAGTTTCTCCAGTACTTTTTCTCTGCTGATATGAATTTCCTTAATTTCCTCATTCTTTTTAGCCCCTAGGCTACCCTCTATTTCTGGTATAGAACTTGAGTCTTCTACTGTGAAGACAGACACAAAATATTTGTTCAATGCCTCTGCCATTTCCTCATTCCCCATGATATTTTCTCCTGTCTCTGCTTCTAAGGGACCAACATTTACTTTAGCTACTCCCTTCCTTTTTATATACTTATAAAAGCTCTTACAATCTGTTTTTATATTACTGGCTAGTTTACTCTCATTCTATTTTTTCCTTTTTTTCTCAACTTTTAGGTGGCCTTTTTCTAGTTTCTAAAACACTCCCAATCCTCAGACTTGCTTTTTTTTTGTAACATTGTAAGCCTCTTCTTTTAATCTAATACTATCCTTAACTTTCAGAGTGAGCCATGGATGGGTCTTTCTTGCTGAGTTTTTGTTTTTCAGTGAAACCTTCCCATTTGTTCTCTCCCCCAACCTCTCCCCTTCACTTGCTTAAAACCTATTACTTATCTCACCTTTGCCAATTCTGATGAAAGGTCACAGACCTGAAACGTTAACTTTGCTTCTTTCTCCACAGATGCGGCCAGACCTGCTGAGTATTTCCAGCACTTTTTGTTTTTATTGCATCAACTATCTCACTTGTCACTTCTTTTCAGACCCTAGGATGAAGTCCATCAGGCCCCGAGGACTTGTCAGCCCGCAGCTCCAACAATTTGTTCAGTATCACTTCCCTGGTGATTGTAATTTTCTTGCGTTCCTCCCTCCCTTCCACTTTCTAATTTATAGCTGTTTCTGGGATGTTCCTTGTATCCTCAATGGTGAAGACTGATGCAAAATACCTGTCTAGCTAGAACAATGGGAGTGCTCTTTGATTCAATTAACGAGAATGGTTTTGTCAATGTTGGTCGTCAAAAGCCATTGACACCCATTGACTTGGAAAGAGCCCAACCCACACCCGCCCGGCCCCACCAAGTATGTTTGCACAGCTTGAGAGAAAAACTTTGAATTTCAAAAAACCTTCCAAAAACTGCTGTTTAAAAACAGAGTGGTCACATGACATAACTGCCTGAGTAACTCTGAGTTTGTGAACTGTGCCTCAGAAGAAAGACAGTAACTAAATTCCAAGAAGGAAGAACTCTCTCTCTCCCTCTCCAGCAAAGTCCCAGGGGAGACTCAGCTGCAGCTACACCTCAAATCTACAGACCCTCACAGTCAACAACCAAGAGGACGGAAAAAACCTCTCTTCGACTTCCAGAACCAGAGAAGCAAGCTCAAATTGTGCACGTGGCCCCAGCGAGGACTTCAAGACTTCAATTTCACATAAGGACACTGGGACTACACTTCTGTATTTAAACTCCATTTTTATTAAGGACTCTACTCCAACCTCTCAACTCTGCTTTGCCCCCTCTGTATCTATGTGTGTGTGTGTGTGTGTGTGTGTGTGCGTGTGTGCACCTCTCGTATAAATGTGAGCGTGGATGCATATTTTAGTAATTTTAACCAGTTTAAAGTGATAAGGTTAATAAGTATACATCTTTCTTGCTTAAACTCAAGAAAACCTGTTTGATTGGTTCATTTACAATTATAATTAGTGGAGCAGAAGCAAGTGCTCACTGAGGCAGTAGGTTAAATCACTGTGATTAAAAATTAAACACTGTTGTAGCCGAACCAGAGAAGGAGCGAAAGGGGAGCCTGAGACCCCTTTCTCACCTGGTCGTAACACTCTCATTCTCTAATTTTTCCCACCAAATGGGCAAATGGACCGCTGGGTGGAGCACTACCTAGAACTGTACTCCAGGGAAAATGTTATCACTGAGACCGCCCTCAATGCAGCCCAGTCTCTGCCAGTCATGGATGAGCTGGACGAACAGCCAACAAAATCGGAACTCAGTGATGCCATTGATTCTCTAGCCAGTGGAAAAGCCCCTGGAAAAGATGGCATTACCCCTGAAATAATCAAGAGTGCCAAGCCTGCTATACTCTCAGCACACCATGAACTGCTTTGCCTGTGCTGGGATGAGGGAGCAGTACCACAGGACATGCGCGATGCCAATATCATCACCCTCTATAAGAACAGGGGTGAATGCTGTGATTGCAACAACTACCGTGGAATCTCCCTGCTCAGCATAGTGGGGAAATTCTTCGCTCAAGTCGTTTTAAACAGACTCCAGAAGCTGGCTGAGCGTGTCTACCCTGAGACACAGTGTGGCTTTCGAGCAGAGAGATCCACCATTGACATGCTGTTCTCCCTTCGCCAGCTACAGGAGAAATGCCGCGAACAACAGATGCCCCTCTACGTTGCTTTCATTGATCTCACCAAAGCCTTTGACCTCGTCAGCAGACGTGGTCTCTTCAGACTACTAGAAAAGATCGGATGTCCACCAAAGTTCCTAAGTATCATCACCTCATTCCATGTCAATATGAAAGGCACAATTCAGCATAGCGGCGCCTCATCAGACCCCTTTCCTATCCTGAGTGGCGTGAAACAGGGTCTAGTATAGCCTGCTCGCTGGTTGGCTCCAGAATATGCTGTTCTAAGAAACTATCCCGAAAATATTCTATGAACTCCTCAGCTAGGCAGCTGTGCCCATCTGATTTTTCCAGTCTATATATAGATTAAAATCTCCCATGGATATCACCGTACCTTTATGACAAGCACCCATTATTTCTTCCTTTATACCCCATCCTACCATGTGGTTTCTGTAAGGGGACCTGTACACCACTCCCACAAGTGACTTCTTGCCTTTATCATTTCTCATTTCGACCCAAACCGCTTCTACATCCAGGTTTCCTGAACTTAGGTCATCCCTCTCTATTGTGCTAATACCATCATTAATTATCGGAGCCACCCCTCCACCTTTTCCTAGCTTCCTGTCCTTCCTAAATGTCATTTACCCTTCAATATTCAGATCCCAACCTATATCATCCTGCAGCCATGTCTCTGTAATGGCTATCAGATCATACTTACTTATTTCTTCGATTTGTACTCACTGTTCCTTCTGTCAGGGTCTGTTTATCTTTTCCCATATTAATACCTTTCTATCTTACCTTGTCTCTACACTTTGATTTACGACATCTTCCCAAATTTGATCTCTTGCTCCCACTATTCAGTTTAAAACCCTCTCTACTTCCCTAATTATGTGACTCACTAGAACACCAGTCCCAGCACGGTTCAGGTGCAGACCGTCCCAGCGGTACAGTCCCCACTTTCCCTAATACTGGTGCCAGTGCCCCACGAACCAGAACCTACTTCTACCACACCAGTCTTTGAGCCATGCATTCATTTCACTAATCTTATTTTTCCGACTCCAATTTGCACGTGGCTCAGGTAATAATCCACAGATTATTACCTTTGAAGTTCTGCTTCTTAATTTGGTGCCCAACTCCTCATAACTATGCAGAAACACAATTTCTCTTTAACAAAACCATGTTGACTCTGCCTGTTGGGAATACACAATAAATGGTAGGGTACTGAGCAGTGTAGAGGAACACCGAGGGATCTTGGAGTGCATATCCATAGATCCCTGTAGGTCGCCGAGCAGGTGGATAAGGTGGTCAAGAAGGCATATTTGCCTTTATTAGCCGTGGCATAGAATATAAGAGCTGGGAGGTTATGCTGGAACTGTATAAAACACTGGTTAGGCCACAGCTGGAGTACTGTGTACTGTTTTGGTCACCGCACTAAAGGAAAGATGTAATTTGTGCTAGAGAGGGTACAGAAGAGATTTAGTAGGATGTTGCCTGGACTGGAGAATTTTAGTTATGAGGAAAGTTTGGATAGGTTAGGGTTGTTTTCTTTGGAACAGAGGAGGTTGAGGGGAGACCTCATTGAAATGTATAAAATTATGAGGGGTCTGGATAGAATGTATAGGAAGGCCCTATTCCCCTTAGTTGAGGAGTCCATAACCAGGGGGCATAGATTTAGAGTAAGAGGTAGGATGTTTAGAGGGGTTTAAGGGAATTTTTGTCACTCAGAGGGTGGTGGGGATCTGGACCTGAAAAGGTGGTAGAGGCAGAAACCGTCATAACATTTAAAAAGTACTTGGATATGCACTTGAAGTGCCGTAACCTACAGGGCTATGGACCAAGAGCTGGCAAGTGAGATTAGGCTGGATGGCTACTTGTCAGTCAGCATGGACGTGATGGGCTGAATGGCCTCCTTTCATGCTGTAACTTCTACGATTCTAATAGACAAAAGGTTAAACCTCTGGTTTCAAATGCCCATGCATTGCTTCAGAAAATATGTTTGCATGTAAATGTTGAAAATAGTATTGGCATGTGGCTATCAGCACTCCGACCCCAGACATCCTATAATAATAAACTGGGAACTGAAAGCTAACTTCAGTAATAGTTGTTAACAGGGAACTGAGCTGCTGAATGACTGCCACACTCATCAGACTTAGAGAGGTGCTGAAAGTAGCTATTCAGACCTGCACAGCAACTAGTGTTGGAACATATACAGACATAGACTCAGTAATCTCGGCAATACAGTAGAGATTGGACTGCAATCGGGTTTATAAAGTTTAAGGTTTGAAGTACATCACTGACAGATTTCTGGTCCACATTTGCTGCCTATTTTCAAAGGGTTTATCCTTGAAGTGAGATGGTGAAGTCATTGTCTAGACATTTGAGATTGTCGACTGGGCTGCTCAGGTTTGTATTTTATTTAATGGACTCTGGCACTCGCTCTCTGATTGAAGTTAAGAAACAAAAAAAAAACATAGCCTGCGTACTTCAAGTGTAAACGGCAAAGTAGATACTCAAATTCAGTCAGGAAATCAGAACAGTCACCGTTTAGCGGATCAGAGGCTGCCTTTATTCTATATACTCTACCTGATTCTGGATCCTAGAAATCATAAAATTAGAAATTACGCAATAAACAGAGAGAAATGTGTGGGAAAATATTATTGTTTTGAGTATTCAAGATTTTTAAAAATAACTTCTGTTTCTGCTTTCATTTAGTTTGCACTTAGCTTAACCAGGGGTAGGTTATCTAGACGGATGCAGGTTTGTAGGTTATCTAACCAGGTGTGGATTATGTCAGCAGGAAAATTGTTGTGTTTTTTCAAACAGTGGCGCAGTGGTTAGCACTGCAGCCTCACAGCTCCAGCGACCCGGGTTCAGTCTGGGTGGAGTTTGCAAGTTCTACCTGTGACTGCGTGGGTTTTCGCAGGGTGCTTGGGTTTCCTCCCACAGCCAAAGACTTGCAGGTTGATAGGTAAATTGGCCATTGTAAATTGCTCCTAGTATAGGTAGGTGGTAGGGAAATGTAGGGATAGGTGGGGATGTGGGAGGAATATGGGATTAGTGTAGGATTAGTATAAATGGGTGGTTGATGGTTGGCACAGACTCGGTGGGCCGAAGGGCCTGTTTCAGTGCTGTATCTCTAAACTAAACATCTCTCTATGACCTCCTTCTTTCCCTAGTTACTGACCAATTCCTTTTCCTGCCATAAATCTCAGACACTGATTCACCAGTTGGAGAAGTTAGTTTTGAAATCCTGTACCTTTAAGTCCTGTTTTTTTTTAACTTGCTGTTAATCAATCAGGAGCTTTGTGTTCGGAAAAGGTTTCTGCTCAGGACAGATACACGGTGCCTAAAACATGCCTCAGAGTTTCTATCAGAAAGATTTTAGGGCATTACCATTTCTTCTGTCAGGAGTTATCCTGACTTACATTTGGAAAAGGCTCAGAAGAAAGTATAAAATAAGATGAAGGCATCCTGGAGGGTCGTCATTGACCATTGAATGGTCAGATGCTAAACATTAACATTATGATCATAAGAGCAGGCCAGAGGTTAGGAATCCTGTGGCGAGTAACTCACCTCCTGACTCCCCAAAGCCTGTCCACCATCTACAAGGCACAAGTCAGGAATGTGATGGAATACTCTCCACTTGCCTGGATGGGTGCAGCTCCAACAACACTCAAGAAGCTCGATCCCATTTGGAACAGAGCAGTCATGGGCCACTAGAATCACTCTCCACTCCTTCCACCACAGACACACAGTGGCAGCAGTGTGTACCATCTACAACAGGGTTGTCCAACACATGGCCCGCGGGCCAGGATCCGGCCCTCCAAAGGTTTCCATCCAGCTCGCAGGTGTAAACTGTACCCGGGGCCATTCCTCATCCTCATCAGCAGTCCATGACTGGAGAGGAGACATTTCCCTTTGTCTTCTTCTTGCAGACAGCTTTTAACAAAAATCGCGCTGAGTTTCACAGCTTATTTTTAAAGCCCGCCGGAAAACCCCGAATCTGTCCGCAATTCAGAAACTGCTGTTCCCAAAGTTAGGATCTGTCAGCTGTGAAACTGACTTGTGATTTTAAAAAAACTGATCAACCATCTGCTGAGCACTCTCGCTCTCTGCAACTGACAGAGAGAGGGAGAGGGAGAAAGAGGGGGACGGGGAGTTGAGGGGGTGCGCAGAGAGAGAGACAAAGAGAGGGGCCAGAGAGGGAGAGAAAGGGGGCAGAGAGAGAGAGAGGCAAAGAGAGAGAGGGGGCAGAGTGAGTGAGGGGGGCAGAGAGAGAGAGAAAGGGGGACAGAGAGAGAGGGGAGGACAGAGAGAGAGGGGGGACAGAGAGAGAGGGGGGACAGAGAGAGTGAGATGGAGGACAGAGAGAGAGAGAAAAAAGTGGAACAGACAGAGAGAGGGGGAAGAGAGAGAGGGGGGCAGAGTGAGAGAGAGGGGGGCAAAGAGAGAGAGAGGGGGGCAGAAAGAGAGGGAGAGAGAGTGATCAACATCAGTCCTGACAGAATGACATCTATCCCGAATACCCTGCATCACTACAACCATTGTGTGGGAAAATATTGACTACTTGTGCAAGGACAAAATGCCAGGTATCTCACTAAATCAGTGTCCAACATAGTGATCAGAAAGTAAATCAATAAATTAGTCTTCTCAATTAAGGCTTCTTCACAAAAATGTACCTTTGTTGGTCTTTTGATTAATAGTAAGATAAATTTTATTGCCTTTATCTTTCCGATGTAAGACAAAATTGTAATGTGGCCCCCCCCCCCCCCACCCCCAATGCAAAAAGTTTGGGCAACCCTGATCTACAAGACACACTGCAGCAACTCACCAAGGCTCCTTCAACAGCACCTTCCAAACCCACAACCTCTGCCACCTAGGAGGACAAGGGCAGCAAATGCATAGGAACACCACCACCTGCAAGTTCCCCTCTAAGTCACACACAATCCTAACTTGAACAAACATTCCTTCATCGTCACTGAGTCAAAATCCGAGAACTCCCTCCCAAAAGCACAGTGGGGCCACCTTCACCACATGGACTGCAAAGGTTCAAGAAGACAGCTCACCAGCACCTTCTCAAGGGCAATTAGGTTAGCTTTGTACCTGAGCTCGGGAGCAGCCTCGAACTTCACCTAATCCCTTGATGCTGTTGTGCCAGTGGTTTTCAGGGTGGCCTTGTCATACAGGGTCAAGCATTTGTAATGCTTGGGACCCCTGAGCCTTGCTCTACTCCTGCTTATTTTGAATCATTTTGTCCCACAGGCAGATAAATAGTCTTGGTTAAAGAGGTGGGTTTGAAGGAGCATCTTAAAGGAGGAGAGAGAGGTGGAGAGGTGGAGAGGTTAGGGAGGGAATTCCAAAGCTTATGGGCCAGACAGATGAAAGCGTGGCCGCCTGTGGTGGAGTGATTAAAATCGGGATGTACAAAAGGCCAGAGTTGAAGGAGCACAGATATCTGCCAGGCTGGAGGAGGTTACAGAGATAGGGAGAGAGTGAGGCCATGGAGGGATTTAAAAACAAAAAGAGAGGAATGTGTTGCCAGAGCAGGAGCCAATGTAGGTCAGAGAGCACATGGGGTGATGGGTGAACGGGACAGGGGATTGCCAAGACTGCTGTGGAAACAACTGGCTAGAGACACGAATGTCCACAGAGTGCAACTGCAAGGGCAGAGAGTATAATGTTCCCAAATTAGTATTTCATTCACTCAATATTAAAGTCGTGTAAAGTGTCACATTAGTATGAAGAGAGGGTGATCAGTAATCGTGTTGGCATTGGGTGAGGTCAGGATCAAGCTTGCCTGTGATGGCCCCCACAATCAAATAGCCTACTGTTGCTCACTCCCATGGTCAAACAGGTGAGGTGCTGAAGCCCCGGAGAGGAATCAAAAGGGGAGGAAATGTGGGAGAAAAATAGTGGAGAAATTGGCTTTAAAAAACGAAACCAACTAATTCCCATGCAGGAACGTTCCCGCATGTAAGGGTTAACGCAGCCAGGGGAGGTTTATGTTCAGCCGAGAGAACTTGTCTTGTGATCGAAGATCTGGCATGCTCAGTGGCGTGAGCCCATCATATGACGGGGAGTGGTGAAGATTGGTGTAATCATGTAGAAGAGCTCATTAGAAGATAGGAAATGGAATAAGAGCAGAGGAAGTGAGCTTTCAGCAGAGAGCCAAAACGGTCAAGTTCCTCTGTGTGAGGGCACCAAGTGGTCATAAAATCTGTAGCAATGAGACCACCTGACCCGGAGATTGGTTAACCCTCGAAACGCTGCATTAATTCATTGACCCTGCGCTGTATGTGATTTCCCATAATACTGTTCACCTGAATGTGATGTGGAACCAGGGAATGTTATGAATCCTGTGAGAAGGATAAAAGAAAGACGCTGCATTCCTATAGCTCCTTTCACCACCTCAGGACGTCCCAAGGCACTTTACAACCAATGAAGTCCTTTTGAAATGTAGTCACTGTTGTAATGTAGGAAATGTAGCAGCCAATTTGCACACAGCAAGCTCCCACAAACAGCAATGTGATAATGACCAGATAATCTGTTTTAGTGATGTTGATTGAGGTATGAATATTGGCCAGGACACCGGGGAGAACTCCCTTGCTCCTCTTCAAAATAGTGGCCATGGGATCTTTTACATCCACCTGAGAAGGCAGCTAGGGCCTTGGTTTAACGTCTCATCTGAAAGGCAACACCTCTGACAGTGCAGCACTCCCTCAGTACTGCACTGGGAGTGTCAGCATAGATCATGTTTCTAGAGTGGGGCTGCAGCCTGCCCAGCATACAAAAACCCAGTGTTTTTGGTGAAGTTTCCAGCTTAGAGATGACCACTTGTCTTCAGATCCTCTCTCTCAGTCATACCATACTTTGGCTGCAAGATTCAGTTAACAGAAGACCCTGGTCTACTTCTTGAAACCATCTTTTCACTTGAGTTTCGGGTGTTGGGAAGGGAGGACAGGGAGGTGAGATCCAGAGACATACTGTATGTCTAATCTGACATAATGGTCCCAATTTTGGGCGTTCCCACATTGCATGACAATGGTTCCTGTTGTATCAAAATGCAAGGATGTGATGCAGCCACCTTGTGGACCTGAGCGGAAGGAAATACTATCAGGACCAGCCCCGATGTTGCAGAAATTCTCAGTATGTTGGTCAGACGCACAGACCAGTGTCAGTAGCTATCGAGAAACTGACCGAGTTCGGATTGTCCCAGTGAGAGGAGGGAATGTGATACACAGGGCTGTCCTCTGTAACATCACCAAGCAGGAAACTAAAGGATTCAAAATCAAGCAACACACATTTTACAACTTAATTTTAACCATCAAAGTTTTCAAATCATAACTCGCAGCAAAACAAAATTTTGTTAAATTGGAAGGTGAGCCTTTGACTTTTCTAAATCACTTTTTTGTCTCTTTATAAACAATCTTTAAGTGAGTCCCCTCTCAGTAGGTAATTATTTCACGTTGAATCATGTGACAGTGAACACCAGTTCTTCCCTGATGTATGTTAATGAGTTGTTCATTTGAACAGGAGGACCTCTGACCCCAGCTACTAGACATCACAGTGCTGGATTGCCATGGCAACAAAACCCATGGGATTAATATGTCAAAGTGTAAAACAAAACCTCTGCATTTTATTTTAAGTGTGGAGCCTTAAGCTGCACAGTCAAAAGGGAAACAAGAGTTAATAAGTTTTTCTTTCAGTCGCCAGATTAGCCCACATGTCCTTCAACCGATTTCCTACTGATTGGACAACTCATAGCTGCTCAGGATTCAATCTCGTTTACACACATGAGCGGGTTTACTGAACCATTGATGTCTTTATCACATGATGAGGCCATGCCTTACTGATTACTGACAGATACTTGGGAACCTTTGTCGCCACTGCACTTAGAATTTCTCAGATCCTTTACAAATTATCTGTCAGGAAAACAAAACACAGGGCAATGCAAGTGTGTTTCCTGTGTGAGTCAGACAGCGTATTAGCCCGATTACATCTCTGGCTGTCAATGTCAGGAGCCTACTGTAACCTCTCCAACACTGGAAACTCAATTGATTCCTTCACAATCCTAATGGACTCAGTGTTAAGATAACCAGTACCTTGAGAACAAGCGTGTGATTTGTTTCTGACCGATTTCACTGCTGAATTTTGCTTTGAATTCACCTTTGGCTGCTTCAGGTTTGAACCTTGAGGTATCTTTGGGAATGGTGGTTAAGGGAAGGTTGCCAAATTGTGATGTGATCAATGGAGCTGCATATGTGGCCCCAACCCAATGATGTCATCTTCACGAGGCAAGAGAATTGCCATCCATCTTCAGCATTTTAATACGAACCCAGTTTGCCGTGTTGTACGCCAATTTATTCAGCTCACTCGCTCTAGACTCCTGTACACATGATGCAACCCACTCCACACGTCTTCTGTGTCTGTTCACAAACTGTAGCTATCCTGAAGAAATGGAATGAAATGCTGATAAAATCGTTACTGCTCACCTAAGAGGTTCTATGGCTGGATCAGGACTTGGAAAAGCACAAGATAAAAAAATGTTTTATTTGCACACTTTACTGGTTCAGTTCATTCAGCCATATATTTAGCGTATGAACATACGATCATATGAATTAGGAGCAGGAGTAGGCCACTCGGTCCTTCGAGCCTGCTCCGCCATTAAATAAGTTCATGACTGAACTGATTACTCCACATTTCTACCTACTCTCTATAACCTTCCACGCCCTTTCTTATCAAGAATCTAGCTACCTCTGCCTTATAAATATTCAAAGACTCTGCTTCCATCGCATTTTAAGGAAAAGAATTCCAAAGACTCACAACCCTCTGAGAGAAAATATTTTTCCTCATCTCTGTCTTAAATGGGAAATGCCTTATTTTTAAGCAGTCACCCCCCGTTCTAGATTCTCCCACAAGGGGAAACATCCTTTCCACATCCACCCTGTCAAGACCCCTCAGGATCTTAAATGTTTCAATCAAGTCGCCTCTTACTCTTCTAAATTCCAGCGGATACAAGCCTAGCCTGTCCAATCTTTCCTCGTAAGACAGTCCACCCATTCCAGGTATTAATCTAGTAAACCTTCTCATTACTACCTCCAACGCATTTACATCCTTCCTTAAATAAGGAGACCAGTACTGTACACAGTACTCCAGATGTGGTCTCACCAATGCCCTGTATAGCTGAAGCATAACCTCCCTACTTTTGTATTCAATTTGCCTCACGTTAAACAATAACATTCTATTAGATTTCCTAATTGTGTGCTGTACCTGCATACTAACCTTTTGTGATTCATGCACTAGGACACCCAGATCCCTCCGCATCTCAGAGCTCTGAAATCTGTCTCCATTTAGATAATATGCTTCTTTTTATTCTTCCTGCCAAAGTGAACAATTTCACACTTTCCCACATTTGTCAGGTCTTTGCCCACTCACTTAACCTATCATTATCTCTTTGTAGCCCCCTTATGTCCTCTTCACAAGTTACTTTCCTGCCTATCTTTGTGTCATCAGCAAATTTAGTAACCATACCTTCAGTCCCTTCATCTATGTCATTTATATAAATTGTAAAAGGTTGAGGCCCCAGCACAGATGCCTGTGGCACACCACTCGTTACATCTTGCCAACCAGAAAATGATGCATTTATGCCTACCCTCTGTTTCCTGTTAGCTAGCCAATCTTCTATCCACGCCAATATGTTACCCCTTTCACCATGAGCTTTTATTTTCTGCAATAACCTTTGATGTGGCACCTTATCAAATGCCTTCTGGAAATCTAAGTACAATATATCCACTGGTTCCCCTTTATCCACAGCACATGTAACACCCTCAAAGAACTCCATTAAATTGGTTAAACATGATTTCCCTTTCACAAAAGCATATTGACTCTGCCTGATTACCTTGATTTTTTCTAAAGGCCCTGCTATAACGTCCTTAACAATAGCTCCTAACATTTTCCATAAAACAGATGTTCAGCTAATTGGCCTGTAGTTTCCTACTTTCTGTCTCTCTCAATTTTTAAATAAAGGAGTTATATTGGCTATTTTCCAATCTAATGGCACCTTCCCCGAATCTGGGGAATTTTGGAAAATTAAAACTAACGCATCAACTATCTCACTAGCCACTTCGTTTAAGACTCTAAGATGAAGTCCATCAGGACCCGGGGCCTTATCAGCCCGCAGCTCCAACAATTTGTTCACTTCCCTATTAATTGCAATTTTCTTGAGTTCCTCCCTCCCTTCCATTTCCTGACTTGCATCTAATACTGGGATATTACTTGTATCCTCAATAGTGAAGACTGATGCAAAATATCTGTTCAATTCATCTGCCATCTCCTTATTATCCATTATTAATTCCCCAGACTCACTTTCCATCAGACCAACGCTCACTTTGTTAACTCTTTTTAAAATATCTATAGAAATTCTTACTAGCTCTCTTTATATTTCTAGCTAGCTTTCTCTCATACTCTAATTTTACCTTCCTTGTCAATCTTTTAGCCATTCTTTGCTGTTTTATTATATTCAGTCCAATCTTCTGACCTATCTTTGCACAATTATAGACTTTTTCTTTAAGTTTGATACTATTTTTAACTGTTTTAGTTAACCACGGATGGCGGGTCCCACCCTTGGAATTTTTCTTTCTCGTTAGCAATTGAATCCAAACAGAAACAATAGGAATCATATTAAGGCATGTTGTCCATTGGGATTAGACAAAGAAATAGAAGAAAAATTTGCTAGGTTTAATGGGCAATTGGATCTACGGTAGTGATTAACATTGTGAGCAGATTCTGGAGATACAGTATTGTAAGCAACGGGAAAATTATAATCTCAGTAAGCTGGGTACCAGTGTGAGTCAGCTGTGGCTCAGTGGGTAGCACTCTCATCTGTTAGAAGGTTGGAGGTTGAAACCTCACTTCATAGATTTGTGCATCTAATCTAGACTGACGCTGCAGTGTCAAAGATACCAACTTTCTGACGAAATGTTAAACCAAGACCCTCTAAGGTAAACATAAAAGATCCCACAGCTGCTAGTTCAAATAAGGGCAGTGGAATTTTCCCCAGTGTCCTGGCCAATACCTATCCTTCAACAAACATCAATTATTTGGTCATTTACCTCACTGTCGTTTGTGGAAACTTGTACACAAATTGGTTGCAGTGTTTCCCTCTAATAATGACTCCACTTCAAAATGAACTCATTGGCTGTGAAATACTTTGGGATGCCTTGAGGATATGAAAGGCACTATAGAAATGCAAGTTCTTTCTTTCTTTAGATCTGAAAACAATACTACCAATCTGCATTTTTCCATTAGAGTTTAATACAACTTATAGCTTCTGGATCAGAAACACTAAGATTCCCCTGGTAAATGATGTAAAGAGAGAGAGAGAAGTTGTATTTAGAATACAAACAACACAATTGAGTTAGGAAAAGATTGCCCAGGGTTGTCAGTCTCCATTGCCATGCACAGGAGGTGTTTATTTGGAACACTTGGTAAGCTTAAGGGTGAGAATGACTGTTTGCAAAACATTGTGTGCGTGTGTGTTTTGGAACAGAATATTTTAAACGGATACTCAAGTGTGGTATTAACAATGGCCTAGGAACTGATTGCTTGTTCGACTGACAAGCGATGGATTCTGAGACTGAGAGAAAGGGCAGAAAAAAACTAGATCCATTAAAAAGGTGATTTAAAAACACTGTAATAAAAGTAAATGGAAGTAGTTTCATTCTGCTTAACCCCTATGTCACACACAGAGCAGCATGTTAGAATTACAACATCTCAACCACATTGTGTCCTAACACATTCCATACTCCAACAACACCCTGTGTAAGGACATTTCTCCTAAGTCTGGGACCAATTTCCTCATGGGGAGATTCACTAGCGTGGTTGGGGAGGGTTTAAAATAATTGGCAGGGGGGTGGGCACCAGCATATAGAAGTAGAAAAGAAGAATAAGGTGCATAATGTGAGAGTGTTAGACAGTACTAGAGAGAGGAGTAGTTCCATATTAGATAGGAATGGACTGAGAAGGACTACGAGGAATGCAAAGACACGATGCATGTGTGTAAATGCACAAAGTGTGCTGAAAAGGTTGGTGAGCTACAAACACAAATACCAGTATGGGAATTTGTTGTAGTGGCAATAATGGAAATGGCGATGACTGGACACTTAATATGCAAGGATATAAAGTGTTCAGAAAAGATATAGGATAAAAGGGAGGTGGGGTGGCAGTATTGATTAGGGAAGGTATTGCAGTGCTGGAAAGGGAGGATGTCCTTGAAGGGACAAGGACAGAATCCATTTGGTTAGAGTTGAGAAGCAAAAAGGATATGATCACAGTACTATGGTTATTCTATAGATGTCCAAATAATGAGAGAGAGATGGAGCAAATTTGCAGATAATTCACAGAGATGCGCAAGAACTATAGAGTGGTGATATTGAGGGACTTTAATTACCCAAATATCGATTGGGATAATTTTAGAGAAATGTGTTCTGGAGACCTTTCTTGATCAGTATGTTCTCAGGCCAACTAGAAATGAGGCATTGTTGGATCTGGTGCTGGGAAATGAGGTGGGGCAAGTGGACTAAGTGTTTGAGAGGGAGCACTTAGGTAAGAGTGATCATCATATCATAAGATTTAGTCTAGTAATGCAGAAAATAAAGGAACAAAATAAGGTAGAATGTCTAGATTGGAAGAGGGCTAATTTCAATGTGATGAGAAGGGATCTAGCCAGGGTAGAATGGAACCAAAGACTGGCAGGAAGAGCTGTATCAGAACAATGGGTTATTTTTAAGTAAGAGATGCTTCAGGTACAGGCTAGGAACATTCCAACAAGAGAGAAAGGCAAAAGAACCAAAAACAGGGCTCCTTGGATGACGAGAGGGTTAGAGATTATGATGAAACAAAAAAGATGGTGTATGATGCATGTCAGGTGAATAAGTCAAGTGAAAAACAGGCCATTTATGATAAGTTAAGAGGGGAAGTGAAGAGGAAAATAAAACTAGAAAAGAGAAACTGTCACACAGAATCACACAGAATTGTTACAGCACAAAAGAAGGCCATTCGGCCCATCGTGTTTGCACCGGCTCTCCGAGTGAGCAGTTCACTTAGTGCTGGTCTCCCGCCTTTTACTCATAACCCCGCACATTCTTTCTTTTCAGGTAACAATGTAATGCCTTGATTGAATCTGCCTCCACCACACTCTCAGCCAGAGCATTCCAGATCCTAACCACTCGCTGCATGAAAAAGTTTTTCCTCATGTTGTCATTGCTTCTTTTCCCAATTACCTTAAATCTGTGCCCTCTCTTTCTTGATCCTTTCACGAGTGGGAACAGTTTCTTCCTATCCCTCTGACCAGACCCCTCATGATTTTGAATACCTTTATCAAATCCCCTCTCAGCCTTCTCTCCTCCAAGGAAAACACACTCAACTTTTGCAATCTACCTTCGTACATGAGGTTCCTCATTCCTGGAACCATTCTTGTGAATCTTTTCTGCACTCTCTCCAATGCCTTCACATCTTTCCTTAAATGCGGCATCCAGAACTTAACACAATACTCCAGCTGAGGCCGAACTAGTGTTTTATACAAGTTCAACTTAACCTCCTTGCTCTTGTACTCTATGCCCCTATTAATAAAGCCTAGGATACTGCATGCTTTATTAACTGCTCTCTCAACCGGTCCTGCCACCTTCAATGACTTACGCACAAATACACCTAGGTCCCACCGTTCCTGCACCCCTTTTAGAGTTGTACCCTTTATTTTATATTGTCTCTCCATGTTCCTCCTACCAAAATGAATCACTTCACATTTCTCTGCATTGAACTTCATCTGCCACCTGTCTGCCCATTTCACCAACTTGTCTATGCCCTTTTGGAGTTCTACACTGTCCTCCTCACAGTTCACAATGCTTCCAAGTTTTATATCATCCACAAATTTTGAAATTGTGCTTTATACAACAACATCTAGGTCATTAATATGTATCAGGAAAAGTAAGGGACGCAACACTGACTCTTGGGAAATTATAACTTTTGTCCAGCCCAAAAACATCCAGTAACCACAACTCTTTGTTTCCTGTCACTCAGCCAATTTTAATCCATGTTGCTACCATCCCTTTTATTCCATGAACTGTAAGTTTTCTCACAAGTCTGTTATGTGGCCCTGAATCAAATGCCTTTTGAAAGTCCATGTACACCACATCAACAGCATTGCCCTCATCAACCCTCACTGTTACCGTCTCAAAAAACTCCAGCTCATTAATTAAACATGATTTTCCCTTAACAAATCCATGCTGGCTTTCCTAATTAGCCCGCATTTGTCCTAGTGACTATTAATTTTGTCCTGAATTATTGTTTTTAGAAGTTCCCTCACAACCAAAGTTAAACTGACTGGCCTGTAGTTGCTGGGCTTATCTTTACATCCTTTTTTGAACAAGGGTGTAACATTTGCAATTCTCCAGTCCTCTGGCACCACCCCTGAGTCGAAGGAGGATTGGAATATTATGGCCAGTGCCTCCACAATTTCCGTTCTCACTTCCCTCAGTATCCTTAGATGTGTTTTATCCAGTCCTGGTGCTTTATCAACTTTAAGTATAGGCAGCCTATCTAATACCTCCTCCTTATCAATTTTAAATCCTTCTAGTGAATTAATTACTCCTCTTTCACCATGGCCTGGGTTGCATCCTTTTCCTTGATAAAAACAGATGCAAAGTATTCATTTAATACCTCAGCTATTCCCCCTCCCTCCATGCGTAAATCCCTTTTTTGTCCCTAATTGGCCCTACTTCACCTTTCACCACCTTTATACTCTTTATATGCCAATAGAGGACTTTGGGATTTCCTTTTGTGTTAGCTGCCAGTCTCTTTTCATACTCTCTCTTTGCTTCTCTTAATTTGCTTTTTCTATTCCCCTCTGAAACTTCTATATTCAGCCTGGTTCTCCACTGCATTATCTACCTGACATCTGTCATGAGCATTCTTTTTCTTCTTCATCTTTATCTCTATCTCTTTTGTCATCCAGTGAGCTCTGAATTTGTTTGCCCCACCTTTCCCCTTCGAGGGAATACACCTTTACTGTGTCTGAACTATCACTTCTTTGAAGGTAGCCCATTGTTCAGTTTTCTTTCTGCCAACCTTTGATTCCAATATATTCAGTCCAGATCCATTCTTACCCCATTGAAGTTGGGATTCCCCAGATAATTATTATTAATTAATATGAGAATAGAATGACAGTCAACATAAAAGGGAATCCAAAAATCTTCTACCAACATGTAAATAGTAAGTGGGTAGTAAGAGGTAGAATAGGACTTATTAGGGAAAAAGAGGGTAATATATGTTTAGAGGCATAGGGTAAGGCTAATCTACTTAATGAATACTTTGTACCAGTGTTCACTGAGGAAGTGGAATCTGACAAAATATCGATAGAAACGGAAAGGATAGAGGCAAAGGAATGGGTAAAAATTGAGACGGAGGAAGTACTAAATAGGTTGGCTATGCTTAGGGTAGATAAGCCACCTGGTCAGATGGCTTGCATCCCAGGTTGCGAAAGGAAGTGGGGATGGAGATAGTGGAAGGGCTTGCCATAATCTTCCAATCTTTCAAAGAACAAAGAACAAAGAACAAAGAAAATTACAGCACAGGAACAGGCCCTTTGGCCCTCCAAGCCTGCGCCGATCCAGATCCTCTATCTAAACATGTCGCCTATTTTCTAAGGGTCTGTATCTCTTTACTTCCTGCCCATTCATGTATCTGTCTAGATACATCTTAAAAGACGCTATCGTGCCCGCGTCTACCACCTCCACTGGCAACGCATTCCAGGCACCCACCACCCTCTGTGTAAAGAACTTTCCACGCATATCCCCCCTAAACTTTTCCCCTCTCACTTTGAACTCGTGACCCCTAGTAATTGAATCCCCCACTCTGGGAAAAAGCTTCTTGCTATCCAACCTGTCAAGACCTCTCATGATTTTGTACACCTCAATCAGGTCCCCCCTCAACCTCCGTCTTTCTAATGAAAATAATCCTAATCTACTCAACCTCTCTTCATAGCTAGCGCCCTCCATACCAGGCAACATCCTGGTGAACCTCCTCTGCACCCTCTCCAAGGCATCCACATCCTTTTGGTAATGTGGCGACCAGAACTGCACGCAGTATTCCAAATGTGGCCAAACCAAAGTCCTATACAACTGGAACATGACCTGCCAACTCTTGTACTCAATACCCCATCCGATGAAGGAAAGCATGCCGTATGCCTTCTTGACCACTCCATTGACCTGCGTTGCCACCTTCAGGGAACAATGGACCTGAACACCCAAATCTCTCTGAACATCAATTTTCCCCAGGACTTTTCCATTTACTGTATAGTTCACTCTTGAATTGGATCTTCCAAAATTCATCACCTCGCATTTGCCCTGATTGAACTCCATCTGCCATTTCTCTGCCCAACTCTCCAATCTATCTATATTCTGCTGTATTCTCTGACAGTCCCCTTCACTATCTGCTACTCCACCAATCTTAGTGTCGTCTGCAAATTTGCTAATCAGACCACCTACACTTTCCTCCAAATCATTTATGTATATCACAAACAACAGTGGTCCCAGCACGGATCCCTGTGGAACACCACTGGTCACACGTCTCCATTTTGAGAAACTCCCTTCCACTGCTACTCTCTGTCTCCTGTTGCCCAGCCAGTTCTTTATCCATCTAGCTAGTACACCTTGGACCCCATGCGCCTTCACTTTCTCCATCAGCCTACCATGGGGAACCTTATCAAACGCCTTACTGAAGTCCATGTATATGACATCTACAGCCCTTCCCTCATCAATCAACTTTGTCACTTCCTCAAAGAATTCTATTAAGTTGGTAAGACATGACCTTCCCTGCACAAAACCATGTTGCCTATCACTGATGAGCCCATTTTCTTCCAAATGGGAATAGATCCTATCCCTCAGTATCTTCTCCAGCAGCTTCCCTACCACTGACGTCAGGCTCACCGGTCTATAATTACCTGGATTATCCCTGCTACCCTTCTTAAACAAGGGGACAACATTAGCAATTCTCCAGTCCTCCGGGACCTCACCCGTGTTTAAGGATGCTGCAAAGATATCTGTTAAGGCCCCAGCTATTTCCTCTCTTGCTTCCCACAGTAACCTGGGATAGATCCCATCCGGACCTGGGGACTTGTCCACCTTAATGCCTTTTAGAATACCCAACACGTCCTCCCTCCTTATGCCGACTTGACCGAGAGTAATCAAACATCTGTTCCTAACCTCAACATCCTTCATGTCCCTCTCCTCGGTGAATACCGATGCAAAGTACTCATTTAGAATCTCACCCATTTTCTCTGACTCCACGCATAACTTTCCTCCTTTGTCCTTGAGTGGGCCAATCCTTTCTCTAGTTACCCTCTTGCTCCTTATATATGAATAAAAGGCTTTGGGATTTTCCTTAACCCTGTTTGCTAAAGATATTTCATGACCCCTTTTAGCCCTCTTAATTCCTCGTTTCAGATTGGTCCTACATTCCCGATATTCTTTCAAAGCTTCGTCTTTCTTCAGCCGCCTAGACCTTATGTATGCTTCCTTTTTCCTCTTAGCTAGTTTCACAATTTCACCTGTCATCCATGGTTCCCTAATCTTGCCCTTTCTATCCCTCATTTTCACAGGAAAATGCACGCTAATCAACCTCTCTTTAAAAGCCTCCCACATATCACATGTGGATTTACCTTCAAACAGCTGCTCCCAATCTAAATTCCCCAGCTCCTGCCGAATTTTGGTATAGTTGGCCTTCCCCCAATTTAGCGCTCTTCCTTTAGGACCACTCTCGTCTTTGTCCATGAGTATTTTAAAGCTTACGGAATTGTGATCACTATTCCCAAAGTAGTCCCCTACTGAAACTTCAAACACCTGGCCGGGCTCATTCCCCAACACCATGTCCAGTATGGCCCCTTCCCAAGTTGGACTATTTACATACTGCTCTAGAAAACCCTCCTGGATGCTCCTTACAAATTCTGCTCCATCTCGACCTCTAACACTAAGTGAATCCCAGTCAATGTTGGGAAAATTAAAATCTCCTATCACCACCACCCTGTTGCTCCTACATCTTTCCATAATCTGTTTACATATTTGTACCTCTATCTCACGCTCGCTGTTGGGAGGCCTGTAGTACAGCCCCAACATTGTTACCGCACCCTTCCTATTTCTGAGTTCTGCCCATATTGCCTCACTGCTCAAGTCCTCCATATTGCCCTCCTTCAGCACAGCTGTGATATCCTCTTTGACCAGTAATGCAACTCCTCCACCCCTTTTACCTCCCTCTCTATCCCGCCTGAAGCATTGATATCCTGGAATATTTAGTTGCCAATCATGCCCTTCCCTCAACCAAGTCTCAGTAATAGCAATAACATCATACTCCCAGGTACTAATCCAAGCCCTAAGTTCATCTCCCTTACCTACTACACTTCTTGCATTAAAACAAATGCACCTCAGACCACCAGTCCCTTTGCGTTCATCATCTGCTCCCTGCCTACTCTTCCCCTTAGTCACGCTGACTTCATTATCTAGTTCCTTACAGGCTTTAGTTACTACCTCCTTACTGTCCACTGACCTCTTCATTTGGTTCCCATCCCCCTGCCACATTAGTTTAAACCCTCCCCAACAGCATTAGCAAAAGCACCCCCAAGGACATTGGTTCCAGTCCGGCCCAGGTGTAGACCGTCCAATTTGTAATAGTCCCAACTCCCCCAGAACCGGTCCCAATGTCCCAAAAATCTGAACCTCTCCTTCCTGCACCATCTCTCAAGCCACGCATTCATCCTGACTATTCTTTCATTTCTACTCTGACTATCACGTGGCACTGGTAGCAATCCTGAGATTACTACCTCTGAGGTCCTACTTTTTAACTTGGCTCCTAACTCCCTAAATTCTGCTTGTAGGACCTCATCCCTTTTTTTACCTATATACCTTTTTTACCTTTCCTGGATACAGGGGAGATGCCAGAAGATTGTGGAGTGGTAAATCTGACACCTTTATTCAGGAAGGGGTGTAAGGATAGTCCGAGCAACTGCAGTTAGTTTAACATCAGTGGTGGGTAAGGTTTTAGAAACAATAATTAGGGAAGAAATCAACAGACACTGGAGAGGTTTGAGTTAATTAAGGAGAGCCAGCACGGATTTAGAGAAGGCACATCATGCTTGGTTAGTGTAATTGAATGTTTTGATGAAGTAGCAGAGAAGGTTGATGAAGGGAATGCAGTGGATGTTGTTTATATGGATTTTAAGAAAGCGTTTGATAAAGTACTACATAAAAGGCTGTCAAAATTGACATTCGTGGAATAGGAGGGTCAGTGTCCAATTGGATGAAAAAATTGGCTTAAGGACAGAAAACAGTGGGTAGTGGTCAATGGTTGTTTTTCAGACTGAAGGCTGGGATTGTTCTCCTTAGAACAAAGGAGATTGAGAGGAGATTTGATAGACGTGTACAAGATTATAACATGCTTAGATAAGTTAGACAAGGAAAAACTGTTCCCATTAACTGATGGTGCAAGGACCAGGAGACACAGATTGAAGGTTTTGGGCAAGACATGCAGGGGGAATGTGAGGAAGAACCTTTTTACACAGTGTGTGGTAATGACCTGGAACTCACTGCCCATGAGGGTGCTGGTAGCAGAGACAATCAATGTCTTCAAGAGGAAATTGGATGGCTACTTGAAGGAAATAAACTTTCAGGGCTATGGGGATCGAGCAGGGGATTGGGACTGACAGACAGGATAGCTCTTTGGAGAGCCAGCATGGACTCGATGGGCTGAATGGCCTCCTTCATGCCATAAATGACTCTATGACTCCTCTCCTCCCTGTGCCTGTGATCATTTTAAGTTGATGATCCTTCATCACTGACTCCCCAACCACAACAAATAGTCTCTCCCTTGGTCTCTACCAAGGCTCTTCAGTTAGTTGGCATCCACGAAAGAGGATGGACAGGCTGCAAACAATCTATTCAGGTGGAGTGTCTTCTCTTAGTGACCAAGGCTCAACAACAGTTTAAAAACTCTATAATATCCAGAGTTAATGGGAATGTGATCCTACCCTCACTGTAGAGTCTCTCACATCCAGTATTAACACTGCAAGCCTGCCGGTCTGATAACTGCAAGGGAAATTCAATAACTTAACTCAGATCCCACCCAGTGTTGACTGTTCTCAGTCACTGCCTTTCATCTATGTAGGCCTGTGTTCAGTACCAATATGTTAGCTTGCTAATAAATGCCTTGGCTCCCGATGATAGGTGTACAGGGTCACAAGTAAACCCAGCTGTTAACTGTTTTGCCATTAAGTCAAATGCTTGCATCAACCTGCTCGCCCAATTCCTGCTCACTTCCGCCAGGAGCCATCTTAATAGGTGAGTTCTGGCCTGCCAGACTATTACCAGGTGGGTTACGATCACTTTCATCATGTAGTTTCATCAGATGAAGACCCGGAGTAAGATGCTTCTCAATTCCTTCTGACTGACAACTTCCAATATTCCACAGTAGCAACATCTGATAGGAGGTTAAAGATTCACTTTATACAATGTAATTAGTGGGATTTACTCTCCTTTATAATTCATGTCAACCTCTCACTAACATTAATGAATCAAGAAGTTATGCTCCATCGACACAATGACATTGTGGTCTTTCACCTTGTTTTGTCAGGCTAATTATATCAAAAGAATATCTCATTTAATCAGTTAGTGTTCGCTGCCCAGTAATTCATCAATGAGGCCCTTGTCTATGCTCCAAGTTTCATAAAGATTTCGCTAATCCATTTTTGAGCATTCAGCTGTCGCCAAAGACTAAATGTTAAGTCGAGCCTGTGACAGTAAAAATTCCAAATCTCCTGTTGGAAAATAAGGAATCAGTTTAGTTGGCCTTTTCCTGCTTAATTTCTTGCAACGTGGCGTGCATGTTTGCTGAGGCTCACTTACTTCATTAAGTATCATTGTTTTATATCAGTTTGACCACACGGGTATCTGACAATATACCAACTAGGTAAGTGATTAGACCAACGCTGCAGGAGACTGAAAAATGGAGTTTGTACGTCAGCATGAGCTGCTAAATATTCATTTGCTGTGTTCCATTGAACACTAAAACTAGTTAAACACAAGATCAGAGCAGTGATCTTTTTCACAGTTAGGGCCTGATTTTAACCCTGTGCAGTTGGGTGGGTTTTGAATAGGTTAAAATTGAGCCCTTGGTGTCCTGTATCACAGAGAAGCCCCAGAAATGTTCAGGGAATGAAAGTTATGGGGCCAGTTATCACTGATTCTGAGTCGGTATTGAAGATTGAAGAGCCCATTCATCTTCACAATCAGCAGCCCCAGCAGGCCAATAGCCTACCTCTGCTCTTCCCTTCTTCTCCCTTCCCCCTCCACATTCGCACTTCCCCCTCCACCCTCCCCCCATCCCCCTCTGCACTTACCCTTCCCTCCTCCACCCTATCCCCCTCTGCCCTTGCCCTTCTCCCTTTCTCCCTCAGCCTTTCCCTCTGCATGTCATCCCCAAACACAGACCAATCAGAACACCCATCCTTCCAGCAATTTTGGGAAAGCAATCCTTTGACAGAGTGGAGGAGCTCCCGTGAATCGGACGTGCATCAGGCTTGGGTGTAAATCTGGCGTGAATCGACTCGGGTGTGAATCGAACCTGTTCTGCCATTCAGTTAGATCATAGCCAATCAATATCTTAACTCCATTTACCTGCCTTGGTTCTGGAACCCTTCACCCTTTACCTAAAAACAATCTATCAATCTCAGTTATGAAATTTCCAATTGACCCTCCTATCCTCAGCAGCAATTTTGGGGGAGAGGGTTCCAGATTTCCACTCCACTTTGTGTGAAGAAGGGATTCCTGACATCCCTCCTGAATAGCCTGGCTCTAATTTTAAGGTTCTGCCCCCTTGTTTTGGACTCCCCGACCAGGGGAAATGGTTTCTCTCTATCTACCTAATTAACTCCTTTGATCATCTTAAACACCTCAATTAGATCATCCCTTAAACGTATATGTATAGTTTAACATCCTCTGGCGTTTGTTGATTGCTGCTCTGCATGGGTTGAATATGCTTACCATTGAGTTACTGAGACTCCGGGGTCTCTCTCTACTTCATTCCTGGCTATACTAGTTGACTATTTTTCTTGCTGTGTGTGATACTTTACACTTGTAGTGTTAAATATTATCCGTCATTCTCCAGTGCACTCATTCTGTAATTTCTGGGCTACTTCCTGTAACTCTACCAACCCTCCATGGAACCTCTGCAAATCTGGTCACTTTGTATTGAGTTTCTGGGCTGGATTTTCTGGTGAGAGTCTGGTCCATATGAGGGTCCCAAGCCCACACATGTCCTCAGCGCACCCGTCACGTGACCTTCCAGGAGGCAGCGTCCCGATTGGAGGACAGCACACACTGTCCTGTTAAGGATAGTGGGCGGGCTCCCGAGGCTGCCGAGTCAATCAGAGGGCCTGCAGCAATGTCAGGGCAATAGCCCTACTGGGAGAGGTGGTGCTGCCGAGACAGGCAGGTTGGCAGGCGAGCGCGAGGATGCCTCAGCATGGAGGCACCCTTGGCTGCCAGCATAGGAGTTATAAATCAAAGAGTCATGAAGCCGATAGGGCCTCTGAGTTGGAAGGGAATCCCCTCCGCAGGCCTATTCAGGGACTGTGCTGTAGCCTTTCACCCTGGCCTCCGGCTCCAATGGTCCCTGACCTGCTGCCAGGAGGTCACCTCGACTTAGCTGGTGGTCTCCACACATGACGTGGTGGGGTGGGGTGGGGTGGGGCGGGCCACACCAATGGTGGTAAAATACTGCCACCTGTGCAAAATGGCTCCGAAGTGGGCATTTACTTGTACTAATATAAAAGCAAAATACTGCGGATGCTGGAAATCTGAAATAAAAACAAGAAATGCTGGAACCACTCAGCAGGTCTGGCAGCATCTGTGGAAAGAGAAGCAGAGTTAACGTTTCGGGTCAGCGACCCTTCATCATTTACTTACACTAACTGGCTGCCCATCTCCGCGGAGCAGGCAGCTGACCCAGTTCCCAGCCAGCACTTGGGAAAGTCTCTCGGAGGCTGGAATGGATCAGGGAGCTGTCCCGATGGGGCTGCCCCACATTCTCCTGACCTCCATCTGCTTCCGAGTCCATCTCCACGGGGCCAGGAATATCCAGCCCAGTGAGTCCAAGTGATTGATGCAAATTAGAAACAGACACCCCACACTGAGCCCTGGGACACCCAAAGCACTCCCTCTCACCCCATTACCCCCTCCCATCCCCTCTCATCCCACTACCCCCTCCCACATTCACCCTGTCTCACCCCTCCACCCTCACTCACCCCATCCACCCCTTCTCAGCCCCCCATCCTCACTCACCCTCCATCCTCACTCACCCCTCTCCCATCCAGTACCTGTTTTCTACTCTTCAGCCAGCTTCTTCTCCATTCCTAGGTTTCATCCTGCATCCCCACAGCTTTGAGCTTAACCAGTAACCAGCTTAACCAGTAAGCAGCTTAACCAGCAACCTTTCCTGTGGCAGTTAGTTTGATGCCAATCGTAACTTACACTAGATAACGTTTACCACCAAGTTGAATTGTTAATAAATAAAGGACCGAGAAATTTGTTTGTGTAGCACTGCTTCATAGCAGCACCACGCTGACTAAATAGATTCCCCAGAGGCGGTCAGTGCTGCCCGTACAGTCTCCACAGGTTTCTCCATTGATAATATTGAAGAAGGCAGTGGTACTTTAGTGATAGTGTTACTGAGCCAGTAACTCAGAGGCCTTGGTTAATGCCTAGGTGACTGGAGTTCAAATCCCATCATGCAGTTGGTGGAACTTAAAATGAATGAATTAATAAATCTGGAGTTAAAAGTTAGTCTTAGTAATCATGATCATAGAACTATTACCAATTTTCTTAAAAACCCATGTAGCTTTTAGGAAGGGAAACCTGCTGCTCTTACCTGGTCTGGCCTACATGTGACTCCAGACCCACAGCAATGTGGTTAACTCTCAACTGCCCTCTGAAATAGCCTAGCTTGTATCAAGCTGCTACAGAAAAGTTGAAAAAGAATACAACCAGACAGACCACTTGGCATCGACCTAGGCACCAGAAATTATAAAGGCACACCCTGCCCAGTCAACCCTGCAAAGCCTTCCTCGCTAACAACTGGCAATTTGTGCCAAAATTGGGAGAGCTGTCCCACAGACTAGTCAAACAACAGCTTGACATAGTCAGACCTATGGAATCATACCTTACAATGTCACAGACACTGCCATCACCATTCCTGCGTACGTCCTGTCCCACCGGCAGGACAGACCCACCAGAGGTGGCGGCACAGTGGTATACAGTCAGGACGGAGTTGCCCTGGGAGTCGTCAACATCAACTATGCACCCCATGAAGTCTCATGGCATCAGGTCAAACATGGGCAAGGAAACCTCCTGCTGATTACCACCTACTGCCCCCCCCCCTCCCCCCCCCCCCCCCCTCAGCTGATGAATCAGTAACTCCTCCATATTGAACACCACTTTGAAGAAACAGTGAGGGTGGCAAGGGTGCAGAATGTACTCTGGGTGGGGGACTTCAATGTCCATCACCAAGAGTGTTTCAGTAGCACCACTACTGACCGAGTCCTAAAGGACAGAGCTGCTAGACTGGGTCTGCAGCAGGTGGTGAGGGAACCAACAAGAGGGGAAAAAACCTACTTGACCTTGTCCTCACTAATCTACCTGTCACAGATGCATCTGTCCACAACAGTATTGGTAGGAGTGACCACCGCACAGTCCTTGATGTGTAGAACTACCACGTGCTAAAGAGGATAGATTCAGAACAGATCTAGCAGCTCAAAACTCAGCATCCATGAGTGTGGACCATCAGCAGCAGCCGAATTGTATTCAAACACTATCTGTAATCTAATGGCCTGGCATATCCCTCACTCTACTGTTACTATCAAGCTAGGGGATCAATCCTGGTTCAATGAGGAGTGTAGGAGAGCATTCCAGGAGCAGCACCAGGCATACCTCAAAATGAGGTCTCAACCTGGTGAAGCTTCAACACAGGACTGCCTTCATGCTAACAGTAGAAGCGGCATGTGACAGGGCTAAGCAATCCCACAACCACCGGAGCAGATTTAAGCCGCCACATCCAGTTGTGAATGATAGTGGACAATTAAACAACTAACCAGAGGAAGAGACTTCACAAACATGCCCATCTTCGATGATGGAGGAGCCGAGCACATCAGGGCAAAATACAAGGCTGATGCATTTGCATCCGTCTTCAGCCAGAAGTGCCGAGTGGATGATCCATCTCAGCCTCCTCCTGCGGTTCCCAGCATCACAGCTGCCAGTCTTCAGCCAATCCGATTCACTCCACGTGATATCAAGTAAATTACTGTGGCCATCTTGGTTGCCAGCTTTTCTTTTCAAAAATGTTATTTGTAATAATCTCCAGAAAAAGTATAAGACAAGGTTCCAATTGATGACATTAATATTTACCATTTGGCAGGTAGGGTTTTCATGACAACACCCTATAAAGAGCCTTAAAAACTTCTGCATCACAGACCACCTCGCCTGTGAAAACACTGCAGCCAACCAGCCGGCATGGAGGGAAGAACTGAAATATGGTTCAGCATGTTTCGAGGACCATCTACACCAAACTCGCAACACCCAACATGGCCAGAGGTGGCGCAACTACAGAAATTCCCCCAAGCACCAACAACAACAATATGAACTGCCAATTCTCTGGACATCCATGCCAATCCCACATTGGACTCCTCAGTCATGGGAGGACCGAACAGTGAGGAGTCTACCGTGAATCTAGGCATCACATTAGCCCGTGTTAGCAAGTTATTTAGTTTGAACTGTCAGCACAAAATAAAAGACATAAATATAAAATTTAAAATCCTGAAGCAAAATTTACAGTTAGGAGGATTTCTTTTCCCTGGAAGAGTGGGTCTGGCGCAAAGAACTCGCCGATCAAACAGTTAGTGTTGTGTCACCTGACATCTTCATAAAAGAGCTGGATGAAGCTCAAATGATGACCTGGGAGTAAGTGAGATCTGCAGAGCAGGAAATGCTAGCACAATCTGTACTGAGTTAACTCCGCACATGTGGACACCATGTTGCAATAATTGGCTTTACCAGATTAGGGAGGTGACAAGTGACTTGGACTCTCTCAATCCTAATGGCATTTGCCTGCCTTTTCTCCATATCCATTTATACTTTTCCTTTCAAACCCTTATCTAATTCCCTTCAATAGGTACTTCAGGTAAAGATTCCACATTCTCATAGCTAGCTCTCTGAGTGAAATCATTTCATCTAACCTATTCCCCAATCTAAGCCCCCTTCATACCAGTGGGAACAACATTTTGCTATTTACCCCCCTTGCACTTTTGACAAGTTGAAAACCTCTGATCAGTTGTCTGTCGCTTTTGTTTGTTAATATTTGTACCTTGGTGTAAACAGATTACACTTTCTCTCCCAGCTAATTGATGGCTCCTTGTGTCTGCACTGTCTTCAAACTAATGGTAATTCTCCAGTTACAATCCCTGTGTTTTGAACTGTAATGTGTTGTGGTGGAGAGCATCTGGACAAAAAATTGAACAGGTGCATTGTTGGGTCTGTTTGTAGATTTTTCTGTCTGATCAGTAAATGAAAGACATTATCTTCCTTGGATAGAAGACCGGGGCTCTTTATAAAAATGGTCTTCCTCAACCATAAGTTACTAACTAAATTCATTTTACCAAATATTATTAAGTTATGGGAGAAGCCAAAGAGAAGCTATTTAACTTTCAACAACCTGAGATCAATCAAATTTAGCACAAAACAGATTTGTCAGAAAAGCAGGAATCCTTCAAAACAAAACAAAATGTAGGATAACTGGATCCTGAAAATAAACTAATTGGATTATATCAGATTTGCAGATTCGATACATAGAGCTGACTGACTGAATTACTTTTTTCTGTTGATCTTTATGTGGCTTTTATTGAAACATGTTCTAAGATCTATAATTGCTTGGTAGTCCTGCAATGAATATAAATTTCTAATTTACATATTTGTTCCTATTTAGTTTGTAATATTCAAAATATGTTGCAGCACAAGTACACTAAAATTAAATCTTGAATCTCCCACTGGGAACTCTGAAATTGATCTGCTGTAACCCTTAATCTCACATACTGCAACATATTAGAGGTGATGTCTGGCTCTGTGAAGAAACAGTGACCCAGGGAGTGTATCTTAGGAAACTGAGTGTGAAGCCTGGGATTTTCTCTCTCAGTGCTCTCTGTAAGAGTGCCTGGCTGTGGCATTATCCCAGGGACTGGATGTAGTATGGCACCCACAGAAAGTGTCCTCACCATGACACTTCCTCACTGAAACCCACCTTTATGTAAGGTTTCCAGATGTGGTGCGAAAGCCACTGTGCTGAATTATTTATCTAAGTGGGTCATTTTCAAGGATTAACAGAATGCTCATTAAAACAAAAGACATAATACAGCAGAAATCTGAAACAAAAAGAGAAAATGCTGGGAACTCCCAGCAGGTTAGGCAGCTTCAACATCAGAAAGGAAATTTGTTGAATTTTTAAGCAGACCCCTTCACCATTTGTGATGCTGTTAGATTTGGTGTTTGCTGCACATTTTGCTTTTTACTGCTGCACACTGCTAGGTTAGATAAACCACTTGGGGAATATGTACTCCACTTCTGGAAAGGAAGGTTTTAATCTCCTTTTATTCTGTAGATCTAAACATTGACAACTTGATGTGGATTTCTCCTCTGTTTCCCACTATGTGTTGTGAAATGTTTATCTGTATTGATCAGCACCAAATCCCAGCCTTCCACCACCCACCAGTAATGATGCTCATTTCTCATATGTCTCGACACTTGAGTTGTATAAACAAGTGGGACAGACCAGAGACACCGTTACAGTCAGAGACGCTCTTTAATTTGGGGAAATGAGCAGTATGGTAAAACTGAAATCAAACAGCAAATTTTGGAAAAAACTCAGCTGGCCAAGTAGCATCTGTGGAGAGGGACGTGGGAGTTAACGTTTTCAGGTTGATGACCTTTCATCAGAACTGGGAAAACCATAACTGCTGCTATTGCTGGTTGCTTTACGTGTTGTTCTGTGCTGTCCCTTGTAAATACCAGAGATAACCATCAAGGATAGCAGTGCCTATCTCTGCCCTATAGTGTCCAAGGTGGCATCACTCATCACTGTTCCTCTGAGAGGTCCAGTAGCTAACTCTGTTCTGTTTTGCCCCAGGCAGTTTCTGCTGTGAGTGGATTGTTCTCTGTGCAATCTACAATTCTCAACCCACATCTCCTGTCATACCAATATTATGATGTATCCAATAACCCTCCCTATATCTATTCTATGAAGTACAAATGATTGCTCTGTCAAAATCTTCCATCATTACAGGTAACCCCAGTTCCCTGTGTTAGTCAGAGTTATTCTCATCATATCATTTTTCAAAATAGATCATTAACAAAGCTTTAACAGGCCATAACCAGCAATTATTTGTTTACCAAAGACAGCACACTTTTTTTTGGAATCTGCATAATAAGCATTTTAAAAAAAAGTTTCTTACTTCTTTGAACAGACCTTACAATAGTTGTTAAAATAGATTAGTGATCAGTTTCTGAAAGGTCAATGGTTGATTGTCTGGGGTTCTTCAAAGCCCATTGCTGGTCTCTCCAGTGTCCAATGATATTGACTCTCTGATGTCATTGATATTGACTCTCTGATGTCCAGTGATATTGACTTTCTGATGTCCAGTGATATTGACTCTCTGTTGTCCATTGATATTGGCTCTCTGTTGTCCAATGATATTGACTCTCTGATGTCCAGTGATATTGACTTTCTGATGTCCAGTGATATTGAATCTCTGATGTCCATTGATATTGACTCTCTGATGTCCAGTGATATTGGCTCTCTGATGTCCATTGATATTGGCTCCCTGATGTCCAGTGATATTGACTCTCTGATGTCCAGTGATATTGACTCTCTGTTGTCCATTGATATTGGCTCTCTGTTGTCCAATGATATTGACTCTCTGATGTCCAGTGATATTGACTCTCTGTTGTCCATTGATATTGGCTCTCTGTTGTCCAATGATATTGACTCTCTGATGTCCATTGATATTGACTCTCTGATGTCCAGTGATATTGGCTCTCTGATGTCCATTGATATTGGCTCCCTGATGTCCAGTGATATTGGCTCTCTGATGTCCAGTGATATTGACTCTCTGATGTCCAGTGATATTGACTCTCTGTTGTCCATTGATATTGGCTCTCTGTTGTCCAATGATATTGACTCTCTGATGTCCAGTGATATTGACTTTCTGATGTCCAGTGATATTGAATCTCTGATGTCCATTGATATTGACTCTCTGATGTCCAGTGATATTGGCTCTCTGATGTCCATTGATATTGGCTCCCTGATGTCCAGTGATATTGACTCTCTGATGTCCAGTCATATTGGCTCTCTGATGTCCTTTGATATTGACTCTCTAATGTCCAGTGACATTGGCTCTCTGATGTGTGACATTGGCTCTCTGATGTCCATTGATATTGACTCTCTAATGTGTGACATTGACTCTCTGATGTCCATTGATATTGACTCTCTGATGTCCAGTGACATTGGCTCACTGATGTCCATTGATATTGACTCTCTGATGTGTGACATTGGCTCTCTGATGTCCTTTGATATTGACTTTCTGATGTCCATTGATATTGGCTCTCTAATGTTCAATGATATTGACTCTCTGATGTCCAGTGATATTGACTCTCTGATGTCCAGTGACATTGACTCACTGATGTCCATTATTATTGACTCTCTAATGTCCAGTGACATTGGCTCTCTGATGTCCATTGATATTGACTCTCTAATGTGTGACATAGGCTCTCTGATGTCCATTGATATTGACTCTCTGATGTCCAGTGACATTGGCTCTCTGATGTCCATTGATATTGACTCTCTGATGTGTGACATTGGCTCTCTGATGTCCATTGATATTGACTTTCTGATGTCCATTGATATTGGCTCTCTAATGTTCAATGATATTGACTCTCTGATACCCAGTGATATTGATTCTCTGATGTCCAGTGACATTGACTCACTGATGTCCATTATTATTGACTCTCTAATGTCCAGTCACATTGGCTCTCTGATGTCCATTGATATTGACTCTCTAATGTGTGACATAGGCTCTCTGATGTCCATTGATATTGACTCTCTGATGTGTGACATTGGCTCTCTGATGTCCATTGATATTGACTCTCTAACGTGTGACATTGGCTCTCTGATGTCCATTGATATTGACTCTCTGATGTCCATTGATATTGACTCTCTGATGTCATTGACATTGACTCTCTGATGTCATTGATATTGACTCTCTGATGTCCATTGATATTGACTCTCTGATGTCATTGATATTGACTCTCTGATGTCCAGTGATATTGACTCTCTAATGTCCAGTGATATTGGCTCTCTGACGTCCATTGATATTGACTCTCTAATGTCCAGTGATATTGATTCTCTGATGTCCAGTGACATTGACTCAATGATGTCCATTATTATTGACTCTCTAATGTCCATTGATATTGACTCTCTGATGTCCATTGATATTGACTCTCTGATGTCCAGTGATACTGGCTCTCTGATGTCATTGATATTGACTCTCTGATGTCCAGTGATATTGACTTTCTGATGTCCAGTGATATTGACTCTCTTATGTCCATTGATATTGGCTCTCTGTTGTCCAATGATATTGACTCTCTGATGTCCATTGATATTGACTCTCTGATGTCCAGTGATATTGGCTCTCTGATGTCCATTGATATTGGCTCCCTGATGTCCAGTGATAGTGACTCTCTGATGTCCAGTGATATTGACTCTCTGTTGTCCATTGATATTGGCTCTCTGTTGTCCAATGATATTGACTCTCTGATGTCCAGTGATATTGACTCTCTGTTGTCCATTGATATTGGCTCTCTGTTGTCCAATGATATTGACTCTCTGATGTCCATTGATATTGACTCTCTGATGTCCAGTGATATTGGCTCTCTGATGTCCATTGATATTGGCTCCCTGATGTCCAGTGATATTGGCTCTCTGATGTCCAGTGATATTGACTCTCTGATGTCCAGTGATATTGACTCTCTGTTGTCCATTGATATTGGCTCTCTGTTGTCCAATGATATTGACTCTCTGATGTCCAGTGATATTGACTTTCTGATGTCCAGTGATATTGAATCTCTGATGTCCATTGATATTGACTCTCTGATGTCCAGTGATATTGGCTCTCTGATGTCCATTGATATTGGCTCCCTGATGTCCAGTGATATTGACTCTCTGATGTCCAGTCATATTGGCTCTCTGATGTCCTTTGATATTGACTCTCTAATGTCCAGTGACATTGGCTCTCTGATGTGTGACATTGGCTCTCTGATGTCCATTGATATTGACTCTCTAATGTGTGACATTGACTCTCTGATGTCCATTGATATTGACTCTCTGATGTCCAGTGACATTGGCTCGCTGATGTCCATTGATATTGACTCTCTGATGTGTGACATTGGCTCTCTGATGTCCTTTGATATTGACTTTCTGATGTCCATTGATATTGGCTCTCTAATGTTCAATGATATTGACTCTCTGATGTCCAGTGATATTGACTCTCTGATGTCCAGTGACATTGACTCACTGATGTCCATTATTATTGACTCTCTAATGTCCAGTGACATTGGCTCTCTGATGTCCATTGATATTGACTCTCTAATGTGTGACATTGGCTCTCTGATGTCCATTGATATTGACTCTCTGATGTCCAGTGACATTGGCTCTCTGATGTCCATTGATATTGACTCTCTGATGTGTGACATTGGCTCTCTGATGTCCATTGATATTGACTTTCTGATGTCCATTGATATTGGCTCTCTAATGTTCAATGATATTGACTCTCTGATACCCAGTGATATTGATTCTCTGATGTCCAGTGACATTGACTCACTGATGTCCATTATTATTGACTCTCTAATGTCCAGTCACATTGGCTCTCTGATGTCCATTGATATTGACTCTCTAATGTGTGACATAGGCTCTCTGATGTCCATTGATATTGACTCTCTGATGTGTGACATTGGCTCTCTGATGTCCATTGATATTGACTCTCTAATGTGTGACATTGGCTCTCTGATGTCCATTGATATTGACTCTCTGATGTCCATTGATATTGACTCTCTGATGTCATTGACATTGACTCTCTGATGTCATTGATATTGACTCTCTGATGTCCATTGATATTGACTCTCTGATGTCATTGATATTGACTCTCTGATGTCCAGTGATATTGACTCTCTAATGTCCAGTGATATTGGCTCTCTGACGTCCATTGATATTGACTCTCTAATGTCCAGTGATATTGATTGTCTGATGTCCAGTGACATTGACTCAATGATGTCCATTATTATTGACTCTCTAATGTCCATTGATATTGACTCTCTGATGTCCATTGATATTGACTCTCTGATGTCCAGTGATATTGGCTCTCTGATGTCATTGATATTGACTCTCTGATGTCCAGTGATATTGACTTTCTGATGTCCAGTGATATTGACTCTCTTATGTCCATTGATATTGGCTCTCTGTTGTCCAATGATATTGACTCTCTGATGTCCATTGATATTGACTCTCTGATGTCCAGTGATATTGGCTCTCTGATGTCCATTGATATTGGCTCCCTGATGTCCAGTGATATTGACTCTCTGATGTCCAGTGATATTGACTCTCTGTTGTCCATTGATATTGGCTCTCTGTTGTCCAATGATATTGACTCTCTGATGTCCAGTGATATTGACTCTCTGTTGTCCATTGATATTGGCTCTCTGTTGTCCAATGATATTGACTCTCTGATGTCCATTGATATTGACTCTCTGATGTCCAGTGATATTGGCTCTCTGATGTCCATTGATATTGGCTCCCTGATGTCCAGTGATATTGGCTCTCTGATGTCCAGTGATATTGACTCTCTGATGTCCAGTGATATTGACTCTCTGTTGTCCATTGATATTGGCTCTCTGTTGTCCAATGATATTGACTCTCTGATGTCCAGTGATATTGACTTTCTGATGTCCAGTGATATTGAATCTCTGATGTCCATTGATATTGACTCTCTGATGTCCAGTGATATTGGCTCTCTGATGTCCATTGATATTGGCTCCCTGATGTCCAGTGATATTGACTCTCTGATGTCCAGTCATATTGGCTCTCTGATGTCCTTTGATATTGACTCTCTAATGTCCAGTGACATTGGCTCTCTGATGTGTGACATTGGCTCTCTGATGTCCATTGATATTGACTCTCTGATGTGTGACATTGGCTCTCTGATGTCCATTGATATTGACTTTCTGATGTCCATTGATATTGGCTCTCTAATGTTCAATGATATTGACTCTCTGATACCCAGTGATATTGATTCTCTGATGTCCAGTGACATTGACTCACTGATGTCCATTATTATTGACTCTCTAATGTCCAGTGACATTGGCTCTCTGATGTCCATTGATATTGACTCTCTAATGTGTGACATAGGCTCTCTGATGTCCATTGATATTGACTCTCTGATGTGTGACATTGGCTCTCTGATGTCCATTGATATTGACTCTCTAATGTGTGACATTGGCTCTCTGATGTCCATTGATATTGACTCTCTGATGTCCATTGATATTGACTCTCTGATGTCATTGACATTGACTCTCTGATGTCATTGATATTGACTCTCTGATGTCCATTGATATTGACTCTCTGATGTCATTGATATTGACTCTCTGATGTCCAGTGATATTGACTCTCTAATGTCCAGTGATATTGGCTCTCTGACGTCCATTGATATTGACTCTCTAATGTCCAGTGATATTGATTCTCTGATGTCCAGTGACATTGACTCAATGATGTCCATTATTATTGACTCTCTAATGTCCATTGATATTGTCTCTCTGATGTCCATTGATATTGACTCTCTGATGTCCAGTGATATTGGCTCTCTGATGTCATTGATATTGACTCTCTGATGTCCAGTGATATTGACTTTCTGATGTCCAGTGATATTGACTCTCTTATGTCCATTGATATTGGCTCTCTGTTGTCCAATGATATTGACTCTCTGATGTCCATTGATATTGACTCTCTGATGTCCAGTGATATTGGCTCTCTGATGCTCATTGATATTGACTCTCTGATTTCCAGTGATATTGACGCTCTGATGTCGAGTCTCTGATGTCCAGTGATATTGACTCTCTGATGTCCAGTGATATTGACTCTGATGTCCATTGATATTGGCTCCCTGATGTACATTGATATTGACTCTCTGATGTCCAATGATATTGGCTCTCTGATGTCCAGTGATATTGGCTCTCTGATGTCCAGTGATATTGACTCTCTGATGTCCAGTGATATGGACTCTCTGATGTCCAGTGATATTGGCTCTCTGATGTCCAGTGATATTGACTCTCTGATGTCCAGTGATATGGACTCTCTGATGTCCAGTGATATTGGCTCTCTGATGTCCAGTGATATGGACTCTCTGATGTCCATTAATATTGGCTCTCTGTTGTCCAATGATATTGACACTCTGATGTCCAGTGATATTGGCTCTCTGATGTCATTGATATTGACTCTCTGATGTCCATTGATGTTGACTCTCTGATGTCCAGTGATATTGAGTTTCTGATGTCCAGTGATATTGACTCTCTTATGTCCATTGATATTGGCTCTCTGTTGTCCAATGATATTGACTCTCTGATGTCCATTGATAGTGACTCTCTGATGTCCAGTGATATTGGCTCTCTGATGCTCATTGTTATTGACTCTCTGATTTCCAGTGATATTGACGCTCTGATGTCGAGTCTCTGATGTCCAGTGATATTGACTCTCTGATGTCCAGTGATATTGACTCTCTGATGTACATTGATATTGACTCTCTGATGTCCAATGATATTGGCTCTCTGATGTCCAGTGATATTGGCTCTCTGATGTCCAGTGATATTGGCTCTCTGATGTCCAGTGATATGGACTCTCTGATGTCCAGTGATATTGGCTCTCTGATGTCCAGTGATATTGACTCTCTGATGTCCAGTGATATTGACTCTCTGATGTCCATTAATATTGGCTCTCTGTTGTCCAATGATATTGACACGCTGATGTCCAGTGATATGGACTTTCTGATGTCCATTGATATTGACTCTCTTATGTCCATTGATATTGGCTCTCTGTTGTCCAATGATATTGCCTTTCTGATGTCCAGTGATATTGACTTTCTGATGTCCAGTGATATTGACTCTCTGATGTCCATTGATATTGGCTCTCTGATGTCCATTGATATTGACTTTCTGATGTCCATTGATATTGGCTCTCTAATGTTCAATGATATTGACTCTCTGATGTCCAGTGACATTGGCTCTCTGATGTCCATTGATATTGACTCTCTGATTTCCAGTGATATTGACTCTCTGATGTCCAGTCTCTGATGTCCAGTGATATTGACTTTCTGACGTCCAGTGATATTGACTCTCTGATGTCCATTGATATTGGCTCTCTAATGTTCAATGATATTGGCTCTCTGTTGTCCAATGATATTGACTCTCTGATGTCCAGTGATATTGACTTTCTGATGTCCAGTGATATTGACTCTCCAATGTTCAATGATATTGGCTCTCTGTTGTCCAGTGATATTGACTCTCTGATGTCCATTGATATTGGCTCTCTGTTGTCCAATGATATTGACTCTCTGATGTCCATTGATATTGACTCTCTGATGTCCAGTGATATTGGCTCTCTGATGTCCATTAATATTGACTCTCTGATGTCCAGTGATATTGGCTCTCTGATGTTCATTGATATTGACTCTCTGATTTCCAGTGATATTGACTCTCTGATGTCGAGTCTCTGATGTCCAGTGATATTGACTCTCTGATGTCCAGTGATATTGGCTCTCTGATGTCCAGTGATATTGACTCTCTGATGTCCAGTGATATTGACTCTCTGTTGTCCATTGATATTGGCTCTCTGTTGTCCAATGATATTGACTCTCTGATGTTGAGTGATATTGACTTTCTGATGTCCAGTGATATTGACTCTCTTATGTCCATTGATATTGGCTCTCTGTTGTCCAATGATATTGACTCTCTGATGTCCAGTGATATTGACTCTCTGATGTCCATTGATATTGGCTCTCTGATGTTCATTGATATTGACTCTCTGATTTCCAGTGATATTGACTCTCTGTTGTCCAGTGATATTGGCTCTCTGATGTCCAGTGATATTGACTCTCTGATGTCCAGTGATATTGACTCTCTGATGTCCATTGATATTGGCTCTCTGTTGTCCAATGATATTGACACTCTGATGTCCAGTGATATTGACTCTCTTATGTCCAGTGATATTGGCTCTCTGTTGTCCAATGGTATTGCCTCTCTGATGTCCAGTGATATTGACTTTCTGATGTCCAGTGATATTGACTCTCTGATGTCCATTGATATTGGCTCTCTGATGTTCATTGATATTGACTCTCTGATTTCCAGTGATATTGACTCTCTGATGTCCAGTGATATTGGCTCTCTGATGTCCAGTGATATTGACTCTCTGATGTCCAGTGATATTGACTCTCTGATGTCCATTGATATTGGCTCTCTGTTGTCCAATGATATTGACACTCTGATGTCCAGTGATATTGACTTTCTGATGTCCAGTGATATTGACTCTCTTATGTCCATTGATATTGGCTCTCTGTTGTCCAATGATATTGCCTCTCTGATGTCCAGTGATATTGACTTTCTGATGTCCAGTGATATTGACTCTCTGATGTCCATTGATATTGGCTCTCTGATGTCCATTGATATTGACTTTCTGATGTCCATTGATATTGGCTCTCTAATGTTCAATGATATTGACTCTCTGATGTCCAGTGATATTGACTCTCTGATGTCCAGTGATATTGACTTTCTGATGTCCAGTGATATTGACTCTCTGATGTCCATTGATATTGGCTCTCTGATGTCCATTGATATTGACTTTCTGATGTCCATTGATATTGGCTCTCTCACGTTCAATGATATTGACTCTCTGATGTCCAGTGATATTGACTCTCTGATGTCCATTGATATTGGCTCTCTGATGTTCATTGATATTGACTCTCTGATTTCCAGTGATATTGACTCTCTGTTGTCCAGTGATATTGGCTCTCTGATGTCCAGTGATATTGACTCTCTGATGTCCAGTGATATTGACTCTCTGATGTCCATTGATATTGGCTCTCTGTTGTCCAATGATATTGACACTCTGATGTCCAGTGATATTGACTCTCTTATGTCCAGTGATATTGGCTCTCTGTTGTCCAATGGTATTGCCTCTCTGATGTCCAGTGATATTGACTTTCTGATGTCCAGTGATATTGACTCTCTGATGTCCATTGATATTGGCTCTCTGATGTTCATTGATATTGACTCTCTGATTTCCAGTGATATTGACTCTCTGATGTCCAGTGATATTGGCTCTCTGATGTCCAGTGATATTGACTCTCTGATGTCCAGTGATATTGACTCTCTGATGTCCATTGATATTGGCTCTCTGTTGTCCAATGATATTGACACTCTGATGTCCAGTGATATTGACTTTCTGATGTCCAGTGATATTGACTCTCTTATGTCCATTGATATTGGCTCTCTGTTGTCCAATGATATTGCCTCTCTGATGTCCAGTGATATTGACTTTCTGATGTCCAGTGATATTGACTCTCTGATGTCCATTGATATTGGCTCTCTGATGTCCATTGATATTGACTTTCTGATGTCCATTGATATTGGCTCTCTAATGTTCAATGATATTGACTCTCTGATGTCCAGTGATATTGACTCTCTGATGTCCAGTGATATTGACTTTCTGATGTCCAGTGATATTGACTCTCTGATGTCCATTGATATTGGCTCTCTGATGTCCATTGATATTGACTTTCTGATGTCCATTGATATTGGCTCTCTCACGTTCAATGATATTGACTCTCTGATGTCCAGTGATGTCTCTCCAAGGTCCAACATCAACAAAGTTTTTTGAAAGACTGAGTTGTCTTTAAAGACTTTGATCATCATACTTCAGTACAGAAACCACTGTTGGACACAATTCCAAAAACTTTCCTCAGTCACCCATAATCATGAAACATTCTAAAGATTTTTTTCTCATACAAAGAAATCAGTCATTTGTTTGCTGAGAAAACAAATTCTCTCAGGGTGGGCACAAGCTGAGCTAACAAGAGAAACATTTCCGTCTGCTTCAATCCCACAGCTGATGCGCTGTTTATCTTGGTATTGTATTTAGCTAACGTCTGTAACTATGAAGCAGTCTTCTGCCCAGAATACCCCCATGTGCCTGTTGTAAGGAAGTGGTGTTGAAAGCCAGACATTTACATGAAAAGAGCCGTGATTATTTTAGTATTTAATATCAGCTGCCAAAATCTGTGCTGTATGTATGAAAGAAATCTTTTAAAAGTATATTAAACATCAGGAATTCTCAATGGAATTGACATTTAACAGAAGAGTGTACTGCACATACCATGTGGGATTTTGATAGAATAGATAGCGAGAAACAGTTTCCAGTGGCAGGGCAGTCGGTAACCAGAGGACACAGGTTTAAGATAATTGGCAAAAGAATCAGAGGGGAGATGAGGAGTTTTCTTTTCTGCAGAGAGTTGTGATCTGGAATGCGCTGCCTGAAAGGGCGGTGGAAGCAGATTCAGTTGTAACTTTCAAAAGGGAATTGGATAAATATTTGAGGGGGAAAATCTGCAGGGCTATGGGGAAAAAGCAGGAGTGGAACTTATTAGATAGTTCTTGCAAAGAGCCAGAACAGGCACAATGGACTGCGTGGCTGCCTTTTGTGCTGTCATTCTATGATTCCATGTGAAGAAGTCAGGTTTTAAGAGATGTATTTGACACATTTGTTTGTCATGGTCTGACAGACACCACAGTTTGGCCGTTCTTGTTGTTGTTGCATATTATTGAAAAGGAAGCCATTGGGCTGCTGTCATCCAGGGAATCTACTGCTAGTGAATCAGCTTGCTTCATAATTCTATGTCTAAGGATTTGACTGGAACCCAATAATCCAATCTGTTCAGACACTGGTACATTATTTATCTGAAAAAGGATACGCTCCCTTACTGGTCAATTCACTGAGGTGAACCTGGATACACTAATACCCTCAAACTAAATTCTAACCTTTACTGGACTGCCACGGAATATCATCTTGGAGCATTGGAGAACTTTGATGCAATGAAAATGAACATGCAAAAGGGCAATGCCTATCTATTTACCTGGACACCTTCCAACACACTGGAAGAACAGCACCAGAGCAAGGCATGAGCTTGTAACAGTACTTTGAAATGCATTTACAGTTTACATTCGGCTGGCTTTCAGGGACAAGGGAATTTTGCCACCATTTTTTGACCGTCGTTTGTAAGAAAAAAGATTTGCATTTCTATAGCACCTTCCATGACCTTAGGACATCCCAAAGTGCTTTACAGGCAATTAAGTACCTTTGAAGTGTAGTCAATATTGTAATGTAGAAAAAGCAGCAGCCAATTTGCACACAAGAAGCAGCCATACACAGCAATGTGAGAAATGATCAGATAATCAGTTTTAGGTGTTGGTTGAGAACAAAGCTTCAAAATGGTTCCTCCTAGAGGCAGTTCCCAATGAAACTTTGTACCTTGTTTAATGGGCTCGACAAGAAATGTGAAGAAAAGTTTGAAACGAGCTCACCCTCACCTTGTTTTGGACACACAAACATCCCTTTCTCATGAGCAGAGCTGGATGACTGCAATGATTCAGAGAATAATCTCCCTCCATGTTACCTGGGCTTTAACTGGGGGCTGACATTCAGCCCCTCTAAGGTTTGGCCTCCTTTGAGACTCGTCCTCTGACTCTACAGTGTCACAAGGAGCAAATGTGTTCACGTAGAGTCACAGAGTTATACAGCACAGAAACAGGCCCATCGGCCCATCGTATCCATGCCAGCCATCAAGCATCTATCTATTATAATCCCATTCACATATCACTGCCATGTCATTGTCAACAATTATTTTACTCTTCGACCACCACCAACAACTTGTATTTATATAGCACCTTTAATATAGTAAATCGTCCCAAGATGCTTCAAACAGAATTTGGCACCAAGCCACATGAGAAATTATCAGGACAGGTAACCAAAAGCTTAGTCAAAGAGGTAGGTTTTAAGGAGCAACATAAAAGAGAAAATAGAGGTAGAGAGTTTTAGGGAGGGAATTCTAGAGTTTAGGGCCCAGGCGGCTGAAGGCACAGCCATCAATAGTGGAGGAATTAAAATTGGGGATGGCCAACAGGCCAGAATTGGAGGAGCACAGAAATCTTAGAGGATTGTAAGGTTGGACAAGATTGCAGAGATAGGGAGGGGTGAGACCATGGAAAGATTTGAAAACAAGGATGAGAATTTCAAAATCGAGGTGTTGCTTGACCAGAAGCCAATGTAGGTCAGCAAGAACAGAGGTGATGGTTGCCAGGGAGAGGGGTGGAGTTGGTAGCTAGGGAACAGAGTTTGCGGTGGGGACCAAAAACAATGGTTTCAGTCTTTCCAATATTTAGCTGGAGGAAATTTCTGCTCATCCAGTACTGGATGTCAGATAAGCAGTCTAAAAATTCAGAGGCAGTGGAAGAGCCAAGAAAGGTGGTGATAATGTAGAGCTGGGTGTTGCTATTGTGTACATGTGAAAACCAATGCTGTGCTTTCAGATGATGTCGCCGAGGGGCAGCATGTAGACAAGAAAGGAAGGGGCAATGGATAGACCTTGGGGGTCTCCAGAGGTAGCGGTATGGGTGCAGGAAGAGAAACCATTGCAAGTGATACTCTGGCTATGATTAGATAGATAAGAATAGAACCAGGTGAGTGCAGTCCCACCCAGCTGGACAACCAGGGAGAAGCGTTGGAGGAGGATGATATGGTCAACCATGTCAAAGGCTGCAGACATGCTGAGAAGGATGAAGAGGGAACGTTCACCTTTGTCACAGTTATATAGGATCATTAGTGACTTCGATAAGAGCTGTTTCAGTACCATAGCAAGAGCAGAAACCTGATTGGAGGGATTCAAACATGGAGTTCTGAGAAAGATAGGAACGGATGTGGAAGGCGACAATGCATTTAAGGAATTGGAAGAGGAAAAGGAGGTTGGAGATGGGGCAGTAGTTTGCAAGGACAGTGGGATCAAGGGTTTTTTTTTGAGGAAGGATGTAATGATGGCAGACTTAAAGGAGAGGAGAAGGATAGCAACTGAAGAGAAAGAACCCATTAACAATATCAAAGGGTATCGGGGGTAGGCAGGAAAGTGGAGTTGAGTCCACAAACAGATCAGCCATGATCGTATAGAATGGCAGAGCAGACACAAGGGGCCGAATGCCTACTCCTGCCCCTAGATCTAGATCATATGTATGTTTGTAAATCAGCTAATGCAGGAACCAAGAGGAGAAGTTGGGTGATCAGCAGTTTAGTGAGAATAGAGTCAAGGGAACAGGAGGTGAGGTGGGGCTCATGAAAAAACTGAGCTCAGAGAGGGCATGAGATAGGAGAGAAACTAATGAAAGATGGGAGTTCAAGGCCAGGGCACCATAACTTGCATTTTCACAGTGAGCTGCAGCCCTTTAAGAGCTGCTTCCTCACCAGATTTTGCATTTACCCTGCCAAGTGTGCCAAACTCATTGGACAAGGTCTTCCTGTTCCTGCAAGCCATTCAGAGTGGCAGGTGGACTTGCATTTCAAAATTCTACATGTTACCCCCTGAGCTAGTGACACAGGTGAGGCTGTGCATTACAGTGACCCAAGTGAGGCTGTGCATTACACCAACACAGGGGTAGCTTTGCATTACACTGATGAAGGTGAGGCCATGCAATATATCAATGCAGGTGATGCTATGAATTACACCAACACAGGTGTGGCCATGCATGACAGCATCAAAGGCGAGGCTGTGTATACTCCATCTCAGGTGAGGCTGCGATTTACACCCACACAGGTGTGGCTGTGCATTATATCAATGCAGGTGATGCTGTGCATTATACCTACACAATTGAGCATTGCATTACCTCAATGGAGGTGTGGCTGTGCATTACATAAATGCAGATGGGGCAGTGCATTACACCAAGACAGGTGAGGCTGTGCCTTAAATCCATGCAGATGAAGCTGTGCATGAAAGCAACACAGCTAAGGCTGTGTATTATACCAACACAGCTAAGGCTGTGTATTACACCAACACAGGTAAGGCTGTGCATTATACTGACAAGAGGTGAGGCTGTGCATTGTACCAATACAAATGAGGTTGCGCAATGCACTAACAAAGGTGAGGCTGTGCATTACACCAATGCAGGGAATGCTGTGCATTATACTGACGCCAGAGAGGCTGTGCATTACACTGATGCAGTTGAGGCTGTGCATTACCAACAAAGATGAGGCTGTGCATTATATCAATGCAGGTGAGGTTGTGCATTATATCAATGCAGGTGTGGCTATAATTAAACCAACATAGGTGAGGCTGTGCAATATATAAATGCAGGTGTGGATGTGTATTATATCAATGCAGGTGAGGTGCACTATATCAATGCAGGTGTGGATGTGTATTACACTGACACAGGTGAAGCGGTGACTTACACCAAGGTAGGTGAGACTGTGCATTTCACAAACACAGGTGAGGCCATGCATTACAAACACAGTTGAGGCCGTACACTACAAACACAAGGAAATTACAGAGAGGTGCAAGAATTATACAGTCTTTATAATGGGGGTCTTTAATTACCCAAACATAGACTGGGATTGTAATAGTGTAAAGAACAGAGAGGGACAAGAGGTTGTCGAGTGTGTTCAGGAAAATTTTCTACAGCGGTATGTTTCTAGTCTGAGAAAGGAGGCACTGCTGGACCTGGTTCTTGGGAATGAGGTGGGCCAAGTGGATCAGGTATCAGTGGGAGAACATTTAGGGGACAGTGATCATTGTATCATAAGATTTAGGTTGGCGATGGGAAAGGACAAAGAACCATCTACAGTAAGAATTATTAACTGGAGGAAAGACAACTTTAATGAAGTAAAAATGGGCCTGGGCTGAATAAATTGGAATCAAAGGTTGGCAGGAAAAACAGTAGGTGAACAATGGGCTACCTTCAAAGAAGAGATAGTTTGGGCACAGTCAAGGTATAATCCATTGAAGGGGAAAAGTACAGCAAACAAATCCAGAGCTCCCTGATGACAAAATAGATAGACATGAGGCTGAAGAAGAAAAAGTGTGCTTATGACAGATATCAGGTAAATATCAGGTTCTCTCATCAGAGAACTCCTCTTTGCTGACGATGCTGCTTTAACATCTCACACTGAAGAATGCCTGCAGAGTCTCATCGACAGGTTTGCGTCTGCCTGCAATGAATTTGGCCTAACCATCAGCCTCAAGAAAACGAACATCATGGGGCAGGATGTCAGAAATGCTCCATCCATCAATATTGGCGACCACGCTCTGGAAGTGGTTCAAGAGTTCACCTACCTAGGCTCAACTATCACCAGTAACCTGTCTCTAGATGCAGAAATCAACAAGCGCATGGGTAAGGCTTCCACTGCTATGTCCAGACTGGCCAAGAGAGTGTGGGAAAATGGCGCACTGACACGGAACACAAAAGTCCGAGTGTATCAGGCCTGTGTCCTCAGTACCTTGCTCTACGGCAGCGAGGCCTGGACAACGTATGCCAGCCAAGAGCGACGTCTCAATTCATTCCATCTTCGCTGCCTTCGGAGAATACTTGGCATCAGGTGGCAGGACTATATCTCCAACACAGAAGTCCTTGAAGCGGCCAACATCCCCAGCTTATACACACTACTGAGTCAGCGGCGCTTGAGATGGCTTGGCCATGTGAGCCGCATGGAAGATGGCAGGATCCCCAAAGACACATTGTACAGCGAGCTCGCCACTGGTATCAGACCCACCGGCCGTCCATGTCTCCGTTATAAAGACGTCTGCAAACGCGATATGAAATCGTGTGACATTGATCACAAGTCGTGGGAGTCAGTTGCCAGCATTCGCCAGAGCTGGCGGGCAGCCATAAAGACAGGGCTAAATTGTGGCGAGTCGAAGAGACTTAGTAGTTGGCAGGAAAAAAGACAGAGGCGCAAGGGGAGAGCCAACTGTGCAACAGCCCCAACAAACAAATTTCTCTGCAGCACCTGTGGAAGAGCCTGTCACTCCAGAATTGGCCTTTATAGCCACTCCAGGCGCTGCTTCACAAACCACTGACCACCTCCAGGCGCGTATCCATTGTCTCTCGAGATAAGGAGGCCCAAAAGAAGAATACAATGGAGAATCAGGCTGAACATACAAACGTACGAGCATTCATATGAATTAGGAGCAGGAGTAGGCCACTCGGCCACTCAAGCCTAATACATCATGCAACAAGATCACGGCTGATCTGATTGTAACTTCAACTCCACATTCCCACCCACCCCCAATAACCTTTCACCCCCTTGCTTATCAAGAATCTATCTACCTCTGCCTTAAAAATATTCAAAAACTCTGTTTCCACCGCCTTTTGAGGAAGAGTTCCAAAGACTCACGACCCTCTGAGAGAAAAAAATTCTCCTCATCTCTGTCTTAAGTCGGAAACCCGTTATTTTTAAACAGTGAGCCCTAGTCCTAAATTCCCCCACAAGGGGAAATATTCTTTCCACATCCACCCTGTCAAGACCCCTAAGGATCTTATATGTTTCAATCAAGTCACCTCTTACACTTCTAAATTCCAGCAGATACAAGCCTAGTCTGTCCAATCTTTCCTCGTAAGACAGCCCACCCATTCCAGGTATTAGTCTAGTAAACCTTCTCTGTACTGCCTCCAACGCATTTACAACCTTCCTTAAATAAGGAAATCAATACTGTACACAGTACTTCAAATAAACAATAACATTCTATTAGCTTTCCTAATTACGGTCTGTACCTACATACGAACCTTTTGCGATTCATGCACTCGGACACCCAGATCCTTCTGCATCTCAGAGCTCTGCAATCTCTCACCATTTAGATAATATGCTTCTTTTTTATTCTTCCTGCCAAAGTGGACAACTTCACACGTTCCCACATTATACTCCATTTGCCAGGTCCTTTCCCACTCACTTAACTTAGCGATATCCCTTTTAGCCTCATGTCCTCTTCACAAGTTACTTTCCTACCTATCTTTGCGTCATCAGCAAATTTAGCAACAATACCCTTCGGTCCTTCATTTAAGTCATTAATATAAATTGTAAAAAGTTGAGGCCCCAGCACTGATCCCTGTGGCACACCACTCATTACATCTTGCCAACCAGAAAATTATCCATTTTAGCCTACTCTCTGTTTCCTGTAGCTAACCAATATTCTATGCATGCCAATATGTTACCCCCTGCACCATGAGCTTTTATTTTCCACAATAACCTTTAATGTGGCACCTTATCAAATGCATTCTGGAAATCTAAGTAAGGTATATCCACCAGTTCGCCTTTATCCACAGCACATGCTACTTCTTCAAAGAACCCCAATAAATTGGTTAAACATGATTTCTCTTTCACAAAAGCATCAACTATCTCACTAGCCTCTTCTTTTAAGACACTAGGATGAAATCTATCAGGACCCAGGGACTTGTCAGCCCACAGCTCCAACAATTTGTTCAGTACCATTTCCCTGGTGATTGTAATTTTCTTGAGTTCCTCCCTTCCATTTCCTGATTTACAGCTCTTTCTGGGTTGTTACTTGTATCTTCTATAGTGAAGACCGATGCAAAATACCTGTCATCTCCTTATTTTCCATTATTCATTCACCAGACTCACCTCCTATAGGACCAACGCTCACTTTGTTAACTCTTCTTTTTTAAATATGTATAGAAACTCTTACCAGCTGTCTTTATATTTCTAGCTAGCTTTCTCTCGTATTCTAATTTTTCCCTCCTATTGATCTTTTTAGTCATTCTTTGCTGTTTTTTATATTCTATCCAATCTTCTGACCTGCCTGATCTTTGCGCAATTGTATGCTTTTTCTTTAATGTTGATACTATCGTTAACATTTTTAGTTAACCATGGATGGTGGGTCCTCCCATGGAATTTTTCTTTCTTGTTAGAATGTATCTACTCTGTGTATTCTGAAATATCCCCTTAAATGTCTGCCACTGCATCTCTATTGACCTATCCCTTAACCTACTTTGCCAGTTTACTTCAGCTAGCTCTGCTTTCATGCACTCATAATTGACCTAATTTAAGTTTAGAATATAGAAGATTCAGAGGGGAAGTGAAAAAGCAAATAAGAGAAGCAAAGAGAGAGTATGAAAAGAGACTGGCAGCTAACATCAAAGGGAATGCCAAAGTCTTCTATAGGCATACAAATAGTAAAAGGGTGGTAAAAGGTGGAATAGGGCCAATTAGGGACCAAAAAGGGGGATTTATGCATGGGGCATAGCTAAGGTATTAATTAAATACTTTGTATCTGTCTTTACCAAAGAAGAAGATGCTACCCAGGCAACGGTGAAAGAGGAGATAATTAATACATGAGGATTTAAAATTGATAAGAAGGAGGTATTAGATAGGTTTTCTATACTTCACATTGATAAAGCACCAGGACTGGATGAGATGCATCCAAGGATACTGAGGGAAGTGAGAGAGTGGAAATTGCGGAAGGACTGAACATAATTTTTCAGTCTTCCTTAGACTTGGGTGATGCCAGCGGACTAAAGAATTGCAAATGTTACACCCTTGTTCAAAAAAGGATGGAAAGGTAAGACCAGCAACTACAGGCCAGTCAGTTTAACTTTGGTGGAGGGGAAACTTCTAGAAACAATAATTCGGGACGAAATTAATAGGCATATGCGGGATAATTAAGGAAAGCCAGCTAGGATTTGTTAAGGGAAAATTGTGTTTAATTAACTTGTTTTTTGAAGGAGTAACAGAGAGTGTTGATGAGGGCAATGCTGTTGCTGTGGTGTACATGGACTTCCAAAAGGCATTTAATACAGTGTTGCACAACAGACTTATGAGCAAAGTTATAGCTCATGGAATAAACTGGACAGTAGCAACATGTATTGTCGAGTGTTGTAAAAACCCATCTGGTTCACTCATGTCCTTTAGGGAAGGAAATCTGCTGTCCTTACCTGGTCTGGCCTACATGTGACTCCAGACCCACAGCAATGTGGTTAACTCTTACATGTCCTCTGAAATGGCCTAGCAAGCCACTCAGTTGTACCTAACCACTACGAAGTCAATGAAAAGGAATGAAACTGGACGGACCACCCGGCATCGACCTAGGCACTGGAAACGACAATGGCAAACCCAGCCCTGTCGACCCTGCAAAGTCCTCCTTACTAACATCTGGGGGCTTGTGCCAAAGTTTGGAGAGCTGTCCCACAGACTAGTCAAGGAACAGCCTGACATAGTTATACTCACGGAATCATACCTTACAGACAATATCCCAGATAATGCAATCACTATCCCTGGGTATGTCCTGTCCCACCGGCAGGGCAGACCCAGCAGAGGTGGCGGGACAGTGGTATACAGTAGGGAGGGAGTTGCCCTGGGAGTACTCAACATCGACTCTGGACCCCATGAAGTCTCATGGCATCAGGTCAAACATGGGCAAGGTAATCTCCTACTGATTACCACCTAACGGCCTCCCTGAGCTGATGACTCAGTACTCCTCCATGTTGAACAGCACTTGGAGGAAGCACTGAGGGTGGCAAGGGCACAAAATGTACTCTGGTTGGAGGACTTCAATGTCCATCACCAAGAGTGGCTCGGTAGCACCACTTCTGACCAAGCTGGCCGAGTCCTAAAGGACATAGCTGCTAGACTGGGTCTGCGGCAGGTGGTGGGAGAACCAACACCAGGGAAAAACATACTTGACCTTGTCCTCACCAATCTGCCTGCTGCAGATGCTTCTGTCCATGACTGCATTGGTAGGAGTGACCACCGCACAGTCCTGTGGAGACGAAGTCCCGCCTTCACATTGAGGATACCGTCCATCGTGTTGTGTGGCACTTGCTAAATGGGATAGATTTCGAACAGATCTAGCAATGCAAAACTGGGCATCCATGAGGCACTGTGGGCCATCGGCAGCAGCAGAATTGTACTCAACTACAATCTGTAACCTCATGGCCCGGCATATCCCCCACTGTACCATTACCATCAAGCCAGGAGACCAACTCTGGTTCAATGAAGAGTGCAGGAGGGCATGCCAGGAGCAGCACTAGGTATACCTCAAAATGGGGTGTCAACCTGGTGAAGCTACAACCCAGGACTACTTGCATGCCAAATTGCAATAGACAGAGTTAAGCGATCCCATAACCAATGGATCAGATCTAAGCTCTGCAATCCTGCCACATCCAGTCATGAATGTTGGTGGACAATTAAACAACTAACTGGAGGAGGTAGCTCCACAAATATCCCCATCCTCAATGATGGAGGAGCCCAGTACATCAGTGCAAAAGATAAGGCAGAAGCATTTGCAACACCCTTCAGCCAGAAGTGCCGAGTTGATGATCCATCTCGGCCCCCTCCTGAAGTCCCCAGCATTACAGATGCCAGACTTCAGCCAATTCGATTCACTCCGCGTGATATCAAGAAACGACTGAAGGCACTGGATACTGCAAAGCTATGGGTCCTGACAATATTCCGGCACTAGTACTGAAGACCTGTGCTCCAGATCTTGCCGCGCCCCTAGCCAAGCTGTTCCAGTATAGCTACGACATTGGCATCTACCCGGCAATGTGGAAAATTGTCCAGGTATGTCCTGTACACAGAAAGCAGGACAAGTCAAACCCAGCCAATTACCGACCCATCAGTCTACTCTCAACCCTCAGTAAAGTGATGGAAGGTGTCATCAACAGTGCAATCAAGCGGCACTTGCTTAGCAATAACCTGCTCAGTGATGCTCAGTTTGGGTTCCGCCAGGGCCACTCAGCTTCTGGCCTCATTACAGCATTGGTTCAAACATGGACAACAGAACTGAACTTAAGAGATGAGGTGAGAATGACTGCCCTTGACATCAAGGCTGAATTTGACCGAGTATAGCATCAAGGTGCCCTAGCAAAACTGAGGTCAATGGGAATCAGGGGGAAAACCCTCCGCTGGCTGGAGTCATACCTAGCGCAAAGGACGATGACTGTGGTTGTTGGAGGTCAATCATCTCAGCTCCAGGACATCACTGCAGGAGTTCCTCAGGGTAGTGTCCTAGACCCAACCATCTTCAGCTGCTTCATCAATGACCTTCCTTCAATCATAAAGTCAGAAGTAGGGATGTTCGCTGATGATTGCACAATGTTCAGCACCATTCGCAACTCCTCAGATACTGAAGCAGTCCGTGTAGAAATGCAGCAAGACCTGGACAATATCCAGGCTTGGGCTGATAAGTGGCAGGTAACATTTGCGCCATACAAGTGCCAGGCAATGACCATCTCCAACAAGAGAGAATCTAACCATCTCCCCTTGACATTCAATGGCATTACCATCACTGAATCCCCCACTATCAACATCCTAAGGGCTACCCTTGACCAGAAACTGAACTGGAGTAGCCATATAAATACCGTGGCTACAGGAGCAGGTCCGAGGCTAGGAATCCTGCGGCGAGTAAGTCACCTCCTGACTCCCCAAAGCCTGTCCACCATCTACAAGGCACAAGTCAGGAGTGTGATGGAATACTCTCCACTTGCCTGGATGGGTGCAGCTCCAACAACACTCAAGAAGCTCGACACCATCCAGAACAAAGCAGCTCGCTTGCTTGGCACCCCATCTACAAACATTCACTCCCTTCACCACCGACACACAGTGGCAGCAGTGTGTACCATCTACAAGATGCACTGCAGCAATGCACCAAGGCTCCTTCGACAGCACCTTCCAAACCCGCGACCTCTACCACCTCGAAGGACAAGAGCAGCAGATGCATGGGAACATCACAACTTCCAAGTTCCCGTACAAGTCACAAACCATCCTGACTTGGAACTATATCGCCGTTCCTTCACTGTCGCTGGGTCAAAATCCTGGAACTCCCTTCCTAACAGCACTGTGGATGTACCTACCTCACATGGACTGCAGCAGTTCAAGAAGGCAGCTCACCACCACCTTCTCAAGGGCAATTAGGGATGGGCAATAAATGCTGGCATATCCAGTGACGCCCACATCCCATGAATGAATTAAAAAAATGTATACAAAATTGGTTGAGTGACAGGAGACAGAGAGTAGTGATTAATGTTTTTCGGGCTGGACGAAGATTTGTAGTGGAGTTCCCCAGGGGTTAGTGTTGGGACCCTTTATCTTCTTGATATATATTAATACGAACATATGACCTAGGAGCGGGAGTAGACTATTTGGCCCCTCGAGCCTGCTCCGCCATTCTATAAGATCATGGCTGATCTGTCTGTGAACACAACTCCACTTTCCTGCCTACCCCGATACCATTTGCTTGTCAAGAATCTGACTACCTCTGCCTTAAAAACATTTAATGACACTTCTTCCACCGCTCTCTGGGGAAGAGAATGCCACAGACTCACGACCCTCTGAGAGAAAAAATTCTCATCTCTGTCTTAAATGGGAGACCCCTTATTTTTAAACTGTCCCCCTAGTTTTAGTTTCTCCCATAAGGGAAACATCCTTTCAACATGCACACTCTCAAATCCCCTCAGGATCTTATATGTTTCAATAGATCACTTCTTATCCTGCTAAACGCCAATCAATACAGTCCCAACCTGTCCAAACTTTCCTCACAAGACAATCCTCTCATCTCAGCAATCAGTCGAGTGAACCTTCTCTGAAATTCTTCCGTTGCAATTATATCCTTTCTTAAGTAAGGAGACCAAAACAGTACACAATACTCTAGATGTGGTCTCACCAATGCCCTTTACAACTGTAGCAAAACATCTCTACTTTTATATTCCATTCCCCTTGCAATAATGACCACATTGCATTTGCCTTCTTAATCACTTGCTGTACCTGCATACTAACTTTTTATGTTTCATGTGCCAGATCCCTCTGCATCTCAGAGTTCTGCAATCTCTCTCCATTTAAATAACATGTTGCTTTTCTATTCTTCTCGCCAAAGTGAACAAGTTCACACTTTCTCACGTTCTACTCCATCTGCCAAATCTTTTCCCACTCACTTAACCTATCTATATCCTTTTGCAGACTCCTTATATCCTCTTCACAACTTAATCTCCTACCTGTCTTTGTGTCATCAGCAAATTTAGCAACCATATATTCTGTCCCTTCATCCGAATCATTGATATGGATTGTAAATAGTTGAGGCCCCAGCACTGATCCCTGTGGCACTACACTAGTTACAGCTTGCCAACCTGAAAACAACCTATTTATGCTTACTCTCTATTTCCTGTTAGCTAACCAATCCTCTATCCACGCTAATATGTTATCCCCTAGACCATGGGCTCTTATTTTGTTTAGTAACCTTTAATGTGGCACTTTATCAAATGCCTTATGAAAATCTAGGTATAGCACATCCACAGGTTCCCCTTTATCCATGATGCTTGTTACTTCCTTAAAGAACATACGAACATACAAATTAGGAGCAGAAGTAGGCCATTCGGCCCCTGTAGCCTGCTCCGCCATTCAATAAGATCATGGTTGATTTGTTTGTGTCTCGAATTCCACACTCCCAGCTACCCCCGAAAACCTTTGATTGACTTGCCGAAAAAGAATCTATCTACCTCCGCCTGAAAAATATTTAACGGCCCCGCCTCCACCACCTTCTGAGGCCGAGAGTTCCAAAGTCGCACAACCCTCTGAGAGAAAACATTTCTCCCCATCTCTGTTCTAAAAGGGCGACTCCTAATTTTAAAACAGTGCCCCCTAGTTCTGGACTCACCCACAAGAGGAATCATCCTTTCCACGTCCATCTTGTCAAGACTGTTCAGGATCTTATACGCTTCAATCAAATCTCCCCTCACTCTCCTAAACTCCAGTGAAAACAAGCCCAGTTTGTCTAACCTAATAAACTGATACTAATTAGAAATCTAATAAATTAGTCAAACAAGATTTCGCTTTCACAAAACCATGTTGACTCTGCCTGATTGCATTGAGATTTTCTAAATTACCTGCTATGACCTCCTTAGTAATAAATTCCAGCATTTTGCCTATGACAGATGGTAAGCTACCTGGCTTGTCATTTCCTGCTTTCTGTCTTCCTCCTTTCTTGAATAGCGGAGTGACATGCACTATTTTCCAATCTGATGGGACCTTTCCAGAATTTAGGGAATTTGAACAGTTAAAACCAATGCGTCCACTCTCTCAGCAGCTACTTCTTTTAAGACCCTAGGATGAAGTCCATGAGGACCTGGGACTTGTCAGCCTTTAGTTCTAATAGGTTTCTCAGTACCCTTTCCCTGATGATGGTAATTGTTGTACGTTCCTCCCTTCCTTTCAATTCTTTATTCACAATTATTTCTGGGATGCAAAAATCTGTCTAATCCTCCACCAGTTCCTTATTTTCCATTATTAAGTCCCCAGACTCACTCTCCAGAGGACCAACACTCACTTTACCGACTAGAGTCACAGAGTCATAGAGGTATACTGCACATAAACAGGCCCTTTGGCCCATCATGTCTGTGCCAGCCATCAAACACCTAACTATTCTAGTCCCATTTTCCAGCACTTGGCCCGTAGCCTTGTGTGCTATGGCTTTTTAATTGCTCATCTAAATACTTCTTAAATGTTGTGATGGTTCCTGCCTCTACCACCCCTCCAGGCAGTGTGTTCCAGATTCCAACTATCCTCTGGGTGAAAACATTTTTCCTTAAATCCCCTCTAAACCTCCTGCCCCTTACCTTAAATCTATGCCCCCTGGTTATTGACACCTTTGCTAAGGGAAAAAGTTTCTTCCTATCTAACCTATCTATGCCCCTCATAATTTTGTATACCTCAATCAGGTCCCCCCTCAGCCTTCTCTGCTCTAAGGAAAACAACCCTCGCCAATCCAGTCTCTCTTCATAACTGAAATGCTCCAACCCAGGTAACATCCTGGTGAATCTCCTCTGCACCCTCTCCAGTGCAATCACTTCCTTCCAATAGTGTGGCAACCAGAACTGTACAGTCCTCCAGCTGTGGTCTAACTAGCGTTTTATACAGCTCCATCATAACCTCCCTGCTCTTATATTCAATGCCTCAGCTAATAAAGGCAACTATCCAATATGCCTTCCTAACCACCTTATCTACCTTTGCTGCTGCCTTCAGTGATCTATGGACAAGTACACCAAGGTCCCTCTGACCCTCTGTACTTCCTAGGGTCCTACCATCCATTGTATATTCCCTTGCCTTGTTAGTCCTCCCAAAATGCATCACCTCACACTTCTCAGGATTAAATTCCATTTGCCACAGCTCTGCCCATCTTACCAGCCCATCTATACCGTCCTGTAAACTAAGGCTTTCCTCCTCACTATTTACAACACCACCAATTTTCATGTCATCTGCGAACTTACTGATCATACCTCCTATATTCACTTCTAAATCATTAATGTATACTACAAACAGCAAGGGTTCCAGCACCGATCCCTGCGGTACACCACTGGTCACAGGCTTTCACTCGCAAAAAAAACCCTCGACCAGGACCCTCTGCCTCCTGCCACTAAGACAATTTTGGATCCAATTTGCCAAATTGCCCTGGACCCCATGGGCTCTTACCTTCTTAACCAATCTCCCATGCGGGACCTTATCAAAAGCCTTACTGAAGTCCAAGCAGACTACATCAACTGCTTTACCCTCATCTACACATCTAGTCACCTCCTCAAAAAATTCAATCAAGTTTGTTAGACATGATCTCCCCTTGATAAAGCTATCCTTGATTAATTCCTGCCTCTCCAAGTGGAGATTAATCCTGTCCCTCAGAATTTTTTCTAATAGTTTCCCTACCACTGATGTTAGACTCACTGGCCTGTAATTACCTGGTTTATCCCTGCTACCCTTCTTGAATAATGGTACCACATTCACTGTCCTCCAGTTCTCTGGTACCTCTCCTGTGGCCAGAGAGGATTTGAAAAGTTGTGTCAGAGCCCCTGCTATCTCCTCCCTTGCCTCACATAACAGCCTGGGATACATCTCATCTGGGCCTGGGGATTTATCCACTTTTAAGCCCACTAAAACAGCTAATACTTTCTCCCTTTCAATGCTAATATGTTCAAGTATATCACAACCCCCCTCTCTTCACCTGCATCATCCTTCTCCATAGTGAGCACAGATGAAAAGTAATCATTTAAAACATCACCTACGTTATCTGGCTCCACAAACAGATTGCCACTTTGGTCCCTAATGGGTCCTACTCTTTCCCTGGTTATCCTCTTGCCCTTAATAAAACACTTTGGGATTTTCCTTTATCTTGTCTGCCAGTGTTTTTTCATGCCCTCTCTCTTTGCTCTTCTAATTACCTCTTTAAGTACTCCCACACTTTCTATACACCTCGAGGGCCTCCGCTGTTTTCAGTGCTTTGAATCTGCCATAAACCTCCTTTTTTTTCCTTATATAATTCTCTGCATCCCTTGACATCCAGGGTCTCTTTTCCTGTTTAAATACCTGTAGAAACTCACTATCTGTTTTTATATTTCTAGCTAGTTTTCTCTTGTACTCTAATTTCTCGCTCATGCTTCTTTTAGTGATTCTTTGCTTTTTTTATATTCTGTCCAATCTTCTGACCTGCCACTACTCTTCGCTGAATTGTACGCTTTTTCTTTCAATTTGATACGATCTTTAACTTCCTTCCTCTTGAGTCTTTCTTTCTAACTGGAATGCATCTTTGCTGAATGTTATGAAATATCTCCTTAAATGTCTGCCACTGCATCTCTACTGACCTATCCTGTTACCTAATTCCCCAGTTTGCTTTAGCCAGCTCTGTCCTCAAACATAATTACCCTTAATTAAGTTTAAAACACTAGTCTTTGATCCATTCTTCTCACCCTCAAACTGAATGCGAAATTCAATCATGTTGTGATCACTGCTACCTAGTGGCACCTTTACCACGAGGCCATTAATTAATCCTGTCTCATTACACATTACCAGATCTAGAGTAGCCTGCTCTCTGGTTGGCTCGAGAACGTGCTGCTCTAAGAAAATGTCCTGAAAACTCCATGAACTCATCTTCCAGGCTACCTTTGTCAATCTGATTCATCCAATCTATCTGTAGATTAAAATCACCCATGAGTATTGCCGTACCTTTCTCATGAGCCCCCATTATTTTGTCCTACAGTATGGTTACTGTTAGGGGACCTAGAAACTACTCCCACAAGTGACTTCCTACCTTTACTATTTCTTATCTTTACCCAAACTGATTATACATCTTGATTTTTAGAACTATGGTCACCTCTCTCTATTGTACTAATGTCATCCTTAATTAACAGAGCTAACCCTCCACCTTTTTCTAGTTTCCTGTCCTTCCAAAATGTCAAGTTTCCTTGAATATTCAGGTCCCAGCCTTTGTCATCTTGCAGCCATATCTCTGTAATGGCTATCGGATCATACATATTTATTTCTATTTGAGCTATCAATTCATTTGTTTTGTTACAAATGCTCCACGCTTCAAATATAGAGCCTTTAGCTCTGTCTTTTTATTATTTATGCAACCTCTAGCCTGAGCTGCTTTTGCACTCTTAATATTGTGCATTCTGTCCCTTCCTGCCACGCTCTGATTATTATTTCCCTTATTGCTACTTTGTCTTACCTTGTCCTCTCTCTTTAATTTATCGTATCTTCTCTCACTTGATCCCTCACCCCCACTATTCATTTTAAAGCCCTCTCTACTGCCATTGTTTATATGACTCGTCAGAACACTGGTCCCAGCATGTTTCAGGTGAAGACCATCCCAAGAGTACAGCTCCCACTTTCCCCAGTACTGGTGCCAGTGCCCCATGAATCGAAACCCATTTCTCCCACACCAATCTTTGAGCCACACATTTAACTCTCTAATCTTTTTTATTTTACACCAATTTGCTCATGGCTCAGGTAATAATCCAGAGCCTGCTGCCAGGGTTCGAGTCATCTGCTCAGGGATGGAAAGCAACTGGAGTGTGCGGGGGAGGATCCAGTTGTTGAGGTCCATGTGGGTACCAACGACATAGACAGGACTAGAAAAGAGGTTCACATAGGGAGTATGAACAGCTAGGGGCTAAATTAAAAAGCAGAACCTCAAAGCTAATAATCCAGAGGTGGTGGATGGGGTGCCAATCAAGTGGGCTGTTTTGTCCTAGATGGTGTCGAGCTTCTTGAGTGTTGTTGGAGCTGCATCCATCCGGGCAAGTGGAGTGTATTCCATCACACTCCTGACTTGTGCCTTGTAGATGGTGGACAGGCTTTGGGGAGTCAGGAGATGAGTTACTCACCGCAGGATTCCTAGCCTCGGACCTGCTCTTGTAGCTACGGCATTTATGTGGCTGGTCCAGTTCAGTTTCTGGTCAATAGTAACCCCCAGGATGTTGATAGTGTGGGGGGGGGGGGGGGGGGGGCAGTTCAGCGATGGTAATGCCATTAAACGTCAAGGGGAGATGGTTATATTCTCTCTTGTTTGAGATGGTCATTGCCTGACACTTGTGTGGTGTGAATGTTACTTGCCACTTATCAACCCAAGCCTGGATGTTGTCCAGGTCTTGCTGCATATGGACATGGGCTCCTTCAGCATCTGAGGAATCGCGAATGGTGCTGAACATTGTGCAATCATCAGCGAACATCCCCACTTCTGACCTTATGATGGAGGGAAGGTCATTGATAAAGCAGTTGAAGATGGTTGGGTCCTAGGACACTACTCTGAGGAACTCTTGCAGTGATATCCTGGGATTGAGATGATTGACCTCCAACCACCACAACCATCTTCCTTTGTGCTAGATATGACTCCAACCAGCAGAGAGATTTCCCCCGGATTCCCATTGACTCCAGTTTTGCTGGGGCTCCTTGATGCCATCCTCGATCAAATGCTGCCTTGAAGTCAAGGCAGTCACTCTCACCTCATCTCTGGAGTTCAGCTCTTTTGTCCATGTTTGGACCAAGGCTGTGATGAGGTCAGGCGCTGAGTGGCCCTGGCGGAACCCAACTGAGCATCAGTGAGCAGGTTATTGCTGAGCAAGTGCCACTTGATAGCACTGTCGACGACCCCTTCCATCACTATGCTGCTGAGCAAGAGCAGACTGATAGGGTGGTAATTGGCCAGGTTGGACTTGTCCTGCTCTTTGTGCACAGGACATACCTGGGCAATTTTCCACAATTTTTTTTTCTTTTTTTTAATTCATTCATGGGATGTTGGCATCGCTGGCCAGGCCAGCATTTATTGCCAATCCCTAATTGCCCTTGAGAAGGTGGCAGTGAGCTGCCTTCTTGAACCGCTGCAGTCCATTTGGGGTAGGTATACCCACAGTGCTGTTAGGAAGGGAGTTCCAGGATTTTGACCCAGCGACAGTGAAGGAACGGCGATAGAGTTCCACGTCAGGATGGTGTGTGACTTGGAGGGGTACTTGCAGGTGGTGGTGTAACCCATGCATTTGCTGCCCTTGTCCTTCTAGATTAGATTAGATTAGATTAGAGATACAGCACTGAAACAGGCCCTTTGGCCCACCGAGTCTGTGCCGAACATCAACCACCCATTTCTCCTAATCTTATACTAATCCCATATTCCTACCAAACATCCCCACCTGTCCCTATATTTTCCTCCCACCTACCTATACTAGTGACAATTTATAATGGCTAACTTACCTATCAACCTAGTTGGTAGAGGTCACGGGTTTGGAAGGTGCTGTCTAAGGAGCCTTGGTGCATTGCTGCAGTGCATCTTGTAGATGGTACACACTGCTGCCACTGTGCATTGGTGGTGGAGGGACTGAATGTTTGTAGATGGGGTGCCAATCAAATGGGCTGCTTTGTTCTGGATGGTGTCAAGCTTCTTGACTGTTGTTGGAGCTGTACCCATCCAGGCAAGTGGAGAGTATTCCATCACACTCCTGACTTGTGCCTTGTAGATGGTGGACAGGCTTTGGGGAGTCAGGAGGTGAGTTACTCGTTGCAGGATTCCTAGCCTCTGACCTGCTCTTGTAGCCACGGTATTTATGTGACTACTCCAGTTCAGTTTCTGGTCAATGGTCGCCCCTAGGATGTTGATAGTGGGGATTCAGCAATGGTAATGCCATTGAATGTCAAGGGGAGATGGTTAGATTCTCTCTTGTTGGAGATGGTCGTTGCCTGGCACTTGTGTGGCGCGAATGTTACTTGCCACTTATCAGGCCAAGCCTAAATATTGTCCAGGTCCTGCTGCATTTCTACACGGACTGTTTCAGTATCTGAGGAGTCACGAATGGTGCTGAACAATGTCTGGTAGATGCCAGTGTTGTAGCTGTACTGGAACAGCTTGGCTAGGAGTGCAGCTAGTTCTGGAGCACGTCTTCAGTACTATTGCCGGAATGTTGTCAGGGCCTTTGCAGTATCCAATGCCTTCAGTCCTTTCTTGATATCATGTGGAGTTAATCAAATTGGCTGAAGTCTGGCATCTGTGATGCTGGGGAATTCAGGAGGAGGCCAAGATGGATCATCCACTTGGCACTTCTGGCTGAAGATGGATGCAAATGCTTTAGCCTTATCTTTTGCCCTGATGTGCTGGGCTCCCACATCATTGAGGATGGGGATATTTGTCGAGCCTCCTCCTCCTATCAGTTATTTAATTGTCCACCACCATTCACAACTGGATATGGCAGGACTGCGGAGCTTAGATCTTATCTTTTGGTTGTGGGATCATTTAGCTCTGTCTATTGCTTGTTTATGACTTTACTATGATGTCATTGTTTGCTTTTTTTCACTCTTCCTTCAAACCCAGTTCTCACTGATTCCAAGCTGCTGACTGGTGTGCCTCTCCAACTCCCAGGTAAGTGTAGACCTCAAGCCTTAGCCCGATTTATATCCTCCTGCTCCAGTCTGCTTCCACACAGGTCCAACGCCTCTCCAATTCCCAGGTGTACGGAGCACAATTTCAAAATTTGCCGATGATGCAAAACTTGGAAGCATTGTGAACTATGAGAAGGGTAGTATAGAAGCTCAAAAAGACATAGACAAACTGGTGGATTAGGCAGACAAGTGGCAGATGGGGTTCAATGCAGAAAAATGTGAAGTGATTCATTTTGGTAGGAAGAAAATGGAGAGACAATATAAAATAAAGTGTATAATTCTAAAGGGGATGCAGGAGCAGAGGGATCTGGGCGTATATGTGCATAAATCATTGAAGGTGGCAGGACAGATTGAGAGAGTAGTCAATAAAGCATACAGTACCCTGGGCTTTATTAATAGGAGCATAGAGTATGTTGAACTTGTATATGACACTAGTTCAGCCTCAGCTGGAGTATTGCATCCAGTTATGGGTACCACATTTAAGGAAAGATGTGAAGGCATTGGAGAGAGTGCAGGAAAGATTCACGAGAATGGTTCCCGGGATGAGGAACTTCATTTACGAAGATAGATTGAAGAAGTTAGGACGATCTTCCTTGGAGAAAAGAAGGCTGAGAAGAGATTTGATAGAGGTATTCAAAATCATGAGGGTTTGGACAGAGTAGATGGAGAGAAACTTCTCCAACTCATGAAAGGATCAAGAATAAGAGGGCACAGATTTTAGGTAATTGGCTAAAGAAGCAATGGAGACATAAGGTAAAACTTTTTCACGCAGCGAGTGATTAGGATCGGAAATGCACTGCCAGAGTGAGGTGGAGGGCAGGTTCAATCAAGGCATTCAAAAGGGAATTAGATAGTTACCTGAAAAGGAATAATGTGCAGGGTTATGGGGAGAAGGCAGGGGGAATGGCACTAAGTGAATTGCTCACTCAGAGAGCCGGTGCAGACACGATGGGCTGAATGGCCTCCTTCTGTGCTGTAACATTTCTGTGATACTGTGATTACACCAACACAGGTGAAGCTGTGTGCTATATCAATGCAGGGGAGGATGTGTATTACACCAATACAACCCTATTTTTTGTTATGACCTTTACTTTGATTATTCTCATCTACCTTCTCCCGCCCAACGTCCATCCTTTAAGCATTATCACTAAAACTGATTAACTGGTGATTTATCTCATTGCTTTTTGTGGGAGCTTGCTATGCATAAATTGACTGCCGTGTTTCCTACATTACAACAGTGGCTGCACTTCAAAAAGTATTTTATTGGCTGTAAAGTGCTTTGGGGCATCCCGAGGATGTGAAAGGTGCTATATAAATACAGTTTCTTTCTTTCTATCCCAATGATGGAAACTGTTGCAGAGCTGCCTCAGCCCATCATAGTGGTTTACTGCACAGAAAAACAACTGCATTGAGGGTTCAAAATGTTGCTTTAATCTCCCAGTCGACATCTGGCATTGGAAGATCAAAGGCGGCGTTGAAATCCACCCATCTCCTGTACTGCTGTCGGTGTTGTTCCTGCTGCTGTTTAGAGTTCACAGCACTTACATCCCCCAATCTACTACTTTCATCTGTTCAGCTTGCTTGGTTTAAAAAAAAATGGTGGAAATGCCACATATTCCACATATCTGCCAATCTGCTGTTTTAATTTTAATTTATAGTTTTCATTTTATCTCTGCTTTTATTTTGCTCCCGTGCTATTAATTAGTTCTCAGATTATGAATTGGTTTCTTGTTCTGCTGTTTCCTTCTCCTGCCTCTGTTCCACTTCCCCTTTCTCCCCCTCTCCATTTTATTTTCTGGAGTTGGGTTTTGGGATGATTTTATTTGTTGCAAATTGTCCTCTTTTTGGTTGATGCAGAGCTTTCCTTTTGCCGCACACTTAACCAAACACCAAATTAAAAAATTATTGGGGAGAATTTAGCCTCATCATCAACCAGGAAAAATATCTTCTGCCTTAGTTAGATTTTAAATCCAGTCAGGCTGGTCCTAAATCTGGAGCACAGCTGATCGGAAAATGCTTGTTCTTGAAAAATCAAATGTTGCATATATTTGGTGAAACTCCATGACTTGAATCCCCATTCTATCGATTGTTGTCAATTTATTCAATGGCTCTGGATGATAGTTTAAATGCCAGAAATGTTAATATATTGCACTAACTGGAAAGATCTTGCATCTGAGTTCAAAGGTCATAGTTTCAAGGCCCACTCCAGAGACTTGATCCCACAATCTAGGCTGATACTGCAGAGCAAGACTCAGGGAGTGCTGCACTGTCGGAGGGGCTGTCCTTTAGATGAGATGTTAATCTGAAGCCCTGTCTGCGGCTGAGATGGATATTAAAATCCCTTGGTTCAATTTGATCTGGTAACGTCTAGTAATTTGCAGGCTAGCACCAAAACAAACAATGACCATTGAAGATGCACATTGCCATAAAAACCCGAATGGGTCACTAATGTCCTTCAGTGAAGGGATCATGCCAACTGCACCTTACCTGGGCTACATGTGACTCCAGTCCCACGCTGTGTAGTTGATGATAAGCGTCCTCTGAAGTGGCCGAGCAAGCATCACTGCTGAACAAGAAACTCCATCACAGCTTCTCAGGGCAACAGGGGAAACAGCAGATGTACCTGAGGACGATATGGAGCAACTGATGGAGGGAACTGGAGAACCGGAACGATTCTGAAAAAAAAAATTCAGAATTCAAGGTGGATCAGTCACAGGGCTCTGGTTACCTAACTCTGGGCTGTTGGTGGACGTCGGAAACAGGACAGCACAGACTCGACACAGTTTCTCAATTATCCTGAAAAATATAAATTGTGCTGTGGGACTGGAGATTAACCAAGGGAACATCTCTGTTCAAGAAAGCAGAGGAGGATAAAACAGGTAACAATTAGCCAGTTGCTCTGAAGTCAGTTGTGAGCCAACTCCTACAATCCATAATTTTGGATAAAATGAATGAGAATTTAGAAATGCTCATTTTAATCAAGGGCAGCTGGCATGGGTGTGTTAAAGATATGTCAGGCTCGACAAAATTTAAGTTTGTTTTTAGAAGTCACCTGGAGGCTAGTTAAAGGAAGGATAGCCATTTTCAGAAGGCATTCGATAAGATCTCCCATAAGAGGCTTGTTATTAAAATGTAAATGTGTGATCTCAGAGGAAATGTCTTCTCCCAATCTTTACACACCCAGGGCCTCTGAATCAGGCACTAACACCTAACTCACAGATGGCACTAAACTGGACTGAGGGTATTGTTGTCTCTTCTACAGACTGTACAGTTTTTGAAAGAGATGGGAAGGAGTTTTGAAGAGCTGCCTGCTTGTTTCAGTCATCTTGACGCCTAGGCTATCTAATTCTGTCATCAGCTCCCTGCTTGTAAGTACAGTAGCTTTTGCAGTGACTGTTTGTTTCTTTAACTCTCCTTCTCATTGACAGTGGAGCCTATTGGCTTAGACAGGTCTTATCCAACTATTATTTCGGCCACCCAATGTGAACAAAGTGTGAATGGATGGTGAGGTGAAGATAGTCTCTGAGTTCTGTAGTATTTACTTGGGCTATAGTCTCTATTAATGGCCCTGCTTTCAATTCTCCTTTTCTGTCTTTTCATGTGTTCAGCATTTCATCTGGTTCATCACCTTCAATTTCTCTCCCCTATTAATAAAAAGACTTGCATTTATAAAGCACCTTCATAACCTCAGGACATCCCAAAGTGTGTACAGCCAATGAGGTTTATTTGAAGTGTCATCACTGCCTTTGAGTCAGAAGATTGTGTGTTCAAGACCTTTCCAGGAATTGAGCACAATGATCTAAGCTGACATACTGGTATGGTACTGAGGGAGTACTGCACTGTGAGACAAGATGTCTTTCAGATGAGACATTAAACTGAGGACTTGTCTGCCCTCTTAGGTGGACAGAAAAGATTCCATAACACTATTTCAAAAAAAAGCCAAGACGTTCTCCCCAGTGTCATGACCAATATTGATTCCTCAACCAATATATCTAAAAATAGGTGATCTGTTCATTCTCCCATTGCTGTTTATGGGATCTTGTTGTGCACAAATTGACTGCCGCATTTCCTACAACAGTTACTATGCTACAAAGGTACTATCATTACTAACTCTTCCTGGCTTGTGGAAACCAGGTAAGGTGGGCAGTTGAAATGGAGTGGGGTGTTTACCTGCTAGTCTCTACAGGAGCCATGGGTAGCCGCTCAAAGTTAACAGGATCCTTGTTTAAGTATGGGTATGTCATGCTCACGCGGTGTGCAGCGATTGAAGTACAGAACCCAAACTGGAGAGTTATAAAAATTGACTTTTCCTTTAAAAAGTGGACAATGTGCTGCAAAATGGCTGCTGAAGGTCAAATGACCTGGTCCTGTATAATCAAATTGTCTTAATGTCTGGAAAGGACAAGAGGATACATTTCAAACTAAGAGGTGTCAGTTACACCCATCCTGAACCCGTCAAGTGACATTTTTGGATTCAATTCACGTTAAAAAGTATCTCTCTGGAGAGAGAGATGCAGAACAACATCATTAAAAGCCTGTCCAGGTGAGAGCTGAGATCTCCAGTAAAAGCCAAAGAAGGTGCCCTGCTGTGAGCTCTACACTTCAACTTGTGCAGCAGAGAACTGGAAATATCACTGTCTCCAAACTGAAATCTCAACCATCAAAGAAATCTACAAACAACCCAGGCCTGCAACTTTAAAAGAGAAATTGGCATCCGAGAAGATTCAACAGGTTTACTGTGAACCCCGCTCATCTACCTTACTTCAAACCACTCACATCTTTTCCTCTCTATCTATCTATCTATCTATCTATCTATCTATCTATCTATCTATCTATCTATCTATTCTTGTGTGTGTGTGTGTGTATGTGTGTGTGCGTGCGTGCATGCGTGCGTGTGTGCGCACGCACACGCTTGTGCAAGTGAATGCTTGTGTGGGTGTAGTTGTGGCAATTTCCAGACTGAATATTGCTCAAAAAATAGTTAATCTTCTGTTTTAAGCCTACAAGTAAACCTGTCACTGTCTGTTTATTTGACAAATAAAACACAAAGGGGTTAAAACCCTAGTAATAAAAACACTTGCTGCGGTCTAATGGGGGTTGAACGGTGGGAACCACCCACGTCCCTCACCACCTGGCTGTAACAGGTATCAGGACCGACTACAATTGGCACAATAGCCAGGGCTACAGGAGGCGCAGAAAGGTTAACTTCTCCATGGGGCAGAAGGGTCTTCACATGGAAACTGTAGGCCTGTCCCTCTGCCCCAGCTTCCCTCCCCATTCCACCACCCCTCCAACCCCAACCATTTACCTTAGCAATGTCAATGGGGTCACGGGCAGTGTCCTCCTGCCCCTTATGAAGCTCTCTCGACCGGGTGTGCAGATGAAGCCTGGAGAATGAGGTCTCCCAGGGGCTCACCTTACGGAATCAGCCAGCTTTCCATCTGCCTCACCTCCCCCCTCCCCTACCCCAAATCCACCCTTTCTTAAAATCAGGCCCATACTATTCATTCTCAGGTGCTGGGCATCACTGGTAAGGCAGGCATTTATTGTCCATCCCTTGTCGCCCTCAAAGGGGTGGGTGGGCCTTCTTCTTGAACTGCTGGGAACAGTTTGAATCTAACTGGATGGTTTGCTGAGTAACTTCAAGGGGAGGTTGGTGTGGGACTGGAGTCACATATAGAGCCGGATGGGGTAAGGATGGCAGGTTTCCTTCCCTAAAGAACATCGTGTCTTGAGTTTTGCTTTGTGTACTGGAGTTTAGATATTATTATTGGAATAGTTCCTAATTCCAGTGTGTGCGGAGGCTGCATTAAACCAAACTGTTGTTGCTGAATTATTGTTATGTTAATGACTATATCTGTACTGATGTTAATAGACTTGTCTCACAGTTGAGCTCTACAATTTGTTCGAGTCACTGCCCCTGATAATGTCACTTGCCACTCACTGTCTGGAAACATTGTCCTTGTCTAAACATTGCATGGCCAATGGTGTCCCGTTTCTCCATCAAATCTCTGATGTGGTGGCATTGATTGGCTCAACGTGTGTCAACAAGCCAGATATGGACATTCTTCCTCAAATAGATTTTGCTGTAAACATTATCATGTCAATAGTGTGGGCACAAGATTCCACTGGAGACCCCCAAACTCATACTCCCACCCAAATCTGCGGAGTCGGTTATTGGGATGTAGGTGTCACTGACTAGGCCCATCCCTAATTGCCCTTGAACTGAGTGGCCATTTCAGAGGGCATTTAACAGTCAACCACATTGCTGTGGGTCTGGAGTCACATGTAGGCCAGACCAAGTAAGGATGGCAGATTTCCTTCCCTAAAGGACATGAGTAAACCAGGTGGGTTTTCACAACAATCGACAATAGTTCCATGGTCACAATTAGACCAGCCTTTTTAATTCCAGATTTATTAATAGAATTCAAATTTCACCATCGATTCAAACCCATGCCCCCAGAGCATTAGCCTGGACTCTAGATCACTAGTCCAGTGACATTACCACTACGCCACTGCCTCCCCTTATGGTAGTGGAGAGCCTCATTTGCATGGGACAGGTGAACAAAAATGAAACTTTGAGCTGCTGCTTTGGTCCTTACCTCATAGCAGCAGAAACTCTGCCCTGTGCCCCTCAACCATGGGTGTTGTCACCATCCACCTTCCCCCACATGAACCCCCACCAATGTTTCACTTAGCCCCCAGACATGGGGAATTATTTTCCCCTCTTAATGGGTCCTGGCCGGGACCACACTGGTCACATGGTCAGTATGTCACATGGTCAGTATGTCACATGGTCAGCATGCCTCATCTGACTTGATTTAGGAAGTCTCTAAACCTGCCTCCGTAGCTGGTTCTAACCCTAGCCCCGACCCCTGACCCCATACTTGGCCCTGACCCCTGGCCTCGACCTTGTTTCTATCCCTGTTCTTATTATGTAGAAATAGCACAGTTTTGCTGATCAGTTCTTTCTTTCTGTCGTCACTTGGGAACAGGCTCCAGCAAAAAAAAAAGACCAGTATTCCATTAAAGTGTACCGTGAACTCCCGATGCTGCAAGCCATGAGAAAATGTGTGCCAAATACTATGTTCACACACAACTTTGGACCATGAAACAGATACAAGGGATACTAGATCCAGATCCTGCAATACAGTCTGCATTTCAAAATAGTGGTGCAATGAAAGGAAGAGATAGACTTGGATTTATATTGTGCCTTTCAAATCCTCAGGACATTCCAAAGTCCTTTACAGCCAATGAAAAACATTTTGAAGTGTAGTCACAGTTTTTTTTTTTTAATTTCCAAAATATACTTTATTCATAAAAATCTGTAAAAATTACATTGCCAAACAGTTTCCAAACAGCATCAAAAAATACAAACATTGCAAGGGAGATCAGTTTTCTTCAATACTGTCATGAGTTTCTTCCCAACCCTTCCGTTTCACAATTGTCATGTCAATTACAGTTTTACATTTACAGCAATTGAGAATATTAACGATACAGTTCGAGGGGTTTCCCATGGATCCAGCCCCTCAGTCCAGCTTGGTGGGGGAACCTTGCACTGTGGTCTTTCCCCATTGAGCCTTTGCTGCGGCTGCCCCAAGCTTTAGTGCGTCCCTCAGCACGTAGTCCTGGACCTTGGAATGTGCCAGTCTGCAACATTCGGTGGTGGACAACTCTTTGCGCTGGAAGACCAGCAAGTTCCGGGCAGACCAAAGGGCGTCTTTCACCGAATTTATCGTCCTCCAGCAGCAGTTGATGTTTGTCTCGGTGTGCGTCCCTGGGAACAGCCCGTAGAGCACAGACTCCTGTGTTACAGAGCTGCTTGGGATGAACCTTGACAAAAACCACTGCATCTCTTTCCACACCTGCTTTGCAAAGGCACATTCCAGGAGGAGGTGGGCGACCGTCTCTTCCCCACCACAGCCAACGCGGGGGCACTGTGCGGAGGGGGCGAGACTTCGGGTGTGCATGAAGGATCTGACGGGGAGGGCCCTTCTCACCACCAGCCAAGCTACGTCTTGGTGCTTGTTTGAAAGTTCTGGTGATGAGGCATTCCGCCAAATGACTTTGACGGTCTGCTCGGGGAACCATCCGACAGGATCCACCGTTTCCTTTTCCCGTAGGGCCTTGAGGACATTCCGTGCAGACCACTGCCTGATGGACCGGTGGTCAAAGGTGTTTTTCCGCAGAAACTGCTCCACGAAGGATAGGTGGTACGGCATGTCCCAACTGCATGGAGCGTTCCGCGGCAATGTGACCAGGCCCATCCTTCGCAACACCGGGGACAGATAGAACCTCAGCACGTAGTGACACTTGGAGTTTGCGTACTGGAGGTCTACACACAGCTTGATGCAGCCGCACACGAAGGTGGTCATCAGGATGAGGGCCACGTTGGGTACATTTTTCCCGCCCTTGTCTAGAGATTTGAACATCGTGTCCCTCCGGACCCGGTCCATTTTAGATCCCCAGACGAAGCGGAAAATGGCTCGGGTGACTGCCACGGCGCAGGAGTGGGGTATGGGCCAGACCTGCGCCACGTAGAGCAACAACGTGAGCGCCTCGCACCTGATGACCAGGTTCTTACCCACAATGGAGAGAGATCGCTGCCCCCACATGCCCAACTTTTGTCGTACCTTGGCTACTCGCTCCTCCCATGTTTTGGTGCACGCCCCGGCCCTTCCGAACCATATCCCCAGCTCCTTCAGGTAATCTGACCTGACGGTGAAGGGGACAAAGGATCGGTCAGCCCAGTTCCCAAAGAACATGGCCTCGCTCTTGCCGTGGTTGACTTTGGCTCCCGAGGCCAGTTCGAACTGGTCGCAAATGCTCATCAGTCTGCGCACGGACAGCGGATCCGAGCAGAAGACGGCGACGTCATCCATGTACAGGGAGGTTTTGACCTGAGTGCCTCCGCTGCCTGGGATTGTCACCCCTCTTATGCTCGCATCCTTCCTAATAGACTCAGCAAAGGGTTCAATACAGCAAACAAACAAGACCGGGGACAGAGGACAGCCCTGTCTGACTCCAGATTTGATCGGGAAACTTTCAGATTCCCACCCGTTGATTGAGACTGCGCTACTGATGTTTGTGTAGAGCAGTTGGATCCAATTGCAGATTCCCTCCCCAAACCCCATTTTGGAAAGCACGTCCATCATGTAGGTGTGCGATATCCTGTCAAAAGCCTTCTCCTGGTCCAGGCTGATGAGGCAGGTGTCCACCCTCCTGTCCCGTACGTAGGCGATCGTATCCCTGAGTAGCGCGAGACTATCAGAGATCTTCCTGCCGGGTACAGTACAGGTCTGATCGGGGTGAATCACCAACTCCAGAGCAGACTTGACTCGACTGGCTATGACTTTGGACAGAATCTTGTAATCAACATTAAGCAGTGAGATGGGCCGCCAATTTCTGATTTCTGCCCTCTCCCCCTTCTGCTTGTAAATGAGGGTGATGATGCCTTTTCTCATGGATTCTGACATGCTGCCGGCCAGGAGCATACTCTCGTATACTTCCAGCAGGTCCTGGCCGACCCAGTCCCACAGGGCCGAGTACAACTCGACCGGTAAGCCGTCGCTCCCGGGAGTTTTACTCGTCTCGAAAGACTCGACGGCCTTTGTCAGCTCGTCCAGAGTTAGCGGCTTGTCCAGTCCCTCCCTCCTGCTGTCAACTAAGACCTCTGTGATAGATGACAGGAAGGACTGGGAGGCTCTGCTGTCTGTGGGCTTCGCGTCATACAGCCCAGCATAAAAGGATTTGCTGATCCTTAGTATGTCGGACTGCGAAGACGTTACCGAGCCATCTTCTTCCTTCAGGCTGCTGATAACAGAGCTCTCTCTGTGTACCTTTTGGAAGAAGTAACGCGAGCACGTCTCATCCTGCTCGATGGAGCGGACTCTGGACCGGAAGATGATCTTGGAGGCCTCCTTGGCAAAGAGCGAGGCCTGCTGGCTCTTCACCTCTTGGAGGTCCTCCTTGACCTCGACCCCCATTGACTGCAACCGGAGTAGATTTTGCATAATTTTCTGGAGTCGGGACAGTTCCCTCTGTCTCTCTCTCGCCTTCTGAACACCTTTGTGGATGAAGAACCTCTTGATGTTCTCCTTAATCGCTTCCCACCAGTGAACTGGAGACTCAAAGAGGGGTTTCACGGTCCTCCAACCTTTGTAATCCCTTTTGAGTTCCTCAACGTTCTCTGGGGTCAGCAGTGTCGCATTGAGCTTCCACGTCCCTCTGCCAACCCGCTGGTCGTCCTGTAAGTGACAGTCGGCCAGTAAGAGGCAGTGGTCGGAGAAGAACACCGACTTGACGTCGGTGGATCCGACCGTGACAGCACGGGACACAAACAGGAAGTCAATCCTGGAACGGGCAGACCCGTCCGATCTTGACCATGTGTATCTGCGCTGCGCTCCGTCTGCAGGTTTGCTGAAGACGTCGTGCAGTTTGGCATCCTTAACTGTTTCTACTAGGAATCTGGACGAAGCGTCCAGTTTGCTGTCATCACTGCCGGATCGTCCAGCCGCATCGATGATGCAGTTGAAGTCACCGCCTAGGATGACCGGCCTGGACGTCGCCAGCAGCAGTGGGAGCTGCTGGAAGACGGTCAGCCGCTCGCTGCGTTGTACCGGGGCGTACATGTTGATCGACCGGAGCGGAGCGTTGTTGTAGTGTAGTCACAGTTGTAATATAGGAAACGTGATGCAGCCAATTTGCACACAGCGAGATCCCACAAACAGCAATGTGGTGATGGCTGAATAACCTATTTTAAGTGATGTTGTCTGAGGGATAAATACTGGCCCCAGGATACCATGGAGAACTCCACAGCTCTTCAAAATGGTGCACTTGGATCTTTAACATCCACCTGAGAGGGCAGACAAGGCCTTGATTTAACAGCTCATCTGAAAGACAGCACCTCTGGCAGTGCAGCACCCCCTCACTATTGCACTGCAGATACTATGAGAAAATGTGTGCTTTCGGCTATGAAGTGGGGTTTCAGCCCATGATCTACTGACTCAGAAACAAGAGTACTGAGCCACAGTGACACTTAGAGAATTAATGCTGCTGACATGTGAAGGAATTGAGTTTTACCCTCATTGTACTGGTGCCTCATCTGCACCCTTTGGAGCAGAACATCATTTTACTTGGCCAGACAGTATTTTTACATTTTCAATACCCTGTCATTTTTATGGCAATTGAAATCATTATTCACCAAGGTTTCAGTATGAGCTACAGATACCAAATCCTACAGAAGGCTTTGATTTACAATAAACCTCTAGGAGGCATTATGTCATGATTGGACAAGTTTGCTGGAAATTGTAGTGAAATGTAACGGGAGGAGACAACCAGTGTCATAGTAACCGAGCAGCTGAGTAGCCAGCCTGGTAGAAACCATGTCCCAGGAAGAGAGAAAAGAACTAAATCGGAGCAACACTGCAAATATTGACAATGTTCCAATCTCCTGTAACTGCTGTGTTTGAATCACTGGCCATAGGCAATTTGCCATTTTATTGGATATGTTTTGAATGGGTTCTGATTCCTTCACAATATAATTTGTTTTTCTACCACAGTATTAGGTTCTTCGGCCTCATGTGCCCGTGTTTGTAAATCTCATGTCTGTACTAGTTTGGAATGGCCAGTGCATCAGTATCTCCTGACCTACAAAATCAACCACTATTGACAAATTACTCATTTCTGATGCAGGGACAAAAAAAAAAACAGCTGCACATAGTGTCACCATTGTTCTCGCTCAGAATGGAGATGATTGGATAATTTCCCTGTCAATCACACCTGCAGTCCACACTGCTCTAAGTGACTGGGATTGGTCATACACAGATCATTTGTATTATGGAACCATCCTCCACTCACCGCACTTCGCTGCAGAAATGACCCTGCTTTTATTGGGAGTTGTTGCTGTAGTTTCGGTCATGAGCTCTGTTTGCTGTAGTTCGTATAAACTCTTTTTAAATAGACTCTGTAGACTGTTTGCTGTTGTGCGCCGATTAAACAGACTGTTTGTTGTTTAAATAGACTCTGTTTGTGTCCTGCCGTAATTCTATCCCGCCTTTATCTCATTGGCCAACAGTGGTATTGCTGGACACTCTGCAAAGAGCAGCCTCGCAGCCCATTCTGCTTGACCAAACAGTCTCATCATCAGGGCCCCATTTTAAGACAAAATTCTGACCAAGAATTAAAATGGACATTAACCAGTTTGAGGTGTATTTGTGTAAAGAGAGTGTCTGCTGATGATATTATCGGGAGCAAGTGGCCAAGTGCTGACACGAAGCCCGCATGACTGAGATATTATCAGTAGAGAGTCAGTGGTGGAGCAGGGTGGGAGAGAAGGACATTTAATCATTAGTTCATTGATCTGTGAATGTAAATTTAAGCTCCTCATGCACCAGACCCTTCCAGACAGCCTCCTGGCAACTTTGCTTTATTCATAGCCAATCCCTACAATGAGTGAGATTCAAACAGCTCACCCCCAACTCTCTACGCCCGTTTCCTCTTCCCTCCCCCCCTCACCCATCCTCTCCCTCTCCTCCCCTCCCACTCCTCGCAAGGATGGGAATCCAGGTCTGTAGCAGGGAAAGATAGCTTACTAACCCCTCCTCACTGAGAGTTCAACTCCCTCTTTCCCTCCGCTGACCCTCTACCCTCCCTTCCCTCCTTCTTCCCTCACCCCTCCATCTTCTTTCTTCCCTCCTCTTCCTTCCCTTCTCTCCACTCCCTCCTCTCCCTCACTCCTCCTCTCTTCTTCCTCCTCTCCATTCCTCCACATTCTCCGCTGCCAAAATCCAATCACACTTCTGTACTTGTGTTTTGCCTGAATATTGAGCTTGTCTTCACTCCCCACATGTAAATGTTGGTGTAGGGACATTGACTGGTACAAAGACTATGAGAAAGCCCTCAATATGTAAGTTGCGCTCAGTATTTTGTTGTTTCAGTAATCTTGCTTTGTCTTTAGCTGGTTTGTTTAAAAATGAAGAACTGTCATGATGTCATCATGAAAGCTGTAATTTCTTAGTCCAAATCAAACGAATGAGATCATTCCCAGTTCTCCAGATTCCATCAGCAGTGTCTGTATAAGATTGCCAGGGCACTAGTTCCCAACCATTTCTCCCGAGCTCAGTGCCAGCTATCCAGCTGTGACAGGGTTTGTGCTTCTCTCTTGCTGATTGAAGGCACAGTTCTCTATGTTAGGGAACCATGAACAGGCAACGTCTGGGTAGTAGCCTGGAGCTACTTGCTCAGGGGGCACCGTGCCACAGAGACGCCAGTAAGCCAATCCAGCAATTGCGAGCTGTAACCAAGGCTGCAGCATCAGGGTCCTTTAATTGTCTTCCCTTGTTTTTCTTACTAAAGTGAAGTCAAATGCAGCTGTCACTCTAGATGTTGGGTTGTGAGGTAACTTCATTTCGCCCCCACACACCCGCTCTGTGTGTAACCATGGCAACGCTTCACCAAGGTCAATGATCTGAACATCAGCCAATAAACTGATCCCCCAAAAACAAGCAAAACAATAAGTTACTGAAGTTTACCCAGTGATGACAGCATCATTCACTAACTCTGCACAGATGCATGTTAGGTTCACAAAAAAAATACAAAGCAATGAAAAAAGCTGCACAGGCAAGGGAGGAAAAGATTTATTTGTAGCTTTTGGAGGAGCAGGCGCGTAAAAACATGATAAGTGAAACAAAAATCAGTGGCTTTGCCTGGCCTTCTCTGCCACCTAGTGATTATATATTGCAACTGAGGAGCACTGAGCAGTGGAGAAATCTGCAGGGCCACGGAGAAAGAGCTGGAGAATGTGACTAATTTAATAGCTCTTTCAAAAAGCTGACACAGGCATGATGGGCCAAATGGCCTCCCTCAATCCTGTATCGTTCTATAATTCTGTTGGTTAATTATTTCTGAAAACACTGGTTTGTTTTGAGCTTAAAATGGAGGTTAAAATGGCAGTCAATAATATCATAATGAATTGTGACAGTTGTTTCCTGACTTGCTGAACAAGCTTTACTCTCTCATAAGAAGTAGAATGCATATCAGAAAGATTGGACATATATGTCCACAATCCTAGTGACTCCCAAAACAACCCCCACCTGCTGTTCAATACTGCAAAGTGGCAAAACTCAATCTTTAAAACATCTCTCAGCCTTTAAAATTATGAAAGGGTTCGTTAGGGTGATGCAGAAAAGATATTTCCACTTGTAGGGGAGTCTAAAACTAACAGCCATAAATATAAGATAGTCACGAATAAATCCAATAGGAAATTCAGCACAACTTCCTTTTCCCAGCTAAGCTGTTGGACAGGCACAAGTTGGCCCCTTTAAATTACTGTCAATACACAGCTCAACAAAAAAAATTTAAAGGCACCAAAAAAACAATAAAAGGGTACGTTGCTCACTAGCACAGAGAGTGCTTGAGGTGAATAGTATTTAAGGGAAGCTAGATAAACACATGAGGGAGAAAAGAATAAAAGGATATGGGATCGGGTGAGATGAAGTAGGGTGGGAGGAGGCTCTTGTGGAGCATAAACACCAGCACGAAGAGTTGGGCTGAATGGCCTGTTTCTGTGCTGTACATTTTAATAGTTCTGTGTAATCATCTGGGGGAAATGGTGAACAGGCCCCTCACACCCACCTAGTAAATAGATCACATATAAGATGGGCCAAATAGCCTCCTCCTATGCCGTAAATGACTCTATAAGATCTATAGTTCTGAAGTCGTCACTACATCATTACACCGAGTCCTCCAAGGGGAGGTACAACCTCGACTGTTGGCAACTCCTCCCTGTATCACCACCGCATCCTAAAATTCATAAACGATATCAAGATAACTCCTAACTCCTTTCCCAGAGGTACGCAGGGACTTTCAAGGATCACACACACAAAGGTTCAGATGGTAAAACATCAACATAATTTCAGTGCAGTTACTGAGGGAGGGCTGCACTGTTGGACAGACAGTACTGAGGGAGCGCAACACTGTCAGAGGAGCAGTACTGAAGGAACGTTGCACTGTCAGAAGGGTAGTACTGAGGGAGAGTGGCACTGTCGGAGGTGCCAAAACATGATGACTAGCCAAGGTTTACCAGATGTTGCATTCAGAGTTTCTCTTCTCTGTACCCTGGCCACGAAAATACCTGTCTTCATCATCCCTGTTATGTCCTCAGGACTTGAGTGAGGTTTAGCCAAGTTTGGTATAAGATATGAGGAAAAGTCAGAGAGACAAAGACTATAGTAGCTGAACATAAAGGCTTCCCCATTTATTCTGTCTTAGTTTCTACAGCAGCCTCTAAAGTACAAAATGCACAATGCAATTGCAATTTCACATCACTACATCCCTCCCCTTCTTAGTAAATGAGAGACATAGCATGTTTCAATGGTTTGTTTCTAAAAGTGTAAACAATAAACTTAAACGTAAATAGTTCATTTTGTAACACAGTCACTTAAGTATTGTGGGTGTTTTCTCTCATGAATAGGATATTGTCTGACATCAGATGTAGTCTCATTTGACTCATGTTCTTCATCTGAGTTGTCGATGTCGGAATTGGATTCGATGCTTACGAGTGGTGTTTTCAGTGTTTTGAAGTGACAGGTAGATGTTCACCTGTGGCCAAATCTGTGAAGTCAACGTTAACTTCAATCCATGGTCCTGGAGGTAGTTCGGACATCTCAAGAGGATCATGAAGATTTGACATTGTGGTTGCTTGACATGGCAAACACTGACTGATTCTGTGTTCTATCATACGGTTAATTCCTGGGAACCATACCTTTTCCCGAAGGAGTTGTTTGGTGTTGACAATTCCCTGGAGTTCTTTATTTGCTATATAGACTGCACATTCCCTCAGTAAGTGTGGAATGACAATACAGTTGTTGTGTAATATAAGATCAGATGTTGTTGTAACGGTGAGCTCATTTTGAACATTGTGAAGGCCTTGTAGTGTGTGAGCGATTTCACTTGTAGATGTTTTATCAATCATGTCTTCCAGTTTCATGATTCCATAGTCTCCATACATAGCCGCAAAGCCTCATCTTGTTTTGTTGCTGCTTTGATATCGGCTAGTTTTAATGATTATGGCACCACATTTATGCTTACGTAGTTAAGATGTTGTTCAACAACCTTTTCCTCACTATTAGTTGGACTGACTGTCGGCAGCGGATGTTGCAAAAGATGGTCTGCTGGGTCGAACTTGTCTGGCTGATACTCAACATGGAACTCGTATTCTTGTAGTTTGAGTATCCAATGTTCTATTCAAGTGGGTGGTTTCTATGTGGATTGTTGAACAAACTCACTAGTGATCTGTGATCAGTTATTACTTTAAACTTGCTTCCATATAAGTAGAGATGAAAGTGTAAGATACCCCATGTGATTGAGAACCTTCTCTCTCTGTTGACGAATAACAATGCTCTACAGGGCCGATCAGGGATAGTGGAGGGAACTTGTGCCTGGAGTCGGAGGAGGTAGGGGAAGGTCCTAAATGAATACTTTGCTTCAGTATTCACTAGTGAGAGGGACCTGGTCGTTTGTGAGGACAGCGTGGAACAGGCTGATATGCTCGAACAGGTTGAGGTTAAGAGGGAGGATGTGCTGGAAATTTTGAATGATATGAGGACAGATAAGTCCCTGGGGCCAGACGGGATATACCCAAGGATATTACGGGAAGCGAGGGAAGAGATTGCTGCGCCTTTGGCGATGATCTTTGCGTCTTCACTGTCCACTGGAGTAGTACCGGATGATTGGAGGGTGGCAAATGTTGTTCCCTTGTTCAAGAAAGGGAATAGGGATAACCCTGGGAATTATAGACCAGTCAGTCTTACGTCGGTAGTGGGCAAATTATTGGAGAGGATTCTGAGAGACAGGATTTATGATTATTTGGAAAAGCATGGTTTGATTAGAGACAGTCAGCATGGCTTTGTGAGGGGCAGGTCATGCCTCACAAGCCTTATTGAATTCTTTGAAGATGTGACAAAACACATTGATGAAGGAAGAGCAGTGGATGTGGTGTATATGGATTTTAGCAAGGCGTTTGATAAGGTTCCCCATGGTAGGCTCATTCAGAAAGTAAGGAGGCATGGGATTCAGGGAAAGTTGGCTGTCTGGATACAAAATTGGCTGGCCCATAGAAGTCAGAGGGTGGTAGTAGATGGAAAGTATTCAGCATGGAGCTCGGTGACCAGTGGTGTTCCACAAGGATCTGTTCTGGGACCTCTGCTCTTTGTGATTTTTTTAAATGACTTGGATGAGGAAGTGGAAGGCTGGGTTAGCAAGTTTGCCGATGACACGAAGGTTGCTGGAGTTGCGGATAGTGTGGAAGGCTGTTGTAGGTTGCAACGGGACATTGACAGGAGGCAGAGTTGGGCTGAGAAGTGGCAGATGGAGTTCAACCTGGAAAAGTGTGAAATGATTCATTTTGGAAGGTCGAATTTGAATGCGGAATACAGGCTTAAAGACAGGATTCTTGGTAGTGTGGAGGAACAGAGGGATCTTGGGGTCCATGTCCATAGATCGCTCAAAGTTGCCACCCAAGTTGATAGGGTTGTTAAGAAGGCGTATGGTGTGTTGGCTTTCATTAACAGGGGGATTGAGTTTAAGAGCCGCGAGGTTATGCTGCAGCTCTACAAGGCCCTGGTTCGACCACACTTGGAATATTGTGTTCAGTTCTGGTCGCCTCATTATAGGGAGGATGTGGAAGCTTTAGAGAGGGTGCAGAGGACATTTACCAGGATGCTGCCTGGACTGGAGGGCATGTCCTACGAAGAAAGATTGAGGGAGCTAGGGCTTTTCTCATTGGAGCGAAGAAGGATGAGAGGTGACTTGATAGAGGGGTACAAGATGATGAGAGGCATAGATAGAGTGGATAGCCAGAGACCTTTTCCCAGGGTGGAAAGGGCTATCACCAGGGGGCATAATTTTAAGGTGATTGGAGGAAGGTTTCGGGGAGATGTCAGAGGTAGGTTCTTTACACAGAGAGTGGTGGGTGCGAGGAATGCGCTGCCAGCGGTGATAGTAGAAGCAGATACATTAGGGACATTTAAGCGACTCTTGGATAGGTACATGGATGATAGTAGAATGAAGGGTAAGTAGTTAGTTTGATCTTAGAGTAGGTTAAAGGTTCGGCACAACATAGTGGGCCGAAGGGCCTGTACTGTGCTGTACTGTTCTATGTTCTATTCATTCCAGGGATGTGGGCATCACTGGTGTTAATAATCTGCTTGCCATCACAATGATGGATGTCTCGTCTTTCTGCACTCAGTCAACTGGGTTTGCATTGATGACTAGCTGGTGGTTTTCTCAGGATCAAAATAGACATTTGTGCAACTTGCTGACAAACATCGTTTGATTTGGTGTACTGCCTGTTTGTGTTATTTATTCCATTCTAAATTGATGGTCTCTTTTGTCACATCGCGTGGGGGGGCAGATAGCATAGCGAGGTCAGGAATGAAACGACTGCAGAACGTGATGAGTCCTAGCAGACTCCGGACTTCTTGTACGTTTATAGGATCTGCAGTGTTTGAAATGGCTTCAACTTTCCGTGGATCTGGTAATACTCCTTCACCACTGAACACAGGACTGAAGAATTCAATTCTGCTTTCATTGAACAAGCACTTGTCTTTGTTCAAGGTAAGGTTACATTCTCTGAGACGTTGTAGACATGCATGTAGACGTGTCTCCAGTTCCCTTTCAGTGCAGCCATATATGAGAATGTCATCAATGATGTTCCATGTGCTTTCAAGTCCATGAAGTGCAGATTGAATCATGCTGAAATATCTTAGCTGCTGATCTCACTCCAAAGTAGAGAATACAATAAGATATCTCAATTCTTCTGCAAGCTCGATTTGATGGTAGCCTGCATTGAGGTCAAGTTTAGCAAACTCTTTAGCACCATTCACTTTCTCTATGATGTCATTGATTCCTGGTGTCAAGTGTCTTTCTCGTTGTATGGCTTGGTTTGGTGATCGCATATCAACACAGATTCTAATCTGGTTCTCACTCTTGGGTTTCGTGATGACTTGTATGGGCGAGACCCAAAGGGTAGGCTCATCCCCAACTTTCTCAATAATGCCGAGGTCAAGTAGGCATTGAAGTTCCTTCTCTGTCTGTTTCCTGACATGAAATGGTATTTGTCGCCGTTGATGCACAACTGGGGGCACATTAGGGTCTACATGCAGCTTGCACGTAACACCTTTCAGCCTGCCAATACCAGTGAAACGATCAGCAGACAGTTCGAGAATGTTTTTGTTATGTGAAGGAATCGCGTATGTGACTGTTGCAGTCACATGTGTAGATCTGTTGCCGTGTGGAAACTGATAAGCGTGTCACATTCTGTGCATATGACGTAGAATACAGCGTTCATCCTAGTGGTCTTTGCATGAGACTGACGTTTCAAAAGTCCTGAGGATTTTCAGCAGTTTGTCACTGTTGTAAGGGAAAATTTTCGTATCCCTGCTTTGCAGAGAGTGAGACAATCCTGAAGTTAGTTGAATGTTTTGTCTCCCATGACATTGACAGACGCTCCTGTGTCCATGATAGCGTCTACGCCCGAGCAGCCACATCCGAGCAGCCAATGGTCAGTGTCACACGTGGCTGTTCAGGGTCATCTGGCTCTACTTTAGCTACATTCTCTTGCCTTTTTGGTATGGTATGCATATGCGCTACCCTTCTGTTGATATTGGTCTTAGTAGTTGATTTTGCTGGTGAGCGACAAACACGAGAATAGTGGCTGGGTTTTCCATAAGCTTTACACCATTTACCAGTAGCAGGACTCCGCCACAGTGGAAGCATTCTTTGGATAAGTGACTGCTCTGTGATACAGCTGTTGTTGCTTTGCAGGTGGTTTCCTGGCACATGAGTGATGAATAGTGTTCACAGGAATTGAACTTGGAGTGTGGTAGTTACCGTTAGCAGCCTCAACTGTAGTAGCTGAGAACTCTGAAAGCAATAGTGATCTTGCTAACTCCAGCAGCTCTGACAGCTTTCAGTCTTTCTCGAGTGCTTCCCAGTGTAATTGACATGAGAGACAGCCTTTGATTATTTGTGTTTTGATTTCCCATTCAATATCACTGAAGTAACATTTGGTTGCTAGTTGTCCCAAAAATGTGCAATATTGGTCAGTTGTCTTGTTTGCTTCTTGCTTAGTGCATCGGAATGCAATGGTTTTGTAAGATGGTAAGAATAATTAACTGGGGGAAGGCCAACTTCAATGGGGTAAGGAAGGAGCTGGAGCGAATAAATTGGAGTCAAAGGCTGGCAGGAAAACCAGTAGATGAACAATGGGCGATCTTCAAAGAAGAGATAATTCGGGCATAGTCAAGGTATGTTCCTTCGAAGGAGATAAGTAGAGCAAACAAATCCAGAGCTCCCTGGATGACAAAAGAGGCAGAGATTAAGATAAAGAAGAAAAAGTGTGCTTATGACAGATGCCAGGCAGAAAATATAATTGAGAACCAGGCTGAATATAGGAGGTTCAGAGGGGAAGTGAAAAAGCAAATAAGAGAAGCAAAGAGAGAACATGAAAAGAGACTGGCAGCTAGCATTAAAGGAAATTCAAACGTTTTCTGTAGGAATATAAATAGTAAAAGGGTGGTAAAAGGAGGAGTGAGGCCGATTAGAGACCAGAAAGGGGATTTACACATGGAGGCAGAGGGCATAGCAGAGGTATTAAATGAATAACTTAGCATCTGTCTTTACCAAGGAAGAAGATTCTACCCAGGCAATGTTGAAAGAGGAGGTAGGTCAGATAGTAGAGGAGTTTAAAATTGATAAAGAGGAAATATTAGAGAGGCTGTCTGTACTTAAAGTGGATAAGGCACCAGGACCAGATGAGATGCATCCAAAGATACTGAGGGAAGTGAGGTGGAAATTGCAGAGGCACTGGCCATAATTTTTCAGTCTTCCTTTGACTCGCGGGTGGTACCAGAGGACTGGAGAATTGCAAACGTTACACCCTTGTTCAAAAAAGGATGTAAAGATAAGCCCAGCAACTGCAGGCCAGTCAGTTTAACTTTGGTGTTGGGAAAAAGTCTAGAAAAAATAATTTGGGACAAAATCAATAGTCACATGGACAAATGGGAGTTAATTAAGGAAGGCCAGCATGGATTTCTTAAGGGAAAATCATGTTTAACAAAGTTGCTGGAGTTTTTTGAAGAGGTAACAGAGAGGGATGATGAGGGTAATGCTGTTGATGCGGTGCACATGGACTTTCAAAAGGCATTTGATACAGTGCCACATAACAGACTTGTGTGCAAACTTGTAGCTCATGGAATAAAAGGGATGGTAGCAACACAGATATGAAATTGACTGAGTGACAGGAAACAAAGAGGAGTGGTTAGTGGATGTTTTGCGGGCTAGAGGAAGGTTTATAGTGGAGTTCCCCAGGGATCAGTGTTGGGACCCTTTCTTTTCCTAGAAAGAAACAGATGAGCCATGATCTTATCAAATGGCGGAGCAGGTTCGATGAGCTGAATGGCCTACCTCTGCTCCTAATTCATATGGTCATATGGCATAGAGTACAAGAGCAAGGATGTTATGTTGAACTTGTATGAGACACTAGTTCAGCCTCAGCTGGAGTATTGTGTCTAATTCTGGGCGCCAGACTTTAGGAAAGATGTGAAGGCATTGGAGAGAGTGTAGAAAAGATTCACGAGAATGGTTCCAGGGATGAGGAATTTCAGTTATGAAGATAGGTTGGAGAATTTAGGACTCTTTTCCTTGGAGAATAGAAGGCTGAGAGGTGATTTAACAGAGGTATTCAAAATCATGAAGGGTCTGGACAGAATAGATAGAGAGAAACTATTACCACTCATGAAAGAATCAAGAATGAGAGGGCACAGATTTAAAGTAATTGGTAAGAGAAGCAAAAGTGACATGGGGAAAAACTTTTTCACGCAGCGAGTGGTTAAGGTCTGGAATGCGCTGCTTGTGAATGTGGTGGAGGCAAATTCAATTAAAGCATTCAAAAGGGAATTAGACAGTTAAATGAAAAGGAGGAATGTGCAGGGTTATGGAGAGAAGGCAGGGGAATGGAACTGAGGGAGTTGCTCATTCAGAGAGCTGGTGCAGACACGATGGGCCGAATGGCCTCCTTCTGCGTTGTAACTATTCTGTGATTCTGTAATACGGTGTTTATCTTGGGCGTGAAGAAGGTCATTAGTGCATTTTTTGCTGAGTCGTAGCCATTTCGCTCAGGTGTAAATGTCTCAAAATTATATTCTAATTCTTCACCTCCATTGTATAGAAGCAAGGCCTTTTCCCTTGTGTCATCTGTGATTGTGAAACCTATCATCGTGCATTCGAAACGTCGCAGCCACTTTTGCCAACGTGGGGATACAGATGATGGTTCTGAATGCACATCAAAAAGTGGTAGATTGGGCACAGCACTGACCGGCAATGCAGTGATAAAGGATCCGGGATCATGCTCCTTTCAGAGGAAACTTCTCTGCAATGATCCGATATATTTTCTTTGATTGGATGGTTATTGTGGAGAGATCAGTGTGTGTGTGTACACACTCTACAAGCTTCCTGTGTTCACCTAAAACAGTCTCCAAGTTAAAATGCTGTCTCTGAAAGTAAACAAAAACCTTCCAAAATTTTCATACCTGAAAGCAATGTTTCCAGTTATTTTCATCACTTTTCTGTTTACTACGTCGCCACTGTAATGTCCATGGGACTTGAGTGAGGTTTAGCCGAGTTTGGCATAAGATATGAGGCAATGACAGAGAGACAAAGACTGCAGGAGCTGAACATAAAGGCTTCTCTATTTATTCTGTCTGTTTTAGTTTCACTTTGCTAGCTTGTGTGTTCTGCAGCAGCAGCTAAAGTACACAATGCACAATGCAATTGCAAATTCAAAACACTAACACACTACAATCCTCTGGGCTATATTTAATGACCATTTGCAGATCCCTCCCTGTACAAATTAACACACACCAAACCTATGTACGTCACCTCACTAAAGACACATCAAACCCTGTCAGAAACAAAGTCTGTACTCACAACCTAATCATTTTAATCACAACTCATATTGTGTGTGTCTGTGAATGTGTGGGTGTGCATCATAGAATAGTTACAGCACAGAGGGAGGCCATTCGGCCTGTCGTGTCTGTGCTGGCTCTCTGAAGGAGCAATTTACCTAGAGTCACTCCCCTGCGTTCTCCCCATGGGCACATGGGGCAGGATGTCCCACGAGGTAGTAGGATCCGGAGGGCAGGATTTGCTTCCTTTTCTTTCCTTCTCTGCCACATCATTAAGGTGTTTGGACTCAAAGCATGATGCGGCTTGATGGACAAGTTGTCGCCATTTTGAACGACTGGGAGCAAGCTCCTCCCAGTCATCAATGTCAATGCTGCCGCACTTCAAAGAGAGCTTCAGAGTGTCTTTGAAGCATTTTCTTTATCTTCCCTGGAACACTGACAACTTGAGAGTTGGAAAAACAGGACCTGTTACAGTTTTGTCTCCCAACCTTTGATACCAATTTGTCTGGGTCAGATCCATTCTTACTGTTGGATGTGTGGGGTAGTGTGTGGTTGAGTGTCAGTATATGTGTGTGTGTCTCATACTTCTTAGCACTGAGCTGCCTCTTGTCTCTGAAGTGTGACCTAGTTTCCTGATCTAGTGCTCCTCCTAGGTGTTGGGTGAGTGTCGGGTAGCTTTTTTCAGAATAATCCCTGTGCAGCAGACCCTTGCTTTGCAGCAGCTAAACCATCAACAGGATGTCCCTCTAGTGCAACTACTCAGGCAGCTTGACCCTGTGTCTTTTTAACCTCATGGACCCTGGCATCACAATTGGCAGCCTGGATTGCATTCATTTCCTGAGAGGAGACCTGGTCCATCAAGTCTCTCCCTCCTTTACACTGGTATGTAATACTCCTATCCTGGTATTCCTGAGACCCTGGGGAGTACAAGCTCATCCACTTTGGACTCAAAAAAGATAGACCAGAGTATTTCCTAAATGGTGAGAAGCTCAGAACTGTGGATGAACAGAGAGATTCAAGTACAGAAATTACTAAGAACTAGCGCGCAGGTACAAAAGATTATTTAAAAGGCTGATGAGATGTTGGTCTTTATATCTCACAAGGACTGGAATGCAAAGGGGTGCAAATTATATCACAGTTGAATAGAGTCTTGGTCAGACCCATCTGGAGTAACTGGATTCCATTCTGGGCACCACACTTCAGGAAAGATATATTGGAGTTGGAGGATGTGCAGCACAGATTCACCAGAATGATACCAGGGTTAAAAGGGGTAAATTTTGGGGGCAGGTTGCATAGACTAGGCTTGTATTCCCTTGAATAAAGAAGATTAAGGGGTGATGTAATCGAGGTGTTTGAGATGATTAAAGGAGTGGGCAGGGTAGATAGACAGGAACTATTTCCTCTGGTGGGGAAGTCCAGAACAAGGGAGCAGAGCCTGAAAATTAGAGCCAGACTGTTCAGGGGTGACGTCAGGAAGCACTTCCTCACACAAAGAGTAGTGAAAATCTGGAACTCTCTCTCTCAAAAAGCTGTTGTGGCGGGGGTCAACTGAAAATATGAAAACTGAGATTGATAGATTTTTGTTGCATAAAGATATTAAAGGTTTTGGAGCCAAGTAGGGTAGATGGAGTTAAGAATGGCTGAACAGGCTCGAGGGGTTGAATGGCCTCCTCCTGCTCTTATGTTTCTATTCCTGGTGCTTTTCCAAGTAGGTAGAGCTGGGCCTATGCTTTCAATGTTACTGAGGTAGAAAGATGTTGCCACATTGCTTGCAGTGCAACCCCACAATGCCCAATTGCAGTGGATCCCCAGGAAGTTGGCACTAGGCTTTAGGCTGGACCTCCCTTAAATCAGACAGTATGAGGGGTTCAGGCAGCAATGCATTGCTGCGAGGCTGTGTGGCTAGAATGGGAAGAGGCTGGTTCGAGGGATGGGAGGAGGTTGGCTACTAGGAGGAAGCTGATTGCTATGGCTGGGAGGAGGCTGGTTAATATTGATGGGAGAAGGTCATTGCTTGAAGAAGGTTGGTTGCTAGTGGGAAACTGATTGCTAGGAGGAGGACTGGTTGCTAGGGATGGGGGAGGTCTGGTTGCTCGAAGGAAGCTGGTTGCTAGGAGGAGGCCTGGTCGTTAGGGATGAAGGAAGCTGGTTGCTGGGAGAAGGTCTGGTTGCAATGGATAGAGTCATAGAGAGATACAGCACTGAAACAGCCCTTCGGCCCACCGAGTCTATGCTGACCATCAACCACCCATTTTATACTAATCCTACATTAATCCCATATTTCCTACCACATCCCCACCTTCCCTCAATTCTCCTACCACCTACCTACACTTGGGGCAATTTATAATGGCCAATTTACCTATCAACCTGCAAGTCTTTGCCTGCAGGAGGAAACCGGAGCACCCGGCAGAAACCCACACGGTCACAGGGAGAACTTGCAAATGCCGCACAGGCAGTACCCAGAACCGAACGCGGATCGTTGGAGCTGTGAGGCTGCGGAGCTAACCACTGCGCAGCCCAAGGAAGGAAACTGGTTGCTAGGAGGACGTCTAGTTGCTAGGGATGAATGAAGCTGGTTGCTGGGAGCAGGTCTGGTTGCAAGGGATGGGAGGAGGCTGGTTGCTAGGAGGAGGTCTGGTTGCGAGGGATGGGAGGAGGCTGGTTGCTGGGTGGGGGGCGCTGGCTGCGGAGGTTACGAGGTCTGGCTGACCTGGTGTCTCTGCGCTCCGAGTCCCCTCTTGCCCGCTATGCTGTCTCTTTGTTGATGATGTTGCCGTGGTGACGGTGGCTGACCCCCGTCCAAGTGAGAGCAAAGCCCCGGTTCGCTGGCACGAAAACTCGAGGCTCAGGCTGGGCCTTGGCCCACCCGCCCCGGCAGCAGCAGTAGGCAAACCGACGCTGGCGGGCCGGACATGGCGGTGAAGACCCGGAGCTGGAGCCGGAGCAGCCGGGCGCCAGCTGAGGAGAGGGAGCGCTGCCCGCCCCCCGGGAACAGGGCCGCGCCAAAGGCGGCCAGCCCGCGGCGGGACCGGCGCAAGGAATGCGCTGCCCCGAAGAGCAAACCCTGTGTGATGGGAAACTCCGGGAAGTGGGTAACGGGCATCCGCGGGACGCTCGGCTTCACCGAATCGGCACTCAGCAGGCTGGGGACCACCATACTGCTCGGTGAGGGGCGAAGCTGGGGACTACCATACACCTTCGGGTGGGGAGGGGGAAGGTGGGGTTGGGGACTACCATGTAGCTCGATTGGGGAGGGGGGGAAGAGAGGGAATTGGGGAAGAGGCTGGGACACTATCCCGCTCAATGGGGGGGGGGGAGGGGGATGAGGGAAGGTGGTGGTGGGGGGGGGGAATGAGGGAAGGTGGTGGTGGGGGGGGGGGGAATGAGGGAAGGTGGTGGTGGGGGGGGGAATGAGGGAAGGTGGTGGTGGGGGGGGGGGAGGAATGAGGGAAGGTGGTGGGGAGGAATGAGGGAAGGTGGTGGGGAGGAATGAGGGAAGGTGGTGGGGGGGGGAGGAATGAGGGAAGGTGGTGGGGGGGGGGAGGAATGAGGGAAGGTGGTGGGGGGGGGGAGGAATGAGGGAAGGTGGTGGGGGGGGGGGAGGAATGAGGGAAGGTGGTGGGGGGGGGGGGAGGAATGAGGGAAGGTGGTGGGGGGGGGGGAGGAATGAGGGAAGGTGGTGGGGGGGGAGGAATGAGGGAAGGTGGTGGGGGGGAGGAATGAGGGAAGGTGGTGGGGGGGGGAGGAATGAGGGAAGGTGGTGGGGGGGAATGAGGGAAGGTGGTGGGGGGGGGAGGAATGAGGGAAGGTGGTGGGGGGGGAGGAATGAGGGAAGGTGGTGGGGGGGGGGAGGAATGAGGGAAGGTGGTGGGGGGGGGGAGGAATGAGGGAAGGTGGTGGGGGGGGGGAGGAATGAGGGAAGGTGGTGGGGGGGGGAGGAATGAGGGAAGGTGGTGGGGGGGGGGAGGAATGAGGGAAGGTGGTGGGGGGGGGAGGAATGAGGGAAGGTGGTGGGGGGGGGAGGAATGAGGGAAGGTGGTGGGGAGGAATGAGGGAAGGTGGTGGGGGGGAATGAGGGAAGGTGGTGGGGGGGGGGAGGAATGAGGGAAGGTGGTGGGGGGGGGGAGGAATGAGGGAAGGTGGTGGGGGGGGGGGAGGAATGAGGGAAGGTGGTGGGGGGGGGGAGGAATGAGGGAAGGTGGTGGGGGGGGGGAGGAATGAGGGAATGTGGTGGGGGGGGGAGGAATGAGGGAAGGTGGTGGGGGGGGGAGGAATGAGGGAAGGTGGTGGGGGGGGGAGGAATGAGGGAAGGTGGTGGGGGGGGGAGGAATGAGGGAAGGTGGTGGGGGGGGGAGGAATGAGGGAAGGTGGTGGGGGGGGGAGGAATGAGGGAAGGTGGTGGGGGGGGAGGAATGAGGGAAGGTGGTGGGGAGGAATGAGGGAAGGTGGTGGGGGGGAATGAGGGAAGGTGGTGGGGGGGAATGAGGGAAGGTGGTGGGGGGGAATGAGGGAAGGTGGTGGGGGGGGGAGGAATGAGGGAAGGTGGTGGGGGGGGGGAGGAATGAGGGAAGGTGGTGGGGGGGGGAGGAATGAGGGAAGGTGGTGGGGGGGGGGAGGAATGAGGGAAGGTGGTGGGGGGGGGGAGGGAAGGTGGTGGGGGGGGGAGGAATGAGGGAAGGTGGTGGGGGGGGGGAGGAATGAGGGAAGGTGGTGGGGGGGGGGGAGGAATGAGGGAAGGTGGTGGGGGGGGGAGGAATGAGGGAAGGTGGGGGGGGAGGAGTGAGGGAAGGTGGTGGGGGGGGAGGAGGAGGGAAGGGGGTGGGGGATGAGGGAAGGGGGTGGGGGAGGAGGGAATGAGGGAAGGGTGGGGGGATGAGGGAATGGTGGGGGTGGGGGGATGAGGGAATGGTGGGGGGGGGAGGAATGAGGGAAGGTGGTGGGGGGGAGAGGAATGAGGGAAGGTGGTGGGGGGGGAGGAATGAGGGAAGGTGGTGGGGGGGGGAGGAATGAGGGAAGGTGGTGGGGGGGGGAGGAATGAGGGAAGGTGGTGGGGGGGGAGGAATGAGGGAAGGTGGTGGGGGGGAGGAATGAGGGAAGGTGGTGGGGGGGGAGGAATGAGGGAAGGTGGTGGGGGGGGAGGAATGAGGGAAGGTGGTGGGGGGGGGAGGAATGAGGGAAGGTGGTGGGGGGGAGGAGGGGGGAATGAGGGAAGGGGGTGGGGGAGGAGGGAAGGGGGTGGGGGAGGAGGGAATGAGGGAAGGGTGGGGGGGGAGAAATGAGGGAGGGGTGGGGAAATGAGGGAGGGGTGGGGAAATGAGGGAAGGGTGGTGAGTGGGGGGAGAATGAGGGAAGGGTGGGGGGGAATGAGGGTGGGGGGTGGGTGGGGAAATGAGGGAGTGGGGGGGGAATGAGGGTGGGGGGTGGGTGGGGAAATGAGGGAGTGGGGGGGGGGGAATGAGGGTGGGGGGTGGGTGGGGAAATGAGGGAGTGGGGGGGGGGAATGAGGGTGGGGGGTGGGTGGGGAAATGAGGGAGTGGGGGGGGAATGAGGGTGGGGGGTGGGTGGGGAAATGAGGGAGTGGGGGGGGAATGAGGGTGGGGGGTGGGTGGGGAAATGAGGGAGTGGGGGGGGAAATGAGGGAAGGGTGGGGAGTGGGGGGGAAATGAGGGAAGGGTGGGGAGTGGGGGGGAAATGAGGGAAGGGTGGGGAGTGGGGGGGGAATGAGGGAAGGGTGGGGAGTGGGGGGGGAATGAGGGAAGGGTGGGGAGTGGGGGGGGAATGAGGGAAGGGTGGGGAGTGGGGGGGGAATGAGGGAAGGGTGGGGAGTGGGGGGGGAATGAGGGGGGGGTGGGGAGTGGGGGGGAATGAGTGGGGGGTGGGGGGGAATGAGGGAAGGGTGGGGTGGGGAAATGAGGGAAGGGTGGGGAGGGGAGGGGAAATGAGGGGGGGAATGAGGGAAGGGTGGGGTGGGGAAATGAGGGAAGGGTGGGGTGGGGAAATGAGGGAAGGGTGGGGAGGGGAGGGGAAATGAGGGAAGGGTAGGGTGGGGGGGGAAATGAGGGTAGGGTGGGGGGTGGGGAATGAGGGAAGTTGGGGGGTGGGGAATGAGGGAAGTTGGGGGGTGGGGGGGAATGAGGGAAGTGGGGGGGAGGGAATGAGGGAAGGTAAGGCGGGGGAATGGGGGAATTGGGGGGGGAATGAGGGAAGGGTAAGGCTGGGGGAATTGGGGGAGGAAATGAGGGATGGGGGAGGGGAGGGGAAATGAGGGAAGGGTGGGGAAATGAGGGAAGGGTGGGGGAAATGAGGGAAGGGTGGGTGGTGGAAATGAGGGAAGGGTGGGGGGGGGGAATGAGGGAAGGGTGGGTGGTTGGGGGGGGAAAATGAGGGAAGGATGGGTGGTGGGGGGAGGAAATGAGGGAAGGGTGGGTGGTGGGGGGAAATGAGGGAAGGGGGGGGAATAAGGGAAGGGTGGGTGGTGGGGGGAGGAAATAAGGGAAGGGTGGGTGGTGGGGGGGGAAATGAGGGAAGGGTGGGTGGTGGGGGGGGGAAATGAGGGAAGGGTGGGTCTTGGGGAGGGGAAATGAGGGAAGGGTGTGTGGTGGGGGGGAAATGAGGGAAGGGTAAGGGGGGAAATGAGGGACGGGTAAGGGGGGAAATGAGGGACGGGTAAGGGGGGGAATGAGGGAAGGGTAAGGGGAGGGGAATGAGGGAAGGGTAAGGGGAGGGGAATGAGGGAAGGGTAAGGGGAGGGGAATGAGGGAAGGGTAAGGGGGGGGAATGAGGGAAGGGTAAGGGGGGGGAATGAGGGAATGGTAAGGGTGGTGGTGGTGGGGGGGAATGAGGGCTGGTGTTGGGGGGGGGGAATGGTAAGGGTGGTGGGGGGGGATGAGGGGTGGGTGGGGGAAATGAGGTAAGGGTGGTGGGGGGGGGGGGAAATGAGGGAAGGGTAAGGGTGGGTGGATGGGGGTGGAAATGAGGGAAGGGTGTGTGGGGGAGGGGAAATGAGGGAAGGGTGGGTGGATGGGGGTGGAAATGAGGGAAGGGTGGGGAGGGGAGGGTAAATGAGGGAAGGGTGGGTGGTGGGGGAGGGAAATGAGGGTGGGTGGTGGGGGAGGGAAATGAGGGAAGGGTGGGTGGTGGTGGGGGGAAATGAGGGAAGGGTGGGGGGGGGGAAATGAGGTAAGGGTGGGTGGTGGGGGGGGAAATGAGGGAAGGGTGGGGTGGGAAATGAGGGAAGGGTGGGGGGGTAAATGAGGGAAGGGTGTGGAAATGAGGGAAAGAGGGGAGGGTGGGGGTAAATGAGGGAAAGAGGGGAGGGAAATGAGGGAAGGTTGGGGGGGAATGAGGGAAGGGAGGGATAGGAGGGAGGGGGAAGGGGTGAGAGGAGGGAGGGGGCAAGTGGGGGGAGAGGAGGGAAAGAGGGAGGGGGGAAATAAGGGAGAGCAGGAGGGGAAATGAGGGAGGCAGGGGTGTGAGGGAGGGCGGGATCGGGAGATATGAGGGAGGCATGAGAAGGGAGGGGGAATGAGGGTAGGAAGGAGGGGGAAATGAGAGTGGGAATGAGAGGGAGGGAGGGGGGAATGAGGCAGGGAGGGAGGTGGAGATGAGAGCGGGCATGAGGGAGGGAGCGAGGAGGAAAATGACGGGGGAGGGGGGAAGGAGAAAGGAAGGGGGAGGGGGTAATGAGGGCAGGAAGGAGGGGAGATTGGGTGGGGAGATGAGGGGGGACGAGGGAGGGAGTGCCGAGACGAGAGGGGAAGGGGAGGGGGCGGGATGAGGAGGGAGGGGGATGTGTGGGGGGAGTAAGAGGGAGGGGGATGTGTGGGGGGAGTAAGGGAGGGGGAATGAGGGAGGGAAAAGGGGAATGAGGGAAGGGGAAAATGAGGAACGGAGGTGATGAGAGCGGGCATGAGGGAGGGAGTGAGGAGGGAGATGGGGGGGGAAGGAGGAAGGGTGGGGGTAAAGGGGGAGGGAGGGGGTGTGGGGTCGTATGAGGGGGAGAGGGGGTGGGTGGAAGGAGGGGGAATAAGTGAGGGGGAAGAGGGGAGGGTGGACGGAGAAAGGAGGGTGGGGGGAATGAGGCAGGGAGGGGGAAAGGGGGGATGAGGAGGGGGGATTGGGGGTATGAGAGGGGTGAGGAGGGTGGATGGGGGTGATAAGGGAAGTTGGGGAAATGGGGTGAGGGAGGGAGCAGGGGGGAATGGGGGACAGGGAAGGTGAATGTAAGGGAGGTCAGAGGGGTAATGGGGAGAGAGGGCAAGGGGAATGGGTAGAGGGATTGGGGGGGAGGAGGAGGAGGAGACGGATGTGGGGAGTGGGAATGGTGAGACGGATGTGGGTGGGGGAATGGGGAGATGGATGTGGGGAGAGGGAATGGGGGTGGTGGGGAGGGGTTGTTCGGGGGAGAGGGAATGGGACAGATGGAGATGGGTGGGAGATGGAGGTGGTGAATGGGGGAGCTGGAGGTAGAGGGAATGAGGGGGTGTGGAAAGCAGACTGGGGGGAGATGGAGGGGGCATGGGGGGAGCGGAGTGGGGAAAGGAGAATTGGAGAAGGAATGGGGGTATAGGGAGGGTGAATGGGGGCAAGAGCAATCTGGGTGGAGGGGGAATGGAGAGAGAGGGAATGAGGGGAGCAAGAGGAGGAATTGGGTGAAGGGGGAATGGGTAGCACGGGTAATGGGGGGGAGGGAGGGGGGGGGCAATGGGAGAGGAGGAATTGGGAAGGGGGAGATGGGGAAGAGATGGAGGGAGAAGGGGACGAATGTGAAGGGAGGGGGAGATGGGGGAAGGGGAGACTGGTGCAGGTGATGGAACAGGGGGAGGGGAATGGGGTGAGAAGGGGAAGAAAATGGAATGGGGGTAGAGGAGGAAGGGAATGCAGGGGGAGATAGAAGGGAATGGGGAGAGACTGAATGGAGGGAATGGAATTGGGGGAGAGGGGGATTGGGGGGGGTAATGGGGTCAGAGGGGGAATTGGGGGTGGGAATGGCAGGATATGGGGGAGGGGGAGATGGCAACGGGGAGACGGAATGTGGGTGATGGGGGAGGGGGAGAGGCAGAATGGAGAAGAGGGAGAACGGGATGGAGGGATGGAAATGGGGGTACAGGGGAATGGGGGTGAGGGTGAATGGGGGGAACGGAATGGGGGTGGGGGGAGAGGGGAGTGAGGGAATGGGGAGTGCGTGGGTGAGGCTGGGGACCACCATCCTGCTGAGGGGGAGGGCTTGGGGTAAGGCTGGTGATCACCATCCTGCTTGGGGAGGGGGAGGGTGTGGGGGTGAAAGCCTGGGGACCAACATCTTGCTTGGAGAGGGGGAGGAAGGAGGGGTTAAATGAGAGAAAGGAACCTAGGAAAGCAGGAGGAGGGAGAAACGTGATGGTGCAACAGGGTTGGGTAGAACAAGGAGACATGGGGACAGAGAAAAGGCAGGTGATTATATAAGTTGCGTTCTTATCACTCGTAATTGGTTTGCAGAGAGGTCAATAACCAGAGGGCATAGCTTTAAAGTAATTGGCAGAAGGATTAGAGAGGAGTTGAGAAATTGTCTTGACCCAGAGGGTGGTAGGATCTGGAACTCACTGCCTGGATGGTGATAGAGGCAGAAACCCTCATCACATTTTAAAAAACACTTGAATATAAACTCGAGCTGCCATAACCTACGGGGCTACACACCAAGTGCTGGAAGGTGGGATTAGACTGGAGAGATCTTTTTTTGGCCAACACAGACACGATGGGCTGAATGGCCTCCTGTTCTGTATATCTTTCTATGTTTCTAACCAAAATCCAATCAGCCTTTAACTATGTAGAGGATCTGAAACTTTTGGGAATAATTTTAAGTACCTGATTTTTAACCTGTGAATAAACAGTTCTTTTCCATCTCTTTTACAGCTATCATAGCAGGAATTTTACATTGGTGAGTGTTAACTGTTTCCTTTGCAAATGTGTATTTTGAGATTGGTTTGTTTAGGTTGTCTAACCTGTTGTATAGGTACCAGGGCCTTCTAGTGAAGCTTTACCCCATAATCCAGTCGGATTGTTCTTCGTTTTGTCACTTAAAATTATTAATTTTATAACCAGCCCTTTGAGTGCAAATTAAGTTACTTCATGGGGAGGTACCAAATATTCTGTTTCTCTTGGTTATTCAAATATTCACATTTATAAGCTGGCAAGTGTCAAATACAGTCAGAAACCAATTAATAATTGGGCAGTTTGGTATGTTTTTTTCTTATTTATTTATTTGACCTTGGGATGTGAGTGTTGTTGGTAAGGCCTGTCCCTAATTGCCCTTGAGAAGGTGGTGGTGAGCTGCCTTCTTGAACCGCTGCAGTCCATGTCATGTAGGTAAACCCACAGTGCTGTTTGGATGGGAGTTCCAGGATTTTGACCCAGCGACAGTGAAGTAACAGCGATATAGTTCCAAGTCAGGATGGTGTGTGGCTTGGAGGGGAATTTGCAGGTGATTGCGTTCCCATACATCTGCTGCCCTTGTCCTTTTAAGTGGTAGAGGTTGCAGGTTTGGAAGGTCCTGTCAAAGGAGCTTTGGTGAGTTGCTGCAATGCACACTGCTGCCACTATGCTTTGGTGGTGGAGGGAGTAAATGTTTAAGGTGGTGGGTGGGGTGCCAGTCAAGCAGGCTGCTTTGTCCTGGGTGGTGTCAAGCTGCTTAAGTATTTATGTGGCTGGTCCAGTTCAGTTTCTGGTCAATAGTAATGCCCAGGATTCAGCAGTGGTAATGATGTTGAATGTCAAGGGGAGATGGTTAGATTCCCTCTTGTTTTAGATGGTCATTGCCTGGCACTTGTGTAATGCTAATGTTACTTGCCACTTATCATTCCAAGCTTGAATGTTGTCAAGGTCTTGCTGCATGTGGACATGGACTGCTTTAGTATCTGAGGAATTGCAAATGGTACTGAGCACTGCAGTCATTAGCAAACATCCCCACTTCTGACCTTATTTTGGAGGGAAGGTCTTTGATGAAGCAGCTGAAGATGGTTGGGTCTAGGACACGACCCTGAGGAACTCCTGCAATGATGCCCTGTGGCTAAGATGATTGGCCTGTAACAAATGCAACCATCATCCTTTGTGCTAGATATGACTCCAATCAGTGGAAGAGATTTCTCCCCTGGTTCCCATTGACTTCAATTTTGCTCAGGCTCCTTGATGCCACACTCCCTCAAATGCTGCCTTGATGTCAAGGGGAGTCACTCTCACCTCACTTTGAATTCAGCTCTCTTTTCCATGTATGGACCAAGACTCTAATGAGTTCTGGAGCTGAGTGGCCCTGGTGGAACCCAAACTGAGCAGGTTATTGCTGAGTAAGTGCTGCTTAATAGCACTGTCGATGACACCTTCCATCAGTTTGCTGATGATTGGGAGTAGACTGATAATTGGCCAAATTGAATTTGTCCTGCTTTTTGTGAATAAGACATACCTATGCAAGTTTCCACATTGTTGGGTAGATGCCTGTGTTCTAGTTGTACTGGAACAGCTTGGCTCAGGGTGGAGCTAGTTCTGGAGCACATTTCTTCAATACTAGAACTGAGATGTTGCCAGGGCCCATAGCCTTTGCTGTATCTAGTGCCTTCAGACGTATCTTGATACTGGAGTGAATTGAACTGACCATACCGGCACCTATGATGCTGGGGACCTCAGAAGGAGGTCAAGATGGATCATCCGCTCAGCACTTCTGGCTGAAGATGGATGCAAACACTTTTGATGTCCTGGACTCTGCCGTCATTGATGATGGGAGTGTTACTGGAGCGTCGTCCTCCAGTTATTTGTTTAATTGTCTACCACCAATCACGACTAGATGTGGCAGGACTGCAGAGCTTTGATCTTATCTGTTGGTTGTGGGATCACTTTGTTCTGTCTATAGAATGTTGCTTCTGCTGTTCATGCATGCAGTCCTGTGTTGTAGCTTCACCAGATTGGCACTTTATTTTTAGGTATGCCTGGTGCTGCTCCCGATATGATTTCCGACACGCATCATTGATAATGGTAGAGTGAAGGATATGCCAGGCCATGAGGTTACAGATTATGGTTGATTACAATTCTGCTGCTGATGGCCATAACACCTCATAGATGCCCAGTTTTGAGTTGCTAGATCTGTTCTGAATCTATCTCATTTAGCACGGTGGCAATGCCGTGGTGTCCTCAGTGTGAAGACAGGTCTTCACAAGGACTGTGCGGTGGTCACTCTTACCAATACTGTCATGGACAGATTCATCTGTGACAGGTAGATTGGTGAGGAGGAGGTCAAGCAGGATTTTCCCTTACCACCTGCCCAGTCTGGCAGCTATGTCCTCTAGGACTCTGCCAGTTTGGTCAGTAGTGGTGCTGCTACTGAGCCACTCTTGGTGATGGGCATTGAAGTCCCCCACTCAGAGTACATTCTGTGTCCTTGCTGTCCTCCGTGCTGCTTCCAAGTGGTGTTCAACATGGAGGAGTTACTGATTCATCAGCTGAGGGCGGGGGTAGATGAATGTTTTTGATCTGATGCCATGAGACATCATGGGGCCCAGAGTCAATGTTGAGGACTCCCAGGGACCACTCCCCCCTGACTGTATACCACTGTGCTGTCACCTCTGGTGGGCCTGTCCTGCTGGTGGGACAGGACATGGCCAGAGATGGTGATGGAGGAATCTGGGACATTGTCTGCAAGGTTTGATTCGGTGAGAATGACCATGTCCAGCTGTTGCTTGACTAGTTTGTGGAACAGCTCTCCCAATTTTGGCACAAATCCCCAGACGTTAGTGGAACGATTATGGAAATGCAGACAGTATTTCTGAAATAGTTGGCACGTGGTTGAAGTTTTAAAACGTCAAATGTTAGAGAGCAGTGCAGAATATAAGAAAGGAATGCCTTCATTACTGGGATATCTTAGTTGGCAGCACCATCTGATGGTGAAAAACCCAGGCTGATTGAGTGTCCAGTTCAACAATCCACTCACTTTTCCAGGAGAAATGGGGGGCTGAATGTTCCGCCACCCCAAAGAGCGGGATGGTGGCGGGGGGGGGGGGGGGGGTGCGGATGCGGGTGGTGACATAAAATGGAGCGGGAGGCTCCAGGAACCCTTCCTGACCAGCTCCTGCCTCTGCCACCAATTTACGCAGAGCGGCAGCGAAAAACGGCCCTTAAGTGGCCACTTAAGGGCCTTCGCCCGCCTCCACGCAGATCTTGTGTGTGGCAAACGGGCCTTCTAGACCCAAGAGAAGCCGCCTGACAAAAACAGGCGGCTCTCAAACATTCCGAGGGGGGCACTTGTGATCGGGCCGCCCCCGCTACCCCAACCACCCTCAACACCCAACATGCCCCCCGTTCCCCCAACCGCCCACTCTTGCCTCGCTGGGGCCCGACCGATCACCCCCGGTGAAGCAACCAAACTTACCTGCCTTCCAGGCTTCCCGGCATTTTTAATTCTAGCTGGGCTGTAGTCCCAGCAGGGGCCACCACTCCCGCTGATTGGCTGGCAGCTCCATTAGGCGGGACTTCATACCTCAAGCGGGTGGAAGTCCCACATCAGAACAATTGAAGCCCGGGGAACGCAAAATACAGGTCGGATCCCCAGGTGAGGCGGAAGCGGGTTCGCCATTGACCTTTCAGTCGGTGGCCTATGGTTAAAACCCAGCCGGGGAAGCAGGATTCGGATTTGTAAATCAGATCTAAATAGGTATTCAAGTTTTCCCACAGCAATTACTAGGTTAATTTGTTACAGTATATAGTTAAATGCTTTAGTGCTAATATTTGCTCTATTTTGCCATGACTGGTTGTGTAACATTTGTTGTGAAATGTAAGTTTTAAAAAAAATGAACTTTTCCATTTGTATTTTGGTGAGATGTTCTGTCAAATTAACACAGGTTGGAGTCTTATCCTAATAGGAAATTAAAAGGCAGATTGGGGAAATGTTTATTTGTGTGACCGTTGGGAGTACAAAATTATACAGAAGCAGGAAAAAAAAAAAAGGCTGGGGTGCCAAGAGAGAACGGGAAAGGAGCCCAGTGCAGCAGAACGTTCTTCTACAAACATCCGAATTAGGAGCAGAAGTAGGCCATTCGAGCCTGCTCCGCCATTCAATGGCTGATCTGTTTGCGCCTCAAATTCCTCACTCCCATCTACCCCTGATAATCTTTGATTCCCTCGCCTAACAAGAATCTATCTACCTCCGCCTTAAAAATATGCAATGACTCCGCCTCCACCACCTTCTGAGGCAGGGAATTCCAAAATCGCACAACCCTCCGAGAGAACAAATTTCTCCTCATCTCTGTTCTAAAAGGACGACCCCTAATTTTAAAAAGTGCCCCCTAGTTCTGGACTCACCCACAAGAGGAAGCATCCTTTCCACATCCACCTTGTCAAGACTGTTCAAGATCTTATATACTTCAATCAAGTTTTCCTCAACTCTTCTAAACTCCAGTGAAAACAAGCCCAGTCTGTCCATCCTTTCCTCATAAGACAACCCGCTCATTCCAGGTATCAATCTAGTAAACCTCCTCTGAACCACCTCCAACACATTTACATCCTTCTTTAAATAAGGAGACCAAAACTGCACATAGTATTCAAGATGTGGTCTCATCAATGCCCTGTATAACTGACGCATATCGTCCTTACTTTTATTTTCAATTCCTCTCATAATAAAGGATAGCATTCCATTAGCCTTCTTTATTACTTGCTGTACCTGCATACTAACTGTGACTCCTGCTCTAGAGCACATAGATCCCTCTGCACCTTGGAATTCTGCAGTCGTTCTCCGTTTAAGTAATACTCTGCTTTTTTATTCTTCCTGCCAAAGTGAACAACTTCACTTTTTCCCACATTATACTCCATCTGCCAGATTTTTGCCCATTCACTCAACCTATCTATATTGGTCAGCAACTTCCTTATGTTCTTTTCACAACATACTTTCCTACCTATCTTTGTGTCATCTCCAAATTTAGCTACCATGCCATCGCTCCCGTCATCTAAGTCATTGATATAAATTGTAAAAAGTTGAGGCCGCAGCGCAGACTCCTGCGGTAAAGGCCTGCTCGGGTATGGAAAAAAAACCCGACCTGAACCTGACAGAACCACATCGGACCCATGCCCAACCCGGCCCGAGTCCTTCCATTTTTTTTCCCCGAGTCTGACCTGACCACCAGAATGTTTACTTTCTCCAGTTGACAGCATTCGTTTTACATCCATAGTGCACTGACTGTACTTACCACTTTTGTATGGATGGAATGGAGGGAAGCTGCAGCATGAGCGTGTTGACGTCATAGAGACGCTCACTGCGCAGGCTCCGAGTCTGTGGAGTCCGGATGCACGTTTCCCTCCTTGACGTCCTGCAGCTCAGGCAGGCATTTTCAAATTTTGGCACTTACTTACTCAACTTCCCTTTTCCTCCCAGCAGAGCAAAAGGTAGTAATGCGTGAGTCCGACCCAACCCGAGCCCGAAAGCCAGACCCGGCAGAGTGACCCAACCCGACACATATTGTCGGGTTCGGGTCGGGTAGTAGGCCTTTATCCTGCGGGACTCCGCTTGTCACATCCTACCAATCAGAAAAGGATTCATTTATGGATACTCTCTGTTTTCTGCCAGCCAGCCAATCTTCTATCTTCTGATGCTGTAATAGCAAGAGGGCTAGGCAGAGAAGAAGTCGAAACCTTTAGGGATCCAAATGGAGGGTGAGCAGAACAATGAAGAGGGGATAATCAATGTGATAAAATGTCTGCTTCTTGGACATTATATTCGAGAGAAAAGTAACACGGTAGTGTTTCATCTCAAACACGTGTCCTCTATGATCTGTGACTTTAGTGGTGAAGCAGAGATACCAACTGGGTGAAGGGGCTGAAAGCTAATTAATTCTTCAAGGGTGCTATCAGTGTACCTAAAGAAAAAGGAACTGAGTTATGGTAGTCATTGTGATGGTGCACTAGAGACCTTTCAGAGTGTACTTACTTACTTTGTTCAACAGGACTTGGAGGATAAGCCAGTTAGTCTGATGTCACTTGTGGGCAAATTCTTAGAATCTGAATTCAAGATGAAATTAGGAACTATTTAGAAATGTGTGGGTTAATCGAGAGCCAGCTCGAATTTGCTAAAGACATGTCATGTTTGACAAATGTGAAAGAAAGATAAAAAGATTTGCATTTCTACAGCATCTTTCATGATATCAGGATGTCTCTGTTTTACAGCCAATGAAGTACGTTTGAAATGTAGTCACTGTTGTATGAAACACAGCAGCTAATTTGTGCACAGTGTCATGCTGGGACCCCACCTGCCAAGAATAAGGCATATTAATTTCGCCATAAGGACATTGAATTTCAAGTTGTTGCTGGGAAGAAGAGAAGGCCTGTTACAAGGGCTGCCAGACTGGGATGGAGGACATTTGCATACCAGTAGGGACAAGAGGGGTTACTTGCTTTATCCACTTATCCTAATATGGACTTTGAGCACCAGACATTGAAAGTGAGGGAGCTCAAATTTCAGGATGACTGCTGGGGTAGCTGAATCCACAAACAGACATGGTCAGACCAGTTGGTCACATGACTAGCCTGCTTGGCAACCTGGTTTTTCTGAATTGTACAAACAGTTTGAACTCAGTGTCTGTTTGCTCCTGGACTGAAATGACCTCTCCTGGCTGGCACGCTACAGCCTCCCCTGTCTGCTCCCATTTTTTTCTCACAGAACTCCAAATCCACTGAAGACACATGAACCCCAAGGGAGAAAAGTCTCCTACAGTGAACAAGGTTAAAGAAAAATACTGGGCCCCAACGAAAAGCAAGATCTACCTACAATCAAGGACTTTATAGTGAGCTCGAAGAACCGTAACAAAAACCCTCTTCAGAGATTGCCTCAAACTTTTCCATTTTATTTCTTCTGCTCTGTTCTGTCTCTGTCTGCAAGTGTGTATCGCGTACGCATGCTAGTGTGGGTGCAGCGTGTATCCATAGGTGTAACCGAATTAGAGTTTAAGTTTAATAAATTTCAACCTTATTTCTTTAAACCTAAGGAAACCTGTTTGTGCTGGTTTCTTTGCCTTATAATTGGAAAGTGGTGAACAAGGATTCACCAAGGGGGAGCTAAAAACAAGGAGTTTTTTTTTTTAAATCCTGTTACGGTAAGACCAGGTGAAGGCTGGGAGGGAACCCTGGTCCCCTTTCTCACCTGGTTGTGGGAGTTTGCTGTTGTTACAAACAGCCATGGGATAAATGATCAGATAATCTGTTCCAATAATATTGTTTGAGTGATAACTAGTTGAGAGAACTAAAGAAAGGGACACGTGAAAACAATTTAGGACAGAGGTCAGGAGGATTTTCTTTACACATTGCGTGATCAACAGGTTTCCAGAGTGGTAACTCAGGTTGGGGTGCTGGAAAAATGCTCAGTTGCGGTAAGGGAAAGATGTTAAGTTTGCACTCTGAAAGGATGCAGTCAGGTGGCTTAAGGGCATTTTTCATCTGAACTTGTTTTGTCTGTGTTGTGTTCCTGAAAAATAAAAGTCCATTAATTTAAGCAAATTTTCCCACCAGACATTTTCCCCCAGGGTCTGATGTGTATATCAAGTCTGCCATTGTTACTGCTATTAATTTGCTTACTTGAGTTATCATATTGACAATTGTCTTCTCTTATGCTGCTCCTTGTAATTGATCTTCTAGCAGTAGGAGATTGAATGGATTGAAGACATTAATTCATTGTTTGAAAGCCATTACCCAGTTAAGTATAAAATTCTTAGCGGGCTTGACGGGGTGGATACTGAAAGACTGTTTCCCCTGGCTGGAGAATCTAATAACAAAGAGTCATAGCCTCAGGACAGGGGTCAATCATTTAGGACTGAGATGAAGAGAAATTTCTTCACTGAAGGTTGTGAATCTTTGGAATTCTCTACCCCAAAGGCTTGTGGGTGCTCAGTCATTGAGTATATTCAAGACTGAGATCGATAGATTTTAGGAATTTAAGGGAATCAAAGGATATGGGGATAGGCAGGAAAGTGGAGTTAAGGTAGACGTTCATTTGTGATCTTATTGAATGACAGAACAGAATCGAGGGGCTGTATGGTCTACTGCTCCTATTTCTAATGTTGTTAACCACCATGCCAGTGATAGAATTTGCATGTGCATGCTAAATCAGCAGCTATTTCATGGACCTTTTCTAAACTGTGGCAGCAATGTTCTAATTTTTCTTTAATTTACCTTAGGTACCATATATCTAGTCTTTTTGAAAATAATCGACATTTCTCTCACCTTTCAACACTAGAAAGGGAAATGGCTTTTCGTACTGAGATGGTAAGCATTTGGTTAATATTACAGTGGTAACAGTAATATGTCTCTGAGTCCCCAGTAATTCACCTAGCCAGGTGAGACAGCTAAATGGCAGCCAAGATGTTCTGAATCAGTAATTGATATCAGCTGACACCATTTCTAATCCCCATTGGTCTGCAGTGTTCACTCTGCTAAATTGCACTCGCTTTCTGCAATGGGAACTGCTTTACAAGCCCTAAATCCCCTGCATTTCACATCTTCCATGTTACACATGCAGATGAATTGTGCTCAGTATGGCGTACATGGGGTTATGAAAAATAATTCTGCATTTTTAAAGAAGGATGCATTTTGGAGGAGATTAGAAGATTGATGTGTCCTGGAATTATTTGTTATAGTTACGGTGGAGGACACTGTTTAAGGGGAGGAAAACAAAGAGGATAAATTCTGCAGTGAGCGCTACACTCTGGTCCCAAAGAATTGGAGCACTGGAGGCCCTTTAAAGGGCGTTGCACTGTTAAGAGGAAGCTCGTCTTCTTATATGACAAACACAGCTGTTAGAGTATCAGTGGGACATTTTTCCTCAATCATTTGTTTCTGTTTTCCTTGTGACACTATGGTGTAATGACATTGTGTTAAACCAGTTTCTGAGCGACTGATCATAGGTGACTCCATCTATTTGCCATTCTTTGTTTTCCTTAACTGAGCTCTGCATCTGCCCCACAATAGTGGGGCTGAATTAAGCACCATTATGGGCACAGAGCCTTGTGTTACATACAGCCTATTGTGGATCCAGTGCACCATTTGTGGTCACTGCTCTCCATACTGGGATTCGCTGTGTTCTCCTTCCCACCTCTTTCTAGTCCACGAAAACAGAAGCAGTTTGCTTTGGTGTTGCCCACCAGCTGGCATAAGGTAATGTGGCAAAGGCCAGGGATGGAACTGAGCCACTGGGAGCTTGCTATTGGCATTTCTATTTGTCAACTGGTTATTATGTGTTGAAGTTGATTTCCCTTCCCATCAGACACCATGGGAAGAATGTGTTAATGTTAACCAGGGAAGGATAGCATACCAGAGGCATGGGAATTGGAAATGTTTAAGAACATTGAGTTTTTACCGATCAGTGTGGGCAAAGGTAGAAGAACCAAGAGCAGTAAAACCCAGCTGGATGTTCTATGATGTGAAACTAGCAGACAGAGTGCAATGAGCAAGCATCTGCTGCAGCTGGACAGAGGTGATAGTACAGATGTGATGGCAGTTGTAGGGATGCGTGCAAGATTTGTCCATCTAACCTTCCTGTACAGAGGCCGTCATAGTATGAAATCTGTTCATATTGGGAAAACTAATGAAATTGTGATTTAAGAAAAAATCAGATTGACATTTTGCAATCCTTCAGCTTCTAAAGCAATGGAAATATTAGCTCCAGTGCAGAAAGGGAGGGTCGTTAAACAGCACTATTAGGAAATTTTTACAGAATTCAAAATTTCATAGTGTTGCAGGAAGTATTCTTTCCATAGAATTATGGTAGAATGAGTTGGAATTCAGCATTTCATGTTTGTCAAAAGGTCTGACTTCATGTTTAGCTGTAAAGCTTCTAAATAATTTTTCTGCTTTTAGGGCTTGTATTATTCTTTTTTTAAGACCATCATCGAAGCACCTTCATTCTGTGAAGGTTTGAGTTACATCATGAATGATCGCCTGACTGAATATCCTTTGGTTATCAACACCTTGAAGCGGTTCAATCTTTATCCAGAGGTAGGTTATCTGTTGGATTCTCTGTTTGACATCTGGTTTTAAACCAGGGCCAATATAACACCTAGCTCCTGTTAATTAGCAGGATGAAGGTTAAAGTAAGCAAATTGCAACTAAACGGTGAGGAGATTCAGGCATTTTTTAACATTCTCCTGTGCTGTCCTCTTTTTTTCCCCCCCCTTTCCTCGGCCTCACCAACTTCACTCTACACAAACTGTAACTCAATCACAGCTCCACTGCATGCATCATGTCTTGTGCTAAGTCTTGTTCTTACTGATCTCTGCCCAATATCTCCAATATGTTGATTCCAAATTTTTCATTCATTTAGAAATCCTTCCCTGGCCTTGTTCCACTATGACTCTGCAGCCTATTGTCCCATCTTGTATTGTTATTCTTCTATGTCTGGTTTACTGTGTGCCTCCCCTTCTGCTTGGGAACTTACTTTCTAAAACTCTGCTTCCCAGTCTTATTTTCAAAAACCTTGTCAGAACTATATTTTCAGTCAGCACCTGTCATTTCCTCTCTTTGTTGGCCCCTGAAATGTGTTGGGATGTTTCACTGCTCAAAATAACCTTTCATTTATAGAGTGTCATATCATGTGTCTCTGATATATTTCAAAGTGCTTCATATAAAATGAATTACTTTGTGAAATGCATCAACTGCTGTTATGTTGGCTAACATGGCAGCTGGTTTGGACCAGATCTCTCAAACAGCAATGAGACGAATGGTCAATTGATTTTTTTTTTGTGGGGGTGGGTGGGGAGTGCGGAGGGGTATTGGGGGTAATAGTTGAGGGAGGAACGTTGCTCAAAACACTATTGAAAGCCACTGCATTCCAAATGGACCATATCTGTAATATTCACCTGAACCATCAGCAGGCTGGTGGAACCTCAGTATAACATGTTGCCTCAAGCAAAGGGCCTCCAACAATAGCACTCCCTCGGTACTTGAGTGTCAAGCTAGCTGCCGTGCTCAGATCCTGGAGAGGGGTGCAAACCCACACTTTCTGACTCTTAGCTGGGCTTGCTACAAAGGTTCGTATGTTTCATTGTGATTGGGCAAAAAAAATGTAGAGATGTTGCTGACAACAGTAATTACTGCATTAGCAAATTATTGTTGTGATTATAACCAAATATTGATATTTAATGCTTGGGTGATGAGTTAAAGGTCTAGTGTCTAAGATGTTATTTCCAGATGTGATTCACAAAGGTAGCTGCATGAGGTGCAGTGTTTAGTTTAAAATTGCCCCTTCTCTAACAGAAAAACCTGACCTCTTTTCTCGTTAGGTAGTACTCGGCAGCTGGTACCGCATTTACATCGCCGTTGCAGATTTTCTTGGCATTTCGACCAAAATGTGCTGGCGTGTGGACCGAGGGAAGGGCTTCAGCCCTGTGGAGAGTTGTGAAGGCAAGTTCTTAATGTTTTAGGTATATTTTTATTCCCTGCTTTTAAATATTTGTGCAGGTAGTAAACAATTTTTTTTTTGTTCGACAGGAATGGGAGACCCTGCCTACTTTTATGTAACATTTGTTTTTATTTTAAATGGGCTCATGATGTCACTATTTTTCCTGTACGGGACATATTTGAGGTAAGAGGATATTGCAGTGCAATTAACAAATGAGCATTCTGCCTTATAGGAGGGATTGAAATGTTGTTTTTCTGCTGGGGTCCATCACTTGACTGCCAGGCTAGTGTGAGGCGAGTCATTTGGCAATGAACCAATGGGGAACATGTAGGTCCAATGGACCAGTGACTGCATTCGAGATAGGCTGTTATTGTCTCTGCAGAAGCTTTATAGAAATTCTTTTTAATAAATGTCTGTAGGCATTTAAGGTACAGTGAACATATTAGTTGCCTCTTGTAGATTTGTGTTCTGATGGTTGCATCAGCTTGAATCGTGGTGAGGTCACACATTTCTTTTCAATATGTGTTCATACAGTGATTCTGAAGTCTGATGGCTGCAAACTTGGGCGCAGTTGGTGCACAACTGGTTTTGTCATCTAATGTGAAATTTGTTTGGATCATGACTAGTATTCCTGTACATCCCTCTCCTTGGTCAATTCATTCTGGTACTCCAGGATCATTCTGAGCATGAAAACAACCCATGACTCTGTTTTATTTCCCTTGACACACCTCCTTAGATCTCTCTCCCTTGCATCTTCCACCCTCGCCTCAACACTAGAAGAACTCATGGATTGTTTTCTCAAAGACTGCATCTCCCTTACATGTTAACTCCCCCTTTCCCTCTCCCCTGTTTTTAACCACATCCTTACCACAACTCCCCCTTTATTTTACTGCTTCTCTCCCACCTTCCCTCCACTGTCCACTCAAAGCTCATTTCGATTGTGAGACCATCTCCTGTTTCCTTGATCCTCTCCCCACCCAACTCATAGCTACTCAACTATGTTTCATGGCCCCAGTGCTAGCTGACATTGTTAATTGCTTCCTCTGTTCCATTCCCTTTAAAACTTCCATGATCATAGCCTCCTCAAAACTTTACCCTTAACCCCCACCAGCATGCAGTCGCCAATCTTTCCTCCTTGTCTAAGGTTCTTGAACATGTCGTCCCTTCCAAGTGGCATGTTCAGCTCTTCCATAACTATCTGTTTGAGTCCCTTCAGTCTGGTTTCCACTCTGACCCAGCACTGGGACTCTCCTAGTCATATATACTCCATGACTGTGGCACTTATATTCGGGCCATCGTGCCTGTGCCAGCTCTTTGAAAGAGCTATCCAATTAGTCCCACTCCCCTGCTCTTTCCCCATAGCCCTGAATTTTTTTTTCCATTTTCAAGTACTCATGCAATTCCTTTTTGAAAGTTGTTATTAAATCTGCTTCCACTGCCCTTTCAGGCAGCTTATTCCAGATTATCATAACTTGCTGTGTAAAAATATTTCTCCACATCTCCCTTTTTGCCAATTATCCTAAATAGAAAAGGAATTGGACTGGAAAATGTTCATCCTGCATCACTATCTCCAGTTAAATTGAGTTACTGTTTCGTGCCCCAGTGAGTCATGTAATCGATATCCAATTTGTGCTTAGTTAGCTGATAGTAACTAGCTGAGGGAGATGGTAAGGGCTGCTGAAATTGGTCTCAGTTTCCTCTGAATGATCTGCTTATACTCAACCGCAATGGTTTGCCACATTACAACAGTCACTATACTTCAGAAGTACTTCATTGATTGTAAAGCGCTTTGGGACACCTTAAGGCTGTGAAAGGCTGCATATAAATGCAAATTCTTTTCTCAATGCAAGGTGAGGACAGACACTTGTAGGATAGTACCTCATTAAAGAGTGCCTTACAGATAGAGAAAAAGAAATGTACTCTTTTGCTTGCTGTGCATTAATATCTCTAAATTGTGAAAGTTTGTTAGGATCTTCAGTGAGTGCACTGAATGGTACAAGTCTAATGTTGACCAGTTTATTCAGTTTGCAGACTGCATTTTGTATGTTCATAATGGCAAGAACCTCTTCTTCGTGCACATTCAACTTCACAGTTTTTAATCAATGAAATACAAAGCTCGTGGAGATTTGTAATGCATCAAACTTTGCCTTCCTAATGTGTACAGTAAGAAAAGTTTATTGATCAGAACTTAACAATTTGAGATCTTTCACAGTGGCGCAGTGGTTAGCACCGCAGCCTCATAGCTCCAGCGACCCGGGTTCAATTCTGGGTACTGCCTGTGTGGAGTTTGCAAGTTCTCCCTGTGTCTGCGTGGGTTTCCTCCGGGTGCTCCGGTTTCCTCCCACATGCCAAAGACTTGCAGGTTGATAGGTAAATTGGCCATTAGCAATTGCCACTGGTATAGGTAGGTGGTAGGGAAATGTAGGGACAGGTGGGGATGTGGTAGGAATATGGAATTAGTGTAGGATTAGTACAAAAGGGTGGCTGATGGTCGGCGCAGACTCGGTGGGCCAAAGGGCCTGTTTCAGTGCTGTATCTCTAAACTAAACTAAACTAAAAACTGCAAGGAACCAATAAAGTTGTTTTGTTTACAAAGAATTTTCACACTTGTTTCACACACAATAATCAAAAGTAATGCTAGGAGATTTTAACTTATAAGTAGTGTCTAGAAGTCATACAACTTGAAAGGAGGCCATTCACCCCTTTGTGCCTGTACCAGTTCTTTGAAAGGTCAGTTCAATTAGTCTCACACCCCCGCTCTATCTCGGCAGCCCTGCAAAATTCTCCTTTTTAAATATTTATCAAATTCCCATTTGAAAGTTGCTAGTGAATCTGCTTCCAGTGCCCATTCAGGCAGTGTATTCCTGATCATAACTTGTAGTGTTTAAAAAAAAAAATCCACATTCATTTTTGATGCTTAAGCTTTCTTTCCATTGAACCGCTTTTATGTTTTCTTAGTTTGTTTTATTTTCAAGACAGTTTAAGCCTATGAAATGTTGAGCAACTCAAAGAGTTTGAGAGGGAAAACCAGCAGGATTTTTATTACTTGCTGAGAATTAACTCCTTTTCAATGGCTCTGGACCCGGATCTCACCCTGCTACTTCCTGCACTGTTAATCTTCTCAGATTGGATTTGCTGCTTGCATTTCAAAGATTTTTAATACCCTGATGTTGTAGTATATTTATTGTAACACTCTAATGCATTTAAAGAGAAACTCCTGGAAGATTATCAGTCAGAGGGACCAGTGCCCTCTAATCCAATGCAGTCTGGTGGGTTAAATGACAATTGACCAATATTATGTGGAAAATTAACCTGTGATGGAAACAGCTATTACAAAATTATCCATAGTTTAAGTCCTTTAATAGTTCCCTCTCTTTATCATTCCCCTACTCCTCTCCCCATGTAAAAGAGACATGGCACTGCCATTATCAGTGTGTTATATCTGTAATGAAAAGGGTAGAATTTTTTTTATTTCTTTGTGGGATTTTGGAGGCACTGGCATTTATTGCTCATCCCTAATTGCCCTTGAATTGAGTGGTTTGCTCAGCCATTTCAGAGGGCACTTTTCTTTTAAGAGTTACCCACACTTCAGTGGGTCTGGTGTCATATGTAGGCCAGGTAAGGACGGCAGATTTCCTTCCCTAAAGGGCATAGCTTTTAATTCCAGATTTATTAATTGAATTCAAATTTCACCATCTGCCGTGGTGGGATTTGAACCCATGTCCCCAGAGCATTAGCCTAGGCTCTGGATTACTAGTCCAGTGACAACTTCACTTTATGAATAGAATCATCTTTTGTGATGAGACATAAGTACCTGATGCACAAAAAGTGCATGTTTGGAAAGATGCACCGTGACTTGGTACGGCGTAAAAGGTGATTGCCTTCAAATAGCTCAAGTTTGCATTATGACTTTATCTCTGAAGTGCAAGGGTTGCCTATCTCTCAGTTCTGTCCTTAACTAAGAAAAGAAAAAACTTCAGGATAACCCTAAGCACTTTACAGCCACTTTACTTTTGAAGTATAGTCACTGTTGTAATCTCGGAAACATAGCCAGTTTGTGCACAGCAAGCTCTTGCAAAGAGCAGTGTGGTAAATGATCAGATAATCTGTTTTTGTCAGTGTTGGTTGATGGATAAATATTGCCCTGGACACTGCAGAGTACATCTTCAAATCGTGCTATGGGATCTTTTACATCCACCTGAACAGGAGGATGGTTACTTGGTGTTCATGTGGACTGCAGGATAATGTTTGGGTACAGACTGTCAGGTGGGTTATAGAAGATGAGATTCAGTCTGTGCAGGAAGTTAATGAATGCAAAGTGCAAACATTTCCTTGCTGTGAGGTGAATGCAGGGAAGAATATACAAAAATAGGACATGTTCTTCTTGAATGGGGCTTATGCTTTAACTCTGGTGAGTCTCTTGTGATGAGTATTTCTGGACATTGATATTGTAACTAAAAGCAAAATACTGCAGATGCTGGAAATCTGAAATAAAAACAAGAAATGCTGGAAATACTCAGCAGGTCTGGCAGCATCCTGTGGAGAGAGCAGCAGAGTTAGCGTTTCAGGTCAGTGACCCTTATTCAGAACTGATATTATAATTAGCCTGTTTCTCTGTTTAAGTTGTGTCCAGTGATATAATGTGGACTGAATTGAATCCTCTCATGGATTGGCTAGCAGCGAGGGTTGATGTGCTTAACTCCACCAGAGGGCATTCCTGTTGACAAAACCAGCCTCGTAACATCTACTGAAATATGTAGCCCTTTTGATCATTGTGTTTTTAGAGTTAATTGAAAGCAGCTTTTCCCCTTTAAGCTGGATGTTGTGTTTTGTGAACTCCATTCAACTTGTTGTGTGAATGTTAATCTTCTCCAGCCTGTTAATGTGTATTACACCATCAACTTGCTCATATGTCTATTTAGATTCACTCGGAGACATGAACAGAATAGAGTTGGTACAGAGAGGAGGAGAAACATTTTTTACACAGAGGGGTGTGAGTCTGTGGAATCACTACTGGAGTTAGTGATTAAAGCAGAGACTATTTAAGAATAAAAACAGAAAATGCTGGAAATACTTAGGTCCAGCAGCATCTGTGGAGAGTGAAACACAGTTAACGTTTCAGGTCAATAACCTTTCATCAGAACTGGGAAAAGTTAGAAATGTGACATGTTTTAAGCAGGTGAAATGGGGGGAGGGTGGATAAACAACAAAAGGGAAAGTATATGATAGGGTGGAAGACGGGAGAGATTAAATGACAAAAGAGTTGGTGCTGCAGAGCCAAACGGAGCAGTAATGGGACAAGTAAACAAAAATTGTGTCTAGAGGAGGTGCGCATAGCAGAATAATGAGCAGCTGCTGTTTGAAAGCAAAAACAAGAGTAAGACCAAAACATGCAAAGTGAAAGAAACAAAAGTTGGGGCAGAGATTACGGTCTGAAATTGTTGGACTCAGTGTTGAGCCCAGAAGGCTGTAAAGTACCTAATTGGAAGATGAGGTGCTGTTCCTCGAGCTTGGGTTGGTCTTCGGTAGAACACTGCAGTAGGCCAAGGACAAAGAGGTTAGCATGGGAGCAAGGTGGAGAATTAAGATGGGACTTGCTGACTGGAGGAGTTCCGCAAAGCAGTTTGGTCTCTGCAATATAGAGCAGAGCGCATTGTGAACAGTGAATCATCTTTGGCCTCCTTGTCTCAAGAGACAATGGATAAGTGCCTAGAGGTGGTCAGTGGTTTGTGAATACAGTATACAGTGAATACAGTGAGCAGTGAATACAGTATACTAAATTGAAAGAAGTACATGTAAATCACTATTTCACCTGGGAGGAGTTTTTGGGGCCTTGGATGGTGAGGAGAGAGGAGGTAAAAGGGCAGGTGTTGCATCTCCTGTGCTTGTTTAGAAAGGTGCCATGGGAGGGGGAATGGAGTATTGGGGGTGATTTAGGAGTGGACCAGGGTGTCGCAAAGGGGATGGTCCCTTCGGAATACTGAAAGGGACTGTAAGATGTATTTGGTGGTGGCATCATGTTGGAGATGGCAGAAATGGCGGAGGATGATCCTTTGAATATAGAGGCTGGTGGGTGGAAGGTGAGCACAAAGGGAACCCTATTGTGGCTCTGGGAGGGAGGGGAAGGGTGAGAGAAGTGTGGGGAATTGCTGAGGGGAGCAGAGAAATTCAGATGGCTGATTGTCACAGCTGCAGTTCTCAGTGAAAAGATCAAGAGACCAGAGGGAAAGGTCCAGGTAGAGAGAGAATACTGGAGACGAGTAAAATGTGGGGGGGAGGGGCCCTGGCCCTGGCCCAAGACGTGAGCATGGAGATGAAACGACGGAAGAAGAGCTCAACATCACGCCAAGCTTGAAATTCATCAAGGTGGGAGCATAAGGGGATAAAGCTGAGGTCTTTGCGAAGGACAGATCATTCAGGGTCAGAGAGGAGAAGTTCAGAAGGTATTGTCAATACACGGCAAGAGATGAGATTGCCACTGCCTTTGACTCTGCAGCACCAACTCTTGTCATTTAATGCCTCCCGTCTTCTGCCCTCTCAGCTTCCTTTTTTCCACCCTGCCCCATTTCACCTGCTTAAAACCTATTACATTTTCAACTTTTCCCAGTTCTGATGATATTGACCTGAAACATTAACTCTGTTGCTGCACACATGCTGCCTGACCGGTTGAGTATTTCCAGCATTTTCTGTTTTCATTTCAGATTTCCAGTATCTGCAGTATTTACTTTTGTATTACTATTTAAGAGTAGGCTTGGTAGGTGGCTGAAGGAAAGGGGGAATAAAGGGATATGGGAACAGAGTGGGAACACGAGATTTTAGGGTTTGATGCGTGCGGAAGATAAACACCAGCATGGACTGATTGGGCTGAATGGCCTGTTTCCCTGTTGTAATTTCTATTTAATTTGTGTCTGACATCCGAATATGGAATCATAGAATGATTACAGCACAGAAGGAGGCCGTTTGACCCTTCAAGTCTGCCCGCTCTCTTTCCCCGTAGCCCTGCAAATGTTTTCCCTTCAGGAGCTTATGCAATTCCTTTTTGAATATATTGTACAAATTCTGATCTGGTCATTATATATTTCGATACTTATCTGCCTGTTAACGTGTCTACGTTCTCTGCTAATTGATGCAGTTTACTAGCTATTTTTTTTTAAAGGTCTTCCACATCTGGATAGTGTGCAGTGTCCCTTCCCAAATTTATTTTCAAATGTAGACATAACCTCCAACTAGAAAGTGACAGAAGGGTCACAGAAGGAGGCCATTTGGCCCATCGTATCTGCACCGGCTCTCCGAGTGAGCAATTCACTTGGTGCCATTCTTCCCACCTTCTCCCCATAACCCTGTACATTCTTCCTTTTCAGGTAACTATCTAACTCCCTTTTGAATGCCTCGAGTGAACCGCACTCGAGAAGTTCATTTCCGATCCTAACCGCTCGCATGAAAACATTTCTCCTCGTGTCTCCATTTCTTCTGTGCCCACTCATTCTTGATCCTTTCACGAGTGGAAGCAGTTTTTCCTTAAGTACTCTGTCAAAACCCCTCACGATTTTGAATACCTCTATCAAATCTCCTCTTGGCCTTCTCTTCAAGGAAAACAGTCCCAACTTCTCCAATCTATCTTCATAAATGAAGTTCCTCATCCCTGGAACCATTCTCATGAATCAAAGAACAGTACAGCACAGGAACAGGCGATTTGGCCCTCCAAGCTTGCGCCGATCTTGATGCCTGCCTAAACTAAAACCTTCTGCACTTCTGGGGACCGTATCCCTCTATTCCCATTCTATTCATGTATTTGTTAAGATGCCTCTTAAACGTCATTATCGTACCTGCTGCCACCATCTCCCCCGGCAGCAAGTTCCAGGCACTCACCACCCTCTGTGTAAAGAACTTGCCTTGCACATCCCCTCTAAACTTTGCCCCTCTCACCTTAAACCTATGTCCCCTAGTAACTGACTCTTCCACCCTGGGAAAAAGCTTCTGACTATCCACTCTGTCCATGCCACTCATAACTTTGTAAACCTCTATCATGTCACCCCTCCACCTTCGTCGTTCCAGTGAAAACAATCCGAGTTTATCCAACCTCTCCTCATAGCTAATGCCCTCCAGACCAGGCAACATCCTGGTAAACCTCTTCTGTACCCTCTCCAAAGCCTCCACATCCTTCTGGTAGTGTGGCGACCAGAATTGCACGCAGTATTCTAAGTGTGGCCTAACTAAAGTTCTGTACAGCTGCAGGATGACTTGCCAATTTTTATACTCTTTGCCCCGACTGATGAAGGCATGCATGCCGTATGCCTTCTTGACTACCTTATCCACCTGCGTTGCCACTTACAGTGACCTGTGGACCTGGACGCCCAGATCTCTCTGCCTGTCAATACTCCTAAGGGTTCTGCCATTTACTGTATACTTCCCACCTGTATTAGACCTTCCAAAATGCATTACCTCACATTTGTCCGGATTAAACTCCATCTGCCATATTTCCGCCCAAGTCTCCAACCGATCTATATCCTGCTGTATCCTCTGACAACCCTCATCACTATCCGCAACTCCACCAATCTTTGTGTTGTCCGCAAACTTACTAATCAGACCAGCTACATTTTCCTCCAAATCATTTATGTATACTACAAAGAGCAAAGGTCCCAGCACTGATCCCTGCGGAACACCACTAGTCACATCCCTCCAGTCATAAAAGCACCCTTCCACTGCTACCCTCTGTCTTCGATGACAGAGCCAGTTCTGTATCCATCTTGCCAGCTCAACTCTGATCCCGTGTGACTTCACCTTTTGTACCAGTCTGCCATGAGGAACCTTGTCAAAGGCTTTACTGAAGTCCATATAGATAACATCCACTGCCCTTCCTTCATCAATCATCTTTGTCACTTCCTCAAAAAACTCAATCAAATTAGAATCTTTTTTGCACTCTCTCCAAAGCCTTCACATCTTTCCTTAAGTGCGGTGCCCAGAATTGGATGCAGTACTTCAGCTGAGGCTGAACTAGTGTTTTATACAAGTTCAATATAACTTCCTTGCTCTTGTACTCTGTGCCCCCATTAATAAAGCCTAGGATACTGGGGAGGCGGTGGCGTAGTGGTATTGTCACTGGACTAGTAACCCAGAGACCCAGGGTATTGCTCTGGGGGCATGGGTTCAAATACCACCACAGCAGAAGGTGGAATTTGAATTCAATTAATATATCTGGAATTAAAAAACTAGTCTAATGATGGCCATGAAACCATTGTCGATTGTTGTAAAAACCCATCTGGTTCACTAATGTCCTTTAGGGAAGGAAATCTGCTGTCCTTACCTGGTCTGGCCCACATGTGCTGCCAGACCCACAGCAATGTGGTTGACTCTTACATGCCCTCTGAAATGGCCTAGCAAGGCACTCAGTTGGATCTAACCGCTACGAAGTCAATAAAAAGGAATGAAACCGGACACACCACCCGGCGTCGACCAAGGCACCGGAAACGACAACGGCAAACCCAGCCCTGTCGACCCTGTAAAGTCCTCCTTACTAACATCTGGGGGCTTGTGCCAAAGTTGGGAGAGCTGTCCCACAGACTAGTCAAGCAACAGCCTGACGTAGTCATACTCACAGAATCATACCTAACAATGTCCCAGACACTGCCATCACCATCCCCAGGTATGTCCTGTCCCACCGGCAGGACAGACCCACCAGAGCTGGCGGCACAGTGATATACAATAGGGAGGGAGTTGCCCTGGGAGTCCTCAACATCGACTCTGGACCCCATGAAGTCTCATGGCATCAGGTCAAACATGGACAAGGAAACCTCCTGCTGATTACCACCTACCGTCCTCCCTCAGCTGATGTATCAGTACTCCTCCATGTTGAACACCACCTGGAGGAAGCACTGAGGGTGGCGAGGGCACAGAATGTACTCTGGCGGGGGGGGGGGCGAAATCTTCAATGTCCATCACCAAGAGTGGCTCGGTAGCACCACTACTGACCGATCTGGCCGAGTCCTGAAGGACATATCTGCTAGACTAGGTATGCGGCAGGTGGTGAGGGAACCAACAAGAGGGGAAAACATACTTGACCTCATCCTCAGCAATCTGCCTGCCGCAGATGCATCTGTCCATGACAGTATTGGTAGGAGTGACCACCGCACAGCCGTTGTGAAGACGACGTCCTGCCTTCACATTGAGGATACCCTCCGTGTTGTGTGGCACTACCACCATGCTAAATGGGATAGATTCCGAACAGATCTAGCAATGCAAAACTGGGCATCCATGAGGTGCTGTGGGCCATCAGCAGCAGCAGAATTGTACTTAACCACAATCTGTAACCTCATGGCCCGGCATATCCCCCACTCTACCATTACCATCAAGCCAGGAGACCAACCCTGGTTCAATGAAGAGTGCAGGAGGGCATGCCAGGAGCAGCACGGGCATACCTCAAAATGAGGTGTCAACCTGATGAAGCTACAACACAGGACTATCTGCGTGCCAAACAGCGTAAGCAGCACGCCATAGACAGAGCTAAGCGATCTCATAACCAGACTTCAGCCAATTCGATTCACTCCGCGTGATATCAAGAAATGACTGAAGGCACTGGTTTCTTCAAAGGCTATGGGCCCTGACAATATTCCAGCAATAGTACTGAAGACCTGTGCTCCGGAACTTGCCTCGCCCCTAGCCATGCTGTTCCACTACAGCTACCACACTGGCATCTCCCTGGCAATGTGGAAAATTGCCCAGGTATGTCCTGTACACAAAAAGCAGGACAAATCCAACCCGGCCAAATATCGCCCCACCAACCTACTCTCAATTATCAGTAAAGTGATGGACGGTTTCATCAACAGTGCCATCAAGCAGCACTTGCTCAGCAATAACCTGCTCAGTGACGCTCAGTTTGGGTTCCACCAGGGCCACTCAGCTCCTGACCTCATTACAACCTTGGTTCAAACATGGACAAAAGAGCTGAACTGAAGAGGTGAGGTGAGAGTGACTGACCTTGACATCAAGGCAGCATTTGACCGAATATGGCATCAAGGAACCCTAGCAAAACTAAGGTCAATGGGAATCGGGGAAAACTCTCCGCTGGCTGGAGTCATACCTAGCGCAAAGGAAGATGGTTATGGTTGTTGGAGGCCAATCATCTGAGCTCCAGGACATCACTGCAGGGGTTCCTCAGGGTAGTGTCCTTGGCCCAACCATCTTCAGCTGCTTCATCAATGACCTTCAATCTTAAGCTCAGAAGTGGGGATGTTCACTGATGATTGCAGAACATTCAGCACCATCCGTGACTCCTCAGATGCTGAAGCAGTCTGTGTAGAAATGCAGCAAGACCTGGACAATATCCAGGCTTGGGCAGGTAAGTGGCAAATAGCATTCGCGCCACACTAGAGCCAGGCAATGACCATCTCCAACAAGAGAGAATCTAACCATCTCCCCTTGACATTCAATGGCATTACCATCGCTGAATCCCCCACTATCAACATCCTGGAGGTTACGAATGACCAGAAACTTAACTGGATCAGCCAGATAAATACTGTGGTTACAAGAGCAGGTCAGAGGCTGGGAATTCTGTGGCGAGTAACTCACCACCTGTCTCCCCAATGCTTGTCCACCATCTACAAGGCACAAGTCAGGAGTGTGATGGAATACTCTCCACTTGCCTGGATGGGTGCAGCTCCAACAACACTCAAGAAGCTCAACACCATCCAGGACAAAGCAGCCCGCTTGATTGGCACCCCATCTACAAACATTCACTCCCTCCACCACTGAGGCACAGTGGCAGCAGTGTGTACCATCTACAAGATGCACTGCAGCAATGCACCAAGGCTCCTTAAACAGCACCTTCCAAACCCGCGACCTCTACCAACTTGAAGGACAACAAATGCATGGGAACACCATCACCTGCAAGTTCCCCTCCAAGTCACACACCATCCTGACTTGGAACTATATCTCCGTTCCTTCACTGTCGTTGGGTCAAAATCCTGGAACTCCCTTCCTAACAGCACTGTGGGTGTACCTACCCCACATGGACTGTCGTGGTTCAAGAAGGCAGCTCACCACCACCTTCTCAAGGGCAATTAGGGATGGGCAATAAAAATGCTGGCCTGGCCAGCGACGCCCACATTCCATGAATGACAAAAAAAAACTGTATGCTTTACTGACTGCTCTCTCAACCTGTCCTGGCATCTTCAATGACTTACGCACACAGACATCCAAGTCCCTCTGTTCCTGCACCCCCTTTAAAGTTATACCCTTTTATTTTATATTGTCTCTCCATGTTCTTCCTACCAAAATGAATCAATTCGCATTTCTCTGCATTGAACTTCATCTGCCATTGTCCACCCATTCCACCAGCTTGTCTGTGTCCTTTTGAAGTTCTGTACTATCCTCCTCACAGTTCACAATGCTTCCCAAGTTTCATATCTGCAAATTTTTAAATTGTGCTCTGTACACCAAGGTATAGGTCATTAATATATTTCAGGGGACTTCCACTACAAACCTTCCTCCAGCCCGAAAAACATCCATTAACCGCTCTGTTTCCTGTCACTCAGCCAATTCTGTATCCATGTTGCTACTGTCCCTCTTATTTCATGAGCTATAACTTCATCATATTTCCATCTTTTCATTTTGGCCCTAGTATGTATGTATTACATAGTTTTTTTCTGTCAGTCACATCAGGGTCGAAAAATTCATGGTGTACTGTATTTTCTTGTTTAAAAGAAATTTACTGATACCAGCAGTCCTAATAATGGTCTCCTGGCTTTAGTGCTGTCAAACATTGTCTATTGCTAGACAGGGGAAAAGGTGTTGGAGTGCATGAACAGCAAGTCCTGAAGCACACAGTGAATGGCAAGTCCTGCAGTCAAAAACACAAAATAAAATGTGGTGTGCTAATGCAATTCCATGCTTGTGATGGTTGGCATTAGACTGAGAAAGGAGAAAGCCTTAAGTTGAATATTTGTACTTTTGGAGTCATTTTATTCAGATGGCACAACAGAAGAACAACATACATTTATATAGTGGGTTCATGTCTTCTGGATTCCCAAAGCATTTCACAGCCACTGAATTGTGGTGTAGTCACTATTATGTAGGAAAATACAACAGTCACCTTGTGTTAACCATGTCCTCCAAGCAACGAATTAATGAATGAATAACCAGTTACTCTGCTGCTGACAGTGCCTGAGGCTCTGTCCGCCTGCTCAAGGTGGGTGCAAAGGATCCCATGGCACACTCTCAAGAGTAAGGGAGTTCTCGCCACTGACCTCGCCAACATTTAGTGCTCAACTAACATTACCAATGCATAATATCCTGGTCATCATTCTTATTTCTGTTTATGGAATCTTTCTGTGCACAGATTGGCTGCTATGATTGGTTACATAACAGTGACCGCACTTTTAAAGGCGTGAACAAATGTCCAGCAAAGGAGTGAGGCTGAGTTGCATCTTTTCACAGTGTGTTGTCTGTTTGAAGAGGGGGTTCATTTAGAGAATTAATGGTTATCAACCCATGAAGCTTTAAAAGAAATTAAAATTGGATGCTTAGAGTAGAGAAATGAAGTTGTAAATGATGTCATTGTTTTCTTTTCCAGTGGAAGCAGGTTTGGCGGAGTGATCACTGTAGTTTGCTTTTTTTTTAACCACGGTGAGGTAAGTGTAAAAAGTTACTTTTCTCAAATTCCTTAAAATTTTCCATTTTTATTTCAGCATCACTCTCAGGTCTTCTTCTGTACTTGAACATTTCCCCTTTGGATTGGGGAAATTAAGGCTGTTGTGCAGTCCTTGCATTAGGCTGGCATGGGCTACTTCATTATTGGAGGAGTTGTATCTCAAACTGAATGCTGGGATCGTCAGTGAACAGTTTAACTCCCAACTTTGCTAGTTGGCAGTGAAGCTTCAACTCATCCAAAGTGCTGTAGCCTCAACTGCACTCAACCCTTCATTCTTCTATTCTCTTACCCTTCCCTGTCCTCTTCAAATACTGGCTCCCCATGTCCCAATGTGTCAATCTGAAAATTCACATTTAGTTTTCAAACTATGGTTCAGCTAAGAATTGTTGACGTGTGTGGCTGGTAACTTTTGAGTGTTGAGCATTGCTGGAACCAAGACATTTTAAACAGTGTCTAAACCAAGATAGAGCAGATTCAAATAAAATCAGTATGTTTTGATATCTATCTTCACTCTTTTTAAATGTTGTTAATCCAAATGATCCTCATTGGTACAGAAAATGTGCAAGCTTTACTTCTATTGTCACATCAGTGATTAAAAATACTATTAGCAAGTGAGTCTGTTAAATATACACTAGCAGATAAATCATGACTCAAAAAAAACTAAATATTTGTGCACTGTTTGTATTCCCATTAACACCAGAATTGCAATCTTAATTTTAAACCAGAAGGTGAAACAAATGCTTTTAAGTTTTGAGAGAAATATGCAGTCAGTATATGGTCTTAATGTTTCTTCTCTGCCCCACCCAGATCTACAGTTTTTTAATGGCTTCATTAGTACAATGACACTTTAAATACATGAATACTCAGCCCATTCACCACATGTCTAAAATGTTAATACAGTTCCTGACAGAGCATGGATCAGCTGTGTTTAAAATATGTTGATTACTTTTATTATCCATTCTAAACCAAGCATCTGGAAGTAATCGAGCTTTTAATTGTAATTTTGTAATTCCCATATCCATCCCAGCACACTAATTTTCTCGAATGAGATGCAGGATGTTCTAGCCCACTGACATGACAAATGTTGCTGCCCTTTGATCAATCTGCCAAGGACCACACCTAATGTGGAAATTTGATTTATTTTCCTGTGCCCTTGCCCTACCAGTTCCCCACCCCAACCCCACAGCTTCTTGCTGGGGAATGGTTCCAAAGGAGCCAGTTGCCCTTTGATACCTTATGCAAGGTGCATTTGTTCATGTGGAGCCTTAACAATAAATGTCGGGCTATTTGACTGAGAATGGAACCAAACAAGTCTGCACACATGACACAAAGTGGGGAAATAATGAACGATAAGTGACTTCCTGGAACTAAATTTGTTCATATTTGTCCTTTTTTTCATTTAGTGCCTTCTTTGGGTTGGCACAGTGGCGCAGTGGTTAGCACCGCAGCCTCACAGCTCCAGGGACCCGGGTTCGATTCCGGGTACTGCCTGTGTGGAGTTTGCAAGTTCTCCCTGTGTCTGCGTGGGTTTTCTCCGGGTGCTCCGGTTTCCTCCCACAAGCCAAAAGACTTGCAGGTTGATAGGTAAATTGGCCATTATAAATTGTCACCAGTATAGGTAGGTGGTAGGGAAATATAGGGACAGATGGGGATGTTTGTTGGGAATATGGGATTAGTGTAGGATTAGTATAAATGGGTGGTTGATGTTCGGCACAGACTCGGTGGGCCGAAGGGCCTGTTTCAGTGCTGTATCTCTAATCTAAATCTAATCTAATGCATTTATCTTGTTCTGAGCGTTCTATGAAATAAATCCTCTGAGCATAAGGATATTTAGCAACATGAAAAAATTAAGATAAAAACAGAAAATGCTGGAAATATTCAGGTCTGGTAGGATCTGTGGAGAGAGAAACAGGGTTAATGTTTCTGTTCTGATGAAAGGTCATCGACCTGAAACGTTTACTCTGTTTCTCTTTCTACAGATGCTGCCTGACCTGCTGAGCATTTCCAGTATTTTCTGTTTTTATTTGATTTTCAACATCCACAGTGTTTTGCTTTTGTAAGGGATAGTTAAACTTGTTTTAAGATAACTGGGTTCAGGAGCAGTAGCCAGTACGCGCATGCAAGGAGACACAGCATGGTGATTGTTTGCATGTATAAGATAACAAAAGAGTCTCAAAGCCTGGCTAAGCTTTTGCATAGAAACTTGGGAAGTAATGGGTAGGAGTCAGGAATTGCACCAAGCTTCCAGACCAGTAAGGTGGTTGAGGGCCAATGCAGCTATCGGGCCAAGATCCAGTTCCTGGTTGAGAAACACTGGTTTCCTGCGATTGGTCAATAGAGTGTAGTGGCTGATGCAGGGCTGTTCAGTGGTTGGTGATAACGGCGGCTTGTGAGCGGTTCTTGATCTGGCATAGTCCTGGCATTTAAACAAAGAAAGACATTTAATTTAATAATGCCTGTCACCTCTTGATATCTCAAAGCATGTTAACAGGCCAATGAATTACTTTTGAAGTTAGTTACTTTGTGCGCAGCCAGGCCCTATAAACATCAGTGAGATGAACAACCAGTTATTCTGTAGTTCATGGTGTTGATTGAGGGATGAATGTTGATCAGGATACCAGGGGAACTCTCCTGCTTTTTCAAATAGTGCTGTGGGATCTATTATCTGAGAGGGCAGAGAGGATTGTGGGTCAATGTCTCATCTGAAAGACAGCACCAACAAAAATGCAGCACTCGCCTGGTACTTCACTGAAGTGTTGGCCTAGATGTTCTGTTGTGGGGTTGATTTTTATTTTATGGGATATAATCATCACTGGCAAAGCCAGCATTTGTTGCCCATCCCTAATTGCCCTTGAGAGACTGGTGGTGAGCCGCTGCCTTGAACCGCTCAGTGCATGTGGTACGGGTATACGCACACTGCTGTTAGGAAGGGAGTTCTAGGATTTTGACCCAGTGATAGTGAAGCAATGGTGATAGAGTTCCAAGTCAGGATGGTGTGTGACTTGGAGAGGAACTTGCAGGTGGTGGTGTTCCCATGCATCTGCTGCCCTTGTTCTTCTAGGTGGCAAAGGTTGCAGGTTTGGAAGATGCTGTTGAAGGAGCCTTGATGAGTTGCTGCAGTGCATCTTGTAGATGGTACACACTGCTGCTGCTGTGCAACGGTGGTGGAGGAAGTGAATGTTTAAGGTTGTGGATGGGATGCCAATCAAGCAAGCGGCTTTGTCCTGGATGGTGCCAAGCTTCTTGAGTGTTGTTGGAGCTGCACCTATCCAGGCAAGTGGAGAGTATTCCTTCACACTCCTGACTTGTGCCTTGTAGATGGTGGACAAACTTTGGGGAGTCAGGAGGTGAGTTACTCGCCACAGAATTCTCAGCCTCTGACCTGCTCTTGTAACCACAGTATTTATGTGGCTGAAAAAAATAACAGGATAGAAAGGAAACAAATGCAATTGCAACAGTGCTGCATTATTTAAATTTGGTCCTTATGGTACTTGTGCATGTTTGTTTACTCTTCCCATAACATTTTGACTGGTCATTGAATAATTGAATATTTTCCCAACGCCTTTGCATTGGTCAGCGTGTTACTGATATCAAATGTAACATTAAGAAGGGTATTTGGGGGAATGCTACTGGATGCTGAGGTTATTGTTCTAATCTGTTTAGGATGCAGCAAGTAGTTCATTTGGTGAAAGGATAATACTTGAGTAACATATTGGATTTTGATTTACTGAAAACTGTATGCTGAGCAGCTGTGCTTTCATTTTAGTGCACAAGAGTCATGTGGACCCCTCCTCTCCGTGAGAGCTTCTCCTACCCATTCCTAATCTTGCAGATGCTGCTTTTAACCCGCATACTAAGGTACTAACCCACATCTTCCTGTTTGAAAAACCCTTGTTATGTTGAGTGCATTTGCAATCACAATGCCTACATTAAAACATTTTATTTATATGTATTTTCCTTTCAATAGAAGAGTCTGTGTGGAAAAGAAGACCTTGGCTGCATTTTGTATTGCGAATATCCTCTTCTTGCTTCCATGGCAGTTTGCACAGTTTGTGCTACTTACACAGGTAAGGAATGTTGATGAAAATACTGAGAGGGTGAGATTGCCTTTTCAACATTAAAAGAAGGAGTTAAGTATTTGAACTGAAAGTAACAGACTGCAAACAGACAAACGTGAACATTTCTAATGCGCAGTGTCATCTCTGGTTCTTGTACAGGAACATAACTAAAAATATAAACAGTAAGCATGTTTTTGCTGATATTTGAGGCTTTGAATTTTAAGATCTTGATCTTTCTGTGACTACATAAAATCCTACATCAAAAACTTTAGGCGATTTCATGAGTAGCTGCTGTTGTTTGCAACTACATAAGTGTGTTGGGCTGAATGACCTAAGCTCTGTGCATTACCAACTTGTTCCTGCTTTAATAAGATGTCGTTGTCCGGACTTACTGTTTTGCTGAGTGTATAATAGTTTTTAACATTCCAATTCTTGATGCTATGCAAAGACATGTAAGTAGAAGGGTCCCATCTGTCACTTGTAGACCTACCATTTATATCATTAACATATTCCCACTCAGCCTGAAAACTGAGATTTATGAAGTACAGAGTCTGTTTTTGTATAGTGCTGTATTTAATAATTAATTCAAATTGATGTACCATGCTAAGGGGGTTAGCGTACATAACCGTGACTTTGGTGCTCTGTCTGGTTAAACTATAACAGCCTAGAGGTCTCCCAGGGTGCTCCTCCTGAATAGTTCATGGCTCAGGGCACTGTTTCTTGTATATTACTTGTACTGGGCTAATGTCACCACTTTATTTATCATTGCAGCCTGGTTTACCAGTCAGGCACGGACTAAGAAATGGCGAGATGGTGGGGTGAGGGTGAGGGATGCCATTGTCATCTGATGAGCCCATCAGAGATTTGGCCCAGTTTGAAGGACTGTGTTGAGGCTTGGGAGTCTCTGGGAACAGCTGCTTTGTGGTCCCTCCTGTCTCCATCTTTCTCTGTATTACAGGAAAATGTTGAATTATTGGAGAGTGTTTTTGCATTTTCTTTCGATCTTTCTTTTGTGTTCTCATCCTTTTGGTGTTGCTCTGACACACTCTGTACCCTCACTCTTGCTCGCCTGTTACTCTTGCTTATTAACCCTGTCACTCTTGTCTCACACGCACTTTGTTGATTTTCTCTTCTCATCAGTCACACTGACTCGTTATCCCTGTCACTATTTGTCACTCTTATTTTTATCACTCCCGTTGACAGTTGTTTTTCTATTTCGCATCTTTATTCTGTTTGCCTCTTTTGTGTGTTTTTTTTATATGGTAGAGGGGGAGAGCAGGTACATTGTGACCACCCAGTAGTTTGTGATAAGGGGACAGGTCCCCAACATGTTTTGGGGCGGTGCACTTGCCTGTGGTCCACTCTGTGAGCTTTCTAGGTATCAATCCAATTTGGATCAGCGGCTGTCCACTTGAGGGGTGGGTGGATGAGAGATCGAGACTATGTCCCATTGGGGCGTAACCAATTGTCATTGCAGCTGAATGGTATTTGATGGTCATTAGTGTAATATTTTTCAGATTTGATTGGTTGAGGAAAGAACGGTGTGTGATCTGATTGGTTGAAGTTTTGGAATGTGATTAGCTGAAGGCCCACTCATTGCTGATTCTGCAATCTGTTTGGGCAGAGGGATTGTGCTGCACTGTAACACAAAGCACAACACCCATGACTTTTAACATGGTTGGTGCTTTTCAGTCCCCTGATGGCAGAAGGTTCCCTGTGTTCTGTCAGCTTTTATGAGGCCAATTCCATCATGATGTCCCGATGGAATACAAGCATTCTGGCATTAAATAAATGTACATTTTCCTTGTGAATACTTAATTGGTCTGAAATTGTATTTTAGTTCACAAAATAGATTGGTGAGTGATTTAGTACAATGCAATTGTTTGAAGCATGAAGTAAATAAAATTCATTCATCCTCTGTGACAGTAGCTTTCCCTTACATGATATCTGTGTGAGCGTGTGCACTTTTTAAAATAACTTCTGTAGCTCTAAAAGGGGATTTGTTAATGGTCCTCCTTTATTGTGATTTTTAGTTGCTTTCTTTCTGTTATGTTATTGTATTCAAAGTCGTCTTTTACTCTTTTAGGTTGCGGCACTCTTTGCAACACACGTTTTGGGCTATATTGATGCCTGCAAGCTGCTGAAGATCCTTTATGCTCACATGGTAAAATGATCTGTGTTGCTTACTCACATTGAGTCACCCAGCAGAAGTCATAGTAGAATATGTTAATATAGATGTTAAATGAGGTTTTTTTTTTACAACAGGTACAGCTGCAGCATAAGGACAGTCATTCAACTGAACAGAAATTTGTGGTTATGGAAACATTCTTTCCTATTCATCCTATCTGAAATGTCCAAAATTTTTAAAAAACACTAATCCCTTCTTAGCCTTATCCACTCCAGTCGAATTAGTTCTAATATTTAGTGTTTCTGCTCATACCTGTTGTTCCTTATCCCTGATAGGGCAGAAAGCCTACTACCCATCTCAGTCCTGGGATCCCAGTAATCCGGCATGAGGTAGTTTCTCTTGCTACTGAAAAGGAAAATCTTTGTGTTTTTCCTCTTTATTTTCCACTGCACTACAAAGGATGAAGTAGATGCTTGAAGGGGGAAAGTTGCAGGGCTATGGGAAAACTGACTTACTAGGGAAATTAAGGATAGTATTAGATTAAAAGAGGCTTATAATGCAAAGAATAGTCGTAGGCCTGAAGATTAGGAGTATTCTACAAACCAGCAAAAGGCCACCAAAAAGTTGAAGATAAGGGGGAAAAATAGAATGAGAGTAAACTAGCTAGGAATATAAAAACAGATTGTGTGAGCTTTTACATGTATGTAAAAAGAGTAGCTGAAGTAAATTTTAGTCCCTTAGTGGCAGAGCCAGGAGAAATTATGGGGAATGAGGAAATGACAGAGACATTGAGCAAATTTTCTGTGTCTGTCTTCTCTGTAAAAGACACAAGTTACATAACAGAAAAAGAGGTAACCAAGGGGCTAAAAAGAGCGAAGAACATAAAGGCCGGGATTTTACACCATCCCTGGGAGCAGGCGTAAAATTGGGTGGGATTGTGGGGGCGGGGAGGGGAGGGGGGTTCTGTGCCTGTCGCTTACCTGCCCCGCCAATCGCGGGCTGTGTCCGGGGCCTGGTGCTGGCCCAGCAGTGGCCACCACTCTCGGTGGTGCTGCTGGGACTGAAGAGCTACCAACCCTCTGATTGGCTAACAGCGCTTGGATGCAGGACACCCTGCCTCAAAGGGGCAGAAGCCACAACTGCAGGCAGTTATTGCCTGAGGACTGTGAAATGCAATTGTGGCTTCCAGTGCCGGGGGAGGCAGGCTCACCCCAGGATTTCTAGCAGGTGGGTGGGGCCACTGCCGCTTTGTGAAATCCTGGCCAAGGTAATTAAAATCAGCAGAGAAAAGTTATTGGAGAAACTGAAGGGACTAAAAGCTGACAAATCCCCCAGGACCTGATGGGTTCTCAGAGATAGCTGCAGAGATAGTGGATGCGTTTTTCCCAAATTCCCTGGATTCTAGAATGGTCCCAGCAGATTGGAAGTTAGAAAATGTAATACCACTATTCAAGAAAAAGGGAGAGAGAAAACGGTGCGCTACAGGCCAGTTAGCCTGACATCAGTCGTTAGGAAAATGCTGGAATCTGTTATGAAGGAAGTCTTAACAATACACTTGGAAAATCATATTATGATCAGACTAAGTCAACATGGTTTTGTGACAGGGAAATCGTGTTTGACAAATTTATTAGTTTTTGAGGATGTAACTAACAAGTTAGATAAAGGGAAACCAGTAGATGTAGTATACTCGGATTTCCAAAAGGCAATCAATAAGGTGCCACATCCAAGGTTAATAAGCAAGATAAGGACTCATGGAGTTGGGGGTAATACATTAACATGGATAGAAAATTGGTTAACAGACAGGGAGCAGAGAGTAGGGATGAATAGGGTATTTTCAAGTTGGCAGACTGTGACTAGTAGAGTGCTGCAAGGATCAGTGTGGGTTTCAGCTATTTGCAATCTATATTAATGACTTAGACGAAGAGACCGAGAGCAATGTATCCAAGTTTGTTGACGCTACAAAGCTGGGTGGGAATGTAAGCTGTGAGGAGGCCACAAAGAGATTGCAAAGTAATGCTGACAAGTTAATTGAGTGTGGCAGATGGAGTGCAGTGTGGGAAAGTGTGAGATGTAAGAATAGAAAAACAGAATATTTTTTAAAACAAGTGAAATTTTTAAATGTTAATGCTTAGAGGGACTTGGGTGTACTCGTACAAAGAACACAAAGTTAGCATGCAGGTACAGCAAGCAAATAGAAAGGCAAATGGCATGTTGGCCTTTATTGCAAGGTGGTTGGAGTACAAGGATAAGGTAGATTGCTACAGTTGTAACAGGGCTTTGGTGTGAGACCACACCTGCAGTGCTGTGCGCAGATTTAGTCTCCATATTCAAGGAAGGCTATACTTGCCTTGGAGGCAGTACAGCAAAGTTTCACCTGATTAGTTCCTGGGATGAGAGGGTTGTCCTATGATGAGAGGCTGAGTAAATTGACAATATACTCTGGAGTTTAGAAGAATGAGAAGTGATCTCATTGAAACATACAAGGTTCTAAGGGGGCTTGACAGGGTAGACACTGAGAGGCTATTTCCCCTGACTGGGGAAACTAGAACATAGGGGCAGAGTGTCAGGATAAGGGGCTGATCATTTAGGATCGAGGTAAGAAAAAATTTCTTCACTCAAAGGGTTGCAAATCTTCGGAATCGACTAAACCAGAGGGATCACAGAATCGTTACTGTGCAGAAGGAGGCCATTTGGCCCATCGTGTCCACACCGGCTCTCCGAAACAGCAACTCCCTCAGTTCCATTCCCCTGCCTTCTCCCCATAACCCTGCACATTCTTCCTTTTCCTATAAAAGTTTAATTCCCTTTTGAATGCTTCAATTGAATCTGCCTCCATCACATTCCCAGGAAGCGCATTCCAGACCTTAACCACTCACTGCATGAAAAAGTTTTTCCTCATGTCACTTTTGCTTCTCTTACCAAATACTTTAAATCTGTGCCCTCTCATTCTCGATCCTTTCACGAGTGGGAACAGTTTCTCTCTATCTACTCTGTCCAGACCCCTCATGATTTTGAATATCTCTATCAAATCACCTCTCAGCCTTCTCTTCTCCAAGGAAAACAGTCCTAACTTCTCCAGTCTATCTTCATAACTGAAATTCCTCAACCCTGGAACGATTCTCGTGAATCTTTTCTGTACTCTTCTCCAATGCCCTCACATCTTTCTTAAAGTGCGGCGCCCAGAACTGGATGCAGTACTCCAGCTGAGGCCGAACTAATGTCTTATACAAGTTCAACATAACTTTCTTGCTTTTGTACTCTATGCCCCTATTAATAAAGCCCAGAATACTGTATGCTTTATTAACCACTTTCTCAACCTGTCCTGCTACCTTCAATGACTTATGCACATATAAACCCAGGTCTCTCTGCTTCTGCACCCCCTTAGAATTGTACCTTTTATTCTATATTGTCTCTCCATGTTCTTACTACCAAAATGAATCACTTCACATTTCTCTGCATTGAACCTCATCTGCCAACTGTCTGCCCATTCCACCAACTTGTCTATGTCCTTTTGAAGTTCTACACTGTCCTCCTCACAGTTCACAATGCTTCCAAGTTTCGTATCATCTGCAAACTTTGAAATAGTGCCCTCTACACCAAGGTCTAGGTCATTAATATACATCAGGAAAAGCAAGGGTACCAACACTGATTCCTGGGGAACTCCATTACAAACCTTCCTCCAGCCCGAAAAACTTTTATTAACTACTACCGTTTGTTTCCTGTCACTCAGCCAGTTTCGTATCCATGTTGCTACTGTCCCTTTTATTCCATGAGCTATAAGTTTGCTCACAAGTGTATTGTGTGGCACTGTATCAAATGCCTTTTGAAAGTCCATTTACACCAGATCAACAGCATTGCCCTCATCAACCTTCTCTGTTACCTCCTCAAAAAACTCCAAGTTAGTTAAACTGTTGTGGATGCTCCATCGTTGGATATATGTAAGACTGAGGTAGATAGATTTTTGATCTCTCAGGGAATCAAGGGATATGGGGAGCAGGCGGGAAAGCGGAGTTGAAGTGGAAGATGAGCCATGATAGTATTGTATGGGAGAGCAGGCTCAAGGAGCCGAATGGTCTACTCCTGTTCCTATTTCTTATGTTCTGATGCATCACAATGCAGCTCTGCTTCTAGTATTTGTTTTAGTGTAAAGGGTCTATAGAATCCATTCTGTAGTCAGTGATGAGAGGGCTCGTCTTAGTTTTTGTAACAATAAAATTATTAGATTAAAAATACTTCATGTTTTTAGTTTAATTTAAAAGAAAAGCTTTTAATTAAAATGGACCTCTTAAAATAGATTAATTAATGGAAGAACTGGGATTAGAGGAATTAACTGTTGAAATACAGCTGGTTTCAGACAACAAACATGCAGGTAAAGTAGTTAATGGGGTCGGGATAAACCGTTATCTGAACAAAAGGGAATTGCATTGTTTCTCAGTATGCTGACTTAAATAATTAGCAGCAGTCTCCTGAAGTTGCCAATAATTTTTCAAATCTCCCTTCTGTTTTCTGCATTTAAGAACACATCTGAAAATTCTATAAAAGCAAAATACTGCAGATGCTGGAAACTGAAATAAAAACAGAAAATGCTGGAAATACTTGGCAGGTCAGGCAGCATCTGAGTTAACGATTCAGGTCAATGACCTTTCATCACAAAATTCTACAGCCTGTCATAAGGGATCTGATTCTTATTAAGCCAAACAACAAAAGTTGTATGCTACTTGGGACATTTAATTGTCCCTGGGAGCAAACTTGAAGGGTGTGAAAGTAGCTGTGGGGATTTGCAAGGCTATGGTTTCTGTGGCGTGCTGAGAGTGGGCAGATTTAGGAGAGGATTTGGTGGTGTGGAAAAACAGGCCCCTCTCCAGTGCTCATAAGTCAGGGAGAGTAGAATCTGGGGAATTCATGCTGCATGTTCAGTGTGTAAATTTCTATTGGTTCTCCAGTATTTTACTGCAGTTGATGATTTGTCTTCAGTTTTATTCTCCATTCTTTTCTTCGCTGAGCAGAGATCGTGTTCCCAGACTTTCTGTGGAGTCTGCCAACAAATATCTGAGTGTGATGGATAAACATGTGTTTAAAAGTGTTTTTGGGATTGAGGAACTCTAGTTCTTGGGAGGTTGTGGGGGGGGTGGGGGGAATTATTCTTTTGTCAACCATTTTGTCGCTTACCTTTTTATTTCTTCTCTCCACAGATATCCCTGCTAGTTTGTTTTGTTTTAATGTTTGGAAATGCCATGCTGTTAAGCTCCTATTATGCTTCATCTCTGGCAATTGTTTGGGTAAGTAGATTGTGTGTAATGCAGCTTTAACCTCTGTGCAGCAATCTCGGTCAGTCCCTCGCCTGGTCCGTCTCTCTCTCCCTCCACTCTTCGCCCTCCCCCCCGCACCTGAGTTGCTCCCTCACGCGCGTGTTCTCCCCTCCTATCTCACTCGCATACTCTCTATCTCTTGTCCTGTTTCACTTGCTCTCTGTCTCATCCTGTCTCACTCGCTCTCCTGTCTCTCGTCCTGTCTCGCGCGTGCTCTCTGTCAAGCTGTCTCAAGTACGTTCTCTCGTCTTGTCTCACTTGCTCTCTCTCTTGTTCTGTCTCTCTCTCTCGTCCTGTCTCGCTCTTTCATTCTCCTGTCTCTCATGCTCTCTTTTGTCCTGTCTCTCGCTCTCTCTTGTCATGTCTCTTGCCCAGCCGCTCACATCCGGGCTCGCCCCCCACACCCCATCTCTCCAGCCCCCCACCTCTCTGAACCTCTGTTTACATGGTTTATAATCCTACCCTCTCAGAAATTAAGTGCTATCTAGTATTCAATTAGTAGTAGCCTGTGATTATTTTTATTATTGATTTTTTTTTTTCCCTCACCCAGGTAATGGTCGCTTTGAGATCACGTATTTCAGCATATTGGCCACAGTGTGTCGCTTATTCATGGGTAAGTTGCATTTTTTACAGACACACATGATGTAATATTTTAAACTGTATTAACAGGCAGCAACATAATGTGAAACTCCCTAGGCTCTATCTTCAGAATGTAAAATATGGGCTTGCTTATGGAATCCCCTTCCCCAGAGTTTGAAATGAGCACTATGCCATGAGGCAAACACATATACCAGTGATGGTGGGACCTTGACTGTATTTCCAATCTTGGTGAATGATATTGATATCACTGAAGCAAATGTCAGACAATTACAATAAAACCTGTATAAACGAACAACTATAAAAATCAGACACTTGCGAGTCAGAGTCATTTACAGCACAGAAGGATGCCTTTTGGCCCATTGCGTTCATGCTGGTTCTCCACAGAGCAATCCAGTCACTCCCACTCCCCCGTTCGATCCCGGTAGCCCTGCAAGTTTATTTCCTTTTGATATCATTGTTTTCACTTCCACAACTCTCATGGGCAGTGAGTTCCAGGTCATTACCACTCGTGCAAAAAAGTTCTTCCTCATATTCCCCCTGCCTCTCTAGCGCACAACCTTCAATCTGTGTCCCCTAGTCCTTGTACCATCAGTTAATGGGAACTGTTTTTCTTGTATAACTTTTCTAAGTCTGTCATAATATTGTATGCCTCTATCAAATCTCCCCTCAATCTCCTTTGCTCATGTCCTGGTTAGCTTTTGCCATTGTCTCTTTGTGCCACTCCTTGGGACCCTGCACTGCTCAATGCCAAAAGATATTGCTTTCTCTGACTCACTGTACAGAATATGAACAGTAGAGAATATGGTGCACGCTGTCTTGCTATAATCCTGTGAGCCATTCTGGAATCTGAGTTTCAAAGCCTGTATAGAAATGGGTAATGGTGTTGCCTGGCCCTTTAAGTATGTAGTCGTCCTTTAAATCCCACAGCTGCATCCTATTTCATGTTCCTAAATGGGCGAGCTCCAAACAAGCATTTTTAGTGCACGGATCTCACCCAAAATATCTAATGAGGCTGTCTCTGTAAATTAGGATAGTACTGATGCTTATAAAGTCAAGTAGGCATAAATAGCACTCTGCCCTACTTCACTCAGGCTCCTACCCATTGGGAAATCCAAGCTGCAAAGTGCAAGGCAACGTTTTGTACTATTGACTGGATTGACAGGCCTGCATTTCTTATCTTTTTTTTTGTCCTGTACTTTCTGGGGAAATCAGTAAAGTCAATCTTGGCATGGACACAAACTGGAATTGATTCTGAAATTGCACATCTCCCAATGTTCCTGTGGAAGAGAAACACAATAGGAGTATACTGTTCCTCCCCTCTATCTATTGAAGAAAGTAAATGAGCAGAATAAGATGGGTGGGGGCAGTATTAAATCCCTGATTAAATGGATAAACAATAACTCTAAAAGTCCCTGTTTCTAACAAAGCAAGCCGAGGATGGTCCCTTAGCAAAGAGCTGAGTTTTAAAAAATTCAGTGGCACATTGCTTACCTGAAAGCCATTTGACAGGGTTTTATGACCTAATGGGGGACGTATTGGCCAAAAATTATAATCAGTGGTTAATGGAGGAACATTGAGACAAGGAGCACAATCTCTTGCAAGTAACCAAGCCCAAATTTCAGGTGTCATTTCTTTCATTTATTATAAGAAAGAGATCATTCTCAAGCTTGTGCTACTTTCAGGGATTGAAGATGCAATAGGAAGTAGTGAGTAGGGAGCACAGTGAAAGTTTGTATACCCTAAACAATAAGATTCATGAGATATAGGGTTGCAGATTCAAAGATCTTTAAAGATCAGAGTAAAGTGGAATGGAATTTTGAGTTTATTAATTGAAAAAATTGAAGGAGGTGATGAATTTGTGCAAGACATTAAAGGAGCCACTTCCACATCCTCAATGTCCTGGAGTGTTTCGTAGCAAATAAATTATTTATGAAGTGCTGCCACTGTTGTAATGTAGGGAAATGCAACAGCCAATTTCCACACACCAAAGTCCCACAAACAACAATAATATCAATTAACAGTTGAACTGTTTTAGTGATAATGCTTGAAGAATGAATGTTGGTCTGGACACCAGGACAACTCTGCCAATCTTTCAGTAGTGCCAGGAAATCTTTTACATGCGCTTAAACAAGAGGATGGGGCTTTGGCTTAACATCTCATCTGAAAGACTGCGTAGTACTCCCTCAGAACTGCACAGATGTGCCAGCCTAAATTATTTGTTCATGTCTTTGGAGATGGCCTTCATCCCACAATCCTCTGACATAGATGAGAGTGTTGACACCTTCAACCACAGTTGCAATATTGGGTGCTGTTCTTAGTGCCTCATTATGGGAAGAATATTGGAAATGTGGAAAAAGTGCAGTGGTTTAGTGTAAAGATGGAAAGATGGGTTATAATTATGAAGGAAAGCCTGAAGAATTGGGGTTTTCTTTTCACTTGGCTGTAGGGGATTAACCAGATACCTAATAGGTTTTCAAAATTATGAAAGGTTTTAAGACATGAAAAACTTTCTTACACAGCAAATGGTTAGGACCTGGAATGCACTGCATGAGAGTGTGGTGGAGGCAGGTTCAGTCGTGGCTTTCTAAAGAGAATTGGACATTTATCTGGAGAGAACAAATTGCAGGGCTATGGGGAAAGGGCCGGGGAGTGGATGTAGGTGAGTTGCTCTTGCGCAGAGCTGGCACAGACACGATGGGCTGAATGGCCTCCTTCTCTGCTGTAACCATTCCATGATTCTACAAGAGGGGAAATAGTGAAATATTGTTTGCATTGATGATAAATTGGAAACAGGGTGAGCATAGACTGAAGAGTATCACTGGATAGACAAAGGAGAAATTAGAAAAAACTTTTTCCCACAGGATTATTGGAACATGGGGTCAGTCCTTTTTACAAGTGGCAGGCAGTTATAAGGAAAACACTATACTGCATTTAAAGGAAATGGGATCTGTGTTGAAGCCTCAACTATTCACTGTATTAGTTAATGACTCGGATGAGGGGATAGAGAGACACATATCCAAGTTTGCTGATGCCCCAAAAATAGGTGGCATTGTAAGCAGTGTAGATGGAAGCATAATATTACACAGATATTAATAGATTAAGTGAATGGGCAAAACTGTGGCAAATGGATTTCAAGATAGGCAAGTGGAGGTCATCCATTTTCGATCTACAAAGGATAGAACAAGGTACTTTCTGAATGGTGAAAAGCTAGAAACAGTGGAAGTCCAAAGACACTTTGGAATCTAGGTACATAGATCATTAAAATGTCATGAATAGATACAGAAAATAATCAAAAATGCTAATGGAATGCTGTCCTTTATATCTAGAGGATTAGAGTACAAGGCTAAGTTGTACTGAGCTCAGTTCTGGGCACCACAACTTAGGAAGGATATATTGGCCCTAGAGGGAGTTCAGTGTAAATTTGCCAGAATGTTACCTTAGACTCTAAGGGTTAAATTACAAGGCGAGGTTACACAAACTAAGGTTGTAGTTCCTGGAATTTAGATGATTTGATCAAAGTTTTCAAGAAATTAGAATAGAGTCATATAGTCATTTACAGCACAAAACAAGGCCATTCGACCCATCGAATCCATTAAGGGGAACTGCCAGTGTTGTTGCAGAGAAACTATTTCTGCTGGCTGGGGAATTCAGGACTAGGGGACATTGCCTAAAAGTTAGAGCCAAGCTTTTCAGGACTGAGGTCGGGAAACATTTTGACACACAAAGGGTGGTAGAAGTTTGGAGCTAGGTCAGTTAATTTTAAATCTGAGATTGATAGCTTTCTGTTAATCAAAGATATTGAGAGAAATGGGCAAAGGCAGGTATGTGGAGTTAGATCGCAGATCAGCCATGATCTCATGGCCGCCTCTTGTTCCTATGTTCCGACGGCACACAGATCTTGATAAATTTGTTTTCAATGGGAAACACTTTGAATTTTTGATGACAGGTTCGCCGATGTAAGCAGAATTAACAATTGTGTTATATCTCTGTTTTTGTTTCAGATTAATTTTGGATCTTGAAAACCCATAATAACATTATACTACTGAATAATGTTATTTATGAAGATGCTGCTAGTTTGTTTCCATTTATTCTTTGACTCTTTGTTCTGAGATTGTAATGCCTGTCTATTAGAATCAGACCAGTCCTGATTCTCTAACTGAAATTTGCAAAGTGTATCAGTTTATGTTTGTTGTGAAAATGGAATGCAATTGTATAAATATAACCTGTCCAATATTTGTAAAATTTTTCAGGTGGCTAAAGGAACTGTCTGGCTCATTGGAACTGTTGTCCTCAAATTTGTGGCTTCTAAATTATTAGGAGTTGCCGATGATGTAAGTATTTTATGAAAGAAATATACAAAAATTGCACAGAGAAGGTTCTGATTTACAATACTGATTAGTCGACAGTATATGGGGATGAATTTGTGGAACAGGTTGAGGGTCATCGCAATTAGAACTGCTATTTGCTTTGGAAGTGGTTTGTGTCTTGTGTGATGGGCTTCAATCTCAGTTGTGCTGTTTACTGGGAGACTCCATGCCATTCCCAACAAAGAGCTAAAATCAGAAATGTAGTCATTCTAGACTGTTACACACTTCCTAGTGATCAGTTATCCAGAGATGGAAGTAGATCCTTGGCTAGCAAAGGTGCAGAAACTACAAAATTGTGTTTTTAATTCTTCATTCATCCATCCTTCCCACTCAAATGAATAATCCATTATTCAAGTGTGGAAAAGAATACATTGGACACCTTATTGGAACAGTTTGATAACCTAGAAGAGCAATATTGTCATGTAATCTTCCCAAAAGTCTACTGTACACAAAGCCTTGATCTGGGATAATAAAACCAAAATACTGCAGATGCTGGAAATCTGAAATAAAAACAAGAAATGCTGGAAATACTCAGCAGGTCTGGCAGCATCTGTGGAGCCAGAAGCAGAGTTAACGTTTCAGGTCATTGACCTGAAATGTTAACTCTGCTTCTGTCTCCACAGGTGCTGCCAGACCTGCTGAGTATTTCCAGCAGTACTTGCCTTGATCTGGGAGCTGTGAGGGGTTAGTTCACCAATCTTATGCTGGCAGTATAGGGATAGAACTCAAAGGGACTGCAGGTCTGTGAGCTGAAGAAAGCAGTGTGTCATACACACCGGAACTGCAATGATACAAAGAGTTCTGAAAAACTGACTATCTTTTTTTTTTTAAATTAACCTTTATTTTTAAAAATAAACAATGGTCCTAAATGGCCGCCGAAGAAAAAGCACCTTTTGTGTATTCAAAACTGTCTGACAAAGGCAAAGGACAAATATTCAAAGCTAAGAGGTGTCAATTGCACCCCATCCTAAAAACATTCCCGAATTGGATGTCTTCTTCTGAAACAAAGAAGTTGTGAAGTAGTTCGTCCTGAGCCATTGTGCGATCACCATGGGGAGGGGATGAGAATGTCTCCTACTGGGAGGTGGGAAGTAACACAGTTTTACCTTAAGGAAAAGACAGCCAGAGAGAAAGAGAAGCAACATTGAACAGCTTGTGTTCCAGCCAAGCTAGAAAGCACGTGTCCTGCTGCAGAATCCTAAATCTACATTATACAGTTTTGAGAACTAAAAGTGACCCACCGTCTTCAACTGAACCTTCAATCAAGAGAGAATTCTTCGATCATCTCAGGCCTGCATTCACCAAGGGCTTGATTTCTAAGAGAATCCAACAGGTTTACTGTGACCCTCTTCCCCCCGCACCCCCACCCACTAAAAGTCCCTTTTTCCCTTCTCTGTGCGTGTGCATCTGTGCGCAAGAGTGAATGCATGAGTGGATGCGGTTATGCCAATTTTGGGATAAGGGGTATTGATCAATAAACAATTGGTTTTCTGTTTAAAACCTACAAGAAAAACTGTCGCTGTCCATTTATTTGAAAAATAAAACACCAAGGAGCTAAACTCTAGTACAAATACAATTGGTGTGGTCAGGTGGGGAGTTGAATAGTGGGAACCACCCACGTCGCACCATGTGGCCGTAACAAATTGGGGCTCGAAGCCAGGATATGAACCACCAGACAAACAAGAGATTTGGAAAACCGGAGGAAAATTGACCTTTAAAATTGTGGAAAAGTAAATATACATGTTTTCTTATATTTTTTTCCTCTATGGTACCAGGATCAAAGAGATGGCCACATTGATATCCCATGATAAGATAAACAAATTAAGCGTTGAGCTTAAAAGTTTAGCTACAGAGGTGGCAATCACTTTCAGACAAAGAGCAAAGAAACCTGAACTGGTGAAAAGTCTAAGTAACCATTTTAAACTTTGGAGTGTTTCCTGACAACGCAGAGTATGTGCAGAGTGGTCACAGACGTCATCACTGCGTCCGAACGTTTGCCTGCTTGCCAGTATGAGCTTTTGCATGCACGCATCAACAGTGACAGACGTAATGACATCTGAGTGTCGCTTCACGCCTTAATGGCCACGATTGTTTCCTCCATCCCCTCCTGCAGTACCTCATTCCCACCTGCAATCGGCACCTCAATTGCCCCTTCTCTTTCTCACTCCCTCCCGCCATTCTCTCCTGCGCCTACCTGCTTGAGACTGCTCTTGCCTGTTAGCTGCTCCCAACTCATCGTCGTTGCAACCCACCACCCACTTCCCGCCTCGCCACTAACACCCTGCTTGCTTCCCCTCCACCGCTTCTCTGGGGGTGGGGTGAGGAGGGGTCGGAGAGCCAGGGAGTGAATGGCAGGAGGGAATGGCAAGCTGGTGGGCATGAAAGGGATTGGGGAAGAGAAGTGATCGTGGGAGGGAGCAGGAAACTGAATTTAGCGATTGAGGTGGTGATCGCAGGAGGGAGCAGGGAACAGAAGCGACGATCACGAGTGGGCACGGGTTACTGTTGGGGGCGGGGTGTGGGGAGGCAGCGATCGTGGCCTCTGAAGGGTGAGGGGGGGTTAGGTTCAATTCGTTTTTTGTGTAAAATTGAGCAGCGCCATTTTTATTATTGGTAGCTGCCTGAGATGTCTCAGACAGTGACGTATCTGTCAATGAGGCTGCATTCGTGACTCCTCAGATGCTGAAGCAGTCTGTGTAGAAATGCAGCAAGACTTGGACAATATCCAGGTTTGGGCTGATAAGTGGCAAGTAACATTCGTGCCAGGCAATGACCATCTCCAACAAGAGAGAATCTAACCATCTCCCCATGACATTCAATGGCATTACCATCACTGAATCCGCCACTATCAACATCCTAGGGGCTACCATTGACCAGAAGCTGAACTGGAGTAGCCATATAAATACTATGGCTACAAGAGCAGGTCAGAGGCTAGGAATCCTGCAGCAAGTAACTCACCTCCTGACTCCCCAAAGCCTGTCCACCATCTACAAGGCACAAGTCAGGAGTGTACTTGCCTGGATGGGTGCAGCTCCAACAACACTCAAGAAGCTCGACAACATTCAGGACAAAGCAGCCCGCTTGATTGGCACCCCATCTGCAAACATTCACTCCCTCCAACACCGACGCACAGTGGCAGCAGTGTGTACCATCTACAAGATGCACTGCAGCAGCACACCAAGGCTCCTTAGACAGCACCTTCCAAACCCACGACTTCTACTAACTAGAAGGACAAGGGAAGCAAATGCATGGGAACAGCGCCACCTGCAAGTTCCCCTCCAAGTCTCACACCATCCTGACTTGGAACTATATCACCATTCCTTCACCTTCGCTGGGTCAAAATCCTGGAACTCCCTTCTTAACAGCACTGTGGGTGTACCTACCCCACTAAGACTGCAGCAGTTCAAGAAGGCAGCTCACCACCACCTTCTCAAGGACAATTAGGGATGGGCAATAAATGCTGACCTGGCCAGCGACACCCACATCCCATATATGAATTTTTAAAAATTTGCGCATGTCCCAGTATTGCAACCCCTGAACTGGAGTCTGAAAAAATAATTCTAGCTAGAATCCAGATACAGATGAAAAAGGAAGAAAAAGTTTCAGCTTCAAAAAGAAAAAGAGGAAAGAGAAATGCTTTTGAAAAGGGAAAAGATGCAGTTTCAGAAAGAAAAAGAGGAAAAGGAGATGCAAAGAGAGGAAGCAGCAAGGAGGTTTGAGTTACAGAGACTGCAAACCCAAAATGAAAATGCTACTAGTCACTCAAACTTTATCCCCAATTCAGAGAAAAACGTTGAAGTGCTGAGACACTCAAAGACTGGTGTCAAAATTTGAGTCATATTGTATCTCATTTGAGAAAATAGCTACCGGGCTAAAATGGCCAAAAGAATTTTAGATTCTCTTATAAAGTGAGTTCGTGGGTAGGGTTCATGAGGTTTTTCCCCTGTTTTCAGAAGAAAGTTCCTCTGATTATGAGTAAACTAAAACTGCAATTCTTTATGCGTATGAATTGGTCCCAGAAGCATATAGGCAGAAATTCTGACACACCCAGAAAAGATCCACACAGACTTGTATTGAATTTAAAAGAATTAAACATGGCTTTTGATTGCTGGATGCGATCTCTCAAACTAGAACCCTCATATGAAAATTTGAGAGAAGTAATGTTGCTGGAAGAATTTAAAAATAGCCTCCCAAGTAGTATAAGAATCCACATCGAAGAACAAAGAGTCACAAGAATAAGGGAAGCAGGTAAAATGGCCGACAATTCTAAATTAATACATAAATCCCTAACTCAGAATAAATTTGGGTCTAGTAACTCTTACAAGCTAGATAGAGATAGCAGGGATGCAGAGGAAGCAGAAATGGGCTCGAGTAAAGGAAAGTAGGGAAGGAAAACCTGGGTTTGCAGTCTCTCTAAGGAAAGTGTAAGCCTGTGTTCTAATATCAATCAAGAGCACAGCACATATCAGAACTTTTTGCACAAAGGAAAAATTACTCTTTTGTGTCCCAGACAAGGAGATAACCATCCTCAGGGATACTGGTTGTTTTCAAATCTTACTGGCGGTCAAGCTGATAAAAATGCCACCAGAAAGCAGAACAAAGACCACTATTAATAAAAGAGCTTTCAGGCAAATGCTTTAAGGTTCCCTTAGTTAAAATTTACCTACAGAGTAAGAGATAGTTACAGTTGGAATCATTCCGAGCTTACCTGTGCAGGGAATAGACCTATTGCTGGGCAGTGACTTGACAGAAAGCTCAGTATTGTACCCAGAGGGTCCAGAACAGTTCATGGAGACTGGAGAAACTGAGGGGAGCAAATAAAACGCTGTACAGCTGAAGAGGGCTAGGGAACCCAAAAATCCCACAGGGGGCTGGCACGGCACACACGACGGGCTGAATGGCCTCCTTCTGTGCCATAATTTTTCTATGGTTCTATGAATTTAAAAGAGTCCTGATAGAAGCAAAAAGATTTAAAGAGGCTAAGAGTAAAGCCTCAAAAGTTGAAGGAAAAGGAACTGAGATATGGTTAGCTGAAACCTTTTTTAAATAGGGATGAGGATAGTTGCCAAACACGAAAGCCAAGCATGAGGTAGATGCCTCACCTAGTTGAAGTGCCACAGTGGAGTGCAATAGAAGCTGGGCAATCACCTGCGAGCAGTAGTGTCTCTGAGGACATGGGGCAGATAAGGGAAACACCTATCTCTGAAGGAAAAGGGAAGGTAACATATTCTAGAATGAACCACACTTGTGAAAATCACAAAACTAAAAGTGAGGTCAGTGTCTATCTACCCACTGAAGAATCAAATGATCAGGTTCCAAATCCAAAACTAATCAAACCCAACAATTTTGAGTCAAACTCAGCAAGAACAAGGGGCAGGAAGAAATCCCAGACGCCTCACAGGGGCTAAAAAATATGCATCACCCACTATCGCCCTAGAAATAAGAACTGTCAATGTGCCAGAACCCGAATGGTTAATGCCATGTATTGTGGAAGCAGTAGTTAAGGGGTTCAATCTTGTACAAACACGGAACCTTGCCATAAGCAGTAACAGAATTTTGCATGCTACAAGCTTCACCAACAATCACATGGTCCTGGAGATTAATGTTCCTAAAGTAGTACAAACTGGGGTGAGAGAAACTACAACCCTATTTTACAACACGTAACCAAAAAAAAGTGGTACCCCATCCAAAGGAAGGACGATGAACAAACTTAAACTTGAACCTCAAATGGCTGTTCCAAACAATGTCAACTGCAGCAGTTGTAAGATGGAAGAGTGAATGAAATGAATATGTACAGTGGTGTGACCCTAAACTATCTTGCTGTTTATTTTTTCCATCTTTCTAAATGCAAAAAACAAAAAAAAATCCAAGGAATTTCATTTTTTCCCTTTTGGTGGAGGTGTCACGCACCCTGGAAATGCAATGATACAAAATATAGACTAACTCTGAATAGTTATGAAAAACTGACTAAAAAATGAATCTTTATTTTAAAAAGTGAACAATGGTCCAAAATAGCCACTGAAGAAAAAGGGATTGGTCTTTTGTGTATTCAAAATTGTCTGATAAAGACAAGCCTTCAAAGCTTAAGAGGTGTGAAGTAGCCACGTCCTGGGCCATTGTGCGATCACCATGGGAAAGAGATGAGAACGCCTCCTACCAGGTGGTAGGAGGTAACGCAGTTTTATCTTAAAAAGAGCAGGCAGAGAGATGGGCAGAAGCAACATCCTAAGAGCTTGTGTTCCAGCCAAGCCAGAAAGCACGTGCCCTGCTGCAGAATCCTACATCTACATCATACAGCAGTGAGAACCAGAAGTGACCCACTCCACTGAACCTTCAATCAAGAGAGAAATGTACAATCATCTCCGGCTGCACCCATCGAGTACTTGGATTTTCAAGAGAATTCAACAGGTTTATCGTGACCTCCCCGCCCCAACTAAAAGTCACCTTCCTTTTTCGCTTCTCTATCTGCCTTGTGTGTGTTCGCACATGCGTGTGAATGCGTGAGTGGATGCAGTTGTGACAATTTCAGTATAACGTGTATTGATCAATAAACAATTGATTTTCTGTTTTTGAAAACCTACAAGAAAACCTGTCGCTGTCTGTTTATTTAAAAAGCGAAACACCAAGGGGTTAAACCCTAATAAAAATACACTTGCTGCAGTCAGGTGGGGAGTTGAACACCCATGTCGCACCACATGGCTGTAACAAGTGTTGTAATTCTGCCACCAACCTGTTCTCTCTTCCTCACTGGGAGTGAAGAATTGGTGAATTTACCCAAGACTCCTGTAGCAATTCTTTGTTATTGAGTCCACCTGGACCATAAGCAATCACGCATTCATTGCCTTTTGGCAATTTTTCTTGTCAAATCTTTTATTATTTGCAAGTTAGTTTAGATTAACATAACTGAAGTTTTATTGTTACAAAGAAGACCTTGCATAATCACTAACATTGGCTTTTGATCTCTAAGTGCACTTTATTCCAGGTCAATTGATGTCTGTATTGTTCTCGTCTATTTGTTTCTCACATCAGTTCATTCTGAGCTTTGATTCCATGTTGGTGCTCAGTTTCAAGATTGATGCATTGTTGCCACGGGTCATTCCCAGTGAGCAAAATGCGTGACAATGAAATATTCTAGCAATGTGTGACCGTTTTTCCTCTTTGCCTCTAGGCGCACATAAGTAATCTACTGAAATCCAAGTTCACCAACTACAAGGATTTTGACACCCTGATGTACACATGTGCTGTGGAGTTTGATTTCATGGAGATTGAGGTGATCTTTTAAGAATGTAAAATGCATTTATGTGAACATTGAGATACTAATGCTCAGTGAACAGAATGGAGGGATGCAGGTCAGATTCCTGATCTGTTTATATCCTGGCTGAGTTGTCTTAAGTGTGGGAATGCCAACTAGAAGTGTGCAAGGGCGAGGGGTACTGGTCTGTGTAACAAAGCATCCCGAAGAATCTGGTGAAAGTATGGGTATTTATAGAGTCCTGTGAGCAGCCCCTTGCACCCACACTCTTGGCAGCAGTGCTGTTAGGCTAGGAGTCCTGTGTACCCACTCTGTCGGCAGCAGTGCTGTCAGGCTAGGAGTCCTGTGTACCCACTCTGTCGGCAGCAGTGCAGTTAGGCTTGGAGTCCTGTGCACCCACTCTGTCGGCAGCAGTGCAGTCAGGCTAGGAGTCCTGTGTACCCAATGTCCCGGCAGCAGTGCTGTCAGGCTAGGAGTCCTGTGTACCCACTCTGTCGGCAGCAGTGCTGTCAGGCTAGGAGTCCTGTGTACCCACTCTGTCGGCAGCAGTGCTGTCAGGCTCAGAGTCCTGTGTACCCAATGTCCCGGCAGCAGTGCTGTCAGGCTAGGAGTCCAGTGTACCCACTCTGTCGGCAGCAGTGCAGTCAGGCTAGGAGTCCTGTGTACCCACTCTGTCGGCAGCAGTGCAGTCAGGCTAGGAGTCCTGTGTACCCACTCTGTCGGCAGCAGTGCAGTCAGGTTAGGAGTCCTGTGTAACCACTCTGTCGGCAGCAGTGCTGTCAGGCCAGAAGTCCTGTGTACCCACTCTCTTGGCAGCAGTGCTTTCAGGCCAGAACATAAGAAAAGAACATAAGAAATAGGGGCAGGAGTAGGCCATTCGGCCCCTCAAGCCTGCCCTGCCATTCAATAAGATCATGGCTGATCTGCCCCAGACCTTAACTCCTAGGAGGCTAGGAGTCCTGTGCATCCACTCTCTTGGCAGCCGTGCCGTCCGGCTAGGAGTTCTGCGCACCCAGTCTCCCAGCAGCGGTGCTGTCAGGCTAGGAGTCCTGTGTACCCACTCTGTCGGCAGCGGTGCTGTCGGGCTAGGAGTCCTGTGTACCCACGTTCTCCGCAGCAGTGCCGTCAGACTAGGGGTCTTGTGCACCCACTCTCTCAGCAGTAGTGCCGTCAGGCTAGATAGATTAAACACAGGGGCAGCTTATTGGCCTAAGGAAAAATATCAACAAGAAAGGATATTAAAATTAAATCTGTGCCTTTTGTGAACACATATCTTGAAGACTACTATAAAAAATGTTTCTGTACAAGTGTTTAATGCATTGGTAGCAGATTTCTCTATCTACAAGGGGTTAACCCATTTAGAGTACAGGAAGGTTAGTTTATACCAGAGTGTCATTCAGTCCCCACTCTTTATAGCTGCAACCACCATGCAGCCTTTAATATCTATGGTGCTGATCTGTTGAACATGCTCTGCTTCAGCCATTGTGCTCAGATGTATTGAGATTTTCGATAACCCCTTCTGAATTAAAATGGAGAAGTGGAGGATGAGGAGATAATGTCATTTGGGAGCCTGTACCTTGACACTTCGTCAGCATATCTCTTGTTTAGTTAAGTGTCCAAGTAGCCTTCCCTTTGGATATGTCCTTATTATCTATCCTGAAGTTGCATCCTTAACTCTGTGTTCAACCTTTTGTAGCCTCTTCTGTTGACTGAATTTTGTGATTTTTTTACGTACCCACCTTTGTGATTTGCTGCAAGGTTAAATTTTGAAAAGCCAAGCCATGTTTCCTCCCGCTCTGCCGTGTTTCACCAATGAGGAAGCTCTCTTTATTTATCTTTTTCAAAATTCAGTGTAAGTATAGAAAAATTCCTCTAAGAGTACTGCTTAAAAAGTAATCTGGCATTGATGAGACAGAGTGCACGCTACTTGGGAATTACTGTGCATTAAGTGGGCTGAATGAGGTTCATCCACCAACAAGTAATGGAGATTCAATATGATGTCAGGACAAGTGGAGCCTATAAGGACAGCACTTCCACTGTTGTGTAATGTGCAGCTTGTCATGGCTGTTTTTGATGCTCTTGAGGAAGAAGTGTGCTCTCTTGCACAGGCTCGCCTGACTTTGTATTTAAGGATTTCCTCAGGACCACCCAGGGGAACTGTTATGTTATAGAAAAGCAGAATTCTCATGGGCTTCGAAAAAAAAAAAGGAGGAAAGTCAGCTTGTTGAAAGAATTTAAGCTGCTGAAAGTCTTGAGATGTCAACAAAACCTAAACATTGATCCCAGGGCAAGGGGCCAAGGGATCCTGAAGCATTTAGCCACCACATCTGAACGAAACTAGATATCTTCCAGAGGGAAAAATTGTGCTATATGTCTCCATTTGAAACATCTTGGGTGGGGGATGTACTTGCCTTAGAGAGGGCACAAAAAAGGTGCAAATAGATTGATTCCTGGCGTGCGAGAGCTGTCCCATGATGAGAGATGGAGTAGAATGGGCCCATATTCTCTGGAGTTTAAAAGAATGAGAGGTGATCTCATTGGAATGTATAAAATTCTTAAGGGGCTTGACAGAGTAGATGCTGGGAGGCTGTTTCCCCTGGTTGGAGAGTCTAGAACTAGAGGTCATAGTTTCAGGATAAGGGGGTTGACCATTTGGCACTGAGATGAGAGGAAATGTCTTCACTCAAAGGGTTGTAATTCTTCAAAGTTCTCTACTCCAGAGGGCTGTGCATGTGCAGTCAATGAGTATATTCAAGATTGAGATCAATATATATTTGGTCACTAAGGGAATCAAGGGATATGGGGACAGGGTGGCAAGGTGGAATTGATGTACAAGTTCAGCCATAATCTTACTGAATGACAGAGAAGGCTCAAGGGGCTGTATGGCCTACTCCTGATCCTATTTCTTATTTTATGAAACCAGCAAGGCAGTCCAGGGAGGGAACGTTTAACCCAGATATGCTCCTCTTTCATTTTCTTCTGTGTTTATGACCTGTCTACGAGCAAGAAGAATAATCCAAAGATTTTGAATATATGTCCAATCGACTTGTGGGTGAGGAGCAATAATTGGGAAGATTAGACAGCCCAAAGTTCCAATCAGGTGCCAGGGCACAAGCTGAACAAATATTCCAACAAGGGCTTTTGGTGGTCAGGTTTCTACCTGAGTAAATTGGGCATCTGCTCTCTGGAGTTTAGAAGTATGAGAGGTGAAACATACAAGATTCTGAAGGGGCTTGACAGGGTAAACGCTGAGAGGTTGTTTCCCCTGGCTGGGGAGTCTAGAACACGGGGCACAGTCTCAGGGTAAAGGAGTCGATCAGTTAGGACAGAGGAAGAGAAATTTCTTCACTCAAAGGATTGTAAATCTTTGGAATTCTCTATCCTAGCGGGTTGTGGATATGCCATTGTTGAATATATTTAAAACTGAAATCGATAGATTTTTCTCTCAGGAAACCAAGAGAAATGGGGACCAGACAAAAAAGTGGAGTTGAGGAAGATCACCATGACCATTTTGAATGGTGGAGCATGCTCAAGGGGCTGATCCTGCCCCTGTCTGTTATATTCTTACAGTCCAACTGTCTGTAAATTCCAGTTAGAGGGAAACCAGTGATTCCTTTGTTTATGTTCCCATGTCTAGGGGGCTTGTTTGGGCAAGTTCCTGAGAATACAGCCCATTATGCTCTTGTAATGCCTCAACAGAGTTGTTGCTAGCAAAGCTGACGTGAGTTCCATTGAGGCCCTTGGAAATGCTTCTGAACTTGCCAGGACGAGGCTCATTGACCCCAGAGGGGATCGATTGGGAAAGGCAGGAGTGACACCAAATGAAGGAAGTGACTCTGAGATAGAATACCAAGTAGAGATAAAGAAGGGACTGATCCACATGCATTTCCTTGATTCTGATAGTTCTTCGGGCATGTGACATGTTCATGGTATGAAGACAAGTCAGTCATCTTACAACTGTGGATTGAGGATCTTACAGTATTGCTCTATTTGCAATCTTTGCTTTATTGAAGTCTTAAGCCAAACTCCTCTAAGAATTTGCTTGACATTCAGTTTATTCTTACATCCCGTTGTGGATGGAAATCTGTAGGGTGCATTCCCTGATGCCAAGGGTAACGAAAGGGAAATTGAAAATTGGGGCCCTCTTCTGACATTAAGAAGCAAGCTTAACGTAAAATGTTAACTGTTTTGATGAATAGTTTGAACTGCTCCTTTTTGCCAACATCACAATGTTTTCTGTAAAATTATGTTCCTTTCAATTCATTTCACCTTGCAACCTTAAGTTTGCTAAACTTGGAAATGTGTACCAAGCAAAGTGCTTACCTGCTGGGTATTGTGCACTGGGAATGGGCAAATGTTAAATACTGATTCCTCAATTCACTCACTTTTTACCCATTCTGTTCTGCACTCTTCATTTCTTGTTCAATGCATGAACAGCTTTTTTGAGGTTCGTTGTCATCTACATTTGGAGTCGAGTCTTCTGGGTGTTGATGACATCATTCATCCTCTGAGCTATCTGCTGCCAGACTCGCTGCAGTGGTCATTTCTGTGGCTGGTACTTTCATTTCCAAAGCCATAGTTCTCTCTGTCCTCAGATAGTTCCAATGTCGCATCTGTGAATCTGATATTGAGAGAGTGAAAAGGCTGAAACCCCTTCCGTTGTGTTGCCAACAAGAATGCAACTGCTTGAATGATGTTGGAGCCCTTAAAATTACTGTCTAACATGAGCCTGACATGAAGGTGCTCTCAGGAGTTCGCACAGGTAATATATACAAATGCAGAATATCAGCAGTAAACAGCTATGTGAATGCAGTGTTAGAACCTCAGTTTAGTTTAGTGATACAGCACTGAAACAGGCCCTTCGGCCCACCGAGTCTGTGCCGACCATCAACCACCCATCTATACTAATCCTACACTAATCCCATATTCCTACCACATCCCCACCTGTCCCTATATTTTCCCTACCACCTACCTATACTAGTGACAATTTATAATGGCCAATTTACCTATCAACCTGCAAGTCTTTGGCATGTGGGAGGAAACCGGAGCACCCGCAGGAAACCCACGCAGACACAGGGAGAACTTGCAAACTCCACACAGGCAGTACCCGGAATTGAACCCGGGTCGCTGGAGCTGTGAGGCTGCGGTGCTAACCACTGCGCCACTGTGCCGCCCTAGTCAGTGAGATCATTAATGTTAAAAATATGAGATATGAACCCCCAGACCAATTTAAAGAATTACACAAGATTTCCCATTTTAAGACTTTTATTATAACTAAACTAAAAGAAATTCCCAATAACTAAATAATATTTGTAAGTAGCTGATACCCCAGATTGCAAAGAAAGGTATTTACTTACTAAAACACTGGAAAACCTCACATCACACTTTACAATGCACAGTCCTTTTTGATGGCGAAATCTTTCAGTTGCAATGGGTTGGATCCCCCAGACCTGTTCAAAAGTCAATGCTCACTTCTCCGAGCACCTCCGACCTGGTTGTCTGTGAATAAGGTGATTCCTGGTGATTCTGCTGGTCTTCTATTTCTCCGCAAGCTTCAACTTCCAAAACAGGTTTAAGTATTCACAGCCTTTTGCTGTATCAGGCTTCCGAGAGCAGGTGTCCCCTCTCTTTCTCTTGGTGGCAGCTGCTGGTTGTCCTCCTTGGAGCCTGCCTTGAGGTCACAACTGCTGGTTTCCTCTCTTATAGCCTGTCTGCCTTCAGAAAATCTGTTAAATTTATCTGAACTCAAAAGTCAACAGCTTATTGGCCTATTTCAATATGCAAAGTTTAGAAGTCTGGTTTCACAGAGCAACCTGGGCCTTCCATTGTTTCCAGATGTTAAAAGCTGCTTGGTAAATCTGCATCTTCAGAATCACTGACTCCTGGTTTTAAGACCCAAAAGTCTAGGAGGCCGAAACTATTGTTGTTCTTCAGGTGTTACCCCTGCAGTCTCTTTTTTTTCAAAAAAAAACTTTGATCTGTCTTGTCCTTTAGCAGAGTGGATGTGAGGTCACCTGACCTTCCGGACTCCATCTTAAACTTTTTAAAAACCACAATTTTTAAAACATAATCATGTTACAAAGTCTGGTGTCCATAACAGCAGGCAGTGGATGCATTCTCGCAGTACCAATTTGAACACATTTGGTACTTTCCAGGCCCCGCTGAAACAGACACATGTTGAGCTTCAGACTCCTATTCCAATTATTCGGTTGTGATTTGGAGTATTTGGCCATTGCTGTTTCAATTTAGATGTGTTGTTTCTCTTCTTTGATGCTTGATGGCTTCTCTGCCTCTACTGAAGATTAGGTTCTTGTGCAATATGGATGTTCGATACATCATGTGGCGCTCGCAGACTTGAGTAAAGCTTTTTTTTATTTGTTCTTGGATGTGGGCGTCACAGGCCAAATCAGCATTTGTTGCCCATCCCTAATTGCCCTTGAGAAGGTGGTGATGAGCCACCTTCTCGAACCACTGCAGGCCATGTGGTGTAGGTATACCCACAGTGCTGTTAAGGAGGGAGTTCCAGGATTTTGAGCCAGTGACAGTGATGGAACGGTGATGTAGTTCCAAGTCAGTATGGTGTGTAGCTTGGAGGGGAACTTGCAGGTGATGGTGTTCCCATGCATGTGCTGCTCTTGTCCTTCTAGGTGGCAGAGGTTGTGGGTTCGGCAGGTGTTTTTGAAGGAGGCTTGGTGAGTTGCCATATTGCATCTTAAAAATGGTACACATAGCTGCCACTGTGTGCCAGTGGTGGAGGGAGTGACTATAAGGTGGTGGATGGGGTGCCGATCAACCACACAATTCCCAGCCTCTGACCTGCTCTCATATATGGTTTGTCCAGTTAAGTTTCTGAGCTTTAAATGGATCTTGTGTCTCCCAAGTTGTCTAAGAGTCACAGCGTCATTTACGGCACACAAGGAGGCCATTTGGCCCATCGGGTCCACATATCGGCTCTCCACCGAGCTATCCAGTCAGTCCCACTCCTCCACCTATTCCCAATAGCCCTGCAAGTCTATTTCCTTCATGTACTCATCCAATTTCCTTTTGAAGTCATTGTCTGCACTTCCACCACCCTTGTGGGCAGCGAGTTCCAGGTCATTACCACCTGCTGCGTAAAAAAAGTTCTTCCTCACATTCCCCATGCATCTCTTGCCCAAAACGTTCAATCTGTGTCCCCTGGTCTTTGTACCATTAGTTAATGGGAACAGTTTTTCCTTGTCTAACTTTTCTAAGCCTGTCATAATCTTGTACACCGCTGTTAAATCTCCCCTCAATCGCCTTTGTTCTAAGAAGAACAAACCCAGCTTTTCCAACCTAACCTTGCAACTAAAATCCTTCATCTCTGGAATCATTCTCGTAAATCTACTCTGCACCCTCTCAAGGACCCTCACATCCTTCCTAAAGTTTGGATGCAATACTGCAGTTGGGGCCTAACCAGAGCTTTTTAAACGTTCAGCATAACTTCCCTGCTTTTGTACTCTATTTATGAAACCCAAGATCCCATATGCTTTACTAATCACTCTCTCAATATGTCCTGCCACCTTCAAAGATCAATGCACATGCACCCCCAGATCCCTGTTTCCTGAACACTCTTTAGAACTGTGTCATTAAGTATACATTGCCTCTCCTTATGCCTTCAGCCAAAATGCATCACCTCATACTTGTCAGTATTAAATTCCGTCTGCTACCTCTCTGCCCATTCTGCTAGCCTATTTATGTCCTGTTGCAGGCAGTTCATATCATCCTCACTGTTTGCCACACCTCCAAATTTGGTGTTATTGGCAAATTTGAGATTTTACTCTGTATTCCATGATCCAAGTTATTATTCATTTATAATGGGCCTAAGCTGATGTATATGATTGATCCCTCTGATGCTGTAGTCTACTCAGGCTTTCTGAGTAAATTGAATGATCTAACATTTTCAAATTGTTAATTCATATTCTGGACAGTAATACTTGAAATAGTCTAAAACCATAATTGAGTTTAAATGTCCTTTAATGGAATTTGCCCTGGCTTTTATTTTTGTGTGCTGTAAAAAATCTCAGGCTAATTCTTTAAGTCTGATGTGCTGGTGGGTGAGGCTATCTGCTGGCAGCACAGCTTCCTGAAGTTATAAAAGCAAAATACTGCGGATGCTGGAAATCTGAAATAAAAACAAGAAATGCTGGAACCACTCAGCAGGTCTGGCAGCATCTGTGGAAAGAGAAGCAGAGTTAACGTTTCGGGTCAGTGACCCTTCTTCGGAACTAGCAAATATTAGAAATGTCAAAAGTTATAAGCAAGTGAGCCGGGGGTGGGGTAAGAGAAAACAAAGGAGAAGGTGTAGATTGGACACGGCCACGTAGCTGACCAAGAGGTCATGGAGCAAAACTACACCTTCTCCTTTGTTATCTCTTGCCCCACCCCCGGCTCACTTGCTTATAACCTTTGACATTTCTAATATTTACTAGTTCCGAAGAAGGTTCATTGACCCGAAACGTTAACTCTGCTTCTCTTTCCACAGATGCTGCCAGACCTGCTGAGTGGTTCCAGCATTTCTTGTTTTTATTCCTGAAGTTATCCTGGCTTTCCTAACATTTTTCAGACTATTTAGTGGAATGCAGTAGTTATTGTTAATCTGCCTTTTGTTCCTCCCTTTCAGACTCCCGTGAGGTACACAAAAACCTTACTACTTCCAGTGACCGCCTGCATTTTTTCTGTTATAGCTTCAAAGGTAAGTTCCGTCATTTTGCTTAAGACTTTTGGTTGATTCTGAATGAGATATTTACCCTTCTTTCCATACATGCTAACTTACACAAAAAAAAACTCCACTCCAGTGACCTAGTTGTCAGTGACATTCCCCCTGTAAAATGTTCTCAAATCAGGAAGTAGTGTAATAACTTTATTTAAAGTGGATCTGAAAGCAATGACTAGAAAAATATATTTTGAAAACAAAATGATTCCTGACAATGCACGCTGACTTCATCAGAGCATTCCAAGTGGCGCACATGTGCAAATGGTTTCCTGCTCTGAGAGATGCTGTGCATGCACAGCCTACAGTCTCAGCCCTTGCCAGGACTAATTGGCACATGTGCGTGTAAACAATCCACGCCACTCACTCCCCCCAACTCAGCTACTCACTCCTGCCCCCCTACTGCTCTTCCCCCACGGCAACTTGGTCCAGGCCTTGACGCTTTCTGCCTCTCCTTCCTACTGGCCGCTTTCCCCTCTCAGCTGCTCACTCCAGACCTCGCCACTGTTCCCCCCTCCCGCTCCCCTCGGCTGATTATTCCCCACTCCTTGCTCCCCCGCCACCACGCTCTCCGGCTGCTCTCTCCCTGATTCCCGCTCAACCCCCCCACCCCACTCTCCAGCCAATCGCTCCCCGCTTCCCCTCCGCCCCCACTCCAGCCGCTAGCTCTAGATCGCGGCACTTCCCTCCTCTTGGCCACTTGCTTCCATGTTTGATCGTTCTCCGCATTTCGCCCAAAGAAGCAAGATGGGCTGTGATGGTGGGGGGGGCGGTGAGTGAGCAGCCAGAGAGCAGGGTGGTGGGGGCGGAGGTGTGGGGACGGGGGGGCAGCCAGAGAGTGAGGTGGCCGGGGGCAATGGGGAAAGAATGGCAAGGTGTGGAGTGACCGGCTGATGGAGGGGAGGAACCGGCAAGCCTGTAGCAAGTGCTGAAGGGAAGGCAGCAGGGAGCCAGTGGTGAGAAGAGAGACTGATAGACAGAAGCTCAATGGTAGGACGGAGCGAGGGACTGTTGGAGATGGCAGCCATTGAGTAGACCTTCAGGTTCCATTTGGTTTTTTGTGATAAATTGAGCAGCGCCATCTTTAATCCTGGTAACTGCCTAAATGTCGCAGACAGTGACATTTCAATGGAAGAGACTGCATTTGCCCATGTGCTAGTACTGCGCCACCTAGTGGTTGCATTGTCAACAGCGCAGCCTTTTAAAAAAATGTTTTCTATTAATTACATCTGTACAAGGTGAGGCATTGAATTATAACTCCTTAAAATATTCCTTTTCCGGTTTTATTTCTGACATAAATAATTATATTCCAATGATGAGACAGACCCTAGTTTAAAAGCTATGGCAGCACGTACAAGCACTTGGCTTCAGGTAGCTTCCTCCTGCCCATTCTTGCCCCTGATGCAGGTACGGATTATTGAAGGTTATCTACAGGTGATCAACTTTGAACTGTAGAGATCATTCTCACGTGATGATCAGTACCAAACGGAGGACAGAGGTTCACTGTTTCACCAAATGCTGTCTGCTTTTTAAGATATAGTTTCACATAACAATCTTGGATAAATGCACTGTATCATTTGTTAAACCCTCACGCACATCGGAATTGTTGTCATGAGGAGCACAGAAGCAGAATAACTTGGGACTACTGTGGTGCCATCTTATTTGAATGATCTACCAGTCTTAATTCTGAGCTGCACCTCTAATCCTGTTCTCCTGTCACCAGCTTTAGTTCTATTTATTCATACATTCCAGAGGAGGTTCTTTTTCACTGATCGGTTTTATTTCACCTTTCTGGGGATAGTAAATATTTCTTTATTGTCCTGAAGAATGTATCCTCACAGCACTGAAACTGTAATGAGTTGAATTTCACCTACTTTGTTTCCCTTTCTGTACATAAGAAACATCATAAAGCACTCCACAGTCCTCCACAAGAGACCAACTAATAAGCAAACTTTCCCTCCCTAGAAGTACTAAATTGACAACGTCTCCGTGTGCCCAGGAAATGAAGGACTGTTCCCATTACTGCTTCCCCATTCAAGGCTTCTCTCTCTCTCTCTCTTTTTCAGCAACAAAGTAACCATTTTGATTTATGATGTGTATTTAAAGTATTTACTATTTTCAGATAGCCATTCAATATGCTTCATGATTAAGAGTGTTGAAAAAATTGTTTATGTAAAGAGAATTTTTTTTGGCATTACAGAATTATTGATTTTAATTCTTCTTGCTCAGTTTTTCTGAGTAGAAAAGCTGAAATTAGCCTGTAGGTTAGTTGATAAAATTAATATTGGAATAAAAGATACTTTCAGCAGAAGTTCAGCATTCTCTCTGTAACTAGAAACCCAGAGACCGGCAATTTCTGTTTAAAGTTATTTATCTGCAGTTGTAGAGCCAGGTTCGGAGTTAAGAACACAACAGTACTTCTCCAGGATGGGGGCATTGTATTAGCAGTATTTTAAATAACTCCACTATATAAGAGAGGTGAGAAAAGGAAACCAGGGAATTTTAGACCAGTTAGCTTGGCATCTGTTATTGGGAAATTACTTGAGTCTAGAATTCAGGATAGAGAACTGACCATCTTGAAAATTTTCAGCCAATCAGAGAGAGCCAGCATAGGTTTGTAAAGAGGTCATGCCTGACAAATCTGATTGAATTTTTTTTTTTGATGAGGTGACTAAAGTAGTGGACTGGGGAATGTCTATCAGTGCTATTTACATAGACTTTCAGAGGGTATTTGAGAAAATCTCAGAAGAGACTGTTAGCTAGATTTGATGCCCATAGAATTGAAGGCCTGGTTAGGTATTTGGCTGAGTGCCAGGTTGCAGCAAATAGGGATAATGGGCAGGTACTCTAATTGGCAGGATGTGACTAGTGGTGTCCCGCAAGCATCTACTATTCACAGTATCTATTAATGTATTATATTATTGTACAGAGAGCCAAATATCCTAGTCTGTCGATTTCACGAAGATAGGCAACATTATACACAGTGTAGATGGAAGCATAAAATTACAGAGACATTAAAAGCTTAAGTGAATGGTCAAAACTGGCTAATAGATTCCAATATCGGCATATGTTGGCAATTTTAGAAATATAAATGTAGAATAACCCTGGGAAACAAGAATCTTTAATGATACCGGAAAGTATACAAAAAATCTCATGGAGGAAAAGTACTCTGGGGATATGGAAATACTTTAGTATAAAAGAATGTCTCAACATAGGAACAGAAGTAGGCCATTTAGCTCCCCCCCGAGTCTGTTCTGCCATTCAGTGAGATTGTGGCTAATCTGCAACCTAACTCCAATTACCTGCCTTTGCCCCATATCCCTTAATACCTTTGGTAACAAAAATCTGTCAATCTCAAATTTGAAATTTACCTTTGATCTAGCATCAATTGCTACTTTTAACCTAAAAAGAATAAAAGGGTGCTTTCTAAATGGTGATGAGCTAGAAGCAGTGGAAGTCCAAAGAGACTAGGGCGTCCACATATATAGATCATTAAATATCATAAAAAGGTACAAAAAAATCAGAGAGACTAATGGAATGCTGGCCTTTATATCTTGTTGGCATCCTTTCGTAGACAGAAGATGATAGACACGCAGCAAACAATCTACTTAGGTGGGGTGTCTTCTCTTGGTGCACCTTTGTTGATGGCTGTGAAGGCCAATCCTTGAGAGGCAGGTTCTGCCACAAGTGCCGCACGTGAAGCTGCTAAGTGATGCTGTGTGTGTATTCCGCATGGGTGCCTGTTACCAAGGTGCTGTAGCCACTTGTCGTCATAATGCACGCCAGTCCATAGGATGTGTCGCTAATTCCCTCTTTTGCCTGCTAGTGACTCACAGGTGTGATGATCGACATTTAGGGCCTTCAAGTCACACAAGCATCCTTGATATTTACATCCTTTCTATCTAGAGGACTAGAATACAAGGGGTAGAAGTTATGCTACAGCTATACAAAGCCCTGGTTAGACCACACCTGGAGTACTCTGAGCAGTTCTGAGCACCACACCTTAGGAACGATGTATTGGCCTTTAAGGGAGTACAGTGTAGATTTACCAGAATGATACCTGGACTCCAAGGGTTAAGTTTACAAGGAGAGATTAAACAAACTAGTGTTTTATTCCCTCTGATTTAGAAGGTCAAGGGGTGATTTGATTCAGGTTTTCAAGCTATTAAGGGGAGTCCAGGGCGAGGGGGCATTGTCTAAATATTAGAGGCAGGCCTTTCAGGAGTGAAAAAAGAAAGCACTTCTACACTCAAAAGGGTGGTTGAAGTTTGGAATTCTCTTGTAAATGGCAACTGACACTGGATCAATTGTACATTTTAAATCTGAGATTGATAGATTTTTGTTAACCTAAGGTAGTTAGGGATATGGGTCAAAGAAGGGTATATGGAGTAGGTTGCAGATCAGCCATGATCTAATTGAATGGCAGAACAGACTCAAAGGGGGTTAAATGACCACCTCCTCTTCCTATGTTATCTATTAAAGTACTTCCATACCCCCAAGTTTCCTCTGTGTAACTTTATATGCTTTTTGATATCATCAAATACACTTGCTTTCCAGGTTATTCTATATTTATATTGCTACCAAAAGTTAATTTCTAGATTTTTCTTTGATTTCAAATATAACTTTGAAATGAAATATGAACACTAGGGATTCATGTGCCACCTCTTGTATTTGAGTAGTATATTGCAATCAAACAAATTGGGTAGTTGTTAACTGCCTTGGGTAACTGAATAAATAATACCATGGTTCAAATGTTGATGCATCATTTAGATTGTTTCTCATTCGTTAACACTGTCAAGTAGCAATAAACGTATTTAATTTGTGAAACATCTCTCATCTATTGTGTTCTGAAGGAGTGAGTACGAGTATGCTGTTTTATAGCATACTGCCAGCTCAAGTGCCTTGCCCTATCAGATGCTCTTCATGTGTACTCCTAGTTGGCTGTTGTCATTGCATTATTTCAGCATTGAAGCTGAACTGGAACCTGATCTCAGCCAGCCTTTAGATATGTGTTCCCAGGCAAACTGGAAAATTGTTCTTTTTCCTCTAGTTTTATCCTGTAATATTGTGGTCATCTCACAGCACCTCACTGCTGCCCTAGCTGAAACTGGCTAAAGTAACACAGACCTTCCTAGTTCTTGTAGCTCAGTAACAGTGCAAATATTGGTTTTACACTGTTGTACCAAGTGCTAACATTTCCCAGGCACTTGAGTTCTCGGTTTATCTAGTGTTTTTCCAATTTTGTGAAAAAACTTTAACCTTTTAATATGTATTTTTTCATTTTGGTGACATAGCAATGTACATGTCTTTCTCAAAAAAACCTCTCCATTACCAGTGATATGACTAGAAACTTTTAAAAGCATATTTTATTCATTGGTAGATGAGAGTTCATCCCCATAAATCCAGCCCAAGTTACTAATTTCAGCTTTGTATTCAAAGATGCACTGAACAAAAGCTAGGGGTTTCTCCACAGGAAGAGAAGGTCATAGACTGGGTCGCTGAGAGCAGGCTTATTGGCTGGCCTGTCAGATAGGAAATTGATGGTCTATAGTACTGAGCGGCCTAGCAAATATGAGGGGGAAAAATAGAAATCAGGCAGCAAAGCAACAAATGGTATTATGTCTACAACAGGATGATGTCATCAGTCTAAATAGAATTTGTCTTTTGCGAATAGGCTTTTGCTGATGTGGTGGTCTGTTTGGAACAGCATAGCAATAGTAATTGCATATGATCAATTTAAAAAAATTCTTTCATGGGATGTGGGCGTCGCTGACTAGGCCACCATTTGTTACCCATCCCTAATTACCCTTGAACTGAGTGGATTGCTAGGCCATTTCAGAGGTCAATTAAGAGTCAACCACATTACTGTGGGTCTGGAGTCACATGTAGGCCAGACCAGGTAAGGGCAGCAGATTTCCTTCTCTAAAGGACATTAGTGAACCAGATGGGTTTTTACGACAATCAATTATAGTTGCATGGCACTATTACTGAGACTAGCTTTCAGTTCCAGCTTTTTATTATTTAATTGAATTTATTAGTTAAATTTTAATCCCACAAGGTGGGATTTAAACCTGTGTCCCCAAAAGACAAAGAGAAGGACTATTGCAATCACCTGTTGGGTCAAACTAGTCTCAACTCCATATTCAGCACATACTCAATTACACAGTATCTGCAAAGTATACCAACTGATCATGCACTGAAACCCATGAGTCAAGAACAAATCAAATCAGAAAAGAGCATGATTGTAAAACTATATGTAATGAATGGAAGATGAAGTAATCAATGATTGATTGTATTGATGTTTAGTTTATTAATTAAAATAAGAGAAATCTAAAAAGTGACCTTTAATTCATTCATTCTTCAAATGCTGCCATTTGAATGGAAGGAAACTATGGAGACTTAATATCTGGCATTGTGCCTTTGGTTTCCCCAATGCATGTTTCACGAGTTGCAGTTTTGCCTGGCCCTGGGCATATGTCATGGTGATAGTTAAATCATTGGTGCTGAAACAGTCTTTCTCTGACTTATCTTTCACCAGTGCCTTATTGAAACTAATTTTAACCCTTCAAAAGTTAGATCCCTGACAGAATGGAGTAAATAGGTAGGTTTATTGATCATAGTTTGTTCGTGGTGGATCAACCATTTGTAAGGTTATATGTTGTACAAAATGTGCGGTTTTTTTCCCCCAGAGCTGCAGGAGTTCATGCTTGGAAGGGTCTGATGCATCAATGCAGTTCATAGACGTGTTCCACAGTTTGTATAGAACATTTCTTAAAATACTTCAGATCATTTGACTTCACAGAACTGCAGGGACTCTGAAGTAAATGCAAATATACAGCTTTAGTTATAGGTGTTGGAATATTATTGAGCATGTCAAAATAGACGACCTTGCAGACAACTCCGACAATACTTTAACATATCAACGCGAGTGAATACTGTGCTCATCTGTTTTTAATGTTCTAAGGATAGGTGTCAGATCCATTGCCAGAGCATGTTTGTCTCTGTTGGTGTTCGGGCCAATATTTATCCCCTAACCAACATCACTAAAAACAGAATATCTGGTCATTATCCCATTGCTGTTCGTGAGATCTTGCTGTTCACAATCAGCTGCCGCATTTCCTACTTTACAACAATGATTACACTTCAAAAATATTTAATTGACTGTAAAGTGCTTTGGGATGTCTGGAGGTTGTAAAACGCAAGTTCCTTTCCTTTCTGAGCAAAGCTTCTTTTTGACAGCCCAAGTATAAAACTGCCCTTAAAGGTTTCAGAAACTACGCAGTAGTTAAAAGTGATCCTGGACCATAAGACCATATGAGTTAGGAGCAGAAGTAGGCCATTCGGCCGTCAAGCCTGCTCCGCCATTCAATAAGATCATGGCTGATCTGTTTCTGTCTCGAATTCCAAACTCCCAGCTACCCCCAATAATTTTTGATTCCCTTGCCTAACAAGAATCTATCCACCTACGCCTTAAAAATATTCAATGACCCTGCCTCCACCACCTTCTGAGGCAGAGAATTCCAAAGTCGCACAACCCTCTTGAGAAAACATTTCTCCTTGTCTCTGTCCTAAAAGGGTGATCCCTAATTTTAAAACAGTGCCCCCTTGTTCTGGACTCACCCACAAGAGGAATCATCCTTTCCACATCCACCTTGTCAAGACCATTCAGGATCTTATAAACTTCAATCAAGTCTCCCCTCACTCTTCTAAACTCCAGTGAAAACAAGCCCAGTCTGTCCAACCTTTCAAAGAACAGTACAGCACAAGAACAGGCCATTCGGCCCTCCAAGCCTGCACCGATCTTGATGCCTGCCGAAACTAACACCTTCTGCACTTCCGGGGCCCATATCCCTCTATTCCCATCCTATTCATGTATTTGTCAAGATGTCTCTTAAACGTCGCTATCGTATCTGCTTCCACCACCTCCCCTGGCAGCAAGTCCCAGGCACTCACCACCCTCTGTGTAAAAAAAACTAGCCTCGCACATCCCCTCTAAACTTTGCCCCTCTCACCTTAAACCTATGTCCCCTAGTAACTGACTCTTCCATCCTGGGAAAAAGCTTCTGACTATCTACTCTGTCCATGCCTCTCATAACTTTGTAAACCTCTATCATGTCGCCCCTCCGCCTCCGTCGTTCCAGTGAAAACAATCCGAGTTTTTCCAACCTCTCCTCACAGCTAATGCCCTCCAGACCAGGCAACATCCTGGTAAACTTCCTCTGTACCCTCTCCAAAGCCTCCACATCCTTCTGGTAGTGTGGCGTCCAGAATTGCACGCAATATTCTAAGTGTGGCCTAACTATGGTTCTGTACAGCTGCAACACGACTTGCCAATTTTTATACTCTATGCCCCGACCGATGAAGGCAAGCATGCCTTATGCCTTCTTGACTACCTTATCCACCTGCATTGCCACTTTCAGTGACCTGTGGACCTGTACGCCCAGATCTCTCTGCCTGTCAATACTCCTAAGGGTTCTGCCATTTACTGTATACCTCCCACCTGTATTAGACCTTCCAAAATGCATTACCTCACATTTGTCCGGATTAAACTCCATCTGCCATTTCTCCGCCCAAGTCTCCAACCGATCTATATCCTGCTGTATCCTCTGACAATCCTCATCATTATCCGCAACTCCAGCAACCTTTGTGTCGTCCGCAAACTTACTCATCAGACCAGCTACATTTTCCTCCAAATCATTTATATATACTACAAACAGCAAAGGTCCCAGTACTGATCCCTGCGGAACACCACTAGTCACATCCCTCCATTCAGAAAAACACCCATCCACTGTTATCCTCTGTCTTCTGTGACTGAGCCAGTTCTGTATCCATCTTGCCAGCTCACCTCTGATCCCGTGTGACTTCACCTTTTGCACCAGTCTGCCATGTCAAAGGCTTTACTAAAGTCCATATAGACAACATCCACCGCCCTTCCCTCATCAGTCTTCTTCGTAATAAGACAAGCTGCTCATTCCAGGCATCAATCTAGTAAACCTCCTCTGAACCACCTCCAAAGCATTTACATCCTTCCTTAACTAAGGAGACCAAAACTGCACACAGTATTTGAGATGTGGTCTCACCAATACCCTGTATAACTGAAGCATAACATCCTTACTTTTATTTTCAATTCCTCTCAAAATGGCTCTTAAAATACTATCACCAATTCAGATCCACACAAGATGTTATACACTGCATTTTGGGTCTGATAGGTTTCCTTGTTAAACGTCAGAAGGTGCTTTATTGAGCTACCAAAAAGAAAATATCTCCAGATTCTGGCTTCTTTTGAATGCAGCAGTGACGCAGCACTGCTATGAACCCAAACTCTTACAGCAACTTTATCAGAATGGTTCCATGGATGAGGGGTTTTAGTTACAAGCTTAGGTTGGAAAAGCTGGGGTTGTTCTCTTTGGAGCAGGGGAGATTTGATAGAGATGTACAAGATTATGACAGGCTTGGGTGAGGTAGACAAGGACTGGGACCACAGATTGAAGGTTTTGGGTAAGAGATGCCAGGGGAATGTGAGGAAGAACTTGTTTATGCAGCAAGTGGTAATGACCTGGAACTCACTGCCTACGAGGGTGGTGGGAGTGGAGTCAATCAATGATTTCAAAAGGAAATTGGATGGGCACTTGAAAGGCTGCGGGGATCGAACGGGGGAGTGGGTCTGACTGGATTGCTCCACAGAGAGTTGGCATGGACTCGATGGGCCGAATAGCCTCCTTCTGTGCCATAAGTCACTCTAACTAAGGCTCATTGGATTGCTATATGGGCGGGTGTGTTGGCCTCTCTTGCAAAAATGAATGTAGATCAACTTCAGCATGCAAAGAACCCTTCCCTGCCCTTAGTTCTCTCATCTGAAGCAATGGAGTTTATATTATGAATACTTGCTACTACCACTGCTTCCTCCAGCTAAGCTGCAACACGTTCTTATTATATCATAGGGGTTGCAGTAAGCTTCTGACCAAGGTGACCCCAGGATGATGCCACTCTGTACAAGTGACAGTTTCCTAGATGTTTTTTCTTATGGGATGACAGTATCCATTTCTATGGATGCTGAACTACAGGCAAAGAATCAGGCAAACTGCATGGACACCTCCCTTTTATAGTCTTCCTGATTCTTTAAATGAAAACATCCTCCACATAGCAGGCGTTCCCAGTAGCCCATGAATTTTGAATATAGTTTGAAAAAATGTTTTTCCCATTTACTCATATTACAATGATTTAAGTACACTTCTGCCTTCTCTGATAAATTTGGCATGGAAAGTTTTGATAGAATAAATAAGGAGAAACTTTCCACTGGCAGGAGGGTTGGTAACCAGAGGATATAGATTTAAGATTATTGGCAGAAGAACCCGAGAGGAGAGATGAAACAATTTTTCTATGCAGCAAGTTGTAATTTAAATCTCACTGCCTTGCAGGGTGGTGGAAACTTGATTCAACAGGAATTTTCAAAAGGGAATTGGATCTATATATTTGAAAAGGAAAAAAATTGCAGGGCTATAGGGAAAGAGCAGGAGAGTGGGATTAATTGGATAGCTCTTGCAAAGAACCAGTGCAGGCACGATGGGCCAAATGGCCTCATTCTGTGCTGTTCTGATTTTATGATAAATCAACTGGCATAGCCCAAGAGAAGCACTTATTTATATAGCATGGAAAGGGAGAGTCATATAGCTAATATGTTAAATTATCTTAAAGGAATCGCCTTCTGTTTCTCTGTTTGCAATATGGGACTACTGCTGCAGTATGCTTTAATTCAGAGAATGAGGAAGCTGTTGCGAGACAGGCAGTATCACTCATCTAGACATTTAATTTTGTTAAGTTATGAAGTTAATTTTTTAAGTTGAGTTAATAGTACATTCAGTTCACATAGAATACATTTGACTTCTAAGTAGTTGTACCTACATAAGGGATGCACATATTGTCTTTTAGGTGGATAGGATGGGAGCTCAATACTCACCCTCCACCGTACAAGACGTTTATTGTACTCACAACCTAAGATTGCCTGACCGATTCTGCAAAACTCGAATAGAGGTACACTGACCAGGTTCTATTTCCGTGACAATTGGGTTGGGACAAGGGCATCAGTATCTGATATAAAGAGGGGTAAGAACATTTAATTTTGTGTAATTATTTCTTGGGTTTTTCTGTAGACTAATTAATCGGGTAGTGATCCATGTGAGTAATATTGTTTCTCTGCTTCTGATATAGTGGGAGTTGTTTCTTCAGGAAGAGTTAAAATTGCATCTTACTATTCTCTCATTTTATGATTCCAGTCTTTTGATCTATATGGAGTTACTGAGGATATGTATTGTAGAGGATAAGCAAAGAGGTTTAGTTTAATGCATGTCACAGAATGCACCAAAAGCACACACTCAAGTGTGACTCAGTTTTCAGAAGGGGCAACAACAACAACAACTTATATTCATATAGCATCTTCAACGTAATGAAATGTCCCAAGGTGCTTTACAGGAACATTATAAAACAAAGTATGACACCAAGCCACAAAAGGAGATATAATGTCAGATGACCAAAAGCTTGGTCAAAGAGGTAGGTTTTAAGGAGTGTCTTAAAGGAGGAAAGCGAGATGGAAAGGTGTAGGGAGGGTATTCCAGAGCTTGGGACCTAGGCAACTGAAGGTGCAGCCACCAATGGTGGAGCGATTAAAATTAGGGATGCACAAGAGGCCAGAATTAGAGGCGCACAGCTATCTTGGAGGGTTGTGGGGTTGGAAGAGATTACACAGAAAGAGAGGGGCGAGGCCATGGAGGTATTTGGAAACAAGGATGAGAATTTTAAAATGAAGATGTTGATTGACTGGGAGCATATGTAGGTCAGCGAGCACGGGGATGACAAGGGAACAGGACTTGGTGTGAGTTAAGACACGGGCAGCAGGGTTTTGAATGACCTCAAGTTTAGGGAGTGTAGATGTGGGAAACCAGCCAAGAGTGTGTTGGAATAGTCAAGTCTAGAGGTAACAAAGGCATGTGAATGAGGGTTTCTTTTTTTTTATTCTTTTATGGGATGTGGTTGTCGTTGGCAAAGCCAGCATTTGTTGCCCATCTTAATTGCCCTTGGCAACTGAGTGGCTTGCTAGGCCATTTTAGAGTGCAGTTAAGAGTCAACCACATTGCTATGGGTCTGGAGTCACATGTAGGCCAGACCAGGTAAGGACAGCAGATTTCCTTCCCTAAAGGACATTAATGAGCCAGATGGGTTTTTACGACAATCGGTGATAGCTTCATTACTGTGACAAGCTTTCAATTCCAGATTTTTATTAATTAATTGAATTTAAATTCCACCAGCTTCCATGGTGGGATTTGAGCGCATACCCAGGGCATTAGCCTGAACCTCTGTATTACTTAGTTTAGTAACATTACTGCTACGCAACCATCTTCCATGAGCTGTGACAGGCAGAATCAGGCGATGTTACGGAGGTGGAAATAGGCAGTCTTCGTGATGGCACAAATATGAGGTCAGAAGCCCATCTCGGGGTCAAATGTGACACCAAGGTTGTGAACAGACTGGCTTAATCTCAGACTATTGCCAGGGAGAGGGATGGAGTCGGTAGCTAGGGAATGGAGTTTTGGAGTGGGGACCAAAAGCAATGGCTTCAGTCTCTCCAATATTTAATTGGAGAAAATTTCTGCTTATCCAGTTCCGGATGTAGGATAAACAGTCTGATAATTTAGCAACAGTGGAGGAGTAGAGAGAAGTGGTGGTGAGGTAGAGCTGAATGTTGTGAGCAAACATGTGAAAACTAACTCCATACTTTCGGTTGATGTCGCTGAGGGACATCACGTAGATGAGAAATAGAAGGGGCCAAGGATAGATCCTTGGGCGACACTAGAGGTAATGGTGTGGGAGCAGGAAGAGCGGCCGTTGCAAGTGATTCTCTGGCTACGATTAGAAAGGTAAGAATAGGTGAGTGCAGTCCCACCCAGTTGGACGACCGTGGAGAGGTGTTGGAGGAGGATGGTATGGTCAACCAATGTCAAAGGCTGTCGACAGGTTAAAGAGGGAAAGTTACCTTTGTCACATAAAGGTACAAGCAGACTTCATAGGAACAGGAGTAGGCCATTCAGCCCCTAAACCCTGTCCTGGCATTCATTCATAAGCAAATCAATGCAGATGCTGGAAATCTGAAATAAAAACAGAAAATACTGGAGGTACTCAGCTGGCCAGTTGCATCTGACAGATTGTCAGATTTTAGTTTTGATCAATGATCATTGGCCTGTTTTTCTCTCTCTCTCTCTCTCTCTCTCTCTCTCTCTCTCTCTCTCTCTCTCTCTCTCTCTCTCTCTCTCTCTCTCTCTCTCTCTCCCTCTCTCCCTCTCTCCCTCTCCCTCTCTCTCCCTCTCTCTCCCTCTCTCTCCCTCTCTCTCCCTCTCTCTCTCTCTCTCTCCCGCTGCCTGACCTGCTGAATATTTCCATCATTTTCTGTTTTTATTCCATTTAGACCATGGCTGATCTATACCTCAACTCCATTTACCTGCTTTTGCTCCATATCCCTACCTCTACAGCCTGCTGAGGGAGAGAATTCTAGATTACCACTACCCTTTGTCTGAAAAAGTGCTTCCTGATTTTGCTCCTGAATGACCTAGCTCTAATTTTAAGATTATGTTCCCCCTTTCTTGATTTCCCCACCAGAGTAAATAGTTTTCCTCCATTGACCCTATCAAATCCTTTTAACATTTTATACACCTCGATCACATCAATTTTTTAAATTCAAGGGAATACAGGCCAAGTTTATGTAATCTGTCTTTCTAATTTAACCGTCTCACTAATTTGTCATGGTATTTACCTGTTTATCTATATCCTTGCTAGCTATTGCTCATATTCCAAGCGTTAAATTTGTGTATTTGATGCAAGATGTCCTATATCCATTGTGGGATTTTTGAATTGTCATCACAAGTCATTTACATTTGATGGCCGTGAAAGTGCTCTTTAGGGAAACAACTGTCCAAACTATTTTCATTTACCCTTTCCGATCTAAGCCAGGTTGTCCCATTTTCCATGTTTTAAGACAGACCCATCCATGCTTACCCCATTGGCTAATTCCACCCACGTACACCAGTCCTCCTTTATCCCTGCTTCCTCAGTGGAGCTAAGAAGCAGAGGTCCAGAGCCAGTTCAGGAATCAGCTGTCAATTTTTTTTATTTGTTCTTGGGATATGGGTGTCGCTGGCAAGGCCACCATTTATTGCCCATCCCTGATTGCCCTTGAGAAATAGGTGGTGAGCCACCTTCTTGAACTGCTGCAGCCCATGTGGTATAGATATAGCCATCATGCTGATAGGAAGGGAATTCCACGATTTTGATCTGACCGTGGAGGAATTGTAATATAGTTCCAAGTTAGGATGGTGAGTGATTTGGAAGGGATCTTGCAGATGGTTGTGTCCCCATGCATCTGCTGCCCTGTCTTTCTAGGTGGTAGAGGTTGCATGTTTGGAAGGTGCTGTTGAAAGAGCCTTGGTGAGTTACTGCAGTTCCTCTTGTAGATAGTGTACACTGTAGCCACTGTGCATCAGTTGTGGAGGGAGTGACTGTTCAAGGTGTTGGATGGGGTTCCAAACAAGTGAGCTGCTTTGTCCTGGATGGTGTCGAGCTTCTTGAGTGGTGTTGGAGCTGCACCCATCCAGGCAATTGGAGAGTATTTCATCACACTCCTGACTTGTGCCTTGTAGATGGTGAACAGATTTTGAGCAGTCAGGAGGTGAGTTACTCACCACAGAATTCTCAGCCTCTGACCTACTGTTGTAGTCACAGTATTTGTATGGCTGGTTCAGTTACATTTCTGGTCAGTGGTGACCCCAAGGATGTTAATGGTGGGGATTCAGCAATGGTAATGTATGTCATAGGGAGATAGATTCTCTCTTGTTAGAGATGCTCATTGCCTGGCACTTATGTGGCACTTATGTGGCACGAATGTTACCTGGCGCTTATCAGCCCAAGCCAGAATGTCGTCCAGGTCTTGTTGCTTGCAGGTATCTCAGTATCTGAGGATTGTGAATGTATTGTACACTGCAATTATCAGTGAATGTCCCCACCTCTAACTTTATTAATGAAACAGCTGAAGATGGTTGGGCCTGGGGCCCTACACTGAGGAACTCCTGCAAGGATAGAAAATTTTTTTGAAATAGTTTGGCAGTGCTCAAGGGTATATAGTTCAATGCAAGGAGTATAGCAAATAAAGCAAACGAGCTGCGGGCACAGATGGAAACGTGGCAGTATGATATAGTTATTACAGAAACATGGTTTAAAGAGGGACAGGAGTGGCAGCTCAGTGTTCCTGGTTACAGGGTTTTCAGACGAGATAGAGAGGGGGATGGGGGGATGGCAATTTTGGTTAGAGAAGCAATTATAGGTGTGAGGAGGAATGGTATGTTAGAAGGATCATCAATTGAGGCCATATGAATTGAGTATAGGAACAAAAAAAAGAGCAGGCACACTACTGAGAGTGTACTATAGATCTCCAAACAGTCAGAGGGAGATAGAAGAGCAAATATGTAGGCAAATCTCTGAGAAATGCAAAAACAATAGGGCAGTAATAGGGGATTTTAACTACAATATTAATTGGGATAGTTTGTGTGAAAGGAATGGAGGGAACAGTATTCTTAAGGTGCATTCAGGAGAACTTTTTTGGCCAGTATGTAGCAAGTCCAACAAGATAGGGTGTGGTTCTGGACTTGGTTTTAGGTAATGAAGCTGGGCAGGTGAAAGGAGTGGCAGTGGGAGAGCATTTTGGTGTTGGTGATCATAATTCAGTTAAAACCAACATTATGGAAAAGGACAAAGATAGAACAGGGGTTAAAGTTCTAAATTGGGTGAGTCCAATTTTACTAAACTGAGAAATCATTTATCAAAAGTGGACTGGAAGCAGCTACTTGAAGGTAAATCTGTGTTGGAGCAGTGGGAGGTATTGAAAAGAGAGGTCAGGGGGTTCAGAGTAAACATGTTCCCACAAAGAAAAAGGATGGGACAGCTAAATCTAGAGCCCCTGGATGTAAAGGAGCTTACAGGGTAAGATAAGGCGGAAAAGAAAAGCTTATGTCAAATGCCGAGAACTCAATACTATAGAAAGCCGAGAGGAGTATAGAAAGTGGAGAGTTGAAATCATAAAGGAAATTAGGAAAGCAAAGAGGGCATGAAAGAATATTGGCAAGCAAAATCAAGAAGAACCCATAGATGTTTTAAGAGTAAGAGGATAACTAGGGAAAGAGCAGGGCCCATAAAAGACAAAAAAAGGTAACCTATATGTGGAGGCGGAAGAGATTGGTATTGTTTTTAATGAATACTTTGTGTCTGTCTTCACAAAAGAGGGGGACGATGCAGATGTAGTTGAGGAGGAATGTGACATATTGGATCTGATAAACATAGGAAGAGAGGAAGTATTAAGGGGATTAACATCCATGAAAGTTGATAAATCACCAGGACCGGATGAAATGTACCCTAGGCTCTTAAAAGAAGCCAGGGAGGAAATTGCAGAAGGTCTGACCATCATTCTCCAATCCTTACTGGATACAGGGAGTGGTGCTGGAGGATTGGAGGTCCACGAACGCTGTACCTTTGTTTAAAAGGGGAGCAAGGGAGAGACCGAATAATTACAGGCCGGTCAATTTAACCTTGGTAGTGGACAAATTATTGGAATCAAATCTGAGAGACAGGATAAACTGTCACTTGGAAGGGCAAGGATTAATCAAGGATAGTCAGCATGAATTTGTTAAGAGAAGGTCATGTCAAACGTTTGAATTTTTTGAGGAAGTGAACAGGAGGATTGATGAGGGTAGTGCAGTAGATGTGGTCTACATGGATTTTAGCAAGGCTTTTGACAAGGTCCCACATGGCAGACTGGTTAATAAAATAAAAGGCTGTGGGATCCAGGGGAATGTAGCAAGCTAGATACAAAATTGGCTCAGTGGCAGGAAACAAAAGGTGTTTTTGTGACTCAAAGGCCGTTTCCAGTGGAGTTCTGTAGTGTTCAGTACTAGGTCTCCTGCTTTGTGTGGTATATATTAATGATTTGGACATAAATGTAGGGGGAATAATCAAGAAGTTTGCATTTGACACAAAAATTGGCAACGAGGTTGATAGCAAAGAGGATAGCTGTAGACTGCTGGAAGATATCGATGGACTGGTCCCCAGGGCCTGATGGTATGCATCCCAGAGTACTTAAGGAAGTGGCCCTAGAAATAGTGGATGCATTGGTGGTCATCTTCCAAGATTCTATAGACTCTGGAGCAGTTCCTACAGATTGGAGGGTAGCTAATGTAACCCCACTATGTAAAAAGGGAGATAGAGAGAAAGCAGGGAATTATAGACCAGTCAGCCTGACGTCGGTAGTGGGGAAAATTTTAGAGTCCATTGTCAAAGATTTATAGCAGAGCACTTGGAGAACTGTGGTAGAATCGGGCAGAGTCAGCATGGATTTACGAAAGGGAAATCTAGTAGACAAATCTACCAGAATTCTTGGAGGATGGAACTAGTAGAATTGATGAGGGGGAGCCAGTGGATGTGGTTTATTTGGACTTTCAGAAGGCTTTCGACAAAGTCCCACATAAGAGATTAGCATGTAAAATTAAAGCACATGGGATTGGGGGTAGTGTATTGCGATGGATAGAAAATTGGTTGGCAGACAGGAAACAAAGGGTAGGGATAAATGGGTCTTTTTCCGAATGGCAGGCAGTGACTAGTGGGGTACCGCAGGGATTGGTGCTAGGACCCCAGCTATTCACAATATATATTAATGATTTAGATGAGGGAACTAAATGTAATATCTCCACATGTGCAGATGACACAAAACTGGGTGGGAGGGTGAGTTGTGAGGAGGATACAGAGAGGCTTCAGGGTGATTTGGACAAGTTGAGTGAGTGGGCTAATACATGGCAGATGCAGTATAATGTGGATAAATGTGAGGTTATCCACTTTGGTAGCAAAAACAGGAAGGCAGACTATTATTTGAATGGCTATAAACTGAGAGAGGGGAATATGCAGCGAGACATGGGTGTTCTTGTGCACCAGTCGCTGAAGGTAAGCATGCAGGTGCAACAGGCGGTAAAAAAGTCATATGGTATGTTGGCCTTCATAGCGAGAGGATTCGAGTGCAGGAACAGGGATGTCTTGCTGCAATTATGCAGGGCCTTGGTGAGGCCACATCTGGAATATTGTGTGCAGTTTTCGTCTGCTTATCTGAGGAAGGATGTTCTTGCTATAGAGGGAGTGCAGCGAAGGTTTACCAGATTGATTCCTGGGATGGCAGGTCTGACGTATGAGGAGAGATTGAGTCGGTTGGGATTATATTCGCTGGAGTTCAGAAGAGTGAGGAGGGATCTCACAGAAACCTGTAAGATTCTAACAGGACTTGACAGGGTAGATGCAGGAAGGATGTTCTCGATGGTGGGGGAGTCCAGAACCAGGGGTCATAGTCTAAGGATACGAGGTAAACCTTTCAGGACTGAGATGAGGAGAAATTTCTTCACCTAGAGAGTGGTGAGCCTGTGGAATTCGCTACCACAGAAAGCAGTTGAGGCCAAAATGTATGTTTTCAAAAAGGCGTTAGATATAGCTCTTGGGTCTAAAGGGATCAAAGGGTATGGGGCGAAAGCAGTAACAGATTACTGAGTTGGATGATCATAATGATTGGCGGAGCAGGCTCAAAGGGCCGATTGGCCTACTCCTGCTCCTATTTTCTATGTTTCTATGGGTAGAAAAGTGGCAAATGAAATTTAACTCAGTGAAGTGTGAGGTGATGCATTTAAGGAGGTCAAAGAAGCCAAAGGAATGCACAATAAATGGGAGGAAATGGAGAGGTGTAGAGGAAGTGAGGGACCTTGGAGTGTATGTCCACAGATCCCTGAAAGTAGCAGGACAGGTTGAGAAGGTGGTTAAGAAGGCATATGGAATCCTTTCCTTTATTAGCCAAGGCATAGAATATAAGAGTAGGGAGGTTATGCTGGAACTATATAAAACATTAGTTAGACCACAACTTGAGTACTTTGTGCAGTTCTGGTCACCTCATTACAGAAAGGATGTAATTGCACTACAGAGGGTACACAGGAGATTTATGAGGATATTGCCAGGACTGGAAAATTGCAACAATAAGGAAAGATTTGATAGACTGGGGTTGTTCTCCTCGGAACAGAGGAGGCTGAGGGGAGATTTGATTGAGATGTACAAAATTGTGAGTGTCCTGGATAGAGTGGATGGGAAGGACCTATTTACCTGAGCAGAGGGGTCAGTGACTAGGGGGCATGGATTTAAAGTGATTGGTAGAAGGATTAGAGGGGAAATGAAGAAAAGTTTTTTTCACCTAGAGGGTGATGAAGGACCGGAACTCACTGCCTGAAAGGGTGGTAGAGACAGAAACCCTCAACTCACTTAAAAGGTGCTTGGATGTGCACCTGATGTGCCACAACCTGCAGGGCTATGGACCAAATGCTGGAAAGTGGAATTAGGCTGGGTGGCTCTTATTTTTTCGGCCGACGCTGACACAATGGGCCAAGTGGCCTCTTTCTGTGCTGTAAACCTCCTATGATTCCATGTCCTAGGGCTAAAATGATCGGCTTCCAACAACCACAACCATCTTTCTTTGTGCTCGGTATGACTCCAACCGGTGAAGAGTTCCCCCCTCAATTCCCGTTGGCTTCAATTTTGCTAGGGGTCTTGATGCCACACTCAGTCAAATGCTGCCTTGGGGCTGAATGAGAAGCACAGTTTTAACTATGCCTTGTTTGAAAAGCTCCGTGATAGATATCAATAATTCCCTCTCCCGGTTTATTGCCATGGCAGCTCTTAGTTTGCACCTATTGCAATTTGTCCTACTCAAAGCTCTGGAAATCCTGGGAGTAGAGACCTGGTGTTACGGATTTCTGTCCTTCCTTCCTGTGCTGTGCGTCTGGGTGCAAAGCATTGTAGGAGGAAGTTAGGAAATGCTTAGGACAGTCTGAGCTAATCAGGAACAGTACTGTGGATTTGTAAAGGACAGGTAATGCATGGTTAATTGAATATATGGGATGCTCAACATTTAATAATGTGCCATATGAGAGTTAAGGTGCATGATGTAAAAGGGAATGGGACAGCATGGATAGAGAGATAGCTAAGGGCCAGAAAGCAGACTGAGAAAATGGATGAGTAGTGGTGTGCCTCAAAGGTTTGTGATCTTTGGCTTTTGCCCATATCCAAATCATTTATATATAGTACAAGGCGAATGCCATTGGAGTTTGCTGATGCCGCTGACTTAGCTGGGATGGCAAATTGAGGAATAGTGCTGGAGACTGCAGGAGGCTATGGCTGGGTTAGCAGAGAAATGCAAAATAGTACCTTTGGGGAAAAGTCATGAATTGATGTACACCCTAAATGGTTAGGTCCTTAACACAGAGTGCAGAAGCAGAGAGAGCTGGGATTCAGATATGGGGGTGGGACTATGTGTTATAAAAAGAGCCGCAGGAATTCCGGGGTTTATAAATAATTGCAATAAAATTGAAGTGATGCATTCTTCCAAGATATTACATAGGCCGTAATTGGAATGTTGTGTGCATTTCTGGGAATCTGCATATAGGCAAGATATTAGTGCCTTAGTGATTGACTGACTAGACAATACCAGGAATGTGAGATATGAAGGAGGGTGTGAAAAATGTGATTTTTTTTTTGTTGGAACAGAGAAGGTTGGAAAATTTTATAGATTTTAAAATTCTGAGTGGTTGAACAGTGAAAGATTGTTTCTGGTTAATAAGTCACTAACTGGACACAGACTAAAGGCTAACACTCATATAATGGAGGAAGGAGTTAGGATAATTCTTTCATTAGAAGAAATGGCATTTCCATAGCCTTTTTCTCCACCTCAGAACATCCCACAGAGCTTCAGAATGAAGGACTTTTGAAGTGCTGTCACTGAAGGAAATATGACAGCGACTTTCTGCACAGCAAGCTCCCAGAAGCGTTAGTTTTGGTGGTGTTGGTTGATGGTAAAATACTAATCACCAGAACTTCCCTGTGCCCTGCTCTTGTTTCAGTAGCATCATGGGATTTTTAAGTCCACCTGAGAGGGCAGATGGGGCCTCAGTTTAATATCTCATCCGAAAGACAGTACTCCGACAGCGCGGCGCTCCCTCGGCACTGCCCCTCCCACAGCGCGGCACTCCCTCGGTACTACACTGGGAATGTCAGCCTGGAATACGTGCTCCAGTTTCTGGAGTGGAAATTCAGCCCATGACCTTCTGACATCTGGCTCATTGGAAGCACACTCTGTTAGAACATGGAATATTTTGCTAGGAGTGGCCGTTGAAGCAAAGAGACAAGAATATCATTCAAAGTAGAATTAGAAATATGCTTGAAAGAGAACATAAAAAATACACAAGGAGACACCAAGGAAATGAGATTCGGGTAGATGGCTCCATTTGAAAATCTAGCACCAATACAGTCACTATGAGCTGATTGGTCTCATTCTAAGCTATAAATTCTATGGTTCTATGATTTATTAATAGCATGATAGCTTATTTTTAATCTATTTGATTTTAAATTGATTTATATTTTTATCAGTGAGGTAGATCAACGACTTATGATTTATTCAAATTGAAATGTACTGGGATCAAAGTGATGAACTTGGGAGCAGGACATTCATGATGTTCCAGGATGTTGAGGATGTAGTGCGGAATATTGTCTGCGACCTAGGTACTGAGGGTTCCAGGCTCCTAAGAGGTGGAGGCTTCACCTGCCACTCTTGGCTCACGGCATAAGAGGTGGCAGGATTTGGGCAGAAACTCCCAGGGCCAAGAGTTTCCCTGCGCCAGCCCCCGGAGGGATCCAGCTTAGGATTGGTGTTTGTACATATTGCCCCATCAAAAGACAGAAGTAGGCCCCACCTAAGAGTCTAGGCTTGCAAAGAAACAAAATGCTGTTTTCCTTTTAATTGTTACATTGTGGCCCCTTTACAAACGGAGCTGCCGGGGACACCTGTTAAGTTTTTTTTAATTCTTTCATGGGATGTGGGTGTTAGTGGGAAGGCCAGCATTTGTTGCCCATTCCTAATTGCCCTTGACTGAATGGCTTGCTCGGCCATTTGAGGGCAGTTAAGATCAACCACATTGCTGTGGGTCTGGAATCACATGTAGGCCTGACCAGATAAGGACAGCTGATTTCCTTCCCAAAAGGACATTAGTGAACCAGATAGGTTTTTACAACATTCGATGAGAGCTTCATGGTAGCATTACAGAGACTAGCTTTCAATTCCAGATTTTTTTTTATTAATTGAATTTAAATTTCACCAGCTGCCCTGGTGGGATTTGAACCTGTATCTCCAGGGCATTAGCCTTGGCCTCTGGATTACTAGTCCGTTGATACTACCACTGCAGCACCATCTCCCCCATATGTGGGTTTAGTGGCAGAGGTTCTGGTTGGGCACATCTCGGCTTACACTGGAGTGCCTCTTCCTCCCTGGGTAATTTTCAGCCCTGGATACATTAATTTGTGTGCAGCTGAGTTAGTTCAGCAGCTCTCAATCGGAGTTTCTCCCTTCCATTGAATGTTGAAATTTAGCAAACATGGGTTTGCACCTTTTTATTGCTAAACTCTTTTTACTCAGCTGTGTATGCTGTATTTTCCTAATTGTTCAGTGTTCAATTTTTTAAACGTGCTTTAGAACAAAATCTTTCATGAACTTCTGAAAATGGTAATCATTTATTTTTTAATTACAGACTTTGAAGGAGCTGCTCTGTTTGTTAAAAGGAAAACTTCCAGAAGACATAGATGAGTAAGTGTCCTGAATATGTCAGTGTGAGCCATGGGCTTTAAATTGCAGCGAAATGAACTTTTACCACAGCATTTTTAAAACAAGGAATAAAGGAAAAGATACACAATTGAAAGTGTAATCCTAATAACATTCGATCAGCATTTAAGCACAAGGGGCCAAAAATCCTTGGGCCATAGGTGTGATGGAGCAGGTATCCCGCTGTACCTGCCACCTCTGCTCTTGATCCTGCAGAATGTCAGGGTGCGGTTAAACCACGTTATTATTTCAGTCAGGTGCCCCCCAACGGTATTGGTGCATCCAGTGGAACTGGGCTATAGGATGACAGGTCGAGTGGATTAACAGTACTTAAAATCAAAACAGAAAATGCTGGGAACTATCACCCGACCAGGCAGCATCTGTAGAGAGAGAAAGAGTTAATGTTTCAGGTTGGTAATCTTTCATCAGAACTGAAAAATGGTTAGAAATTTAGCAGTTGAGAAGTAAGTACATAGGCAAGGAAAGGGGGAGGGGAGGAAAGAACAAAAGGGAAGGCCTGTGATAGCGTGAAGGGCAGCAGAGATTAAATGACAAAAGGAATGATAGTGCAAGGTGAAATGGCACAAGTATAGACACAAAAGAAGGGTCCAGAGGTAAATAACCATAGAACCATTACCAGCACCTGCTGTTTGAGTAAATGGAAGAGGTGATTGATTTAAAGTTGTTGAACTCAATGTTAAGCCTAATTTTTTTTGTGTGCTTAGTATGTGAGCATCCCTGGCAAGGCCAGCATTAATTGCCCTTGAGAAGGTGGTGGTGAGCTGCCTTCTTGAACCATTGCAGTCTATGTGGGGTAGGTACACCCACAGTGCTGTTAGGAAGGGAGTTCCAGGATTTTGACCCAGTGACAGTGAAGGAACGGTGATATCATTCCAAGTCAGGATGGTGTGTGGCTTGGAGGGGAACTTGCAGGTGATGATGTTCCCATGCATCTGCTGCCCTTGTCCTCTTAGGTGGTAGAGGTCGTGAGTTTGAAGGTGCTGTTAAAGAAGCCTTGGCAGTTTGCTGCAGTGCATCTTGTAGATGGTACACACCGCTGTCACTTTGCACCAGTGGTGGATGGAGTGAAGGGGGCTGGGATGCCAATCAAGCGGGCTGCTTTGTCTAGGATGTTGTCGAGCTTCTCGAGTGTTTTTAGAGCTGCACCCATCCAGGAAAGTGGAGGGAAGATAACATTAAAAAATGGGAACAGGAGCAGACCATATGGCCCGTAGACCCTGCTGTGCCATTCAACATGATCATGGCTGATCTTAGGCTTCAACTCCACTTTCCTGCCCACTCCCCATAAATCTTGAATCACTGAGAGACCAAAGATCTCTGTATCTCAGCCTTAAATGTATTCAATGATGGAGCATTCACAAGCCTCTGGGGTAGAGAATTCCAAAGATTCACATCCTTTGAGAGAAGTAATTTCTCCTTATCTCAGTCCTAAATGATAGGCCCCTTATGCTGAGACTGTTCCCCATGTTCTAAATTCCCCAGGCAGGGAAACAATCTCTCTCTGTCTACCCTATTAAGCCCTTTCAGAATCTTGCATGTTTCAATGAGATCACCCCTCATTCTTCTAGAGAGTATATATTCCAGAGAGTATAGACCCAATTTACTCAGCATCTCATCATAGGACAAACCTTTCCTTGCAGGAATCAAACTTATGAACCTTCGCTGTACCAGCTCCAAGGCAAATATATCCTTCCTTAAATTTGGAGACCAAAACTGCGCATTGTACTCTAGGTGTGGTCTCACCAAAGCCCTGTACAATTATAGGAAGACTTCCTTATTCTTGTACTCCATTTCCCTTTCAATAAAAGGCCAACATGTTATTTGTGTTTCTAATTGCTTACTAACTTTCTGTGTTCCTTGTACGATTACACTGAAGTCCCACTGAATGTCAACATTTATAAGTTTTACGTCTTTTATCAAATATTCTGCTTTCCTATTCTTACTGCCATAGTGAATAACCTCAAACATTCCCACATTGTACTCCATCTGCCACACTCACTTGTGTGCATTTCTTTGTAACCTCTTTATGTCGTCCTCACAGCTTGCATTCCCATCTAGTTTTGTACCGTCAGCAAACTTGGATACATTACTCTCTGTCTCTTCATCTAAGTCATTAATATAGATTGTAAATAGCTGAGGCCCAGCACTGATCCTTGCGGCACTCTACTAGTCACAGCCTGCCACCTTGAAAATGCCCCATTTATCCATACCCTCTGCTTCCTGTCTGTTAACCAATCCTTTATCCATGCTAATATATTACCTCCAACTCCATGAGTCCTTATCTTTCTGTGTGGCACCTTATCGAATGCCTTTTGGAAATCCAAGTATACTACATCTACTGGTTTCCTTTTATCCATCTATCTTATTAGTTACATGCTCAAAAAATTCTAATAAATTTGTCAAACACAATTTCCCTGTTGTAAAGCCATGTTGGCGCTATCTGATCATACTATGATTTTCTAAGTGCATCGTTAAGACTTCCTTAATAATAGATTCCAGATTTTCCCAACTACTGATTTCAGGTTAACTGGCCTGTAGTTCCTCGTTTTCTCTCTTCTCTCCTTTCTTGAATAGTGGAGTTACATTTGCTAACTTCCAATCCACTGGGACCATTCTAGAATCTATGGAATTTTGGAAAATCGTAACCAGCACATCCACTATCTCTGCAGCTACCTCTTCTAGAACCGTAGGATGTAGGCCATAAGGTCCTGGGGCATTTGTCGGATTTTAGTCCTTAAGTTTCTCCAGTACTTTTTTTCTGCTGATATCAATTACCTTAAGTTCTTCACTTTTATTAGCCCCTTGTTTACCCTCTGTAATTTGTGTCTTCTACTGTGAAGACAGACATAAAATATTTGTTCAATGTCTCTACCATTTCCTCATTCCCCATAATTTCTCCTGTCTCTGCCTGTAAGGGATTAACATTTACTTTAGCTACACTCCTTTTTATATACTTGTAAAAGGTCTTATAATCTGTTTTTATATTCCTGGCTAGTTTACTCTCATTCTATTTTTCCCATTTTTAATCAACTTTTTGGTGCTCCTTTGCTGATTTCTAAAACACTCCCAATCTTCACACTTACTACTATTTTTTGCCACATTAGAAGCCTCTTTTCATCAAATAGTATCCTTAACTTCCTTAGTGATCCACAAATGGATGTTTCTTGCTGAGTTTTTGTTTTATAATGGAATATATTTTTGTTGAACATTTTGGATTGTTTCTTTAAATGTTTATTTACCACCATACCTTTTAGTCTATTTAACCAATTAACCTTAGCCTGCTGTCCCTTCATACCTATGCAATTGGCTTTGTTTATTTAAGATTCTTGTTTAGGACTGAAGTATGTCATTTTCAAACCTAATGTGGAATTCAATTGTTATGTGATCCCTTTTTCCTAGAGAATATTTTATTATGAGATTACTAATTAATCCTGCCACATTTACGGGCGGCACAGTGGCTAGCACCGCAGCCTCACAGCTCCAGTGACCCGGGTTCAATTCTGGGTACTGCCTGTGTGGAGTTTGCAAGTTCTCCCTGTGTCTGCTTGGGTTTTCGCCGGGTGCTCCGGTTTCCTCCCGCCTCCAAAAGACTTGCAGGTTGATAGGTAAATTGGCCATTATAAATTGCCCCTAGTGTAGGATTAGTATAAATGGGTGGTTGATGGTCGGCACAGACACGGTGGGCCGAAGGGCCTGTTTCAGTGCTGTATCTCTAAATAAAAAAAATAAATTGCACAATGCTAGATCTAAAATAGCTTTACCCCTAGTTGGTTGCACAACATATTGTGCCAGGAAGCTGTCACAATAGCATTCTACAAATTCATCTTCTAGACCACCTTTGCCAATTTGTTTGGTCCAGTCTATATGAAGATTAAAGTTCCCACAATTACTACATTGCCTTTGTTACAAGCTCCAATTATTTCTTGCTTAATGCTCTATCCACTGGTATCCTTGTGGAAACGAAATCCTGTCTTTACACTCTGGATACTTTTCATTGTGTTGTGTGGCACTATCACTATGCTAAATGGGATAGGTTCAGAACAGATCTTCAACTCAAAACTGGGCATCCATGAGGCGCTGTGGCCCATCAGCAGCAGCAGAATCGTATTAAAACATAATCTAACCTAAATTAAAAGCAAAATACTGCAGATGCTGGAAATCTGAAACAAAAAGCTGGAAATACTCAGCAGGTCTGGCAGCATCTGTGGAGAGAGAAGCAAAGTTAACGTTCCAGGTCTGTGACCTTTCATCAGAACAATCTGTAACATCATGGCCTGGCATATCCCTCACTGTACCATTACCATCAAGCCAGGGGATCAACCCTGGTTCAATGAGGAGTGCGGGAGAGCATGCCAGGAGCAGCACCAGGCAAACGTAAAAATGAAGTTTCAGCCTGGTGAAGCTACAACACAGGACTACTTGCATGCTAAACAGTGGAAGCAGCATGCAATAGCCAGAGCTAAACGATCCCACAACCAACAGATCAGATCAAAGCTCTGGAGTCCTGCTACATCCAGTTGTGAATGATGGTGGACAATTAAACAACTAGCAGGAGGAGGAAGCTCCACAAATATCCCCATCCTCAATGATGGGGGATCCCAGCACATCAGTACAAATGGAAAGGCTGAAGCATTTGCAACCATCTTCAGCCAGAAGTGTCGAGTGGATGATCCATCTCAGCCTCCTGTTGAGGACCCCAGCATCACAGATGCCAGTCTTCAGCCAATCCAATTCACGCTACATGATATCAAGAAATGGCTGAAGGCACTGGTACAGGAAAGGCTATGGGTCCTGACAACACCCAGCTATAGTACTGAAGGCCTGTGCTCCAGAACTAGCCGCGCCCCTTGCCAAGCTGTTCCAGTACAGTTACAATACTGGCATCTACCCAACAATGTGGAAAATTGCCCAAGAATGTCCTATTCACAAAAAGCAGGACAAATCCAATCCATCCAATTACCGCCCCATTAGACTACTCTCAATCATCAGCAAAATGACGGAAGGTGTCGTCGACAGTGCTATCAGGCGCCACTTAGCAACAACAACCTGCTCACCAATGCTCAGTTGGGGTTCCGCCAAGGCCGCTCCACTCCTGACCTCATTACAGCCTTGGTCCAAACTTGGAAAAATAGCTGAACTCAAGAGGTGAGAGTGATTGCCCTGGATATCAAGGCAGCATTTGACCGAATGTGGCATCAAGGAGCCAAGGCCAAACTGAAGTCCATGTGAATCAAGGGGAAAACTCTCCACTGGTTGGAGTCATACCTAGCACAAAGGAAAATGGTTGTGATTGTCGGAGGTCAATCATCTCAGCCCCAGAACATCACTGCAGGAGTTCCTCAGGGTAGCGTCCTAGGTCCAACCATCTTCAGTTGCTACACCTTCCCTCCATCATAAGGTCAGAAGTGGGGATGTTTGCTGATTGCACAATGCTCAATACCATTCGCAACTCCTCAGATACTGAAGCAGTCCGTGTCCAAATGCAGCAAGATCTGGACAACATTCAGGCTTGGGCTGAAACATTCACACCACACAAGTGCCAGGCAATGACTATCTCCAATAAGAGAGAATCTAGAAATCTCCCCCTTAACATTCAATGGCATTACCATCACTGAATCCCTCACTATCAACATCCTGGGGATTACCATTGTACCATTGACCAGAAACTGAACTGGAGCAGCCACATAAATACTGTGGCTACAAGAGCAGGTCAGAGGCTGGAATTCTGCAGCAAGTAATCCACCTCCTGACTCCCCAAAGCCTGTCCACCATCTGCAAGGCACAAGTCAGGAGTGTGATGGAATACACTCCACTTGCCTGGATGGGTGCAGCTCCAATAGTACTCAAGAAGCCTAACACCAGCCAGGACAAAGCAGCCCCTTTGATTGACACTCCATGCACCACCTTAAACATTCACTCACTCCACCACCATCCTACAGTGGTAGCAGCGTGTACCATCAACAAGATGCACTGCAGCAACTTGCCATGTCTCCTTCGACAGCACCTTCCAAACCCACGACCTCGACCAACTAGAAGCACAAGGTCAGCTGATGCATGGGAACACCACCACCTGCAAGTTCCCCTCCAAGCCGCATGCCATCCTGGCATGGAACTATATCGCTTTTCCTTCACTGTCACTGGGTCAAAATGCTGGAACTCCCTTCCTAACAGCACCATGGACATACCTACCCCACATGGACTGCAGTGGTTCAAGAAGGCAGCTCACCACCACCTTCTCAAGGGCAATTAGGGCAATCTTAGCCAGCAACGCCCACATCCCATAAATAAATTTTTTTTTGAAAAGCTAGTTCTGGAGCACAAATCTTCAATACTGCAGCCAGGATGTTGTCAGGGACCATAGCCTTTGCTTAGAAAAAAAAACCACAAACTGGGTAACACCACTACTGACTGAGTCCTGTAGGATATAGCTGCCAGACTGAGCCTGTGGTAGTAGGTGGTGAGAGAACCAACACGAAGGAAAAACCTACTTTACCTGGTCCTTACTAACCTACATGTTGGAGATGCATCTATCCATAAAAGCATTGGTAGGAGTGACCACTGTACTGTCCTTGTGGAGACGAAGTACCTTCTTTACACCGAAGACCCCCTCCATCATGTTATGTGGCACTACCATCGTGCTAAATGGGATAAGTTCAAAATAGATCTAGCAGCTCCCAACTGGGCATTCATGAGGCGCTGTGGACCATCATCAGCAGCAGAATTCTATTCCATTATAACCTGTAACCTCATGGCCTGGCATATGCCACAGTCTATCATGAACATCAAGCCAGGGGAGCAACCCTGGTTCAATGAGGAATATAGAAGAGCATACCAGGAGCAACACTGGGCTTAGCTAAAAATGAAGTCCCCCACTCCGAGTACGTCCTGTGCCCTTGCTACCTTCGGTGCATCTTCCAAGTGGTGTTCGACTTGGAGCACTGATTCATCAGCTGAGGGAGGGTAGCAGGTGGTAATCAGCAAGAGATTTCATGGGATCCAGGACCACTCCCTCCCAACTGTATACCATTGTACCACCGCCTCTGTTGTGTTGGTCCTGCCACTGAGACAGGATGGAGCCTGGGACATTGGCTGTAAGCTATAATTCAGTGAATATGACTGTCAGATTGCCGCTTGACTAGTTTGTGGGACAGCTCTCCAAATTTTGGCACAAGCCCCCAGTTGTTAGTGAGGGGGACTTTACAAGATTGACTGGGCAGGGCATACCTTTGTCGTGTCCAATGCCTAGATGGATGCCGAGTGGTCCATCCTGTTTTATTTTTCTTAGATTTATTTTTGTGATGGTTTGATACAACTGGGTGGCTTTTGAGGCCATTTCAGAGGGCAGTTAAGAGTTAATCACATTGCTGTGAGTCTGGGTTCAGATGTAGGCCAGACAGGGTAAAGATGGCAGATTTCCTTCCCTATTAGCAGTCCAGATGGGTTTTTATGACATTCCAATAGTTCCATAATTAGCATCACTGTATCATGAACCCCGTAGAGATTGCCAGCAATCCAAAAGAATCTAAGCCACAGACTAACCCCAATTTAGGAAACTAAAAACAAACGGACAAGATTTCACTGTTGTAAATTTTACTTTAACACTCAAACCAAAACCACCATAAATTAAACATGAATGAACAGTTGATATATATAATATATATATTATACACATCTTAAAAGTTGCACTTTAATTATCAGATGCAACAAAGATGGTCCTTACGAATGCTCTGAGCAGTCCCATCAGCAAGAGGGTGCCAAACAGTCCCAAAGTACATCAGAATCAGGAACTTCCTCAGATAGTTTTTCAAGTTCTGTCTTCCAGGAATGTAATAATGTCACGTTGATAGCAGGCAATGCAATCTTCTCTTTTAATGATTCGGTCTTGTCGTCTCTTGAACAGCTTCGGCCTCGCCCACAACCATCCTGATGGCGTGGTTTAGCTGATAACTCTAAGTCACCGCCGACAACTGCCATAAGCTGTATTCACTGATGGTCGGCCCTCAGAGTCCAGGCTCCTCTGCCTGAAGCTGGCTGTTTTTGCTTTCACCCGCTGCAGAGAGTTTTTCTAAACTGAAACCTGAGCTCCAGTCACATGTCTCTGATCATAATACTGTGTTTCAAGCTGGTTTGGACCAGCCTTGTCCTTCCAGAACTCTCTCGAGCTTTCAGTTTCATTTCCAGTGAATGAATGTCTCAGATAAAAAAAACACAAGCTTTGAATCCAAAGTTGTAGCACCTAACAGTCCATTCAACAAGTCAGCTATTTAGAATGCCATCTACACACCAGGACTTCATCGCAACTGATACTAGTTTTTTTTTCTCCCAGATTTATTTAATTAACTGAATTTAAATTCCCCAGTTGCCATGGTGGGATTTGAACTCATGTCTCGGGAGCAATGGTGCAAGTCTCTGGGTTCTAGTACCGTACCAGACAATCTTGCTCTTACAATGTATATGTTATCAGGGATGGATTTGCTATATACTGCCAACATTTTTTGAAGTCCAGGTCAGGCTACCCCTCTGAGCCCCTCCACAGACCTGGTCGACAGAATCTCTCTGGTGTCCAGATGATTGGACTATCATGAGAGGTAGGTTGTTGGAATTCGGGTGGGAGACACTCCTCTTTTGTAGTTCCACAGGTGAGACTGACGCATGCGACTTTTGTCCCGGCAGATCCCAGCAAGAATTTCCCCGCCTCCCTGTTGCAGCTTTGGGGCAGAAAACCGAGCTTTATGGGTCCAGCTTGACATCCACCCCCCCCCCCCACCCCCGGGTGTGTGCCCAAGGCCTAAGGAAATTTGGGATCTCTATCCATACCTCAGTCCCTTTTGTGCATTAGGAAGCTTAGTCAAGGAGAAACAGACTGTTGAAGCTCACTGTCTGTTGGTGGATCTGTTGGCAGTCATTGTGTGTTTGTCTTAAAACAAAATGTGAATTGTAACTGAAATGTGTATTTTCTCTTTTCCTTTTAGAAAGAGATGTCCGACCCGTGGGGAGGTAAAACAACTTCTTGCAGTTCATCAAATTTTATGAATTCTTTCTGTATGTCTGCTCTTGACATTTGGGTTTATTGCACATTAGCACAAAAACATTACATTGATTGCATTGAAAACTTCATTCTCTGGTCATTGTTCTGCACTTATTTTCATGGCTAAGAACTATTTTTATGTGGATTTTCACCAGCACCAGTCGTATTTTTTGTTGATCCATTTTTGTCCATAACTATATGTAGATGAGCTCAGTGCAAGCCCATCACTGCTGGGCCAGTCACAAACCTGCATTGACAGAAGTCAGAGAGCAAACCCAGTCTAGACAGTCTCCTGGCTGTTGGGAGACCTTGCAGTGTGAGTAAATGGGATGTCATTTGGTTTCCACTGCCGCTAATGACCTTATTGCCATTTGACACTGCACAAATGTCTGCAGCAGAGAATAAATTCATTGGCGCATGGGATGTGGGCATTGCTGGCTAGGCTAGCATTTATTGCTCATCCCTAATTGCCCTTGAGAAAGTGATGATGAGCTGCCTTCTTGAACCACTGCAGTCCATGTGGGGTAGGTGCTGTCAGGAAAGGTGTTCCAGGAGTTTGACTCAGCGACAGTGAAGGAACGGTGATATAGTTCCAAGTCAGGATGGTGTGTGACTTGGAGGGGAACTTGCAGGTGGTGGTGTTCCCATGCATCTGCTGTCCTTGTCCCTCTAGGTGGTAGAGGTCACTGGTTTGGAAGGTGCTGTCTAAGGAGCCTTGGTGAGTTGCTGCAGTGCATCTTGTTGATGGTACACACTGCTGCACTGTGTGTCGGTGGTGGAGGGAGTGATTGTTTGTGGATGGGGTGCCAATCAAGCGGGCTGCTTTGTCCTGTATGGTGGTGGACAGGCTTAATGGAGTCAGGATGTGAGTTACCCATCGCAGGATTCCTAGCCTCTGACCTGCTGTTGTAGCCACGGTATTTATATGACTACTCCAGTTGAGTTTCTGGTCAATGGTAACCCCCAGGATGTTGATAGTGGGGGATTCAGCAATCGTAATGCCATTGAATGTCAGGGGGAGATGGTCATTGCCCGGCACTTCTGTGGCGCGAATGTTACTTCCCACTTATCAGCCCAAGCCGGGATATTGTCCAGGTCTTGCTGCATTTCTACACTGCTTCAGTATCTGAGGAGTCGTGAATGGTGCTCAACATTGTGCAATCATCAGCAAGCATCCCCACTTCTGACCTTATGATTGAAGGTAGGTCATTGATGAAGCAGCTGGAAATGGTTGGGCCTAGGACACTACCCTGAGGATCTCTTGCAGTGATGTCCTGGAGCTCAGATGATTGACTTCCAACAACCACAACCATCTTCCTTTGTGCTAGGTATGACTCCAGCCAGCGGAGGGTTTTCCCCCTGATTCCCATTGACTCCAGTTTTGCTAGGGTTCCTTGATGCCAGTCTCTGTCAAATGCTGCCTTGATGTCAAGGGCAGTCACTCTCACCTCATCTCTTTAGTTCAGCTCTTTTGTCCATGTTTGAACCAAGGCTGTAATGAGGTCAGGAGCTGAGTGGCCCTGGTGGAACCCAAGCTGATCGTCACTGAGCAGGTTATTGCTAAGCAAGTGCTGCTTGATAGCTCTGTCGACAACACCTTCCATCACTTTACTGATGATTGAGAGTAGACTGATGGGGCGGTAATTGGCCGGGTTTGATTTGTCCTGCTTTTTGTGCACAGGACATACCTGGGCAATTTTCCACATTGCCGGATAGATGCCAGTGTTGTAGCTGTACTGGAACAGCTTGGCTAGCGGCACAGCAAGTTCTGGAGCGCAGGTCTTCAGTATTATTGCCGGAATGTTGTTAGGGCCCATAGCTTTTGCAGTATCCAGTGCCTTCAGTCGTTTCTTGTTATCACGCAGAGTGAATCAAATTGGCTGAAGACTGGCATCTATGATGCTGGGAACTTCAGGAGGAGGCTGAGATGCATCATCCACTCAACACTTCTGGTGGAAGGTTGTTGTAAATGCTTCGGCCTTATCTTTTGCAATGATTGCAGTCATTGAGGATGGGGATATTTGTGGAGTCACCTTCTCCAGTTAGTTGTTTAATTGTCCACCATCATTCACGACTGGATGTGGCAGGACTGCAGAGCTTAGATCTGATCCGTTGGTTATGGAATTGCTTAACTCTTTCTGTCGCATGCCTCTTATGCAGTTTGGCACGCAGCTAGTTCTGGGTTGTAACCTCACCAGGTTGACGCCTCATTTTGAGGTATGCCTCATTGAGGACTTAAAATTTGCCCTATATATTTAGGATCAAAATTCCTGAGGAATGGGAGTGTGCAAAATGGGCAGATCTCCCCCACAATGGATGACCAGAATTTGGAACCTGGATGGGACAGATTTCTGCCCCATTTTACCTCTGACATAAATCCTGATTTGTGGGGGTGGTGGGTGCATCTTCTATTTGAGTTCCTTACCTCTGCAACCAGCACTGAGGGCGTCTTTAGGGGCATTCCTGAGCTACATCAGGAAATCCACTCAGTAGCCACTCTTCTGACTACAGAACAGGACCAACGGCTGTACTGGCCCCAAAAATACTTTCCAACAAAGTTTGTCAATCACAGAGGGGTTCAGCTGTCATTAGAAGCTAGGTTCTGGTTTCTCTTTGGGGAGGAAAGAATTCTACTGACCATTCAGACAATGAGTGGCTCCTTGTTGGAAGAGCTGGATGCTGCTCTGTTGGGCAATCTGTAGTGCCTGTCCCCAATATTAAAATGACCCCTTCTTGGGGATTTGGGACAGAGTCAACCTCAGGTCAGGGGTCTGAAATCCTGCTCCATCACCCTTCCAGTATGGAATGGTGACCCTGTAATTTCAGGCCCTCAGTCTCGAAGTCAAATGTATTGGAGGGCTGGTAGGTATTTGAAACTGTTATGCCTGTTGCTGATAGATTGAAAATATGAAACATCAACGTGCGATTTGTGTTTCTGTCTCCACAGCAAGTCTATCACGTTTTGCAGTTGGTAGCATTTATAGTCCTGGCTATTCTCATCATGAGACTCAAACTTTTCCTCACGCCTCATATGTGCATCATGGCTTCTCTAATTTGTTCAAGACAGGTAAGATGAGCTTCATCAATGGAGCTTAACGTTGTTACTTTCACCCCATTTGTTCACCCCAGGTCCTAGACCTGGTTACATGACAGTGGGTTTAAATCGTCAACACAAATAGCTGCATTATACTGGAACAAGCAAAAAAAAAACTACAACTTCGGATATTTTAATTTCAAACCTGCAATTTTTTTTTTTGTGTAACTGGACAGTTCTTTGCAGATGATCTGGTCTCTACACTGTCTGATCAGACAATGCAATGCAGCATGTATTTAAAAAAAGTTAGTACTTGACTGGTGTTTGATTTTAATAACATATTTAATTTGGTAGATTTTGTACAGTTTGGAAAAGAGTATAGGGAAAAAGCAGGACATGGGATTAGAGGAAGTAGTATCAACGTTGAGTTGCAATGAGGGCCAAATTCCTTCCTCCTGTACTGAGATTTCTGTAGTTCTGATTTTGATATTTGGATTAAAAATTTCAAGCTAGCAATATAAATTCTTTACTGTATTCAGTAGTAAAAATTATGAATTTTGTCATGAGCTGAACTAACCCTTGTGCTTATGATGTGATCTTGGATGTTATTGTCAGGTAGTGATATTGCACCCTAAACCAGCTTTACTTGTTGTACACTATATGCTGCGGAATGAAACAGTGCAGTGGAAAATAGGGACGTTACAATTGAAATCAGTGTTATCCAGGTAACTTTCTTGGGGGATGTGCACTCCACCAGCTTAGCGTCAACGCAAAGACAAAACCACTTTGCACGGGTGTCAAACCGGGAGTGTGAATTGGGTGCCAAGCTGGGCACTTACCCCGAAGCAAAGTGCACTGACATTGCCTCCTACACGAGTTCCGTCAGCTTGGATTCACGGACGCGTTCTTGTCCTGCTGCTTGAATTCTAGCTGCATTTACACTCTGCAATGTCAGGGCAAAGTCATACTGCGTCACACCAACACTGCAGTTGGAGTGACTGCAGCTTTGAGTATGCAGACAGACACAGGCTGGAGGAAAATGTCCTCTATTGAGTGCTTAATTCTGGGGGGAAAAATAATCAGCAATCCTAATCAGTTGTTGCTCACTTTGATAGGAAGAATAGAAAAGCAAAATATTTAAATGGAGAGAGGCTACAGAATGCTGCAGTACAGAGGGATCTGGATGGACTCGTGCATGAAACACAAAAGTTAGCATGCAGGTACAGCAAGTAATTAGGAGGAAATGGAATGTTGGCCTTTATTGCAAGAAGGATGGAGTGTAAAAGTAAGGAAGTCTTGCTACAGCTGTACAGGGCATCGGTGAGACCACACCTGAAGTACTGTGTACAGTTTTGGTCTCCTTACTTAAGGCAGGACATTCTTGCATTAGAAGCAGTTCAGAGAAGATTCACTTGGTTGATTCCTGGGATGAAGGGATTGCCTTATGAGGAAAGATTGAGCAGGTAGGGCCCATACTCATTGGAGTTTAGATTAATAAGAGGTTCTGAAGGGGCTTGGCAGGGTAGATGCTGAGAGGATGTTTCCCCTCATGGGAGAATCTAGAACTAGGGGGGCAAAGATTCAGAATAAAGGGACTCCCATTTAAGACTGAGATGAGGAAGGATTTTTTCTCTGAGGGTCATTAATCTTCGGAATTCTCTTCCCCAGAAAGCAGTGGAAGCTGCATCACTGAATATATTCAAGGTTGAGTTAGACAGATAGTCAAGGGTTATGGGGGGCAGACAGGAAAGTGGAGTTGATGCCAAGATCAGATCAGCCATGATCTTATTGCAAGAGTGATGGAGTATAAAAGTAAGGAAGTCTTGCTGCAACTGTATGGGACATTGGTGAGATCACGTGTAGAGTACTGTGTACAGTTTTGGTCTCCTTACTTAAGGCGGAGCAGGCTCGAGGGGCCGAATGGCCTACTCCCGCTTCTATTTCTTAAATTCTTTAACCCATGTGTTTGCCATGACACAAAAATATCAGAAAATACGACAGTAAACCTTGTGCTTTTATTTAGGTTTGTGAAATATAAAAACTTGTTTTGAGCCACTGTTGTGTACAGGGTGCATTTATTCGTCAACACTCTGAATTCTTTTTCTGCTCTGTCTCTCAGCTATTCTGTATTTTCTTGACCAAAGGAAAAACAGTTAGATTGGAATTTGTTTCATTGCTTATTTTTGTTTCTCTTTCCTTTCGTGAAGCTTTTTAGCTGGGTTAGAAGTAAATCCCATCACCAGATAATTGTGTGCGTATTGCTGGCGGCAATGGCTTTACAGGGGGCAATAAACCTGAAGGAGCAGTGGAGCATCATTGGGGAGTTCAGCAACTTCCCACAGGAGGAATTATTAGAGTGGATTAAAGAAAATACCAAAAAGGGTGAGTGTTACAAAAGTGCTTTTCGTCCTCTACAGGGCTACATACCAATGAATGCGTTCTTGTTTTAACTATCTTATTTACATGTAAACATGTCCTTCTAACACGACTTGATAGGGTAGATGCAGGAAGGATGTTCACGATGGTGGGGGAGTCCAGAACCAGGGGTCATAGTCTAAGGATATGGGGTAAAGCTTTCAGGACTGAGATGAGGAGAAATTTCTTCACCCAGAGAGTGGTGAGCCTGTGGAATTCGCTACCACAGAAAGTAGTTGAGGCCAAAACATTGTATGTTTTCAAGAAGGAGTTAGATATAGCTCTTGGGTCTAAAGGGGTCAAAGGATATGAGGCGAAAACGGGGACAGGCTACTGAGTTGGATGATCAGCCATGATCATAATGAATGGCGGAGCAGGCTCGAAGGGCTGAATGGCCTACTCCTGATGCTATTTTCTATGTTTCTATGATAGAGATATATCCTTTAGGCACTCAGAGAATCTATCTAAATCTCCCAAACCAAGTGTATTGTATGTTGTGGGGTAGCTAACCAGTAGGTTCTGATTCTGTGGCTCATTGGAACTGCAGCTTTTTTTATCGAGTTTTTGTCATTAAATGAGGGATGTTAACGCTGGGAATGGAATCTTCCCCATTTCAGGTATCTATCAGTCAGGTATACATATCACATAATCAATTGCAGAATAAAGTTCTGACTGCTCTGCAGTAACACTATGTCCTAGTCATATCCTCAAAACTGATTTCTTAGTACATTGATTTCACATTGCCAACATCTGCAGTATTTTGCTTTTCTCCTTTAATCCTCTGTTGCATTATGATTTTTTTCATTTATCATATGGTAGACGAGCAGGGTGACGTTGCTGTTGTTGTATCCAGTTAGGGGCAGTCTTGTGTGTGATAGACCCATGTTCACTAACAGCTGAATTGACCTTTGTTTTATGTAAGAGTTGCTGCAGCATGCAGGGAGAGGAGAGTCACCCATCAGTCACAGTTAGATTTAAACTGAGATTGCACAACAAAAGCAGTTGTTGTATTGGAAGTTTGTTGCTTTTTTTTCCTCCCTCATTCTGTGAGCCCTTTGGCCAGATTACACAATTTTCCCTTCTCCAATCCAGAAACTTTAAAAATGCAGTTTAAGATAATGGGAGAGATTTTCCTCTGCCTTGTGCTTGGGGACTTGGGGCTCAGCCAGTCCTGCATTTTTTGAGATAGCTAAAATCCATCTTTGCTCAGCTGAAACTTTAAATTGCTTCTCTTTCCTCTTCCTTGTGACTAATACTTTTGCTGCTGCACGAGGTTAAGATGGCTGCATTACTCCAAGCAAGTGTCAGCCTTTGAGGTAGTGGGTGAAAGGGAAGCACATTGTGAGGAGCCATGGGCGACTTGTTTGAAGTGTTGGAGATCGATTACAGCAATATTTGTGCATTCTGACAATGGAGGAAAAGAGAAAACGAGGGAGTGTGTGGAAACTGAAACAGGTTCTGGTTTGACTGAGGCTTTTGTTTATTCAGGTTGGGGATGGAGTAGTTTTATAATTAGGAGAAGGGAGCTGGTCATTTGGTGTCTATTTTTCTAGAATTTAGCACCTTCACCCTTCAGGTGAAGGCAGCAAAAGATTGGTAGATGAAATTTGGGGGTTGTGATATTCATCCACAAGGTCATTTAATACGCATGCTACCTCTGCGGTACACCTGTAATCGGGGTACTATTTAGAATCAGGACAGGGAAAAATTTGCCCTATTCTGTTTGTGTGTCTAGACTGAACTATATTTCATTGTATTTTGAAATGGAAATAATGACCTTTTAAAGGCAGATATTAGTAAAATGGTTTTAAATGAACAACACAATCATTCATTCACGCAGACGCTGTGTTTGCTGGAGCTATGCCCACAATGGCGAGCATCAAGTTATCTACAGGACGACCTATTGTAAATCACCCACACTATGAAGATGCAGGGCTGAGGTTAGTAATTCTTTTGTTGTTCTCTCACTCTTCCACCACCATCAAAATGTGATAACTTTAAGTAATGTACTGAATTACACAGGAGTGTAATGGTTAGGAATTAATTTGTAATACTAATCAATTCTCTTGGCATTGTGCTCTGGGAGTCGAGATCCAAGTACAGTGTTCAGCTGTAGCAGTTAAAGGATGCAGTAATTGGATCACGGTACACAGATGTAATTCAGTTCCCATTGTAAAGTTATGTATTCTCTCATTTTTATGTAAATACTTTCTGCTGTAGCCTGTCCCTCTTTGCATTTCCTAACCAGCAAATGCTCATCATTCCCTCTTCTACCACTGCCAGCTCCCATCTCTCAGCAAGGTGACTGCCATCTGTCACCCTTTCTCCAAAATAAAATCCTTCTCCCTCCTCCATCTCAAATTCTGAAAGTTTGAGCTCAAGCCATTTCTGTTGGATGCACTTCCTGCATGTGTTAACATCTGCTATTCATACTTTCCTATCCTTCAGGATTGGCACCTCACTGTTCCTTCCTGTGACGCCATTCTTACTATAGTTAGGCTAACTATATTCTTATCTGCTGAAATGTTAATGAAACGACTCTGCTCCTCTTCCTCCATCTGCTCTGAATATCCCCCCAGTCAGATTCTCATTTGGGCAGTACTGTGTTCACCCCGCCCCTGCTCGAGCTCTAAAATGTATCAAAATTTCTGCTGTTCTCAAATAGGGAAAGAACAAAGCAAGTGTACGCAATGTATAGTCGGAAGTCAGCTGAGGAAGTGAAGTTGGGGCTCATCAGATTGGGTGTAGACTACTTTATTTTCGAAGATTCCTGGTGTTTGAGAAAAACAAGGTAAATGTTTGATTTGAAGCTATTGTCAGTAATTTCTGATCAGAATCATTTCCTTTTTCCTCTTTATATAAAATTGTTCCTCATTGAATCAACCTCAATGTAAATTTGAGGAAGACTACTGGATAATGCCCTTCAGTTATTGTTCTTCTGTCACTGGTGCTTTTTCCTGTTGTGTACAAGAGAATATATAAATTCTGCAGCATTTATTTCTGTTGTTCAATCATTAATTTTGGTTTAAATGAATGAAGATCCTTCTGGAACAGCTGTAAAGTTTTCATTTTAAAAAAACTTCAACGTACCCATTGGATTCTTTTCTCCTTTAACCTCCTGTGATCCATGTATACACTGCAGCCAAGGTGCGCTGGTGGGGATGTGAGTGATATTTAAACTGGTGGATGAGGTACTGATTAAGTGGGCTGCTTTGTCCTGGATGGTGTCGAACTTCTTGAGTGTTCTTTGAGCTGCACTCATCCAGGCAAGTGGAGAGTATTCCATCACACTCCTGTGACTTGTGCATTGTAGATGATAGAGACGCTTTGGGGAGTCAGGAGGTGAGTTACTTACTGCGGAATTCCCAGCCTTGGCTTTGTGTGGGTGGTTCAAGTTGAGTTTCTGGTCAATGGTGACCCCCCAGGATGTTGATGGTGGGATATTCGATGATGGTAATGCCATGGAATGCCATGTGGAGGTGGTTAGACTGAAATCTAATATGTTAAATTCAGCATCTTGTTTATTTCATCTCTTTTATTCTAATAGCCCATTTTGAGTGCTGCTATTGGAACTGTATGTACTGATTTGGAGGAATACATGGTAATGTGAGAGAGCTGCACTGCATTAGTGCCAATCCCGATCCAGTCATTAATCCAGTGGCCTCACATGCTTGGAATGAAGTAACTCCTCAAAGCTCATGACTAGACGATGGCATCAGCATTCACTGTCAGAACCACTCAACAGACACGGAGGTTAAAGTTAGCAGCTGGTACCTGACTGGCTCATAAACCCAATCAGTTTAATGACCCTGATTACTGGATGCAGACTCTTCCAACTCAGAATTATGAACTTCTGTATAAATTTAAAATGAAAGTAGCATTATTTTGAGGAATGTAGGGAAGTTATTTGCACCAACATTTCTTGCAGGGTTGATTAACTGATTTCTGTTTCACACAGGCCTGGTTGCAGCATGCCAGAAATTTGGGATGTGGAAGATGAACACAATGCAATGAAAACTCCCCTGTGCTCAATTCTTTCCAAGTCTCCTGCTCCTCACTTCACTCCTGTGTTTCAGAATGATGTTTACAAAGTCTTAAAGATAAAGAAAAATCTCAACTGGACATAGAAGACTGTGGTAATTTGCATGAACAGAGGATTTTGAGGACAAGTCTGGTTGAACATTGCTGTGCAGATGAAATATCCCAAATTGCTTGAGGATAGCAACAGGAGATGAAGATGAAAACAAATGTAGACATATGATCTTTGTAAGTGTTTCTTTATAAACAGTATTTTATGTCTTTATGGAGTTATGCATATGTGATTATTTTCAATAAAGATTTTGTGAGTAAAATGTGACGTTTGATCATTATTTGTCCTTGCAAATGTTTTTGGTCATTGCTGTCATGAGGCTATCCACTTTGGTAGGAGGAATAGATGTACAGAATATTTCTTTAAATGGTAAGAGATTTGAAAGTGTAGATGTACAAAGAGACCTGGGTGTCCTTGTCAAAAGTCACTGAAAGCTAACATGCAGATGCAGCAAGCAATTAAGAAGGCTAATGGTATGTTAGGCTTCATCGCAAGAGGATTTGAGTACAGGAGTAGTGAAGTCTTGCTTCAATTGTATAGAACCTTGGTTAGACCATACTTGGAGTACTGAGTGCAGTTTTGGTCCCATTACCTTAGGAAGGATATTATTGCCATAGAGGGAGTGCAACCAAGGTGCACCAGACTTGTTCCCGGGATGGTGGGACTGTCCTATGAAGAGAGATTGGGGAAACTGGGCCTGTATACTCCGGAGTTTTGAAGAATGAGAGGTGATCTTATTGAAACCTACAAAATACTTAAAGGGATAGGCAGGGTAGATGCAGGTAAGATGTTTCCCTGGCTGGGGAGTCTAGAACCAGGGGACACAATCTCAAAATAAGGGGGAAGCCACTTAGGACAGAGATGAGGAGAAATTTCTTTACTCAGAGGGTTGTGAATCTTTGGAATTCTCTACCCCAGAGGCCTGTGGAAGCTCAGTCATTGAGTATGTTTAAAGCAGAGATTGACAGATTTCTAAATACCAATGGCATAAGGGGATATGTGGATAGTGTGGGGAAAAAGGCATTGAAGTGGATGATCAGCCATGATCATATTGGATGGTGGGGCAGACTCTATGGGCTCTATGGTCTACTCCTGTGTTCCAATGCATCTTTCTATCTTGTGTATAATTATTTAATTTACTATCACTTCTCTCCACTATTGCTGCTCAGTTTCCAGCATTTTCTGTTTTTATTTGATTTCCAGCATCTATATTTTCTGAACACTCGGGGGAGGAGAAACTGACCTTTGCCCTCCCCTTGGGAACCCTGATTTTCTTGGATGTGAATGTCAAGAAATAGTAGCACATTCCTGTTTCGACAGCTCGCTGTCCTCCTGAGGGATGGTGTGGGGGGTTGGAGCTTGTGCCTGGGAGTGGCACACAGACTCATAGCAGAGAGTGACTACAGCATGCCCGTCTTCATTGTCCTGGTACTCTGGTCATTAGATGGTCAACACTGGGATACTTAACAATAACTGACAATTTATTGTCATTTATATAGCACCTTTCATAGATGTCTTTCCCAAGCAGCAAATGCGGCACTGAAAACATTAGTCAAATTGTTCTGTCATCCATTATAAAAATACCCGACAAGGTTCACTTGCATCAATTTTTTGAGTTTGTTTTGTATCACTTTCCTTCTTGGATTATCAGAGCATGTGCCAACAGGATAGCCAGGAAACCCGCCCATCAGAAACTCAGTAAAGGATGGATACAAGTTGGTGCCCAGAGTGATGTATCCTGAAACATTATGTAATTCATCCTCAGCCATGGCTTAGTGGGTAACACTCTCGTCTCTGAGTCAGAAGGCTGTGGGTTCAAGCCCCGCACTGGAAACTTGAGCATCAAGTCAAGGCTGACACTCCCAGTGCAGTACTGAGGGAGTGCTGCACTATTTGAGGAGCCATCTTTCAAATGAGATGTTAAACCAAGAGTCTGTGTGTGAGGGATTGGTACTGGGACCCTTGCTGTTTGTAGTATACATTAATGATTTAGATGTGAATATAGGAGGTATGATAAGTAAATTCGCAGATGACATGAAAATTGGTGGTGTCGTAAATAGTGAGGAGGAAAGCCTTAGATTACAGGATGATATAGATGGGCTGGTAAGATGAGTGGAGCTGTGTTAAATGGCATTTAATCCTGAGAAGTGTAAGGTGATGCATTTTGGGAGGACTAAGAAGGCAAGTGAACATACAATGGATGGTAGGACCCTAGGAAGTACAGCCGATCAGAGGGGCATCGGTGTACTTGTCCATAGATCACTGAAGGCAGCAGCACAGGTAGATAAGGTGGTTAGGAAGGCATATGGGATACTTGCCTTTATTAGCCGAGGCATAGAATATCAGAGCAGGAAGGTTATGATGGAGCTGTATAAAATGCTAGTTAGGCCACAGCTGGAGTACTGTGTACAGTTCTGGGCACCACACTATAGGAAGGATGTGATTGCACTGGAGAGGGTGCAGAGGAGATTCGCCAGGATGTTGCCTGGGCTGCAGCATTTCAGCTAGAAAGCGAGACTGAAAATGCTAGGGTTGTTTTCCTTAGAGCAGAGAAGTATCGGGGGGACATGATTGAGGTATACCAAATTATGAGGGGCATTGATAGGTTAGATAGGAAGGGACTTTTTCCCTTAGTGCAGGGGTCAATAACCAGGGGGCATAGATTTAAAGTAAGGGGCAGGAGGTTTAGAGGGGATTTGAGGAAAAATGTTTTCACCCAGAGGGTGGTTGGACTCTGGAAAACACTGCCTGAAGAGGCAGTATTTAAGAAGTATTTAGATGAGCACTTGAAACGCCATAGCAAACAAGGCTACGGGCCAAGTGCTGGAAAATGGGACTAGAATAGTAGGTGCTTGATGGCTGGCACAGACACAATGGGCCGAAGGGCCTGTTTCTGTGCTGTATCACTCTTATGACTCTAACTCTATGTTGATAGATGGAAGACTTCAGAACAGAGCCACCTGGCAGTCAGAGTCTGCAACTCCAATGTGACAATTGACAGCAAAATTGAATGAGGAATGTTGACACAGTAATTTTGAGTTAAATCTTGACACTGGATGTAGCAACTGGGTAACGTTGCTTTTTTTAAAAAAATGTCCAATGTTTTTAATGTCTTTGCGTAGTTGTCTGTCTCTTGGAGAAAGGAAAACTGTGGTCACTGGCAGGTGTTAGCCTTTAACTCAGCCATAGTTAGCAATCCAGATCAACCACTTGGTCAAATAAAACTTTAAATCTGTTTATTGACATTTTTAAATAGGTTAAATAGCCAGTAGGAAGTTTTAGAATTACAGATTTGGCCCCATAAACACAGCTTTGGAACTCAACACTTGTGGAACATGTGAAGAACTGTGATTGCATTGCTCAAAGCACTAGGTTGTTTCTGAAATAAAACCAAAAAGTGCTGGAAAATATTCCAGATCTGGCAGCATCTGTGGAGAGAGAAGCAGAGTTAACGTTTCACGAGTGACCTTTCATCAGAACTGGCACAGGTTAGAAATCTAATAGGTTTTAAGTAAATAAAGTGGGGCGGGCGGGGAGGGGTCGAAAGAGAACAAAAGGGAAGGTGTTGATAGGACAGAGGGTCATAGAGCATAATTGACAAGAAGGTCATGGAGTAAAGGCAAAAGGTGTGTTAATGGTGTGATGAAGGACCAAGTGTCAGTGCAGAGAGGGTGTTAAATGACAGAATAATGACCAGCCCTGGCCAAAAGCATAAGCATGGGGGAAAAAAAGTGGACAGGCACATGGTAAAAAAAAAAGGATGATGAAACAAACTACAATAAAGTGAAATAAAAATTAAAACTAAAAATAAAAAAGTGGGGGCCCATCATGCTCTGAAATTATTGAACTCAATGTTCAGTCCGGCAGGCTGTAGTGTGCCTAATCGGTAAATGAGATGCTGTTCCTCGAGCTTGCGTTGATGTTCACTGGAACACTGCAGCAATCCCAGGATAGAGATGTGAGCAGGGGGCAGTGTTGAAATGGCAAGCAACCGGAAGCTCAGGGTCCTGCTTGTGGACTGAGCAGAGGTGTTCAGCAAAGCGGTCACCCAGTCTGCGTTTGGTCTCACCAATGTCGAGGAGGCCACATTGTGAGCAGTGAATACAGTATACTACATTGAAAGAAGTACAAGTAAATCGCTGCTTCACCTGAAAGGAGTGTTTGGGGCCTGGGATAGTGAGGAGAGAGGAGGTAAATGGGCAGGTATTACACCTCCTGCGATTGCAGGGGAAGGTGCCGTGGGAAGGGGATGAGGTGTTGGGGGTAATGGAGGAGTAGACCAGGGTGTCGCGGAGGGAACGATCCCTTCGGAATGCTGACAGGGGAAGATGCGTTTGGTAGTGGCATCACACTGGACATGGCGGAGGATGATCCTTTGGATTATGGAGGCTGATGGGGGGGAAGTGAGGACAAGGGGAACCCTGTCACGGTTCTGGGAGGGAGGGGAAGGGGTGAGGGTAGAGGTGCGGGAAATGGGCCGGACACGATTGAGGGCCCTGTCAACAACAGTCAGAGGGGAATCTTCGGTTGAGGAAAAAGGAAGACATATCAGAAGCACCGTCATGGAAGGTAGCATCATCAGAGCAGATGCGTCAGAGACGGAGAAACTGGGAGAATGGAATGGAGTCCTTACAGGAGACAGGGTGTGAAGAAGTGTAGTCGAGGTAGCTGTGGGAGTCGGTGGGCTTATAATGAATATTAGTAGACAGCCTATCCCCAGAGATGGAGACAGAGAAGTCGAGGAAGGGAAGGGAAGTGTCAGAGATGGACCTTGTAAAAGTGAGAGAAGGATGGAAATTGGAAGCAAAGTTGATTTTAAAATTTCCAGTTCGGGGGGCGGGAGCAGGAAACAGCACCGATACAGTCATCAATGTTACCGGAAAAAGAGTTGGGGGAGGGGGCCTGAGTAGGACTGGAACAAGGAATGTTTGACATATCCCACAAAAAGGCAGGCATATCTAGGACCCATGCGGGTACCCATAGCAACACCTTTTACTTGAAGGAGAAGTTGTTCAATGTGAGAACAGGTTCAGCCAGGCGGAGAAGGATGGTGGTGGATGGGGACTGGTTGGGTCTCTGTTCAAGGAAGAAGCGGAGATCCCTCAAACCGTCCTGGTGGGGGATGGAGGTGTAGAGAGATTGGACGTCCAGAGTGAAGAGGAGGCAGTTGGGGCCAGGAAATCGGAAATTGTCAATTGTCAAAATGACGTAGGGTGTCAGGAGAGTCACGGATGTAGGTGGGAAGAGACTGGACCAGGAGAGAAGAGATTCAAGATAGGAAGAAATAGGTTCAGTGGGGCAGGAACAAGCTGAAATGATGGGTCTGCTCGGACAGTCCTGTTTGTGGATTTTAGGAAGGAGGTAGAAGCGGGCTGTCCAGGATTGCGGGACTATGAGGTTGGAAGCTGTAGAGGGAAGATCTCTGGAGGGGATGAGGTCAGTGACAGTCCTGTGGACAACTTGTTTCTGACCATGGGTCTGTTGAGTGAATGTCACTCATTAACAAAGAGCCGAGTCAGACTGTCCAGGAACAGTTAATCCCTCATTTTCACTTTTTTTCCAAGCACCAGGGCAGTGGCATCATCAGTGCTCCTGACTGTGCTGTTGTCAGTGCTGGGATTTCATGCAGAACATAGAGCGTGTGCCACGTTCACAGAAAAGTTCATCTTTTCTCAACAAGTAGCAATTTACATCTCATCCACCACATGCAGGATACAGCAAACCTTTTGCCTAAAATTGAGTGGTAGTCAATTTCTTCAGTAGCTTCAAGTTGGATCAATTTCGCACAACCTTCTTAAAGCTAATTTCTAGATACACGATCTTCCAACTAATTGCACTCTTGAACAGGGTGAGAAGCAGAAATACATCGTGCCAGAATATTCCATTCCACTCTAAACAGGGGTAACTGAGAGGAATACCCCATGAAGGGGAGAAATCCCACACCAGGTGGCGTTTATTATTGGTTTTTGAGCGTGGAGTCATATAGTCTTTCCGTGATCAGTGGGTTCTGTAATCATTACATTATTGAGGAGGATGGTGACTGAACGCAATTACAAGTTTATCTGCAAGAAAACGCCCAAAACACACAAAGCCAGACCTTCTTGAGGTTGGACAGAGAATGATATTAATCCAGGAGTTGTAGGGCAGACAGCCACCTTCACTGTTGCTGTCCTCTGATGTTCTGTATTTGAAGTTTCACCCACAACATCTGCCCTGGATCTTGTGTGTCAACCTGTAATTGAGGATATTTCAAACAAGGCAACTGTTCTAATTGACGTTAAAAGGCACTGCCCATCGCTGAGCTCCCTTGTCGTCTGCCTTGGCGAAGGATGGAAAGTAAACAACTCATCTTGACATCAAATAAAAGTCTGTCTTGTTTTAAATCTGTCCACAGACACAAAGTGCAGGTGTCACATTTCTAACATGCTGAAAATCCCTGATGAGGAGAGCATCCACCATTCAAGTTGTTAATTCTTCACTGATGCAGTTGGTTTTCTTCACACTACAGAAACAGGTGCAAAGGCCAACATTTAAATATTAAACACACTGTCTTTTTTGAAGTATTTTAAATGGTATAGAACAGTAAAATAAATGATTTTTGATTGGTTTCAGTCTTTTTTCTCTTTATATTAATTTAAAGGTTCAGTCTGTTTATACATTCAGCAAATAGTTTATATATTTTGTCCACTGGCTAATTATCAATTCGCTCATACTGAAAATATACATGCGCTCCTCTTTCTGTGTTGTAGATACAATGACAGAGCAGTCACCCCCAAGGCTGGTGAATCAAAGAAGCTGCTTTCTAATCATCGCCATCAATCACAAGGTCAGGGGCCCCCAATCGTGTCACCGGGGACATAAGGCCGGTTTTATGCATCGTCCTCCGTGAAGCACCAGGCTGGCTGGGCAATGGCAGCCTGCCACACACGGCTTAGTGCAAGGACCAATTTCATTCCAGTTCTCGCAGGTCTTGGAGCATCCTGGGCCACATGTGTTGTACACAGCACCGTACTTACACTGGGTAGCTGAAAGGAGAATGAATAAAGATTAAAATACCAACACACTATGTGCCATTATTCTGGAGTGCGAGATCTTTCCTTGGTTTCTCCAGGGTAATTTTAGCAATCTTATACTCGGGGAAATGAATTTCTTGGGAAAGCGGAAATTCCAAAGCCAAAGGATTACCAGGTGGGTTAACAGACGAGAAGTCCCAGGGATTTTAGCAGGTTGGTTAGCAGATGAGCAGACCCCTTTAAGACTCACCTGTGTCAGTCAGCCAGGAGTGGAGTTTGTGGCAGGGATTGAAGGTAATGTTCTCAATCTTCCAAATATTTAATTAAAGGACATTTCTGCTCATCCAAGACTGGATGTCGGATAAGCCGTCTGACAGTTTAGAGTCAGCGGAGGGGTCGAGAGAGGTGGTGGTGAGGTAGAGCCGGGTGCTGTCAGCGTACATGTGGAAACTGATGTGTTTTCAGATGATGTTGCCAAGGGACAGTATGTAGACAAGAAATAAGAAGGGGCCAAGGATAGATCCTTGGGCGAATGCCGAAGGTAACGGTGTGGAAATGGGAAGACATTGCAGGAGTTTCCAGACTTTCAAAGCTAATCATCGGAGTGTGAGGAATGTTTGGTTCAATTTAGCAATGACTGTTTCCCCTGGAGAATCCCAGAATGAATGCTCTCACCCCAGGTGTAAGCATCTGCAGGGTTAAGAAAGTTCTAAAATGGGAATTGTGCCCACACTCATTGAATTCAAGAACCTTACAGCCCAGCTGACAAAGTCTGTGGGGGATGAATACACAGGTGAAAGAACGATCTCGAATTCCTGAAACACCCACTCACACAAATTCCCGCCCCCTGCGACAAGAGGTAAAATGTGGACTAAACAGCTGCAGAAAGTTGCTCATTTCCCAGAACTCCAGTGGATTAATGTGGTGAAGTTTACAAAACGCTCTTGCAAGGGTCAAGCAACATTCAGATTTACTCATCTCCTTCTCCATTGCCGTGACCTTACCAAGGCAGCTCATCTCCGGTCTCCAGTGCACGTGAACACCTTCTCTCTGACAGGCTCGCATGTAGGCGATCAGAGACTCACAGTAACAGTTCTTGTGTACTGGACATTCACACATATCTGTGACACACGACCTGTCAGAAACACAACGCACACCTCAGAACACACAGGAGGAGATAAGGAAACAACAATACATGAAAGAATTGACCAACAATATTTAACTTGCCTAAGATGCAAACGTAAGATTCCGCATATCAAAGTACATGAATCTTCTCTCTGTTATATCTTCATTTTTAAGTAACTTCCTTCAATACTTTGTCCTGATGTTTTTCAGATGAGCCATGAAACCGAGGCTACGTCTGCTCTCTCGGGTGGATGCAAAAGGTCCCACAGCCACTGTTGCAAGAAGAGCAGGGGAGTTCTCCCAGTGTCTTGGACAATATTTATCCCTCAACCATCACTAAAGCAAATTATCTGGTGATTATCCCATTGCTGCTTGTGGGATCTTGCTGTGCACAAATTAGCTGCCATATTTCCTACATTACAACAGTAACTACACTTCAAAAAGTGCTTCATTGGATGTAAAGCACATTGGGACATCCTGAGGTCATGAAAGGCGCTATAGAAATGTAAATCTACCTTTCTTCACTTGATCCTCAGTCCTCTCCATCTGGGATCCATGAAGTGGAAACCAGTTTCACAGCCTTTCAGCAAACTGGACTCTGCTCCTGAAACTCATCGCCCAGTTTACCAGTAGCCCAGCCCCAGCATGAGATGTCCCAATTTCTGGGAGATAAAACTACAAGCCGACCAACACAACTCTTTATCTCACCTTCATCCCTGTTCAAATCCCACAATTATCCAGATTTTCACCCCTAGATCCTTATACATGAAGCCTTCCATCACTGCAGCTTCCTGCAACTGGACACTCAGAATTGGCTCAGTCTCGACACTGGTTAGAGCGTCTGTCCCCTTCCTCAGTCTACATCAGGGGTCTGCAACCTGCGGCTCCGGAGCTGCCTGCAGCTTTTTAACATCTCATTTGCGGTTCCCAATCTTTTCATATTAACATGAAAAAAAGCCTAAAAAAATTTAAGTCAAGAAAAATTAGAGCCGTGTTTTTATTGTGGTTATAAAAGGCGAATCACTATGCTACACTTTCTGGTTTCAAATGATTATTATAATAAAAAACATCATCGTTCTCTAAATACACCTGTTTGTGTGGTGTAGCTACACCATGGTTAATGCCTGTGATTTGATGAACAGGTTTTATGGTCACCACCATTATCATTTCTATTATGGCTGAGTTGATAAATTATTCTGAATGTGCTATTAGAAGCTTTTTTTAATTACGCGAATCAATAGTTGAAAAAACTGTCTTAATTCTACACATTTTAAATTATAGTTTGTTTTAAAGATGACTTTACTGACAATATCATAATAAAGTCAAAAAATACCATAACTCAGAATTAGGACTATTTTAATTTAGATTTTTTTTTCTATTGATAAATTCAACACGTTTATTTTATGTATGCAAATTCTGTATGCAAATTCTGTATTCTACCAGAGATACTTGACAATTTGCTGTGGATTTGGTTTAGAAATGACGAAATTTGTCCAATAGTTTTTATTTTCGACAATTTTTTTTAAAAAGGCTCTTCAGGTTAAATAAAAGGTTGCAGACGCCTGGTCTAGGCAGTGGTTTATTGGTTCAGAGTGTCTGTTGGTCCCTCAGTCTAGATATTAGTTTATAGGATCAGACTGTCTGTCCCCTCAGTCTAGACATTGCTGGATGGAGTGGGAAAGTCACTAAATGAATGATAATCTGTTTTCTTGTCCTAGTTGAAAAGTAAAGTCAGCGCCCAGAGCAAAGGTCAACCAGTAAAATTCTAGGCACAGGTGAACCTATTTATTTTAAAAGCCAGCAAAGGTTTCGCAGGTTGGGTTTTATGGGTTTAAATGGACCTTTAGATTAGCAGCATTATTCTGGTATTTTAAGCAGTTGCTGATTGCCACAATTGAAGCCTGTTCACTATCCCGAGTTCCTACAGTAATCAGCAATGGCACAAAACCTGACACAGACAGGAACAGATCCCTGAGATTGCACAGGGGCACAAACAAAATAATCCCGTCCGCATATGAGGAGAAATCATTTCTCCTGTCTGCCCAGATTTCCCATCCTGGGCTCACTCTGCCACCTAGTGGAGAATCGGGACATGGCTTAAATGTAACCAGACGTTTCAGGAATGATTCCTGCAGAAAGGAACTCAAAGTTTCCTCATAAACAAGTTCCAGGCTATTTAGTTCATGACTTGAACAGGAAGAGTCCATGAATTATGAGAATTAATATTTAAACATGAAACCACCTGACCCACTCCACACTCCTAGGAATATGACTTTAAAGCTGTTTTAAAAAAGAATTCAGTCTTTTTTATTAACAGCGTCTGGTCACAGCAGTCTGAAGGAGCTTACAGAGCAGCCTCTCCTAGGCCTGAACTCATGGAACACTGGATGGGCAAACATTAAATGTGAAATAGGAACCTTACACCATCAGATACTGATCACAGTGAAAGAGGAGGTAGTACAGACACTGGATGGGATATAAATTAGATAGGCTGTCTGTACTTAAAGTTGATAAAGTCACCAGGACCGGATCAGATGCATCCGAGGATACTGAGGGAAGTAGGGGTAGAAATTGCGGAGATGCAGGCCACAATCTTCCAATGCTCCTTATATACAGGGGTGGTCCCAGAGGACTGGAGAATTGCAAATGTTACACTCTTGTTCAAGAAAGGGTATAAGGATAAGCCCAGCAACTACAGGTTAGTCAGTTTAACCTCAGTGGTGGGAAAGCTTTTTGAAAGGATAATCTGTGACTAAATTAACAGTCACTTGGGACAAATGTGGATTAATTAAGAAAAGCCAGCATGGATTTGATAAAGGCAAATCGCCTTTAACTAATTTGTTTGAGTTTTTTGATGAGGTAACAGAGATGGTTGACGAGGTACATGGACTTCCAAAAGTCTTTTGATAAAGTGCCACATAACAGTGCTGTCAGCAAAGTTAAAGCCCATGGAATAAAAGGGACAGTAGCAGCATGGATACAAAATTAGTTGAATGACAGGAAATAGGGAGTAGTGGTAAATGATTGTTTTTTCAGACTGGACGCAGGTATATAGTGGGAGTCAGTGTTAGGACCACTACATTTTTCTGATAGGCATTAATGACTTAGACTTGGGTGTGCAGGACTCAATTTCAAAATTTGCAGATGACACAAAACTTGGAAGCATTGTAAACTGTGAGGAGGACAGATTTCAAAAAGACATAGACAGGCTGGTGGAATGGGCGGACATGTGGCAGATGAAATTTAATGCAGAGAAGTGTGAAGTGATATATTTTGATAGGTAAAACAAGGAGAAGCAATATAAAATAAAGAATGTAATTTTAAAGGGGGAGCAGGAGCAGAGGGACCTAGGGGGTATATGTGCACAAATTGTTGGAGGTGGCAGGGCAGGTTGAGAAAGCGGTTAATAAAGCATAAGGGATCCTGGACTTTATAAACAGAGGCATACAGTACTGTCACAGAAATGTTTTTTTTCTCCTCTGTTTAAAACAGTGGGCCTTTAAGACTCTGTTTGGAAACAGTGTGCCTTTCGGACAGAGAGAGAAGTTAGATTCTTGAGAACGGTGTGCTACAGCTGCCCTTGTTTCCTAGGTCACAGCAGGAGAGGGAGGTCACATGGTGTACTGTAACATTTGACTGTGTGCAAAAACCAGCTAAAACCAGCTTGAACCAGGAGATTGGCAAAGCCTGCTTGCCTTGAAGGAAGAGAATTCTGTCAGCAAAAATTCTACAATGAGTTACAGGCTGTGTTAATTGCCTAAGGGAAAAAAACCCTTTAAAGGGAACATTTGTATTGCTGGAAGCAGCAAAATTCCTTTTCTTTACTTCCAATCTAAGAAGTCTTTGCTTCAAGATTGACTCTCTCGTGACTGATTGTGTTTTCTGGAATTCACAGAAAAGTTTCGACTGAAAGACTGCCAATTTTAAAATTCAAACATAGACTTATCATTATACTCCGTGTTGAAAGAACTGTGTGATGCCTTCTGCAGCCGAAGTGCTTTGAATGCCTATCAAGTAAAGACTGTTCATCGAATTCGCGTGGAGACTTTAAATGGCATCTGATTGTTCTCATCTGAGCACCTCATCAACCAGGAATGTTACTCACAAAGACTTGCAACCCATTTATTTATTTATTCTTAAGAAACAGCTAATTTTTTTAAATACTATTTTTAAAACCGGTTAACCATTAGATTTTGAATGTATGTGTGTAAATGGGGGAGTTAGGATAAATAAGAAGTTATAAGGCCTTTAGACAGAAATTTATCTTAATAGTGTTTAAGATTTAGTTTATTAATAAATAGTTAATTTGTTGTTGTTTAAAGATACCTGGTTTGGTCTGTTTTATTCTGGGGGTTAATAAAGTGTTTAATTTGGTTAATTTTCCAGTAGGTGGGAAAATTTTAATAATATGCTGTGACCTGTGGAGTATTGGGACTGAATTGACAGTGCATTACTCCTGCCTCCTGTAAAAGTACAAAGCAAGGAACTTATGTTGAACCTTCACAAAACACTGGTTCAGCCTCAAAAACACAAAAACATAAGAAATAGGAGCAGGAGTAGACCATATGGCCCATCAAGCCTGCTCTGGCATTCAGCTACTTTAGAATCTTTTACGTTTCAATGCGATTACCTCTTATTCTTCTAAATTCCAGAGATTACAGGCCCAATTTTCTTAGTCTCTCATCATTGGCCAACCCTCTCATCCCGGTGATCAATCTAGTGAACCCTCGCTGTACTGCCTCCAATTCAAGTATATCCTTTCTTAAATGCGGAGACCAAAACTGTATGTGATCTCACCGAAACCCTGTACAATTGTAGCAACACTTCCTTATTCCTGTACTCCAATCCCTTTGTAATAAAGGCCAACATGCCATTTGCCTTCCTAATCACTTGCAGTATCTGCATGTTAACTTTCTGCATTCAAAGAACAAAGAACAGGACAGCACAGGAACAGGCCATTCGGCCCTCCAAGCCTGCGCTTATCTTGATGCCTGTCTAAACTAAAACCTTCTGTACTTCCGGGGTCCGTATTCCTCTATTCCCTTCCTATTCATGTATTTGCCAAGATGCCTCTTAAACGTCGCTATCGCACCTGCTTCCACCACCTTCCCCGGCAGCAAGTTCCAGGCACTCACCACCCTCTGTGTAAAAAACTTGCCTCGCACATCCCCTCTAAACTTTGCCCCTCGCACCTTAAACCTATGTCCCCTAGTAACTGACTCTTCCACCCTGGGAAAAAGCTTCTGACTATCCACTCTGTCCATGCCACTCATAACTTTGTAAACCTCGATCATGTCGCCCCTCCACCCCCGTCGTTCCAGTGAAAACAATCCGAGTTTATCCAACCTCTCCTCATAGCTAATGCCCTCCAGACCAGGCAACATCCTGGTAAACATCTTCTGTACCCTCTCCAAAGCCTCCACGTCCTTCTGGTAGTGTGGCGACCAGAATTGTACGCAATATTCCAAGTGTGGCCTAACTAAAGTTCTGTACAGCTGCAGCATGGCTTGCCAATTTTTATACTCTATGCCCCGACCGATGAAGGCAAGCATGCCGTATGCCTTCGTGACTACCTTATCCACCTGCGTTGCCACTTTCAGTGATCTGTGGACCTGTACGCCCAGATCTCTCTACCTGTCAGTACTCCTAAGGGTTCTGCCATTTACTGTATACTTCCCACCTGTATTAGACCTTCCAAAATGCATTACCTCACATTTGACCGGATTAAACTCCATCTGCCATTTCTCCACCCAAGTCTCCAACCGATCTATATCCTGCTGTATCCTCTGACAATCCTCATCACTATCAGCAACTCCACCAACCTTTGTGTCGTCCGCAAACTTACTACTTAGACCAGCTACATTTTCCTCCAAATCATTTATATATACTACAAACAGCAAAGGTCCCAGCACTGATCCCTGCGGAACACCACTAGTCACAGCCCTCCATTCAGAAAAGCACCCTTCCACTGCTACCCTCTGTCTTCTATGACAGAGCCAGTTCTGTATCCATCTAGCCAGCTCACCTCTGATCCCGTGTGACTTCACCTTTTGTACCAGTCTGCCATGAGGGACCTTGTCAAAGGCTTTACTGAAGTCCATGTAGACAACATCCACTGCCCTTCTTTCATCAATCATCTTCGTCACTTCATCCAAAAACTCGATTGTTAGTGAGACACGACCTCCCCTTCACTAAACCATGCTGCCACTCGCTAAAAAGTCCATTTGTTTCCAAATGGGAGTAAATCCTGTCTCCAATAATTTCCCTGTAAGGCTCACTGGCCTGTAATTTCCTGGATTATCCTTGCTACCCTTCTTAAACAAAGGAACAACATTGACTATTCTCCAGTCCTCTGGGACCTCACCTGTAGCCAATGAGGATACAAAGATTTCTGTCAAGGCCCCAGCAATTTCCTCCCTTGCCTCCCTCAGTATTCTGGGATAGATCCCATCAGGCCCTAGGGACTTATCTACCTTAATGGTTTTCAGGACGCCCTCCTTTTTGATAGCGACATGACTCAGACTATCTACACACCCTTCCCTAGACTCATCATCCACCAAGTCCTTCTCTTGAGTGAATACTGATGCAAAGTACTCATTTAGTACCTCACCCATTTCCTCTGGCTCTACGCATAGATTCCCTCCTCTGTCCTTGAATGGGCCAACCCTTTCCTTGGCTACCCTCTTGCTCTTTATATACATTTAAAAAGCCTTGGGATTCTCCTTAATCCTGTTTGCCAATGACTTTTCATGACCCCTTTTAGCCTTCCTGATTCCTTGCTTAAGTTCCTTCCTACTTTCTTTATATTCCTCAAGGGCTTCGTCTGTTCCCAGCCTTCTAGCCCTTACGAATGCTTCCTTTTTCTTTTTGACTAGGCTCACAATATCCCTCGTTATCCAAGGTTCCCGAAACTTACCAAACTTATCCTTCATCCTCACAGGAACATGCCGTACATTCCTTGTACAAACACACCCAAGTCTCTTTGAACATCAATACTACAAGTCTCACACCTTTTAAAAATTATTCTGCTTTTCCATTCTTACGACCAAAGTGCATAACTTCACACTTCCCTGCATTATACTCCATCTGCCATCTTGTTGCCCACTCATTAACCTGTCTATATCTCTTTGCAGTCTCTCTGTATCCTCCCCAGTTTACCTTTCCACTTACCTTGGTATCATCAGCAAACTTAGATCCATTACTCTTTGTCTCTTCATCTAAGTCGTCAAAATAGCTGAGGCCCCAGCACTGATCCTTGCAGCACTCCACTATTTACTGCCTGCCAACTTGAAAATGCCCCGTTTATGCCCACTCTTTGCTTCCTGTCTGTTAACCAATCATTTATCCATGGAGTTCAGAAGAATGAGGGGGGATCTCATAGAAACCAATAAAATTCTAACAGGACTTGACAGGGTAGATGGATGTTATCTACATGGACCTCAGTAAAGCCTTTGACAAGGTCCCTCATGGCAGACTGGTACAAAAGGTGAAGTCACACGGGATCAGAGGTGAGCTGGCAAGATGGATACCGAACTGGCTCTGTCATAGAAGACAGAGGGTAGCAGTGGAAGGGTGCTTTTCTGAATGGAGGGCTGTGACTAGTGGTGTTCCGCAGGGATCAGTGCTGGGACCTTTGCTGTTTGTAGTATATATAAATGATTTGGAGGAAAATGTAGCTGGTCTAAGTAGTAAGTTTGCGGACGACACAAAGGTTGGTGGAGTTGCAGGTAGTGATGAGGATTGTCAGAGGATACAGCAGGATATAGATCGGTTGGAGACTTGGGCGGAGAAATGGCAGAGTTTAATCCGGACAAATGTGAGGTAATGCATTTTGGAAGGTCTAATGCAGGTGGGAAGTATACAGTAAATGGCAGAACCCTTCGGAGTATTGACAGGCAGAGAGATCTGGGCGTACAGGTCCACAGGTCACTGAAAGTGGCAATGCAGGTGGATAAGGTAGTCAAGAAGGCATACAGCATGCTTGCCTTCATCGGTCGGGGCATAGAGTATAAAAATAGGCAAGTCATGCTGCAGCTGTACAGAACTTTAGTTAGGCCACACTTAGAATATTGCGTACAATTCTGGTCGCCACACTACCAGAAGGATGTGGGGGCTTTGGAGAGGGTACTGAAGAGGTTTACCAGGATGTTGCCTGGTCTGGAGGGTATTAGTTATGAGAAGAGGTTGGATAAACTCGGATTGTTTTCACTGGAATGACGGAGGTGGAGGGGCGACATGATCGAGGTTTACAAAGTTATGAGTGGCATGGACAGAGTGGATAGTCAGAAGCTTTTTCCCAGGGTGGAAGAGTCAGTTACTAGGGGACATAGGTTTAAAGGTGCAAGGGACAAAGTTTAGAGGGGATGTGCGAGGCAAGTTTTTACACAGAGGGTGGTGAGTGCCTGGAACTTGCTGCCAGGGGAGGTGGTGGAAGCAGGTACGATAGCGACGTTTAAGAGGCATCTTGACAAATACATGAATAGGATGGGAATAGAGGGATATGGGCCCCGGAAGTGCTGAAGGTTTTAGTTTAGACAGGCATCATGATCGGCGCAGGCTTAGAGGGCCGAATGGCCTGTTCCTGTGCTGTACTGCTCTTTGTTCTTTGATCTTTTAGATGCAGGAAGGATGTTCCCGATGGTGGGGGAGTCCAGAACCCAGGGATCATAGTCGAAGGATACGGGGTAAACCTTTCAGGACTGAGATGAGGAGAAATTTCTTCACTCAGAGTGTGGTGAGCCTGTGGAATTTGCTGCCACAGAAAGTAGTTGAGGCCAAAACATTGACTGTTTTCAAAAAGGAGTTAGATATAGCTCTTGGGTCTAAAGGGATCAAAGGGTATGGGGCGAAAGCCGGAACAGGCTACCGAGTTGGAAGATCAGCCATGATCATAGTGAATGGTAGAACAGGCTCGAAGGGCTACTCCTGCTCCTATTTTCTACGTTTCTATGTAATATATTACCCCCAACTCCATGAGCCCTTATCTTGCCAATTAACCTATTGTGTGGCACCTTATCGAATGCCTTTTGGAAATCCAGTTATACTACATTCACTAGTTTCCCTTTATCTACCCTACTGGCATCCTCAAAAAACTCTAATAAATTTGTCAAACAGGATCTCCCTTTAGTACAACCATGTTGACTTGTTCTAATCATACTGTGCTTTTCCAAATGCATTACTAAGACTTCCTTAATAATAGATTCCAGCATTTTCCCAATGACTGATGTTATGTTCACTGGGCTGTAGTTCCCTGTTTTTCCTCTACCTCCTTTCTTGAAATGCAGCGTAACATTTGCCAACTTCCAATCTGACGGAACCATTCCTGAATCTAAGGAATTTTGTAAAATCACAGCTAGTGCATCCACTATGTCTGCAGCTCTCTCTTTTAGAACCTTAGGGTGTAGGCCATCAGGTCCTGGAGATTTGTCAGATTTGAGTCCCTTAAGTTTCTCCAATTTTTTTCTCTGCTGATATGAATTTTCTTAATTTCCTCACTTTTTAGACCTGAGGTTACTGTCTATTTCTGGTATGGAGCTTATGTCTTCTACTGTGAAGACAGACACAAAATATTTGTGCAATGCCTCTGCCATTTCCTCATTCCCCATGATAATTTATCTTGTCTCTGCTTCTAAGAGACAAATGTTTACTTTAGCTACTCTCTTCCTTTTGATATACCTATAAAAGCTCTTACAATTTGTTCTTATATTACTGGCTAGTTTACTCTCATATTCTATTTTTCCCTTTTTCTCAACTTTTTGGTGGCCCTTTGCTGGTTTCTAAAACATTCCTAATCCTCAGACTTGCTACTCTTTTTTGCAACATTATAAGCCTTTTCTTTTAATCTAATATTATCCTTAACTTCCTGAGTGAGCCACGGATGGGTCTTTTGGGCTGAGTTTTTGTTTTTCAAAGGAATGTATTTTTGTTGAACATTTTGAATTGTTTCTTTAAAGGTTTCCCACTGTTCACTTACCATCATACCTTTTAGTCTGGTTACCCAATTTACCTCCCCTCATGCCTACATAATTGGCTTTAAGTTTAAGATTCTTGTTTGTGATTGGAGCATGTCACTTTCAAACGTAATATGGAATTCAATGGTATTATGATCACTATTTCCCAATGGATCTTTTACTATGACATTGCTAATTAACCCTGCTTCATTACACAATACTAGATCTAAGATAGCTTTATCCCTAGTCGGTTTCACAATATATTGCTCCAAGAAACTGTCCCAAAAACATTGTACAAACTCATCTTCTAGACCACTCCTGCCAATTTCATTGTCCCAGTCTATATGAAGATTAAAGTCCTCCACAATTATTACATTGCCTTTGTTACAAGCTCCAATAATTTCTTGCTTAATGCTCTATCCAATGGTATAACTACTGTTTGGGGGCTTATAAACTACTCCTATCAGTGTTTTCGGATTCTTGTTATTCCTTATTTCCACCCATACTGATTCTACCTCATGATTTTTTGAGGCCAGATCCTTTTCCACTAATGTCCTTATGTCATCCTTTACTATCAGGGCTACCCCTCACCCTTTGCTATTCTGTCTGTCTTTCTGAAATATTGTGTACCCTGGAATATTTATTTCCCAACCTTGATCACCATGTAACCATGTCTCTGTAATGGCGATTAGATCTCAATCATTTACCTCAATTTGTGCCACTAGTTCATCTATCTTATTGCAAATGCTTCAGGCATTCAAATACAGAGCCTTTAATTTCATTTTTTTGCTTCAATGACCTTATTCACTGATGTACAATTTTTTGTTAAACTCTCTGTCCCTACCTGTCCCATTCTGCTTCTCTTTACCCACAACGCTATATTGTTCCGATGCCTCAACCTTTCTCTTTGCATTTCCAAATTTCCTTTCACATGAACCCTCCCCCTCCACGCCCATTAGTTCACAACCTCTAGCCTTATCTGCTGGCAAACTCTTAAGTTTGTATGCTCGGTCCCTTCCTGCCACACTTTAATTATCATTACCCTTATTGCTGTCTTGCCTTCTCCTTCCTCTTTAAATTACCACATCTTCCCTCACTTGATCCTTCACCCCCACTATTTAGTTTAAAGCCCTCTCTACTGCCCTAGTTATATAACTCATCAGAACACTGGTCCCAGCATAGTTCAGGTGAAGACCATCCCAATAGTACAGCTCCCACTTCCCCCAGTACTGGTACCAGTGCCCCATGAATCAAAATCCATTTTTCCCACACCAATCTTTGAGCCACACATTTAACACTCTAATCCTATTTACCCTACACCAATTTGCTCATGGCTCAGGCAATAATGCAGAGATTATTACCTTTGAGTTTCTGCTTTTTAATTTAGCCCCGAGTTGCTCATATTCCCTATGTAGCAGCACTTTTCTGGTGCTAACTATGTCTTTGGTACCCACGTGGACCACGACAATTAGATCCTCCCCCTCCAACTGCAACTTCCTCTCCAGCCCTGAGCAGATGTCCCCAGCCCTGGCAGGCAGCCTTCTGGACTCTCGCTCTTGGCTGCAGAGAACGGTGTCTATCCCCCCTCAACTGGAGTACTGTGTCCAATTCTGGGCGCCACACTTTAGGAAGGATGTGAAGACATTGAAGAGGGTGCAGAAAAAATCTACAAGAATAATTCTGGGGATGACAGACTTCAGTTATGAGGATAGATTGGAGAATCTGGGGTTGTTCTCCTTAGAGAAGATTAGGAGGAGATTTGGTAGAGATGTTCAAAATAAAGAGGGGTCTGGACAGAGTAGATAGGGAGAAACTGTTCCTATTGGTGGAAAAGTCGAGAATCAGAGGCTGAGGTAATTGGCAAAAAAACAGAGGCAACATGAGGAATAACTTTTTTACCCAGTGAGTGGTTAGGATCTGAATGCACTGCCTGAGAGTGTGGTGGAGGCAGATTCAATGTGGTTTTCAAATGGGAATTGGATAATTATCTGAAGAGAAAAGATCTGCAGGGCTACGGGGAAAAGGTGGGAGCGTGGGACTAGGTGAGTTGCTCTCGCAGAGAGCCGGCACGGACATAGGATGAGCTGAATGGCCTCTTTCTGTGTTGTAACCATTCGATGACTCACAGCCCACTAACACATGAAACAGGAGCCTTGCACTGTCAGACACTGATCACAACTCATGTTCTGCTTTTTTATTTTTTTGTGCAGGATCGGGATGTAGTCTGAACGTGCAAGATGATGATCATGGTGAATGGCAGGGTTTTAACACTGGCTTTCATGCGTCTCACACACTGAAATATATTTATTACAGACATGCTGTCTCCCAGGGATACAGGAATTTACATTTGAAATTGCAATGATCTAAGTCAGCAGTAGATGAACTAATAACTTTCTCAGCCCTGTCCAGTGAAGAGGCTGGCTCAATAACTTCCAATACCAGAGTGCGACAGGCACTGAAACCAACAACTGAGATTAAACCTGTTGACTGTCAGCAGAGTTTGAGAAGACTGACAATCGGTTTGAAAACTAGATGAAATGTAAAAGCCTCTTTCCTTGGTTTGAGCTGAAGCCAGTGATCTCTCCCAGGTGACTCACTACTGTCCAGAATCAGTTACTTTCCACATTGTTGGAGCTGCTGCCTCAGAGGACAAACAGTCTGTAACTCTCTCACCGAGTATTCTTAGCAGGGCGGTACAGTGGCGCAGTGGTTAGCACTGCAGCCTCACAGCTCCACCAACCCAGGTTCAGTTCTGGGTACTGCCTGTGTGGAGTTTGCAAGTTCCATGTGGGTTTTTTTCAGTCTGGTGTCCTCAGGGTCAGTGTCTGGAGGGGCAGTCTGGTATCCTCAGTGTCAGAGTCCGAGTGCCCAGAGGGGCAGTCTGTCACATATGGGCTTAGATCTAGTAACAACAACTTACCTATGTATAGTGCCTTTAACATAGTAAAATGTCCAAGGCACTTCACAGGAGTATTATATTGATATACTGAGCCACATAAGGAGATATCAGATCTCAAAGGATGAACATAAGAAATAGGAGCAGGAGTAGGCCATTCAGCCCCTCAAGCCTGCCCCACCATTCAATAAGATCATGGCTGATCTGCCCCAGACCTCAACTCCTTGAAGGCTCCTCATAGTCCTCAACTCCCTGATATTTCAAAAATTGATCTACCTCCTCTAAATATTTTCAGTGATCTAGCCTCCACAACTCTCTGGGGTAGAGAATTCCAGACATTCACCACCCTCTGAAAGAAGAAATTCCTTCACATCTCAGTTTTAACTGAGTGTCCCCTTATTCTGTAACTATATCCCCTAGTTCAAGATTCCTCCATTAATGGAAACATCTTCTCAACATCTACCCTGTCAAGCCCCCCTCAGAATCTTGTACGTTTCAATAAGATCACCCCTCATTCTTCTAAACTCTAATGAATAAATGTCTAGCCGTTCTTGATAAGTCAACCCCTTCATCCCAGGAATCAGCCGAGTGCATCTCTTTTGAACTACCTCCAATGCCAGTATGTCCTTTCTTAAATACAGGGACCAAAACTGTACACAGTACTCCAGATGCAGCCTCATTAACACCCTGTACAGCTGTAACAAGACTTTCCTATTTTTAAACCCCAACCCCCTAGCAATAAAGACCAAAATTCCATTTACCTTCTTAATTACTTGCTGCACCTGCAAGCTAACTTTTTGTGTTTCATGCACAAGACCACCCAGATCCCTCTGTGCTGCATTTTTTTGCAATCTCTCTCCATTTAAATAATAGTCTGCCTTTGATTCTTCCGACCAAAGTGCATGAGCTCACACTTTCCTGCATTAAACTCCATCTACCAAGTTTTTGCCCACTCACTCAACCTATCTATATCCCCTTGCAGATTCCTTATGTCCTCATCACAACATGCCCTCCCACCTATTTTTGTCTCATCAGCAAATTTGGATATATTACACTCTGTCCCCTCCTCCAAGTCATTAATATAGAGAGTAAATAATTGAGGCCCTAGGACTGATCCTTGTGGCACTCACTAATTACGTCTTTCCAACCTGAAAAAGACCCATTAATCCTGACTCTCTGTCTTCTGTGAGTTAACCAATTCTCAATCCATGCTGATATATTACCCCCAATACAGTGAGCTCCTATCTTGTGTAATAATCTTTTATGTGGCACATTATCGAGTACCTTCTGGAAATCTAAATACACTACATCTACTCGTTCCCCTTCATCAACTCTGCTTGTTATATCCTCAAAGAACTCTAGCAAATTTGACAAACATGATTTCCCTTTCACAAAACCATGTTGACTCTGTTTGATTGCGTTAAGCTTTTCTAAATGTTCTGATATTTCTTCCTTAATAATGGACTCTAGCATTTTCCCTGTGACCAATGTTAGGCTGACTGGCCTATAGTTTCCTGCTTTTTGTCTCCCTCCCTTCTTGAACAGGGGCGTCACATTAGCAGTTTTCCAATCCGCTGGGACCCTCCCGGAATCCAGTGAGTTCTGGAATATTTCGACCAATGCCTCCACTATCTCTGCAGCCACTTCCTTGGATGTAGGCCATCAGGTCCTGGCGACTTGTCTGCCTTTAGTCCCATTAGTTTGTCAAATACTTTGTCCCTCGTGATAGAGACTGTTACAAGATCTTTCCTCCCATTAGCTCCTTGCTTATCTGATATCTGTGGGATGTTTATAATGTCCTCCACCGTGAAGACCGATGCAAAATATTGGTTTAAATTATCTGCCATTTCCCTGTTCCCCGTTATCAATTCTCCAGTCGCATCCTCCAAGTCTCACGCTCACTTTAGTTACTCTCTTTCTTATTATATACCCATAGAAGCTCTTGCTGTTTGTTTTTATATTTCTTGCCAATTTACTTTCATAATCAATTTTCTCCCTCTTTATTAGCTTTTTATTCATCCGCTGCTGGTTCCTAAAAAATTCCCAATCCTCTGGCCTACCACTAGTTTTTGCCGCTTTGTATCCCTTACAAAAATCAATTTTTGATTGGATACTCTCCTTGACCGCCTTTGTTAACCACGGGTGGTTCATCCTTCTCATCGAGTCCTTCTTTTTGACCGGGATAAATTTTTGTTGAGCGTTGTGAAATATCTGCTTAAATGTCTGCCACTGATCATCCACTGACCTTCCCCCTTATCTATTTTCCCAGCCCACTTTAGACAACTTTTTCTTCATACCTCTGTAATTGCCTTTGTTTAAGTTGAGGAGACTGGTTTGAGACCCGAGCTGCTCGCCCTCAAACTGAATTTGAAATTCTACCATGTTGTGATCGCTACCCCCTGGAGGATCCTTAACTACGATATCTCTTATTAATCCTAACTCATTACATATTACTAGATCTAAAATAGCCTGTTCCCGGGTAGGTTTTGCAACATATTGCTCTAAGTAACAATCCCTGATGTACTCTACAAATTCATCTTCCATGTTACCTCTGCCAATCTGATTTGTCCAATCAATATGCAGATTAAAATCACCCATGACAATTGTAGCGACCTTCTTACACGCCTCCAATATTTCCCAATTTATACTTTGTCCTACAGTGAGGCAACTCTTTGGGGGCCTATAGACAACTCCCACCCTTGCTATTCCTTGTTTCCACCCAAACTGCTTCCAATTCCAAGAGAGAGAGGTAGAGAGGTGGAGAGGTTTAGGGAGGGAATTCCAGAGCTTAGGGCCCAGGCAGCTGAAGGCACAGCTGCCAATTGTGGAAAAATGGAAACTGGGGATGGTCAAGAGGCCAGGATTGGAGGAGTGCAGAGATGTGGGATGGTTGTGGGACTGAAGGAGATTACAGACATATGGAGCAGCGAGGCCATGGAGGGATTTGAAAGCAAAGATGAGAATTTTTAAATCGAGGCGTTGTCAGACCGGGAATCAATGTAGATCAACGAGCACAGGGGTGATAGGAGAAGGGGTCTCGCTGTGAGCAATGATACAAGAAGAGGAGTTTTGGGTGAGCTCAAGTTTACAGTGGGTGGAATGTGGTAGAAGGATGGCAGGTTTCCTTCCCAAAAGGACGAGTGGATCAGTAGGGTTTTTACGACAATTTGACTGCTTCACGATCACTGTTACTGAGCCAGGGGATGGGAGCTGCCTGTAGCCAGTGGACCGTTCGCGGGTGAATACTCACCTGTAGAACAAGACGTAATCTACCTTCGAGTGGCAGTTCTTAAACGCCCAGGACTTCAGTTTCTGGCATTCCCGGTGAGCCCGGAACTTAACTTTTACAATCCCGGAGCAGAGATGGGGCTGTAACCTCCGCTGGGGTCGCTTACAGACTTTGTTTGATTCCACTCGCCATGATTCAGCAAACGCATCAACGTCAAACTTGAAGCTGCCGTCTCCACCAATCAGGTCGTCTCGCTTGTGCCCATTGTAGTTTCCACACAAACCACAAAGTTTGCCCTTCAGTTCCGGAGCTGCCACAATCTCCACAAAACTGTCTCCGTCCCAGGAAATCACAATACCTGAACAAAGCAAGAGTGTGTTACTGATATCTCACGGTAATGGGTAGCCTTTTGCTGTCAGCTGTGGTGCTCAGTGGGCAGCATTCTTGCCTCTGGGTCAGAAGGTTGTTCAAGTCCCACTCCAGTGACTTAAGCCAGGAATTTAGGCTGACACTGCAGTGTGGTACTGACAGAGTGCTGCACTGTTAGAGGGTCAGTACCAAGGAAGTGCTGCATTGTTGGAGGGTCATTATGGAGGGAGTGCTGCATTGGTGGAGGGTCAATAGCAAGACAGTACTGCATTGGTGGAGGGTCAGTAGCAAGACAGTAATGCATTGGTGGAGGGTCAGTAGCAAGACAGTAATGCATTGGTGGAGGGTCAGTAGCAAGACAGTACTGCATTGGTGGAGGGTCAGTAGCAAGACAGTACTGCATTGTTGGAGGGTCAGTAACGAGTCAGTGCTGCATTGGTGGAGGGTCAATACCAAGGGTGTGCTGCATTGTTGAAGGGTCAGTACGGAGGGAGTGCTGCACTGTCGGAGGTGCCGTATTTTGGATGGGATGTTAAACTGAGGCCCAGTCTGCCCTCTCAGGTAGATGTAAAAAACTTCCATGGCCAGTATTTTGAAGAGGAGCAGGGGAGTTCTCCCCCGGTGTCTTGGGGATAACTCAATCAACAAAACTAAAAACAGATTATCCGGTCATTATCCCATTGCTGTTTTGTGGGATCTTGCTGTGCACAAATTGGCTGCTGTGTTACCCACATCACAGAATCGTTACAGTGCAGAAGGAGGCCATTTGGCTCATCGTGTCCTCTCCGGCTCTCTGAAATAGTAATTCCCTCAGTTCCATTCCCCCACCTTCTCTCCATAACCCTGCACATTCTTCCTTTTCATATAACAGTCTAATTCCCTTTTGAATGCTTCAATTGAACCTGCCTCCACCACGTTTTCAGGCAGTGCATTCCAGACCTTAACCACTCGCTGTGTGAAAAAAGTTTTTCCTCATGTCACTTTTGCTTCTCTTACCAAATACTTTAAATCTGTGCCCTCTCATTCTTGATCCTTTCATGAGTGGAAATAGCTTCTCTCTATCTACTCTGTCCAGACCTATGACTTTGAATATCTCTATCAAATCACCTCTCAGTTTTCTCTCCTCCACGGAAAACAGTCCTAACTTCTCCAATCTATTTTCATGAAGGGGCGGCACAGTGGCGCAGTGGTTAGCACCGCAGCCTCACAGCTCCTGCGACCATGGTTCAATTCTGGGTACTGCCTGTGTGGAGTTTGCAAGTTCTCCCTGTGTCTACATGGGTTTCCTCCGGGTGCTCTGGTTTCCGCCCACAAGCCAAAAGACTTGCAGGTTGATAGGTAAATTGGCCATTAGCAATTGCCCCTAGTATAGGTAGGTGGTAGGGATATATAGGGACAGGTGGGGATGTGGTAGGAATATGGAATTAGTGTAGGATTAGTATAAATGGGTGGTTGATGGTCGGCACAGACTCGGTGGGCTGAAGGGCCTGTTTCAGTGCTGTATCTCTAAAACTATAACTGAAATTCCTCATCCCTGGAACCATTCTCGTGAATCTTTTCTGTACTCTCTCCAATGCCCTCACGTCTTTCCTAAAGTGCAGCGCCTAGATTTGGATGTAATACTCCAGCCGAGGCTGAACTAGTGTCTTATACAAGTTCAACATAACTTCCTTGCTCTTGTACTCTATGCCCCTATTAATAAAGCCCAGAATACTGTATGCTTTATTAGCCACTCTCTCACCTGTCCTGCCACCTTCAATGACTTATGTACATATGCACCCAGGTCCCTCTGCTCCTGCATCCCCTTTAGAATTGTACCCTTTATTTTATATTGTCTCTCCATGTTCTTCCCACCAAAATGAATCACCTCTCATTTCTCTGCATTGAACTTCATCCGCCACCTGTCTGCCTGTTCCACCAACTTGTCTATGTCCTTTTGCAGTTCTACACTGTCCTCCTCACAGTTCACAATGCTTCCAAGTTTCGTATCGTCTGAAAACTTTGAAATTCTACCCTATACACCAAGGTCTAGGTCATTAATATACATCAGGAAAAGGAAGGATCCCAACACTGGTCCCTGGGGAACTCCACTACAAACCTTCCTCCAGCCCGAAAAGCATCCCAACAGTGACTACATTTCAAAAATACTTCATTGTCTGAAAAGGATTTGTGACATCCTAAGCTTCTTAAAGGTGGTGTATTATACCCTTATTGTGCCTTCTCTTTAATATTGGGACCATTATGGAATCTGAACCTGCTGTCAGTTAGAAGCCTCACTGAGCCTCAGTGTTGGTCGAAGCTGGGGCCAGAAAATTATGGTTCCAACTCTCTGCCCCGAGTTTCTATACTTGCAATGCACTGTCCATCCTGTCTAGTGCCGGGATGTCCAGCCTTTGGTGACCATAGGAACATAGGAGCAGCAGTAGGCCATTCAGCCCATCGAGCAGGCTCCGCCATTCAATACGATCATGGCTGATCATCCACTTCAATGCCTTCTCCCCACACTATCCACATATCCCCTTATGCCATTTGTTTTTAGAAATCTGTCAATCTCTGCTTTAAACATACTCAATGACTGAGCTTCTACAGCCCTCTGGGGTAGAGAATTCCAAAGATTCACAGCCCTCTGATTAAATAAATTTCTCCTCATCTCTGTCCAAAGTGGCTTCCCCCTTATTTTGAGATTGCGTCCCCTGGTTCTAGACTCCCCAACCAGGGGAAACATCTTAGATGCATCTACCCTGTTTATCCCTTTAAGTATTTTGTAGGTTTCAATGAGATTACCTCTCATTCTTCAAAACTCTAGAGAATACAGGCCTAGTTTCCCCCAATCTCTCTTCATAGGACAGTCCTGCCATCCCGGGAACAAGTCTGGTGAACCTTCGTTGCACTCCCTCTATGGCAATAATATCTTTCCTATGGTCCAGGGACCAAAACTGCACACAGTACTCTAGGTGCAGTCTAACCAAGGTTCTATACAATTGAAGCAAGATTTCACTGCTCCTGTACTCAAATCCTCTTGCAATAAAGGAAAACATACCATTAGCCTTCTTAATTGCTTGCTGCACCTGCATGTTAGCTTTCAGTGACTTATTGACAAGGACACCCAGGTCCCTTTGTACATCTACACTTTCTAATTTCTTACCATTTAAGAAATATGCACATCTGTTCCTCCTACCAAAATGGATAACCTCACATTTTTCCACCTTATATTCCATCTGCCACGTTCTTGCCCACTCACTAAGTCTGTTCAAATCCCCTTGAAGCCACTATGCATCTTCCTCACAGCACACAATTCCACCTGGTTTTGTGTCATCTGCAAACTTGGAAATATTACATTTGGTCCCTACATCCAAATTATTGATATATATTGTAAACAGCTGGGGCCCAAGTACTGATCCTTGCGGTACCCCACAGTCTGCCAACGCGAGAATGACCCATTTATTCCTACTCTCTGATCTCTGCCTGTTAACCAATCCTTAATTCATATTACCTCCTATCCCATGTGCTTTAATTTTGCTAACCAACCTCCTGTGGGGAACTTAATCAAAAGTCTTCTGAAAATCCAAGTATACTACATCCACCAACTCCCCTTTATCAATTCTGTTGGTAACATCCTCAAAAACTCCCAACAGGTTCGTCAAACATGATTTTCCATTCATAAATCCATGTTGACTATGCCCAATCAGATCATTATTATCCAAGTGTCTATTTATCACATCCTTTAGAATAGATTCCAGCATTTTCCCAACAACTAATGCAAGGCTAACAGATCTGTAGTTCCCTGCTTTCTCTCTGCCTCCCTTCTTAAATAGTGGAGTGAAATTTGCTATCTTCCAATCTGCAGGAACCATTCCAGAATCTGTAGAATTTTGGAAGATGATCACCAATACCATCGACTATCTCCATAGCTACCTCTTTCAATGCGGAATGTAGAATATCGGATCCTGGGGACTTATCAACCTTCAGCCCCATAATATCTCCAATACAACCGTCTTACTAATACTAATTTCCTTCAATTCCTTATTCTCCCTTGTCCCTTGGATCTCTAATTCTGGGAGATTTCTTGTATCTTTCTCAGTGAAGACAGACACAAAGTAATCATTTAGCTTCTCTGTCATTTCTTTATTCCCCATTATAAATTCTCCTGACTCTGCCTGTAATGGACCCACATTTGTCTTAGCCAAACATTTCCTTTTTATGTACCTATAGAAGTTTTTACAGTCCGTTTTTATGTTTTTTGCTAGTTTACGTTCATATTCTATTCTCCCTTTCTTTATCAATTTCTTGGTCCTCCTTTGCTGTATTCTAAAATCCTCCCAATCCTCAGGTTTATTACTATTTCTAGCAACTTTATAGGCCTTTTCTTTTAATCTTATACAATCCTTAACTTCCTTTGTTAGCCATGGTTGACTGCCTTTACTTTTGGGGTTTTTGTGCCTTGAAGGAATGTATAGTTGCTGTAAACTATGTAATATTTCTTTAAAGACTATCCATTGTCTATGTACTGTCATACCTGATAATGTATTTTCCCAATCCACCCCAGCTAATTTGCCCCGATACCTTCATAATTTCCTTTGCTCAAATTTAACACCCTGGTTTCAGATTGAAATACCTCACTTTCAAACATAATGTAAAATTCTATCATATTATGGTCACTCATCCCTAAAATGTTCTTTTATAACAAGATTATTAATTAACTCTTTCTCATTACATAATACTAGATCTAAAATAGCCTATTCTCTAGTTGGTTCCTCAACATACTGCTCGAAAAAACTACCCTAACACACTCCAGAAACTCATCCTCCACAGCATTAGTGCTCATTAGGTTTACCCAGTCTATGTGCAGATTGAAGTCACCCATAATTACTGTATTACCCCATGTGACATGCTTCTCTAATCTCCTGATTAGTACCATGCCCCACAGTACCACTATTATTTGGTGGCCTATAAACAACTCCTACCAATGTTTGCTGCCCGTTGCTGTCTCTTAGCTCCACTCAAACAGATTCCACATTTTGTTGTTCCGATCTGAGATCCTCCCTTACTGATCCCATCCCTTATTATCAGTGCAATACCACCTCCTTTTCCTTTTTGCCTGTCCTTCCTAAATGTCGAATATCCTTGAACATTCAGTTCCCAGTCTTGGTCACCCTGTAGCCACATTTCCGTAATGGCAATTAGATCATATCGATTTACCTCTTTTTGTGCCTTTAAGTCATCTACCTTGTTGTGAATGCTGCCTGCATTCAGGTACAGTGTCCTTAACCTTGTCGTCATGACATTCTGCATTCTAAGCCTGGTCGATCCTCTCCTTTGTTTCGCCTTCCTTCTAATGTCGCTTGCTACTTTTCTACCTTATTACCAGCTTTACTTCCTTTTAAGTTGAGCTACCCCTCAAGTTCCCATCTCCCTGACAAGCTAGTTTAAACCCTCCCCAACAGCACTAGCAAATCTCCCTGCGAAGATATTAGTTCTGGTCCTGTTAAGGTGTAGCCCGTCTATCTGGTATAGGACCCACTTGCCCAGAACCGGTCCCAATGCCTCAGACGTCTGATGTCCTCCCTCCTACACCAATTCTCCAGCTACGTGTTCAACCAATCAATTCTCCTATTCCTATGCTCACTTGCATGTGGCACTGGGAGTAATCCTGAGATTACTGCTTTGGAGGTCCTGCTTTTTAATTTCCTTCCTAACTCCCTAAAATCTGCTTTCAGGACCTCATCCCTCTTCCTACCTATGTCACTGGTACCAATGTGGACCATGACCTCTGGCTGTTCACCCTCCCCCAGAAGGATGTCCTGTAGCCACTCCGTGACATCCTTGATCCTGGCACCAGGGAGGCAACACACAATCCTGGAGTCACATTTACTGCTGCAGAAACGCTTGACTGATCCCCTGACTATCGAATCCCCTCTCACTATTGCTCTTCCACTATTTTTCCTCCCCTCCTGTGCAGCTGAGCCACCCTTGGCGCCATGGACTTTGCTCTGGCTGCACTTCCCTGAGGAACCAGCGCCCTCAGCAGTATCCAAAATAGAAAACCAATTAGCAAGCAAGATAGACTCAGGGAACTCCTGCACTGCCTGTCTGATTCTTAGACTGCCTCACGGTCACCCATTCCCACTCTGCCTGCACGCTCCTAACCAGATACTCGTGTCAAAGCCAGTGGGTGTGCTGCACGGAACTGTATAACATTGCAAGCTCCTGAACACATAAATCGAGATCTATTCAGACACAAAACACACCAAACTTTAAGCCTGCACAAAGCACTTGACCTCCAACATTCCCCCTTCCTCCATCTGCCTGCTCCTTGCCCTCCCCCAATGACTCACTCTCACTCTTCTTTATTCCCCAACCATTTTTTTTTCGCCCTCCCTCTTTTCTGCCTTTGTTTTTCTCAGTTCCGTCCTCTCCCTCTCTTTTTGTCTCTTTCCCTTCTCTGATTCTCCTGACCAAATTTATGAGACAGTTGGAGAATTCCTCAGGAACTTTCCACAGAAGTTCAAATCGGAATCTGATTCAAATTTTTTAAAAAATCTACAATTTTGAAGTTTTAAGCAGTTGTAATGTTAATGGATTCAGATTGACTATAATACTGAATGGTTCACACGGATGCAAAAATATAAATCTACCCGACAGCGCTTGTCACATGAAGCATATCGAGCCATCAGGGAAAGCTGGGGGGAATGACTGAGTGGTCAAGAGGTCAAATGTCCTAAGAGATCCTGAGCAAATTGGTAAGATGCTCAAACTGAAGGAAGCAGCAGTACGAAATGGGGATGTGACAAAATGGCCAACATTTAATTCTTCTTGTAATTTCTATTTAATTAAAACTTAAATAAATATTTGCAAAGGAAGAGTCACAATTGGTCAGAGATCCTTCAGCTCCATCAGTCCCTCAATGTTTGTTCTGCGTTGAGTGAATACGTTTCTGTATTGAAGACAGAGACAAACTTTCTCGGGTGCATTGCTGGTATTGTTTGGGGAGAGATGGCCCTGAACTGGGATTACGGTAAACCAACCCAGCAGCTAATGTGCAGCAAGATACTGTGTCAGTGAGTCCTGTGACTGGGAAGAATTAAGTAATACCAAAAGGAGTTTGTGCATCGAGATTAATTTGTCAGGGTTACAGAGCCAACAGCTGGATGAAAATGCTCACTGTTTTTTTTTTATTTCACCATCATCCATTTTCTGTGCATATTTTGTGTAACCTTCAAGATTAACATTGCCAAATCTGTCTCTCTTGGAAGGAAACTCAATATTTTATTTGGAACAAAGTAATCTGCTGCTACTCATTTTCCACTGAAGTATAATATAGCCTCTATATTTAAATAATGTTGTGGTTGGCCTCTCTCTTTCTCTCTCTCCTCACATCCCCCCGCCCCCCCACAAACCAATGTGCTGAGACATGCTCAGGACCAATAAGAAAACCCCGAGTGTAGATTCCCCAGCGGCCATGGGAAAAGGTAAATAACCTGAAGCCTCTGTTGTGCTGGTAGGTTGAAGGACTTCAAATCTGAGATGTCCAGTTCCTTGGCAGTCCAATTTACTTATTCATCCGACACATCTGCTTCCCTGATGATCTGACCTTGCTGGGTCGCTGAGTTCTGAAGCTTGGGTCTCCTGAACTGTGGGCTTTGGGTGGGGTTTGAGAGGGGGGGGGGGGTTGGGCGGTTGAGGGGTGGGGGGCAGTACCTGATTCTCTGAGATTCCTGTCCCAGAGAAGCAGTGCCTTTCTCAAATTCTACTTGTGTTTGTTTCCTGCGCTGTTGAAGGGCCCATACATCAAAACACAAGGCTTAGGAGCCAACTGTGGGATTTAGAACGAGATAATGAGGGAATAAAAACACTGCTCTGTGTTCAGAGGATGCTGGCAATGTGAGTTACAGCTCAAGCAACCATCTAACTGTTAGAAGCTTATTTCACAATGATTCACATCTTTGGCAGCGAGCTTTGAAGCCAACCCAGGCAAACAGATTGAAAGTTTTCCCTTTCTGCTCACTTCAAGGGTCCATGAGCTCGACCAGTCTGAGCCCAGTCACTGATACAGTATGGATTCAACAACAACAACTTGCATTCATATAGCACCTTTAACATAGCAAAATGTCCCAAGGTGCTTCATAGACGTGTAATCAAAGTTTGACACCGAGCAACATAAGGAGATATTTGGACCCAAAGCTTTTTTTTAGAGATACAGCACTGAAACACGCCCTTCGGCCCACTGAGTCTGTGCCGACCAACAACCACCCATTTATACTAATCCTACATTAATCCCACATTCTCTACCACATCCCCATCATTCTCCTACCACCTACCTACACTAGGGGCAATTTACAATTGCCAATTTATCTATCAACCTGCAAGTCTTTGGCTGTGGGAGGAAACCAGAGCACCCGACGGAAGCCTGCATGGTCACAGGGAGAATTTGCAAACTCTGCACAGGCAGTACCCAAAACGGAACCCAGGTCGCTGGAAATGTAAGGCTGCATTGCTAACCACTGCGCCACTGTGCCGCCCATGGGCAAAGCTTGGTCAAAGAGGTAGATTTTAAGGAGCATCTTAAAGGAGGAGAGGTGGAGAGGGGGAAGGGTTTAGAGAGGGAATTCCAGAGCTTAGGGCCTAGGCAGCATGGCCGCCAATGGTAAAATAATTAAAACTGGGGAAGCTGAAGAGGCCAGAATTGGAGGAGCGCAGAGGTTTTGGAGTGTTGCAGGGCTGGAGAAGGTTACAGAGATAGAGAGGGACAAGGCCATGGAGGGATTGTTGTGCAAATACCTCATGTTATGTGAGTGTGTGGCTCCATTCCGACATCTCTTTGTACTTGGCATTAACTTCGGTTGCTCAAATACCATTTTGACAACTGTTTAGATCCTGAATCTCCCATGCTTGCTGCAAACATGAAAGTGTGGCACCATTTCAGGAGCAAAATTAGCTCCTCCATTAATTTTAGTCAAGAAAATTAATAAAACGTGGGAGGTGGGGTTTGGGGTGGGTGAGGGTGGGTGAGGGGCTGTCAAGCCAAGAGAACTATAGGCTAAATTTATTGATCAGTGAGGTTAATGTACAGATACCATTGGCATTCCTCAATGAGCTGTTGTTAGGCAGCTGGGAACTCCTAGACTAACCATCAATGCCAGAGATAGAGATGTACAGGTGGATTCAGACACAGATATACAGGCAGCAGCAGACAGACTGGTACAACGCAGCCAGGCACCACAGGTACAGGCGGAGTCAGACAAAATGGTACAAGTAGTGTCAGACACACAGGTACAGGCAATTCAGACACAGGGGCAGGGATAGGCACCAACATGTTACACCACGGACATTTGACAAAATTTAGTGACTCAGCCATGGACATGGAGGTAATTAATCTGTATATAAAGTGTATAGCCAATCTAATGCCAGCAAAACACAGTCCGATTTAAAACATTTTTCTCCCAATAAATAAAATAGCTAAGCGTGCAAACATCAATGGAGGGCAGCACAGCAGTATTAGCTAGCTAGCAAAATAGTGTGCAATGCCAATGCGAAGTACTATTGTTGAATAGGGCTAGCTACACCATGTGCTAACATTGCGTTAGCATGTAGCCAGCCAGCTAAACCAGTATACGATATAAACCAGAACAGTGTTGAGTAACGGTCTCTTCCCCAAGCTGGGTTGAACTACCTTTTTTCCGAATTCGACGCCATGTCTTTTCATGGGTTAAGAAAAAAAGCGGGAAAATTGTGAACATAGAATTCAAATTCACAGCTGCTTCCCGAGTCCCTCCCTGGTCATTGAGGACACTTCATGCACATCAGACTTTATAAATGTGTTCTAGTCCAAAAACTCAATGAGATATGACTGTGTAGATGATGTCCTTCGCAGAGTCTAACACCAGAACCTGCACAATATCGCTGTGGTCTTTGTGAAACAGCTCATTTACTCAACGTCCCGCATTCCTTCTTTTTATTATGTTAAACCAGGACTGTGGGGGAGTTTTTAGTTTGTTTTGAATGGAGATTTTTTTTTTAATTAAAGGAATCTGTAGGTCTGGATCACTTGCTCTCCCTCTTTCCAGCAGGTTCTCTCACACACACACCCCACCTGTGTGCTAATTGGTTCCTCCCCTCCCCTCCCTCCCCTTCTCTGGGCCCCTTTATAACTAAGCTACGTTTCCTTTAAAGTTTTGCCCTTTGATGTTAGTTTATTAATCCTTAGTTCCTCCAAAAGAGCTGGAAAGCTGGAGGCTGTTAACCCCAGGCCTGTCACTGGGAGAAACCCAGCAGCTGTTGCCCCACTCGGTACAAAAGTGAGACGGTAGCTTCTTATTGGGGATGTTTGAAACCTTCACCTTGTATTTATGAAGCCTCGACCCAGACACAGGGTAAGGTCAGTCAGACACAGGCCAGTCAGACACAGAGGTACAGCCGAGTCTTACACAGGGGTACAGGCTAGTCAGAGACAGAGGTACAGGTGAGTCAAACACAGGGGTACAGTTGGGTCCGACACAGAGGTGCAATTGAGTCAGACACGGGTACAAGTGAGTTTTTTTTAAATTCATTCATGGGATATAGGCGTCACTGGCCAGCATTTATTGCCCATCCCTAATTGCCCTTGAGAAGGTGGTGGTGAGCTGCCTTCTTGAACTGCTGCAGTCTATTTGGTGTAGTTACACCCACAGTGCTGTTAGGAAGGGAGTTCCGGGATTTTGACCCAGCGACTGTGAAGTAACGGCAATATAGTTCCAAGTCAGGATGGTGTGTGGCTTGGAGGGGAACTTGCAGGTGGTGGTGTTCCCATGTATTTGCTGCCCTTGTCCTTCTAGTTGGTAGAGGTCGCAGGTTTGGAAGGTGCTGTCTAAGGAGCCTTGGTGCATTGCTGCAGTGCATCTTGTAGATGGCACACACTGCTGCCACTGTGCATCAGTGGTGGAGGGAGTGAATGTTTGTAGATGGGGTGCCAATCAAGCGGGCTGCTTTGTCCTGGATGGTGTCGAGCTTCTTGAGTGTTGTTGGAGCTGCACCCATCCAGGCAAGTGGAGAGTATTCCATCACACTCCTGACTTGTGCCTTGTAGATGGTGGACAGGCTTTGGGGAGTCAGGAGGTGAGTTACTCGCCACAGGATTCCTAGCCTCTGACCTGCTCTTGTAGCCATGGTATTTATATGGCTACTCCAGTTCAGTTTCTGGTCAATGGCAGCCCCTAGGATGTTGATAGTGGGGGATTCAGCGATGGTATTGCCGTTGAATGTCAAGGGGAGATGGTTAGATTCTCTCTTGTTGGAGATGGTCATTGCCTGGCACTTGTATGGCGCGAATGTTACTTGCCACTTATCAGCCCAAGCCTGGATATTGTCCAGGTCTTGCTGCATTTCTATACGGACTGCTTCAGTATTTGAGGAGTCACGAATGGTGCTGAACATTGTGCAATCATCAGCGAACATCCCCACTTCTGACCTTATGATTGAAGGAAGATCATTGATGAAGCAGCTGAAGATGGTTGGGCCTAGGACACTACCCTGAGGAACTCGTGCAGTGATGTCCTGGAGCTCAGATGATTGACCTCCAACAAAAACAACCATCTTCCTTTGTGCTAGGTATGACTCCAGACAGCGGAGGGTTTTCCCCTGATTCCCACTGACCTCAGTTTTGCTAGGGCTCCTTGATGCCATACTCGGTCAAATGCTGCCTTGATGTCAAGGGCAGTCACTCTCACCTCACCTCTTGAGTTCAGCTCTTTTGTCCATGTTTGAACCAACACAGTTGGAGTCCAACACAGGGGTACATGCAGAGTCAGACACAGCGGTAGAGGCGAGTCCAACACAAAGGTACAGGTGGGTCAGACACAGGGGTACAGGCCAGTCAGACACAGGGATACAGGCCAGTCAGACACAGGGATACAGGCGAGTCAGACACAGGCCACTCAGACACAGAGGTACAGGCCAGTCAGACACAGGGGCACAGGCGAGTCCAACACAGGGGTACAGGCCAGTCAGACACAGGGGTACAGGCGAGTCAGACACAGGGGTACATGTAGAGTCCTACACAGAGGTACAGGTGTCAGGCACAGGGGTACAGGCGAGTCCAACACAGGGGTACAGGCCAGTCAGACATAGGGGTACAGGCAAGTCAGACACAGGGATACAGGCGAGTCTGACACAGGGGTACAGGTGGGTCAGACACAGGCCACTCAGACACAGAGATACAGCCGAGTCAGACACAGGAGTACAGGTCAGTCAAACACAGAAGTACAGGTGAGTCAGACACGGGGTACAGGTGAGTCAGATACAGGGGTACAGGTGAGTCAGATACAGAAGTACAGGTGAGTCAGACACAGGGTACAGGTGTGTCAGACACAGTGTTGCAGGTAGGTCAGACACAGGGGCACAGGCAAGTCAGATACAGAAGTACAGGTGAGTCAGAGACAGGAATACAGGCTAATCAGACACAGGGTACGGCGAGTCAGACACAGGCCAGTCAGACATATAGTTACAGGCCAATCTGACACAGGGGTACACGCAAGTCCGACACAGGGGTAATGTAGCGTCCTACACAAGGGTACAGGTGGGACAGACACGGAAGTACAGGCGGGTCAGACACAGGGGTACATGTAGAGTCCTATACAGAGGTACAGGTGGGTCAGACATAGAGGTACATGCGGGTCAGACACAGGTCACATGTAGACTCATACACAGGGGTACATGTAGAGTCCTACACAGGGGTAAATGTAGAGTCCTACACAGCGGTACAGGTGAGTCAGACACAGGGGTACAGGCGAGTCAGACACAGGGGTGCATGTCGAGTCCTACACAGGGGTACAGGTGAGTCAGACACAGAGGTACAGGCGGGTCAGACACAGGGGGACATGCATAGTCAGACACAGGACTACAAGTGAGTCCGACACAGGGGTTCAGCCGAGTCCAACACAGGGGTACAGGCAAGTCAGACACAGGCGTACATGGAGAGTCAGACACAGTGGTACAGGTGAGTCTGACACAATGGTACAGGCGAGTCAGACACAGGGGTACAGGCGGGTCAGACACAGGGGTACAGGCAAGTCAGACACAGGGGTACAGGCAAGTCAGACACAGGGGTACAGATGACTCCAACACAGGGGTACAGGCCAGTCTGACACAGAGGTGCAGATGAGTCAGACACAGGGGTACAGGCGAGTCAGACACAGAGGTACAGGCAAGTCAGACACAGAGTATGGTGAGTCAGACACAGTGTATGGTGAGTTAGACACAGGCCAGTCAGACACAGAGGTACAGGTGAGTCAGAAACAGGGGCACAGGCGAGTCAGACACAGAGGTACAGGCGAGTCAGACACAGAGGTACAGGCGAGTCAGTCACCGAGGTACAGGCGAGTCAAACACAGAGGTACAGACGAGTCCGACACAGGGGTACATGTAGAGTCAGACACAGGGGTACAGGCAAGTCAGACACAGGGGTACAGATGACTCCAACACAGGGGTACAGGCCAGTCCGACTCAGAGGTACAGATGAGTCAGACACAGGGGTACAGGCAAGTCAGACACAGAGGTACAGGCAAGTCAGACACAGAGTATGGTGAATCAGACACAGTGTATGGTGAGTTAGGCACAGGCCAGTCAGACACAGAGGTACAGGGGAGTCAAACACAGAGGTACAGACGAGTCCGACACAGGGGTACATGTAGAGTCATACACAGAGGTACCGGCGAGTCAAACACAGGGGTACAGGTGAGTCAGACACACAGGTACAGTTAAAGGCAGAGGCTTATGAGTGGCTCAAGGAGGACAAAAATATTTTTTTTAAATGTTGATTTTTTGCCTGTTAGAAAACTGAGTCTTCTACTGATCTTTAATATCTCCCTATCCCTGACAGTGACAACAGTTAGCTTTGGTTTTCTGATCACGCCCTCATCTGTGATGTATTTTTATAGCTGTTCCTGCAATGAGCTCTGAAACAATATTGGCTTTCATATTGTCAAAATATTATTTTAAAACTAATTGAACATTTTCCCATGAAATGTGTTTAACAAAGATTGTGACAACAATTTAACTCCTGTGAACACCAGTGCTCACACTTTGAGTGAATTCGGATGCCAGGTTATGACTGCAGTCTTTGAGATGAAGGAGTGTTGAATTGAATAAAGACTTGTATTTCTAGAGCACCTTTCACAATCTCAGGGTGACCCAAAGCACTTCATAGCCAATGGGGTACTTTTTGAAGTGTAGTCACTGCTGGAATGTAGGAAACACAGCAGCCAATTTATGCACAGCAAGCTCCCGCAAACAGCAATGTCATAATAACTGGATAATCCGTTTTAGTGACAGCAAAGCAAAATACTGCAGATGCTGGAAATCAGAAATAAAAACAGAAAATGCTGGAAATACTCAGCAGGTCAGGCAGCAGCTGTGGAGATAAACAGAGTTAACACTCATCTGAAGTAGCTGGAAACATTAGCTCTGTCCCTCTCTGATTTGTTTTACTAATGTCGCCTGAGGGATATATACTGGCCAGGACACCAGGGAGAACTCCCCTGTTCTTCGAATAGCAGCCACAGGAGTTTCTACATCCACACATGAGGACAGACAGGACCTCAGTTTAACATCTCATCTGAAACAGCACCTCTGGCAATGATGCACTCCCTCAATACTGTGTTGTGAGTATCAGCCTGGATTTTGTGCTCAGGTTTCTGGAGTGAGATTTAAACACACACTTCTGATTCCAAGGTGGGAATGCTACTCACTGCCATCAGCATTGAACTTGCCCTTTATTAGTTTGTAGTAAGTTCCTTTGCTGTGCTGTTGTGGTTTAGTTGGCAATAGAAATTAACCTTTTATATTGCAATTCCTTTTCTATTTTAGATAATTGGAAAAAAAAAAAGCCAGAGGGGAGATGAGGAGAAATGTTTTTAGCAATGAGTTACAATGATCCAGAATGTGCTGCCTGAAAGGGCAGTGGAAGCTGATTTAATCGTAACTTTCAAAAGAGATTTGGATAAATACTTGAAAAGGAGAAATTGGCAGGGCTACAGGGAAAGAGCAGGGGTATGGGACTATTTGGATAGATCTTTCAAAAGAGCTGGCAGAGGCAAGATGGGCTGAATGGACTCCTGTACTGTAAAATTCCATGACCTAGATATATAGTCACTCCCAACCCACCCATTGCAGGCCAAGGATAAACAATGGCTGTTCCTGATCTGAATGGTTTTGTACCTCAGATCAAAAACTACATTGTTCACTGAGCCCTGCGGAGGTAGGCACCCAACATTCTTTCTGAATTAAACATCACAGGGGTCCTGCCAGAGGAAAAAGACTTGCATCCCAACATTGCATTCTTAAATACTGAACTAAACCTTCTTCTGTGTGACCAGGAAATGGTCCGAATACTTTAGTACAGATGGAATTGAGGGATATGTCCCATTTACTTTGGCAGATCCAACTCAGCAGAAGAAATAAAACCATAAAGTGCTAGAAATACTCAGCAGGTCAGGCAGAATCTGTTGAGAGAGAAGCAGAGTTAACGTTTCAGGTCAGTGACCCTTCATCAGAATTGGCAAAGGTTAGAAATGTAACAGGTTTAAGCAAATAAAGTGGGGGTGGGGCAAAAGAAAACAAATGGGAAGGTATGATATGACAGAGGGTCACAGAGAATAACTGACAAGGAGGTCATGGGGCAAAGGCAAAGACAAAGACAAAGAGTGTGTTAATGGTGTGGTGAAAGACAAAGCATTATTGCAGAGAGGGTGTTAAATGACAGAATAATGAAAGCCCTAGCCAAAAGCATAAACATGGGAAAAAGTGGGTAGGCACATGGTAAAAAAAGTGTAATGATGAAATAAACTAAAATAAAATGAAATAAAAATTAAAAATTCAGCAGAAGGAAACTTATCCCAGACATAGATTTCAGTTCCCTGAGGAATTTACAAATTGACTCATGCTCCACACACTTGCTACGTGCACATTGTATTTTAGATCTGCTGCAAGGAACAAAGGTCTGTGCTCAAATATTAAAAGCGAGAATATGAGTTAATTATAGGGTGATGAGTTACTTTATATATTACCTTTCTTAAACCTACAAGCTGTTTTTCTCCTCAACCGTGTGCTTTGGAAAGGAGAAATTCATAATACAGTAACAGTGGTAATTGTTTTCCTGAGCAGCTAAGGGGTATTAATTTGGGGAATAAAGCACATTCCCATGTTACGCATCCATGTAAACATCACACACTCCCTGGTAAGGTAAGTGATGACACACAGCTTTGTCTACAAGAGAACTCCTTCTCCTGTTTTATTCGGGAATTTCCGATACTGAGAGGTTGGAGATCACTCCTGTTTTGGAACTGTAAAAGACTCCAACCCTCCAAACCACAAACTCTCTATTCCACTGACACTGGCCTCTTGTGCATTCCCCTCCACCGGCCCTGCCTTCAGTTGCTCTGCAATTCACTCCCTATACTTCTCGATTTACCACGATGTCAGTAAAAAGAATAATTTCAAAGGCTAAAGCATTGTTGGCCATTACCTCAAGGGGGCTGGATTACAAAGAGGTGGAAGTTATTGTACAGTTATATAAAGGTCTGGTTAGACCCCATCTGGAGAGTGACTGCACTCAGTTCTGGTCACTGCATCTCAGGAAGGATATATTGGCCTTGGAAGGGTGCAGATGATTAGAGAATTTCATAGGGTAGATGGAGAGAAACCATTTCCTCTGGTTGGTGGGGTGGATGGGACGGGGAGGGTGGGGGTAGTCTAGAACAAGGGGTCACCTAGTCTGCGTTTGGTCTCCCCAATGCACAGGAGACCACGCTGTGAGCACCTCCATTCAGTCTGCAAGCATGACCCCCAGCTTCTTGTCATTTGTCATTTTAATTCTTCACCTTGCTGTCCTTGGCCTGCTGCAGTCTTCCAGTGAAACTCAACACAAGCTTGAGGAACAGCACCTCATCTTTTGACTGGGCACTTTACAGCCTTCCAGACTCAACACTGAGTTCAATCATTTTAGATCATAACCTCTGCCCCCAATTCTTTCTTTTCTCATTTTTTTCGCTGTTTCATTCCACCCCCTCCATCCCCCATTTCTCTCTTAATCCCTTCACTTCGTGTTCGGATGGCTGCTATCCTGCCATTCACACCTCATCCAGGCACAACTTTTGTTTCTTTACTTGTCCCATTACCACTCCCTTTGGCTTTGTACCATGAAATCTTCCGGCATTTAATCTCTCCTGCCTTCCACCCTATCACAGACCTTTCCTTTTGTTCTTCTCTTCACCCCCTCCCCCCTTTCACTTGCTCAAAACCTATTACATTTCTAACTTCTGATGAAAGGTCACAGACCTGAAACGGTAACTCTGCTTCTCTCTCCACAGATGCTGTCTAACCTGCTGAGTATTTCCAGCACTTTCTGTTTTTGTTTATGACTGGGGCGAACTGCCTGTTCTTCTTTGAAATAGTGCCATGGGATCTTTTACATCCACCTGAGAGAGCAAACAGGGCCTCAGTTTAACGTCTCATCTGAAAGACGGTACCTCTGTCAGTGCTGCACTCCCTCAGTACTGCACTGGCAGTGTCAGCCTAGACTTTGTCCTCAAGTCTCTGGAGTGGGACTCAAAGCCACAACCTTCTGTCTCAGAGGTGAGAATGCTGCCCACTGAGCCACAGCTGGCACCAGAAGAGTTATAAGTTGTGAGAGAGCTTTTACACATCAGTAATACCTTTGCAGCTCACCTGCTTCTGTTGTTACTTTCAGCAAGTAGCCATCTAATTCAATGGAGAAGTGTTGGTTCTTGTAGGGCAGAGATATCTTCAGCCCATCCTTCTTCACTGTCAGATGCTGTAGGAGGCTAATGCTGGTCCTGCTCAGCATCACCTCAATGGACTTGGTCCATGAGTAGGCATAGGTCCTGCGGGCATCATTCTGTACCAGCACCTGGAAGCTAGCTGTACTGGAGCAGTCCTTGGTTAACACATACTGGCACGTCCCTTGAAAGTTAAAGGCTCTTCCATCAAATGTGTTGTAATGTGGGTCACCAAACACAGTGCAAACACCTGGCTCTGTGAATGTCAAAACACAAAGTCAGCAAATCAATGACACGTACCAAGATTTAAAGACCAGGAGATAGGAACCACATCCCATTGGAGGAGGAGGGAAGGGAGGGAGGAGGGGCTGGCGAGGGTGAGGGAGGGATGGGGAAGCTCTGACTAGGTCCAACCCCATCATGTCCTGTAGCTACTTCTAGCACCTGGGTCCATCATGTCCGCACTGAATCAGGGGAGGGACAATGATGGGGGACTGGATCCAGAAAAAGGTGGACCCTGCACCCCCGTCCTCGGACACTGATGTTGCCCCCAGACCCAGACTCTGCCTCCAGAACCAGACCCAGATGTTGCTCCCAGATATTGTACCCAGACAGACGCGGTCCCCAGACGCAGACCCAGACGCTACTTCCAGACCCAGCAGTCACTCCCAGACCCAGATGCTACCCCCGACTCAGCCTGTGCTGAGAAGTTATGGTGATTCACTAATTACATTTTGGAGACGGAAGGAAATTCAATTAGTCACATTCGATGATGGCTATCGTGTGCTCTTTGTCAATCACTAAAGCAGTAACCAGCTAGTAGACCTGAAAACAGATGGGAACCATAGTAACAGATGGGAACCATGGTAATAGCCCTTATGCTTCTATCATTTTTGTGGAGGAATTTATTACCAGAATTTGGATTAACAGAAACCTGACTGATGCAAAGAATTCAAATTCATGCCCATTTTCCATTTAGCACCATGTTGTAAAGCTCCTGATACTAATCCAAATATAAATGTTTTAACAAAATAGCATCAAATTATCAGAGTCCAGATATAATTTATTTCCTAGTTACTACTTAAAATAGTTATTCTGGTGTAAACCTGTACAAAGCCTGGAGAGAAAAACTGAAGCCACCAACCTTTCCAATCCTTTCTCAGTGACCACAGTTCAAAAGTCACTCATTGGCTGGAAAGCACTTTGGGTCATTGTGAGGTTGTAAAAGGTGCTACAGAAATGCAACTCTTTCTTTTCAATCATTTCAATTGGTAGGACAATAACAACAACAACTTGTATTTATATAGTGCCTTTAACATAGTTAAACATGCCAAGGCCCTTTACAAGAGTGTTATAAAGCAAAATTTGACACAGAGCCACACAAGGAAAAGTTAGGACAGATGGACAAAAGCTTGGTCAAAGAGATAGGTTTTAAGGAAAGACTTAAAGGAGAGAGAGATAGAGAGGTGCAGAGGTTTAGGGAGGGAATTTCAGACTATAGGGCCCAGGCAGTTGAAGGCACGGCCACCAATGGTGGTGTGATTAAAATAGAGGACGTGAAAGAGGCCAAAATGGAGGAGCACAGAGATCTTGGAGGGTTTAGGGGCTGGAGAAGGTTATAGAGATAGGGAATGTTGTAGGGTTTGGAGGCGATTACAGAGATAGGGAGGATTTCAGGGGCTGGAGGAAGTTACAGAGATAGGGAGGGGTGTAGGGGCTGAAAGATGTTGCAGTGATAGGGAGGGGTGTAGGGGCTGAAAGAGGTTACAGTGATAGGGAGGGGTGTAGGGGCTGAAAGAGGTTACAGTGATAGGGAGGGGTGTAGGGGCTGAAAGAGGTTACAGTGATAGGGAGGACTGTAGGGGTTGAAAGCGGTTGCAGAGATAGGGAGGGGTGTAGGGGCTGAAAGCGGTTGCAGAGATAGGGAGGGGTGTAGGGGTTGAAAGCAGTTGCAGTGATAGGGAGGACTGTAGGGGTTGAAAGAGGTTGCAGAGATAGGGAGGACTGTAGGGGTTGAAAGCGGTTGCAGAGATAGGGAGGGGTGTAGGGGTTGAAAGCGGTTGCAGAGATAGGGAGGGGTGTAGGGGTTGAAAGCGGTTGCAGAGATAGGGAGGGGTGTAGGGGTTGAAAGCGGTTGCAGTGATAGGGAGGACTGTAGGGGTTGAAAGAGGTTGCAGAGATAGGGAGGGGTGTAGGGGTTGAAAGCGGTTGCAGTGATAGGGAGGACTGTAGGGGTTGAAAGCGGTTGCAGAGATAGGGAGGGGAGTAGGGGTTGAAAGAGGTTGCAGTGATAGGGAGGGGTGTAGGGGTTGAAAGAGGTTGCAGAGATAGGGAGGACTGTAGGGGTTGAAAGAGGTTGCAGAGATAGGGAGGACTGTAGGGGTTGAAAGAGGTTGCAGTGATAGGGAGGACTGTAGGGGTTGAAAGAGGTTGCAGTGATAGGGAGGACTGTAGGGGTTGAAAGCGGTTGCAGAGATAGGGAGGACTGTAGGGGTTGAAAGAGGTTGCAGAGATAGGGAGGACTGTAGGGGTTGAAAGCGGTTGCAGAGATAGGGAGGACTGTAGGGGTTGAAAGAGGTTGCAGAGATAGGGAGGACTGTAGGGGTTGAAAGAGGTTGCAGTGATAGGGAGGACTGTAGGGGTTGAAAGAGGTTGCAGTGATAGGGAGGACTGTAGGGGTTGAAAGAGGTTGCAGTGATAGGGAGGACTGTAGGGGTTGAAAGCGGTTGCAGTGATAGGGATGGGTGTAGGGGTTGAAAGAGGTTGCAGAGATAGGGAGGACTGTAGGGGTTGAAAGAGGTTGCAGTGATAGGGAGGACTGTAGGGGTTGAAAGCGGTTGCAGTGATAGGGAGGACTGTAGGGGTTGAAAGAGGTTGCAGTGATAGGGAGGACTGTAGGGGTTGAAAGCGGTTGCAGAGATAGGGAGGACTGTAGGGGTTGAAAGAGGTTGCAGAGATAGGGAGGACTGTAGGGGTTGAAAGCGGTTGCAGAGATAGGGAGGACTGTAGGGGTTGAAAGAGGTTGCAGAGATAGGGAGGACTGTAGGGGTTGAAAGAGGTTGCAGTGATAGGGAGGACTGTAGGGGTTGAAAGCGGTTGCAGTGATAGGGATGGGTGTAGGGGTTGAAAGAGGTTGCAGAGATAGGGAGGACTGTAGGGGTTGAAAGAGGTTGCAGTGATAGGGAGGACTGTAGGGGTTGAAAGCGGTTGCAGTGATAGGGAGGACTGTAGGGGTTGAAAGAGGTTGCAGTGATAGGGAGGACTGTAGGGGTTGAAAGCGGTTGCAGTGATAGGGAGGACTGTAGGGGTTGAAAGCGGTTGCAGTGATAGGGATGGGTGTAGGGGTTGAAAGCGGTTGCAGAGATAGGGATGGGTGTAGGGGTTGAAAGCGGTTGCAGAGATAGGGAGGGGTGTAGGGGTTGAAAGAGGTTGCAGAGATAGGGAGGACTGTAGGGGTTGAAAGCGGTTGCAGTGATAGGGAGGACTGTAGGGGTTGAAAGCGGTTGCAGTGATAGGGATGGGTGTAGGGGTTGAAAGAGGTTGCAGAGATAGGGAGGACTGTAGGGGTTGAAAGCGGTTGCAGTGATAGGGAGGACTGTAGGGGTTGAAAGCGGTTGCAGTGATAGGGATGGGTGTAGGGGTTGAAAGCGGTTGCAGAGATAGGGATGGGTGTAGGGGTTGAAAGCGGTTGCAGAGATAGGGATGGGTGTAGGGGTTGAAAGCGGTTGCAGAGATAGGGAGGACTGTAGGGGTTGAAAGAGGTTGCAGTGATAGGGAGGACTGTCGGGGTTGAAAGCGGTTGCAGTGATAGGGAGGACTGTAGGGGTTGAAAGCGGTTGCAGTGATAGGGATGGGTGTAGGGGTTGAAAGAGGTTGCAGAGATAGGGAGGACTGTAGGGGTTGAAAGAGGTTGCAGTGATAGGGAGGACTGTCGGGGTTGAAAGCGGTTGCAGTGATAGGGAGGACTGTAGGGGTTGAAAGCGGTTGCAGTGATAGGGATGGGTGTAGGGGTTGAAAGCGGTTGCAGAGATAGGGATGGGTGTAGGGGTTGAAAGCGGTTGCAGAGATAGGGAGGGGTGTAGGGGTTGAAAGAGGTTGCAGAGATAGGGAGGACTGTAGGGGTTGAAAGAGGTTGCAGAGATAGGGAGGACTGTAGGGGTTGAAAGCGGTTGCAGTGATGGGGAGGGGAGTAGGGGTTGAAAGAGGTTGCAGTGATAGGGAGGACTGTAGGGGTTGAAAGCGGTTGCAGTGATAGGGAGGACTGTAGGGGTTGAAAGAGGTTGCAGTGATAGGGAGGACTGTAGGGGTTGAAAGCGGTTGCAGTGATAGGGAGGGGTGTAGGGGTTGAAAGTGGTTGCAGAGATAGGGATGGGTGTAGGGGTTGAAAGCGGTTGCAGAGATAGGGAGGGGTGTAGGGGTTGAAAGAGGTTGCAGAGATAGGGAGGGCTGTAGGGGTTGAAAGAGGTTGCAGAGATAGGGAGGACTGTAGGGGTTGAAAGAGGTTGCAGAGATAGGGAGGACTGTAGGGGTTGAAAGAGGTTGCAGTGATAGGGAGGACTGTAGGGGTTGAAAGAGGTTGCAGAGATAGGGAGGACTGTAGGGGTTGAAAGAGGTTGCAGAGATAGGGAGGACTGTAGGGGTTGAAAGAGGTTGCAGAGATAGGGAGGACTGTAGGGGTTGAAAGAGGTTGCAGAGATAGGGAGGACTGTAGGGGTTGAAAGAGGTTGCAGTGATAGGGAGGGGTGTAGGGGTTGAAAGCGATTGCAGAGATAGGAAGGACTGTAGGGGTTGAAAGAGGTTGCAGTGATAGGGAGGGGTGTAGGGGTTGAAAGAGGTTGCAGAGATAGGGAGGACTGTAGGGGTTGAAAGAGGTTGCAGAGATAGGGAGGACTGTAGGGGTTGAAAGAGGTTGCAGAGATAGGGAGGACTGTAGGGGTTGAAAGAGGTTGCAGAGATAGGGAGGACTGTAGGGGTTGAAAGAGGTTGCAGTGATAGGGAGGACTGTAGGGGTTGAAAGAGGTTGCAGAGATAGGGAGAACTGTAGGGGTTGAAAGCAGTTGCAGAGATAGGGAGGGGTGTAGGGGTTGAAAGAGGTTGCAGAGATAGGGAGGACTGTAGGGGTTGAAAGCGGTTGCAGAGATAGGGAGGACTGTAGGGGTTGAAAGAGGTTGCAGTGATAGGGAGGACTGTAGGGGTTGAAAGAGGTTGCAGAGATAGGGAGGACTGTAGGGGTTGAAAGAGGTTGCAGAGATAGGGAGGACTGTAGGGGTTGAAAGAGGTTGCAGAGATAGGGAGGACTGTAGGGGTTGAAAGAGGTTGCAGAGATAGGGAGGACTGTAGGGGTTGAAAGCGGTTGCAGAGATAGGGAGGACTGTAGGGGTTGAAAGAGGTTGCAGTGATAGGGAGGACTGTAGGGGTTGAAAGAGGTTGCAGAGATAGGGAGGACTGTAGGGGTTGAAAGAGGTTGCAGAGATAGGGAGGACTGTAGGGGTTGAAAGAGGTTGCAGAGATAGGGAGGACTGTAGGGGTTGAAAGAGGTTGCAGAGATAGGGAGGACTGTAGGGGTTGAAAGAGGTTGCAGAGATAGGGAGGACTGTAGGGGTTGAAAGAGGTTGCAGAGATAGGGAGGACTGTAGGGGTTGAAAGAGGTTGCAGTGATAGGGAGGACTGTAGGGGTTGAAAGAGGTTGCAGTGATAGGGAGGACTGTAGGGGTTGAAAGAGGTTGCAGAGATAGGGAGGACTGTAGGGGTTGAAAGAGGTTGCAGTGATAGGGAGGACTGTAGGGGTTGAAAGAGGTTGCAGTGATAGGGAGGACTGTAGGGGTTGAAAGAGGTTGCAGTGATAGGGAGGACTGTAGGGGTTGAAAGAGGTTGCAGAGATAGGGAGGACTGTAGGGGTTGAAAGAGGTTGCAGTGATAGGCAGCCAACATACAGTACAGTAGTTTTTGAGTGAACACTAAGGTGGTAATATGTTGTGTTTCAAATCAGATAGTCTGCTGCTGGATTCCTGGTGTCACTGAATCATGAGGGCGTGGAAAGGATCTGCAGGCAGGGAGTCATGTGTTCATAAGAGAGGAGTTCGCTTAAAGGGACAGGACAGCCCTGAGAATCAGCAAATCAAATTTGTTTTAAGCTTCAGCCCAAGGTGAGGGAGAGGTGTCAGTTACTGGGGTAATAGTCAGGCAAAAATTTCCCCAAAGTCTCTGGCCAGGGGTTTCCTGGTTGCCCAACTCATCCACTGAAACTTTTCCAGAAATGGAGTTAAAACTCATTTACACGTAAATAAAATTCTCACTGCACTCCCAGCAAAGATTCCACAGAATGGGAGCACCAAGGAGAGAATTCAGGCCTTTGCTTTCCAACAATTAAAAACCAATTGCTGTTTCCCCACCCTATTTCCCCCTTCCCACCCCCTTGACCCCCATGTTCTCTCCCACCAGTATCCCATTCCCTCCCCATGTCCCCTGCCCACCTGTACCCTATCACCCCTCGCAAACCCCGTTATCCTCCACCCTATGTCCCCCCCATAACCCCCTCCCTGTGACCCTCCCCTGTGTTCTTTCCCGTATCCCCCTCCCTTCCCCATATCCCACTCGCTCCCTGTAATCCCTCCCTGTGTCCCCCTCGTGCCTCCATACCCCCTTCCCTCCCCATGACCCCTTCCTCCCCTAACCTCCTTCCTGTGTGCCCTCCCTCTGTGTCCTCCTGCTACCTGTAGTATGACAAGGCCAGGGTGAATGACACTTCAGTTCTCGTTTGTTAAGACGAGGAAAAGTTTACTCACTTTCAGCGCAAATTGGACAGCATCCATTCCTGTTAATGATTTTACCCTGTCGGATAAAACACAATTTGCTTGAGAAGAAGAAAACCTGTGGGTTTATTTACAAAGCAGCTCAGTCATACAGTACAGTTTAGATAAATCTCTGCTTAGCCTAGAGAATAAATCTGCTGGGTTAGACAACTGCGAAAGATAATATAAACTGGGGAAAGAATGAGTCCATTTAAGTGCTCGAACAGATTGCATGTCTTAAACCGTTGGAGGAGGTTAGTGATGGGAAATTAAATTCACGAACAGATCAATGAGTCGTATGAATGATATGAGAGCAGGAACAGCTTACTGATTGATAAGCTTAAGTTATTGCCCCAGACACGATAGCAACATGTTCCCTTATCAGAAAAGTATCTTGGGTCAGATTCCCAAAAGTTAGTTCAGTTGGTATGTCACAGTCTCAGTTATTTTCAGCAGAAAGCTGAATTCAAAATGTGATTGTGGAATGGGAGCTAGCAGAATAAGTGTGGCACAGTGGCACAGTGGTTAGCACTGCAGCCTCACAGCTCTAGGGACCTGGGTTCAATTCTGGGTACTGCCTGTGCAGAGTCTGCAAGTTCTCCCTGTGTCTGTGTGGGTTTTTGCTGTGTGCTCCAGTTTCCTCCCACATCCAAAGACTTACAGGTGATAGGTAAATTGGCCATTGCAAATTGCTCCTAATGGAGGGAGGTGATAGGGAACATGGAATTACTGTAGGGTTAGTATAAATGGGTGGTTGTTGGTCAGCACAGACTCAGTGGGCTGAAGGGCCTGTTTCAGTGCTGTATCTCTAAATAAATAAGTGTGTCGGGGCAGTGGAAAGCAACAGGATGATGTTTTATTGTGTAATATTAGCATTTAATGCTCTTAGAACACTTTGGTTATTGCTTCTATTAAATTAAGTGACTTCCATTAAATATAAAATTAAATATTAAATTTCACTCCACCAGAATTAAACTTCAGCTCAAATTGTCAACCACAATTTACATTTCAGCAGCTTTCAAGATTTTCTCCTTGTCATTTTGCCTGCCCTCAGCTCCCCAGCTGTGGCTCCAATGGGTAGCACACTTGCCTGTGAGTAAGAAGGTTGTGGATTCAAGTCCCACTACAGAGGTCTGAATACAAGCATACAAGCTGATGCTTCCAGTGCTAGCCTTTCAGCTGCGATGTTAAACTGAGGCCTTACCTGCCCTCTCAGGTGAATGCAAAAGATCCCATGGCACTATTTTGAAGAAGAGCAGGGGAGCTCTCCTTGTGTGCTGGCCAATATTCATCCATCACCCAACATCATGAAAACAGATTATCTGGTTATTTATTTCATTGCTGTGCACAAATTGGCTGCCGTGTTCCCTACATTACAACAGTGACCATGCTTCAAAAGCATTCATTGGCTATAAAGTGCTTTGGGATGTCCCAAGCTTGTGAAAGGTGCTATGAAATGCAAATCTTCTCCTTCCTTCCTGCCAGATGTTTTATTGGGGTACTGGTATGGGATCAGCTGACTCATTTGGCCACTGACCATAATTGCGTGTTGGCAATGAGCGTTGTTGGACTATTAGATCACAGCGAGGCAGAGTCATGCTCAATGCTTGTTCGATGTGTCTCCAGGAGAGGGTCACTGGATGGAGATCAGGAACTCAGCCTTATTGTCCCTCCCTATGTGCTGAGACAGGCTGTAGCTCTACTGTCCCTGGGCCAGGATGTGATCAGCTACTGTAGTACACAGCAGCGATATCCTTCCCCTCTAAGACCAAGGCCATTATTGTGTCTGTCGCTGCTGCCATTTTCTGTTCCCCATCCATTCCCAGATTTAACAGTTTTTGCTCACTTTGCAAAATTAGTACAAGAACCAATTTCTAAAGGGGCATTTTTTTTCTTCATTAAAATTGAGTTTTATAAAATGACTACAGTCCAGGTTTGTGAGTTAGCTGGACGCAGACCTGGAGATAGTATGGGGGCTGTAACTGCACTCACAGCTACTGAGAGGAGAAGAATGCAGAGATTCTCCTGCTGATTACATGTTGGGCTAAATGGTCTGTTTTTGTGCTGTAAATTCCAGGGGAGGGGGAATATCATAAAATCATCGAATGGTTACAGCACAGAAGAAGGCTATTTGGCCCAACGTGTCCGTACTAGCTCTCTGCAAGAGCAACTCACTTAGTCCCACTCTCCTGCCTTTTCTCCATAGCCCTGAATTTTTTTTCTCTTCAGATAATTATTCAGTTCTCTTCTGAAGGTCTCAATTGAATCTGCCTCCACCACACTCTCAGGCAGTGCAGTCCAGATCCTAAACACTTGCTGCGTAAAAACATTATTCCTTAAGTTGCTGTTGTTTCTTTTGCCAATCACCTTAAATCAGTGTCCTCTGTAGTTTCCTTCCGTCAATGGGAACAGTTTCTCCCTATCTACTCTATCCAGATCCCTCATGATTTTGAACACCTTTATCAAATCTCCTCTTAATCTTCTCTTCTCCGAGGAGAACAGTCCCAGCTTCTCCAGTCTATCCATGTAACTGCAGTCCTTCACCCCTGGAACCACTCTTCCAAATTTTATTCTCAACCCTCTCTAATGCCTTCACATCCTTCTGAAAGTGTGGTGCCTAGAACTGGACACAATACTCCAGTTGAGGCTGAACCAGTGTTTTATACAGGTTTATCATAACTTCCTTGTTCTTGTACTCTATGTCCCTATTCATAAAACCCAGGATTCCATATGCTTTATTAACCACTTTCTAAAAACCTTCAATGATTTGTGCACATACACCCCCAGGTCCCTCTGTTCCTGCACCCCCTTTCGAATTGTACCCTTTATTTTATATTGCCTCTCCTCATTATTCCTACCAAAATGAATCACTTCACACCTTTCTGCATTAAATTGCATCTGCCACTTGTCTGCCCATTCCACCAGCCTGTCTATGTCCTTTTTTTCTACACTATCCTTCGCACAGTTCACAGCACTTCCAAGTTTTGTATCAGCTGCAAATTCTGAAATTGTACACCCTGTACGCCCAAGTCTAGGTCATTGATACATATCAAGAAAAGCAGGGGTCCCAATAGGGGACCCTTTTTGGTGGAAGAAAAAGGTTTGTGACTGACCTGCCCATCACCTGTGTTCTAAACCCTTATATTCAGCTAAGAAGAACTAGCTGTACGTGCTGGAGGCAATACTTGCATGGGTCCATGTGGAACAAGCTCCCAACCTGGTGAAGCTGTGACGGAGCTCGGACACCGACCCATATCACTGCACCTACCCAGAGGCTGATGGAATGACCTGTACCTTCCAGTCATGGTTCAGACACAGGCTCGGCTGCAGTAGATTCACTCACCACAGGACAGCTCTTGACAGGGGAGCATTCCTTCCTGCGACATTCTGTCACTCCCTTCTTACAGGTACAGAGTGAGCAGTTAATGGACGACCACATTTCTCCATCCTAAGGAGAGTTCAGAAAAGATGCGTTTTTATCGAGATACTCCCTCTTCATTTGTACTTTTACAATGAAGATCATCACCAACTCGCTCCTATTCTGGGAATTACCTACACAGCATCAGTTTAGGACATTTTCGAACCCTCAGACACTCTCCATCACGTGGTAGAGAAGAGCGGGAATCTCCCTGAGCCACTGACCATTACTCCTGTACCTGCCGGAGAGTCAGGATCAGGATCATGGTCAAGGCAAGGTTATCTTATTTAAGTATCTTTGGCACACACCTGGTGCCAACTTGCAGAGAGGAAGATGAACAATGTGGCACCATTGGGAGAGAGGAATTAGGAGCCAGTCTCGCCAGTTTACCCTTGGGAGCTGCACTAACTTATTTGTTCTTGCTGTCAAGTCTTCTGGGATGTCCAGAACAGGACTCAGGTCAAAACCCAGGTCATGACCCAGGCCTGAGCACCCCAATGGGTCCAGCTTCTGTCACTCCCTGGGCCTGGAAACAACTAGTATCCAGACCACTGGGTGCTCAAGAGCCACCAGACCAACGTCACTGATCCTCTACTCAATCCTAATGCCCAGATTTCTTACAGGCAGGTTCCAGCGGGAAGGGCACTCGGAGTGGGATATTGGGCCCATTCGATTGTCCACCATAGCCAGGTCTCAGCCACAAACCCATTACCCCACACTGTTGCCCGAGGAACAGGCTCAAGGGACCGAATAGCCTCTTACTCCTTATGTTCCTGAATAAAAGCTTGTTAAACAGATCAGGGAACAGCAACCTTGGCACTAATTACGTCACATTAATTAATTGCCACTGTCGGTCAGGACCAAGCACTCTGACCTGCCCTGTCCATCATGGTACAAACCCTGTAAATCCTGTGGCCAACCCGGCAAACTTTGAGGTCATCAGCTGAGATATAAGAGAGACATTCTTCACAGCACTGTGATCTCCCCCAACACGTCCCAGGCAATGAGCAGCGCTTCCTGCAAATCACAGTAGAATCCTGCGATTGAAAGGAAATCTCTTTAAACAAATAAATCCCCTCAGGATCGAGGTTCACTGGGTTATCTTGTTACAGGGAACAGTAAGGTTACAGATCACCTTGTTATATATTAAAGAAAAACATCAGTTCTTCATCAACTTTCTTCTTTTAGAAAGAGGAGTTAATGTTACATCCATATTTTCAATTAAATGAATATTTTTCGTCAGTATTTACAGTAGAGAAAGAAAATGTTGTCGAGGAGATTACTGAGATACAGCCGAATAGGCTAGATGGGATTGAGATTCACAAGGAGGAGGTTAGCAATTTTGGAAAGAGTGAAAATAGATAAGTCCCCTGGGCCAGATGGGATTTATCCTAGGATGCTCTGGGAAGCCAGGGAGGAGATTGCAGAGCCGTTGTTGTTGATCTTTATGTCGTCATTGTCGACAGGAGTAGTGCCGGAAGACTGGAGGATAGCAAATGTTGTCCCCTTGTTCAAGAAGGGGAGTAGAGACAGCCCTGGTAATTATAGACCTGTGAGCCTTACTTCGGTTGTGGGTAAAATGTTGGAAAAGGTTATAAGAGTCAGGATTTATAATCATCTTGAAAAGAATAAGTTCATTAGCGATAGCACGGTTTTGTGAAAGGTAGGTCGTGCCTCACAAACCTTATTGAGTTTTTCGAGAAGGTGACCAAACAGGTGGATGAGGGTAAAGCCGTGGATGTGGTGTATATGGATTTCAGTAAGGCGTTTGATAAGGTTCCCCACGGTAGGCTATTGCAGAAAATACGGAAGTATGGGGTTGAAGGTGATTTAGAGCTTTGGATCAGAAATTGGCTAGCTGAAAGAAGACAGAGGGTGGTGGTTGATGGCAAATGTTCATCCTGGAGTTTAGTTACTAGTGGTGTACCGCAAGGTTCTGTTTTGGGGCCACTGCTGTTTGTCATTTTTATAAATGACCTGGAGGAGGGTGTAGAAGGGTGGGTTAGTAAATTTGCAGATGACACTAAGGTCGGTGGAGTTGTGGATAGTGTCGAAGGGTGTTGTAGGGTACAGAGGGACATAGATAGGCTGCAGAGCTGGGCTGAGAGATGGCAAATGGAGTTTAATGCGGAGAAGTGTGAGGTGATTCACTTTGGAAGGAGTAACAGCAATGCAGAGTACTGGGCTAATGGGAAGATTCTTGGTAGTGTAGATGAGCAGAGAGATCATGGTGTCCAGGTACATAAATCCCTGAAAGTTGCTACCCAGGTTAATAGGGCTGTTAAGAAGGCATATGGTGTGTTAGCTTTTATTAGTAGGGGGATCGAGTTTAGGAGCCACGAGGTCATGATGCAGCTGTACAAAACTCTGGTGAGGCCGCACCTGGAGTATTGCGTGCAGTTCTGGTCACCGCATTATAGGAAGGATGTGGAGGCTTTGGAAAGGGTGCAGAGGAGATTTACTAGGATGTTGCCTGGTATGGAGGGAAGGTCTTACGAGGAAAGGCTGAGGGACTTGGGGTTGTTTTCGTTGGAGAAGGAGGAGGAGAGGTGACTTAATAGAGACATATAAGATAATCAGAGGGTTAGATAGGGTGGATAGTGAGAGTCTTTTTCCTCGGATGGTGATGGCAAACACGAGGGGACATAGCTTTAAGTTGAGGGGTGATAGATATAGGACAGATGTCAGAGGTAGTTTCTTTACGCAGTGAGTAGTAGGGGCGTGGAACGCCCTGCCTGCAACAGTAGTAGACTCGCCAACTTTAAGGGCATTTAAGTGGTCATTGGATAGACATATGGATGTAAATGGAATAGTGTAGGTCAGATGGTTTCACAGGTCGGCGCAACATCGAGGGCCGAAGGGCCTGGACTGCGCTGTAATGTTCTAATTCTAATTCTAAAATAGCAACTGTTGACCAGTCTACGTTTGTTGAATCTGAGACAGATATTCGAGGGCAGCGATGGATGTGAAATTTCTCAATGCTTCAAACAATCTTTAATTACAAAAAACGAAGGAAGTGTTTTTATATCAGCTGCTCAATGAGCAGAGACTGAGTGGAAATGAGCCGACTCCCAGAGTCCCTCTCCCTGACCCGACTCCCGGAGTCCATCTCCCTGACCCGACTCCCGGAGTCCATCTCCCTGACCCGACTCCCGGAGTCCCTTTCCCTGACCCGACTCCCGGAGTCCATCTCCCTGACCCGACTCCCGGAGTCCCTCTCCCTGACCCGACTCCCGGAGTCCCTCTCCCTGACCCGACTCCCGGAGTCCAGCTCCCTGACCCGACTCTCGGAGTCCCTCTCCCTGACCCGACTCCCGGAGTCCCTCTCCCTGACCCGACTCCCGGAGTCCCTCTCCCTGACCCGACTCCCGGAGTCCATCTCCCTGACCCGACTCTCGTAGTCCCTCTCCCTGACCCGACTCCCGGAGTCCATCTCCCTGACCCGACTCCCGGAGTCCATCTCCCTGACCCGACTCCCGGAGTCCATCTCCCTGACCCGACTCCCGGAGTCCCTCTCCCTGACCCGACTCCCGGAGTCCATCTCCCTGACCCGACTCCCGGAGTCCCTCTCCCTGACCCGACTCCCGGAGTCCCTCTCCCTGACACGACTCCCGGAGTCCCTCTCCCTGACCCGACTCCCGGGGTCCATCTCCCTGACCCGACTCTCGGAGTCCCTCTCCCTGACCCGACTCCCGGAGTCCCTCTCCCTGACCCGACTCCCGGAGTCCCTCTCCCTGACCCGACTCTCGTAGTCCCTCTCCCTGACCCGACTCCCGGAGTCCATCTCCCTGACCCGACTCCCGGAGTCCATCTCCCTGACCCGACTCCCGGAGTCCATCTCCCTGACCCGACTCCCGGAGTCCATCTCCCTGACCCGACTCTCGGAGTCCCTCTCCCTGACCCGACTCCCGGAGTCCATCTCCCTGACCCGACTCCCGGAGTCCATCTCCCTGACCCGACTCTCGGAGTCCCTCTCCCTGACCCGACTCCCGGAGTCCCTCTCCCTGACCCGACTCCCGGAGTCCATCTCCCTGACCCGACTCCCGGAGTCCATCTCCCTGACCGGACTCCCGAAGTCCATCTCCCTGACCCGACTCCCGAAGTCCATCTGCCTGATCCGACTCCCGAGGTCCCTCTCCCTGACCCGACTCTCGGAGTCCATCTCCCTGACCCGACTCCCGGAGTCCCTCTCCCTGATCCGACGCCCGAGGTCCCTCTCCCTGACCCGACTCGGAGCCCATCTCCCTGACCCGACTCCCTAAGTCCATCTCCCTGACCCGACTCTCAGAGTCTCTCTCCCTGACCCGACTCCTGGAGTCCATCTCCTTGACCCGACTACCGGAGTCCCTCTCCCTGACCCGACTCTCGGAGTCCCTCTCCCTGACCCGACTCCCGGAGTCCATCTCCCTGACCCGACTCCCGGAGTCCCTCGCCCACACCCGACTCCCGAAGTCCATCTCCCTGACCCGACTCTCGGAGTCCATCTCCCTGACCCGACTCTCGGAGTCCCTCTCCCTGACCCGACTCTCGGAGTCTCTCTCCCTGACCCGACTCCCGCAGTCCATCTCCCTGACCCGACTCTCGGAGTCTCTCTCCCTGACCCGACTCTCGGAGTCCCTCTCCCTGACCCGACTCCCGAAGTCCATCTCCCTGACCCGACTCCCGCAGTCCATCTCCCTGACCCGACTCTCGGAGTCTCTCTCCCTGACCCGACTCTCGGAGTCCCTCTCACTGACCCGACTCTCGGAGTCTCTCTCCCTGACCCGACTCCCGAAGTCCATCTCACTGACCCGTCTCTCGGAGTCTCTCTCCCTGACCCGACTCTCGGAGTCCATCTCCCTGACCCAACTCCCTAAGTCCATCTCCCTGACCCGACTCTCAGAGTCTCTCTCCCTGGCCCGACTCCTGGAGTCCATCTCCCTGACCCGACTCCCGGAGTCCCTCGCCCAGACCCGACTCCCGCAGTCCATCTCCCTGACCCGACTCTCGGAGTCTCTCTCCCTGACCCGACTCTCGGAGTCCCTCTCCGACCCGACTCCCGGAGTCCATCTCCCTGACCCGACTCCCGGAGTCCCTCTCCCTGACCCGACTCCCGGAGTCCCTCTCCCTGACCCGACTCTCGGAGTCTCTCTCCCTGACCCGACTCTCGGGGTCCATCTCCCTGACCCGACTCCCGAAGTCCATCTCCCTGACCCGACTCTCGGAGTCTCTCTCCCTGACCCGACTGTCGAAGTCCATCTCCCTGACCCGACTCCCGAAGTCCATCTCCCTGACCCGACTCTCGGAGTCTCTTTCCCTGACCCGACTCTCGGAGTCTCTCTCCCTGACCCGACTCTCGGAGTCCCTCTCACTGACCCGACTCTCGGAGTCTCTCTCCCTGACCCGACTCCCGAAGTCCATCTCCCTGACCCGACTCCCGGAGTCTCTCTCCCTGACCCGACTCCCGAAGTCCATCTCCCTGACCCGAATCCCGCAGTCCATCTCATTGACCCGACTCCCGAAGTCCATCTCCCTGACACGACTCTCGGAGTCTCTCTCCCTGACCCGAATCCCGCAGTCCATCTCATTGACCCGACTCCCGGAGTCCCTCTCCCTGACCAGACTCCCAGAACCCTATCCCTGACCAGACTCCCCGAGTCTCTCTCCCTGACCCGACTCCCGAAGTCCATCTCATTGACCCGAGTCCCGGAATCCCTCTCCCTGACCCGACTCCCGCAGTCCATCTCATTGACCCGACTCCTGGAGTCCCTCTCCCTGACCCGACTCCCGAAGTCTCTCTCCCTGACCCGACTCCCGAAGTCCATCTCCCTGACACGACTCTCGGAGTCTCTCTCGTGGACCCGACTATCGCAGTCCATCTCATTGACCCGACTCTCGGAGTACCTCTCCCTGACCCGACTCCCGCAGTCCTTCTCATTGACCCGACTCCCGAAGTCCATCTCATTGACCCGACTCCCGGAGTCCCTCTCCCTGACCAGACTCCCAGAACCCTATCCCTGACCAGACTCCCCGAGTCTCTCTCCCTGACTCGACTCCCGGTATCTCTCTCCCTGACCAGAGTCCCGGAGTCCATCTCACTGACCAGACTCCCGGAATCCCTCTCCCTGACCCGACTCCCGGAATCCCTCTCCCTGACCAGACTCCCGGAACCCTATCCCTGACGCGACTCCCGGAGTCCGTCTCCCTGACCCGACTCCCGGAGACACCCTCCCTGACCCGACTCCCGGAGTCCCTCTCCCTGAACCGACTCCCGGAGTCCCTCTCCCTGACCCGACTCCGGATTCCATCTCCCTGACCAAACTCCCGAAGCCTCTCTCCCTTTCCCGACTCCCGGAGTCTCTCTCCCTGACCCGACTCTCGGAGTCCCTCTCCCTGACCCGACTCCCGCAGTCCATCTCCCTGACCCGACTCTCGGAGTCCCTCTCCCTGACCCGACTCTCGGAGTCTCTCTCCCTGACCCGACTCCCGAAGTCCATCTCCCTGATCCGACTCTCGGAGTCTCTCTCCCTGACCCGACTCCCGAAGTCCATCTCCCTGACCCGACTCCCGAAGTCCATCTCCCTGACCCGACTCCCGGAGTCCATCTCCCTGACCCAACTCCCGGAGTCCCTCGCCCAGACCCGACTCCCGAAGTCCATCTCCCTGACCCGACTCTCGGAGTCCATCTCCCTGACCCGACTCTCGGAGTCCCTCTCCCTGACCCGACTCTCAGAGTCTCTCTCCCTGACCCGACTCCCGCAGTCCATCTCCCTGACCCGACTCTCGGAGTCCCTCTCCCTGACCCGACTCTCGGAGTCTCTCTCCCTGACCCGACTCCCGAAGTCCATCTCCCTGACCCGACTCTCGGAGTCTCTCTCCCTGACCCGACTCCCGCAGTCCATCTCCCTGACCCGACTCTCGGAGTCTCTCTCCCTGACCCGACTCCCGAAGTCCATCTCCCTGACCCGACTCCCGAAGTCCATCTCCCTGACCCGACTCCCGCAGTCCATCTCCCTGACCCGACTCTCGGAGTCTCTCTCCCTGACCCGACTCTCGGAGTCCCTCTCACTGACCCGACTCTCGGAGTCTCTCTCCCTGACCCGACTCCCGAAGTCCATCTCACTGACCCGTCTCTCGGAGTCTCTCTCCCTGACCCGACTCTCGGAGTCCATCTCCCTGACCCAACTCCCTAAGTCCATCTCCCTGACCCGACTCTCAGAGTCTCTCTCCCTGGCCCGACTCCTGGAGTCCATCTCCCTGACCCGACTCCCGGAGTCCCTCGCCCAGACCCGACTCCCGCAGTCCATCTCCCTGACCCGACTCTCGGAGTCTCTCTCCCTGACCCGACTCTCGGAGTCCCTCTCCGACCCGACTCCCGGAGTCCATCTCCCTGACCCGACTCCCGGAGTCCCTCTCCCTGACCCGACTCCCGGAGTCCCTCTCCCTGACCCGACTCTCGGAGTCTCTCTCCCTGACCCGACTCTCGCAGTCCATCTCCCTGACCCGACTCCCGAAGTCCATCTCCCTGACCCGACTCTCGGAGTCTCTCTCCCTGACCCGACTCCCGAAGTCCATCTCCCTGACCCGACTCCCGAAGTCCATCTCCCTGACCCGACTCTCGGAGTCTCTCTCCCTGACCCGACTCTCGGAGTCTCTCTCCCTGACCCGACTCCCGAAGTCCCTCTCCCTGACCCGACTCCCGCAGTCCATCTCCCTGACCCGACTCTCGGAGTCCCTCTCACTGACCCGACTCTCGGAGTCCCTCTCACTGACCCGACTCTCGGAGTCTCTCTCCCTGACCCGACTCCCGAAGTCCATCTCCCTGGCCCGAATCCCGCAGTCCATCTCCCTGACCAGACTCCCAGAACCCTATCCCTGACCAGACTCCCCGAGTCTCTCTCCCTGACCCGACTCCCGAAGTCCATCTCATTGACCCGAGTCCCGGAATCCCTCTCCCTGACCCGACTTCCGCAGTCCATCTCATTGACCCGACTCCTGGAGTCCCTCTCCCTGACCCGACTCCCGAAGTCTCTCTCCCTGACCCGACTCCCGGAGTCCCTCTCCCTGACCCGACTCCCGAAGTCCATCTCCCTGACACGACTCTCGGAGTCTCTCTCCCTGACCCGACTCTCGCAGTCCATCTCATTGACCCGACTCTCGGAGTACCTCTCCTTGACCCGACTCCCGCAGTCCTTCTCATTGACCCGACTCCCGCAGTCCTTCTCATTGACCCGACTCCCGAAGTCCATCTCATTGACCCGACTCTCGCAGTCCCTCTCCCTGACCCGACTCCCGCAGTCCATCTCATTGACCCGACTCCCGGAGTCCCTCTCCCTGACCAGACTCCCAGAACCCTATCCCTGACCAGACTCCCCGAGTCTCTCTCCCTGACTCGACTCCCGGTATCTCTCTCCCTGACCAGAGTCCCGGAGTCCATCTCACTGACCAGACTCCCGGAATCCCTCTCCCTGACCCGACTCCCGGAATCCCTCTCCCTGACCAGACTCCCGGAACCCTATCCCTGACGCGACTCCCGGAGTCCGTCTCCCTGACCCGACTCCCAGAGTCCCTCTCCCTGACCCGACTCCCGGAGTCCCTCTCCCTGACCAGACTCCCGGAGTCCATCTCCCTGACCAGACTCCCGGAGACCCTCTCCCTGAACCGACTCCCGGAGTCCCTCTCCCTGACCCGACTCCGGATTCCATCTCCCTGACCAAACTCCCGAAGCCTCTCTCCCTTTCCCGACTCCCGGAGTCTCTCTCCCTGACCCGACTCCCGGAGTCTCTCTCCCTGACCCGACTCCCGGAATCCCTCTCCCTGACCCGACTCTCAGAGTCTCTCTCCCTGACTCGACACCCGGAGTCTCTCTCCTTGACCCGACTCACGGAATCCCTCTCCCTAACCAGACTCCCTCTCCGTGACCCGACTCCCGGAGTATCTCTCCCTGACCAAACTCCCGGAGTCCATCTCCCTGACCCGACTCCCGAAGCCTCACTCCCTTTCCCGACTCCCGGAGTCTCTCTACCTGACCCGCATCCCAGAGTCTCTCTCCGTGACTCGACACCCGGAGTCTCTCTCCCTGACCAGACTCCCGGAGTCTCTCTCCCTGACCCAACTCTCGCAGTCCATCTCCCTGACTAGACACCCGGAATCCCTGTCCCTGACCCGACTCCCGGAATCCACCTCTCTGACCCGACTCCCGGAGTCTCTCTCCCTGACCCGACACCCGGAATCCCTCTCCCTGACCCGACTCCCGGAGTCCATCTCCCTGACCAGACACCCGGAATCCCTGTCCCTGACCCGACTCCCGGAATCCACCTCTCTGACCCGACTCCCGGAGTCTCTCTCCCTGACCCGACACCCGGAATCCCTCTCCCTGACCCGACTCCCGGAGTCCATCTCCCTGACCAGACTCCCGGAATCCCTCTCCCTGACCCGACTCCCGGAATCCCTCTCCCTGACCCGACTCTCGGAGTCCATCTCCCTGACCAGACTCCCGGAGTCTTTCTCCCTGACCAGACTCCCGAAGCCTCTCTCCCTTTCCCGACTCCCGGAGTCTCTCTCACTGACCCGACTCCCGAAGTCTCTCTCCCTTTTCCGACTCCCAGAGTCTCTCTCCCTGACCCAACACCTCGAGAATCGCTCCTTTTCCCAACTCCCAGAGTCTCTCTCCCTGATCCGACTCCCAGAGTCTCTCTCCCTGATCCGACTCCCAGTGTCTCTCTCCCTTTCCCAACTCCTGGAGTCTCCCTGATCCAATTCCTGATCTCTCTCTCCTTGATCTGACTCGACCGACAATCCCAATGTCCCCCAATCCCAATATTCACTGACCCCAGGAGCCACAAACACTTGTGTTTTACAGCGGATTCACTATCCAGTCTGTCGAAGCTATAAAGTCAGTGTCTGGCAATGAGCTGTAGAAACATACCTCACAGACACACATGGTGCAGTTACCATACTGGAACATGGTCCCATGTTCATAGACTTCACTGTGAAACAAGCAGCTCCCTGCTGTCAAGTCAAACACTCGGCGCTGACCTGCAAACACAGTAAGAGAGCAGAAGATTCCAGAAATATGGATGGACATTACGTTGCATTTTCCAAATCCAGGGAGCACTGAACCAACCATCTAAAGACAGTCATTACACAGAATTACATCGAAATTACAGCACCAACAGGCCCTTTGGCCCCACAGCTTCGTGCTGGTGTTTCTGCTGCACAGGAACTGCCTCCCACCCCCTCTTCATCTCACTCTATGAATATATCCTTCTGTTTCTTTCTCCCTCATGTGTTTATCCAGCTTCCCCTTAAATGTATCGATACTATTCACCTCAACCACTCCCTGTGTTAGTGAGTTCCACATTCTCACCATTCTCTGGGTAAAGAGGGTTCTCCTGAATTCCCTACTGGATTTATCAGTGACTGTCTTATATTTATGGCCCCCAGTTCTGGTCTCTCCCAAAAGTGAAAACATCTTCTCTAAATTTACCCTATCAAACCCTTTCATAATGTTAAAGACCTTGATCAGGTCACCTCCCAGCCTTCTGTTTTTTGAGAGAATAAAGCCCCAGCTTTTCCTGATGGTTTTGGTTAATGGTTTCTCATTCTGCTAATCAATGTTCAAAATTAACCAATTAAAATGACCTTAACATTCACCATGATGTACTGAGAGTTATTGGATTATACAGGGGGCTGGTTCAGTCAATCGAAATAAATCGTCCCCTTTAACTCGAGCAAAATTCTTACTGTGGTGCGGGGAAATGGAATCCACTCACCCAAACATCTGGGGCAGCATTTTCCAGGTGGCACTTGACTGAGGTGCTGAGGGCAGGAGAGAATGGGACACAGTTCCCGGAGACAGTGCAGCGTGCCGGCCTGTACACAATCAGATCATAACCGTCAACTGTTTCATCCAGTTAATGCCAGACATTAATAGTGAGCGAGACACTGCAATAACCAGAAAACTGTCAGGTTGACTCAGTGCTCCTGCTCCAAAGATTTGAGCCCATAGTCTCAGCTGACACACAAGAGGGATAATGTCGAGATCAACAATACGCACTCAGCTCTGTCTTTCTGCATTGTAGGTATGATTGGAAAGGCTGTTGCTAGGTACAAATTGACTCACATTACAGAGAGACTGTTTCCATTGGCAGGAGGGAAGGTAACCAGAGGACACAGATTTAAGATAATTGATAAAAGAACCAGAGGGGAAATGAGAAATTTTTTTACACAGTGAGTTGTTGTGATCTGGAATGTGCTGCCTGAAAGGGCGGTGGAAGCAGATTCAATAGTAACTTTCAATAGGGAATTGGATAAATACTTTTAAGGAGAAAAATTGGAGGCTATGGGGGAAAGAGCAGGGGTAGTAGGACTAATTGGATAGCTCTTTCAAAGAACCAGCACAGGCACAATGGGCTGAATGGACTCCTTCTGTGCCATAAGATTTTAACACCTTTCCCTCACTCTGAATTAGACCGAAACATTTACTAAGATGTGGGACTGAGGAACAAACCATTGGTGCAAAATGATATTTGGATTTAAATAAAGTCCTTCTATTTGCTTTATACCAAAGTATACATCGGTGGGAATAATCTGTTTATTGAATCAAGTATACCCAGTATCTGTGTACAGGTGGCAGGTTGAGGAGCAGAGAGCTACAACTGGAAGAGGCTCCTTTAAGTGCAATAATTCTTATACACCAGACAGCACTCATTAAAATTTGAAAAGTATCCAAGTTGAGCAAGCTATTTTCAGCAATTACAGTTGAATGAACTTACAACCCTAATAAAAATGTGAATGACAAAAATCTGTTGGCTTGCATCTCAACGGGTTAACGGGACAGAGTGTCTGTAACCTCTTATCGGGGGAAGCATTCCTACAGAATGACAAATACGCAACACACAGTGGCCGGAAACCACAGCATCTAACACCTGCTCTGCCCCTCCACCTCCCCCCGCTGACCCAAACCCCAAAACATCACTGATGGTCCCCACAAAGAAAAGGGTCTTTTAAAGGACGTGGGGGCGGGAGAGGATGAGAGTGAAGGAATAGAGGGGAAAGGAATAGTGGGGAAGGAGTGGGGGGGGGGCGAGGAGTGGGGGTGATGGAGTGGGGGGAAGGAGTGGGAAGAAGGAGTGGGGCAGGGAGGATGAGGGGGAAGAAGTGGGGGTGAGGAGTGGGGGGAAGGAGTGACGGAAAGGAGTGGAGGTAAGGAGTGGAGGGAGGAAGGAGTGGGCGTGACAAAGTGGGAGAAGGAATGGGAGAAGGAGTGGGGGGAAAGGAGTGGGGGGGGAAGGAGTGAGGGGAAAGGAGTGGGATGACAAAGTGGGGGGAAGGAGTGGGGGGAAGGAATGGGGGAAGGAATGGGGGGAAAGGAGTGGGGGAAGAAGGAGTGGGGGAAGAAGGAGTGGGGGAAAGGAGTGGGGGAAAGGAGTGGGGGAAGAAGGAGTGGGATGACAAAGTGGGGGAAAGGAGTGGGGGAAGGAATAAGGGGAAAGGAGTGGGATGACAAAGTTGGGGGAAGGAGTGGGGGGAAGGAACGGGGGACGGAATGGGGGGAAAGGAGTGGAGGAAAGAAGTGGGGGGCAAGGAGTGGGGGAAGAAGGAGTGGGGGAAAGGAGTGGGGGAAGAAGGAGTGGGATGACAAAGTGGGGGGAAGGAGTGGGGGAAGGATTGGGGGGAAAGGAGTGGGGGAAGAAAGAGTGGGATGACAAAGTGGGGGAAGGAATGAGGAAGGAGTGGGGGGAAAGGAATGGGGGAAAGGAGTGGGGGGGAAGAAGGAGTGGGATGACAAAGTGGGGGGAAGGAGTGGGGAGAAAGGAATAGGGGAAGAAGGAGTGGGGGGAAAGGAGTGGGGGAAGAAGGAGTGGGGGAAAGGCGTGGGGGAAGAAGGAGTTGGATTACAAAATGGGGGAAGGAGAGGGGAAGGAGTGGAGGGGAAGGAGTGGGGGGAAAAGAGTGGGGGGAAGAAGGAGTGGGATGACAAAGTGGGGGGAAGGAGTGGGGGAAGAAGGAGTGGGGGAAAGGAATGGGGGAAGGAATTTGATGACAAAGTGGGGGAAGGAGTGGGGGAAAGGAGTGGGGGGAGTGGGGGAAAGGAGTGGGGGAAAGGAGTGGGGGAAAGGAGTGGGGGTTGGAAGGAGTGGGATGACAAAGTGGGGGGAAGGAGTAGGGGGAAGGATTGGGGGAAGGGAGTGGGGGAAGAAGGAGTGGGGGTTGGAAGGAGTGGGATGACAAAGTGGGGGGAAGGAGTAGGGGGAAGGATTGGGAGAAAGGAGTGGGGGAAGAAGGAGTGGGGGTAAGGAGTGAGGGGAAAGGAGTGAGGGGAAAGGAGTGGGGGGAAGAAGGAGTGGGATGACAAAGTGGGGGAAGGAATGGGGAAGGAGTGGGGGGAAAGGAGTGAGGGAAGGAGTGGGGGAAAGGAGTGGGGGAAAGGAGTGGGGGAAGGAGTGGGATGACAAAGTGGGGGAAGGAGTGGGGGGAAGGAATAAGGGGAAAGGAGTGGGGGGAAAGGAGTGGGGGAAGAAGGAGTGGGGGAAAGGAGTGGGGGAGGGAGTGGGATGACAAAGTGGGGGAAGGAGTGGGGGGAAGGAGTGGGAGACAGGAGTGGGGGGAAAGGAGTGGGGGGAAGAAGAAGTGGGGGAAGAAGGAGTTGGATGACAAAGTGGGGGAAGGAGTGGGGGGAAGGAGTGGGAGACAGGAGTGGGGGGAAAGGAGTGGGGGGAAGAAGAAATGGGGGAAGAAGGAGTTGGATGACAAAGTGGGGGAAGGAATGGGGGAAGGAGTTGGAGGAAAGGAGTGGGGGAATAAGAAGTGGGGGAAAGGAGTGAGGGAAGGAGTGGGATGACAAAGTGGGGGAAGGAATGGGGAACGAAGTTGGAGGAAAGGAGTGGGGGAAGGAGTGGGATGACAAAGTGGGGGAAGGAGTGGGGGAAAGGAGTGGGGGGTAAGGAGTGAGGGGAATGGAGTGGGGGGAAGATGGAGCGGGGGGAAGAAGGAGTGGGATGACAAAGTGGGGGGAAAGGAGTGGGAGGAAAGGAGTGGGGGGTATGGAGTGGGGGATGGAGGATGAGGGGGAAGAAGTGGGGGAGAAGAAGTGACAGGAAGGAATGGGGGGAAGAGGTAGGGGGAAGGAGTGTGGGGAAGGGGTGGGGGTAAGAAGTTAGGGGACGGAGTAGGTGGAAGGAGTGAGGAAGAGAAGGGATGGGGATGGAGTGGGGGTTGAGAGGATGAGGGTGAAGAAGTGGAGGAAGGAGTTGGGGAAGGTGTGGGGGGGGAAGTAGTCGGGGAAAGGAGTTGGAGGGGAAGGAGTTGGGGAAATGGGAAGAGTAGGGGTATGGGAATGTGTGAGAATGGAATGGGGCTTGGGGGAGATGCGGGGGGAGTGGGGGATAGGTGAAGGGCAGGGGGTGTTCCAGATACCTGTTTCTTGCCTGAAAATCAGGATGTTAATCTCCATGTAGTCTGTAATTTGTAGAGGGGCTGTGAATGGGCGAACAGCCAGCCTGTTTCAGGTGGGGGTGGGGGGGGGGGGGGGGGGAAGGGGGGGTGAGGGTGGGGGAAGCCACACCAGGAGTAATCCCCTGTTTGCAAGTTTCCAGTCCAAAGAGGTGAAGGTTTGCTGCGAGCTTGCCAGTGTCATTGTGGAGAAAGGTGAATGGACTGTGACTGAATGAGTACAGCTCTCTGGGAGTGAAGGCATGGAGTGCAGAGCTGCACTTACTGTCAGGAACTTAGACAATGTAAAGATGTTCTTTAGTGATTCCTGGTAATCCAGTTTAACTATTGATCAGGATCTCCTTGTTTACAGGGTGTGATGTTCCTGTGGATCCTATTGAGCAAGTGTTAAACAAACGAGAGGGTCAGGATCAGGCCTGCCAGAGATTAGCTTGTCTGGGACACAGCGCAGCACTGAGCTGTCACAAAAGTGCAAATAAAGCTTTCAGGAAAATGTAAAGTGAGGATGAAATGTGCTTTGTACCTTGCCATGAACTTTCTTTGTGACTGTGCAGATTAGGAGAGTGAGTGTTGTAACGCTGCTGAGATCATAAATACACAATACACAGAAGCAGCGTAAAACCATCATTTGATATTCTGTTAGCTGACACTAGAAGTTTCAGATGTTAGAAGTATTTCTTCTCAAAGCCATTTGGCTCCAGTGCTAGAGAATTCAAACGTCTCCCTGTAACTGTTAACATACTGAAGTGAGATGGTGGGGGAAGCTTCTGAACAAGAGACAATAAAACTGGTCTCCCTATCAGGTGAGGACAAACCAGTCTGGAATAAAGTGTCATTTTAGGTAAAGTCACCCAGAAAAATGGCCCAGGTAATTCTGTCAGGCCACTGAGGAAAGACAAATTAAATATATCCCAAGTCCAGCAATTCTGCTAACTGAAACTATTACAGTATGTCTTTGGCTGGATGAGAGAACAGTAGATCATCTGGAGGCGGATACAGACTGTACTCAGTCCAAAACACCTCAGCTAGTTCGAGTGACAGTTGGATGGTCTTTCAGTTTGTGACTGATATCTAAACACATGACAAACTCACACCCATTTTTTATTTGTTACATAGCATGTTCTCTGTTTAAGTGGGATTGGGGAGAAGATGGGTAGGTAGATTGAGGGATATAAAGAGGAGGTGGGTAGGTGAGGACTGAGGAATAAGGCGAGAAGGTGGGTAGGTGGGATTGAAGGAAATGGGGAGAAGGTGAGTAGGTGGGGTTGAGGAATAGGGAGAAAAGATATGTAGGTGGGGATTGAGGGATATGGGGAGAAGATGGGCTGGTGGAATTGAGGGATATGAAGAGAAGGTGGGTAGGTGAGATTAAGGAATTATGGGGAGAAGATGGATAGGTGGGATTGAGGGAAATGGGGAGAGGGTGGGATTGTGGGAAATGGGGAGAGGGTGGGTAGGTTGGGATTAAGTGATATGGGGAGGGTGGGTAGGTGGGTTTGAGGGAAATAGGTAGAAGGTGCATAGGTAGGATTGAGGGATATAAGGAGGAGGTGGGTACGTGGGCTTGAAGGATATGGGGAGGAGGTGCATAGGTGGGATTGAGGGATATAAGAGGAGGTGGGTAGGTGGGATTGAGGGATATGGGGATGAGGTGCATAGGTGGGATTGAGGGATATAAGAGGAGGTGGGTAGGTGGGATTGAGGGATATGGGGATGAGGTGCATAGGTGGGATTGAGGGATATAAGAGGAGGTGGGTAGGTGGGATTGAGGGATATGGGGATGAGGTGCATAGGTGGATTGAGGGATATAAGGAGGTGGTGGGTAGGTGGGATTGAGGGATATGGGGAGAAGGTGGGTAGGTGGGGGTGAGGGATATGGGGGGGTAGGTTGGGATTGAGGGATATGGGGAGAAGGTGGGTAGGTGGGTTTGAGAGATATGGGGAGAAGGTGGGTAGGTGGGATTGAGGGATATGGGGAGAAGATGGGCTGGTGGAATTGAGGGATATAGGGAGAAGGTCTGTAGGTGGGGATGAAGGATATGGGGAGGGGGTGGGTAGGTGGGATTGAGGAATAGGGAGAAAAGATAGGTAAGTGGGGATTGAGGAAAAGGGGGAGAAAGTGGGTAGGTGGGATTGAAGGAAATGTGGAGAAGGTGAGTGAGTGGGGATTGAGGGATATGGGGAGAAGATGGGTAGGTGGGATTGAGGGATATAGGAAGAAGGTGGGTCGGTGAGGGTGAGGGATATGGGGAGGGGGTGGGTAGGTGGGACTGAGGGATATAGGGAGAAGGTGGGCAGGTGGGATTGAGGGAGATGGGGAGAAGGTGGATAGGTGGGATTGAGGGATAGGGGAGGAGGTGGGTAGGTGGGAATAAGAGATATGGGGAGAAAATGAATATGTGGGATTAACGGATATGGGAGAAGGTGGATAGGTGGGATTAAGGGATATGGGGAGAAGGTGTGTAGGTGAAATTGAGGGATATGGGCAGAGATGGTGGGTAGGTGGGGTTAAGGGAAATGGGGAGAAGGTGGGAGGCGGCTTGATCCAACACAAAGGACTTGCATTGGCTAAAAATTGTAAAAATTCTTATGCTCTTTTAAACATGGATTACAAGCTAAGGCCATTTGCCATAAAACAGAGTGAATTGTAGTTTTGAAATCTTGTTACCCTGAAGCTGAACTGGCCCATGTAATGAGCAATGTGCCATTTCAATACTTCTTTGGGCTGAGGGTTAATGATCAAGAAACAGTCTATATCTGGAATCCAAGATCTGCAATTCCCAAATGGTCCTGCCAGATATTTGAAAAGTAGCAGTACAGATAGGAATAGGGAAACCTGTCAGATATTGTAATGAAAAAACGCAGGAAAAACTCACTTATCTTCTGCTTCAGTAACTGTTCTCCATGTCACGTCCCAAAATAACTCTTTAAATCTTGTGCAGTATCTAGTTTACACTGAGAACACTGTCCTATCTCTGATGGTTGTGCAGCCTGACAGCTAATGAGATGATACTTAGTGAAAGTGACATTATCATTTAGTACAATTTAGAGACTGCCTGAACTCAAGGGGAGAGAGACTGAGAGCAGCAAATCTCAACTGATGGCAGAAGAAACATTTGGGTCAAATGTTAAGATTCATGAAATCTAATCTGGTGCTTGTAAAAGGAAGAATGCCAGTAATGATTGTGTGAGAAGCTGTAATGGGGCAGATGTGTAGATTCAAAGTGGTGTGACAGAGGCTGTGATTGAAAACATATCATTAGCACAGGTCCAACAGGGACACAATCGGCTTTAACCCCTCCCAGGAGAATGTGGGATTCATTATACTGTGAACCATCCTTCATGTCAATGGTGAACAGTCTCTCTCCCCCTCGTGTCGACGGTGAGCAGTCTCTCTCCCCCTCGTGTCGATGGTGAAGTCTCTCTCCCCCTCATGTCGATGGTGAACAGTCTCTTTCCCCCTCGTGTCGATGGTGAACTGTCTCTTTCCCCCTCGTGTCAATGGTGAACTGTCTCACTCCCTCAAACTAAATTGGCAAGTGGTTGGGCACCAGCATATAGAAGTAAAAAAGAGGAATAAGGTACATAAAGGAGTGAGAGTTTTGGATAGTACTGGGGAAGGAAGTAGTACCATATTAAATAGGAGCAGACTAAGAAGGACTATAAGGAATTCAAAAGCAGGTTTACAATACATGTGTGTAAACGCACAAAATGTGGTGAATAAGGTTGGTGAGCTACAAGCACAAAGAGCCATGTGGGAATATGATGTAGTAGCAATAATGGAAACTTGGCTTAAAAATGGTGAGGATTGAGCACTTAACATTCAAGGATATAAATTGTTCAGAAAAGATAGGGTAGGATAAAGGGAATATATTGCAGTATTGGAAAGACAGGATGTCCTTGAGGGAGCAAAGACGGAATCCATTTGGTTGGAGTTGAGAAGCAAAAAGGGTATGATCATATTCTATAGGCCTCCAAATAGTGAGAGAGAGGTGGAGGAACAGGGTAATCACAGAGATGTGCAAGAACTATAGAGTGGTGATATTGGGGACTTTAATTACCCAAATATCGATCAGGATAATTCTAGAATAAAGGGAAAGGAGGAGAAGGAATTTCTGAAATATGTTCAGGAGAATTTCTTTGACCAGTACATTCTTGTTCCAACTAGGAAGGAGGCATTGCTGGACCTGGGGCTGGGGTATCAGGTGGGCCAAGTGGACCAAGTGTCTGTGGGGAACACTTGTGTAAGTCTGATCATTGTATTATAAGATTTAGATTAGTAATTGAGAAGAGCAAGGAACAATCTAAAATAGAGTTTCTAAATTGGAAGAAGGTTAACTTCACTAGGATGAGACAGGATCTAGCCAGGGTAAAATGGAACCAAACACTGACAGGAAAAACTGTAATGGAACAATAGGCCATCCTTGAAGGACGAGTTGTTTCAGGTACAGGCTAGATACATTCCAATAAGGGCAAAAGGTAAGGGAACTAATGCCAGGGCACCTCATAGAGAATATGACGAAACTAAAAAAAGAGGTTGTATGATGCATGTCAGGTGAATTCTTCAAGTGTGAACCAGGACAAATACAATAAGTTGAGAGGGGAAGTGAAGAGGAAAATAAGACTGGCAAAGAGGGAATGTGAGAATAGATGGCAGTTAATCGAAAAGGCTGGGTAGGACTTATTAGGGACAAAGAAGGTGAATGATGCTTAGAGGTGCAGGGCAAGGCTAGAACACTTAATGAATACTTTGTATCGGCAGTTACTAAAGAACAGGATGCTGACAAAATATTGGAGATGGTACAGGTAATAGTTGGGGTGAAAATTAATGGGATAGATGTACTGGAAAGGCTGGCTACGCTTAGAGTGGATAAGTCATCTGATCCGGATGGCTTGCATCCCAGGATTCCAAAGGAAGTGGAGTGGCGTTAGTGGAAAGGCTTGCCATAATCTTCCAATCTTCCCAAGATACAGGGGAGGTGCCAGAAGATTGGAGAGTTGGAAATGTGACATCCTCGTTCAAGAAAGGGTGTAAGGACAGTTCTAGCAATTACAGGCTGGTAAGTTTAACAGGAAAAAAGACAGAGGCGCAAGGGGAGAGCCAACTGTGCAACAGCCCCAACAAACAAATTTCTCTGCAGCACCTGTGGAAGAGCCTGTCACTCCAGAATTGGCCTTTACAGCCACTCCAGGCGCTGCTTCACAAACCACTGACCACCTCCAGGCGCGTATCCATTGTCTCTCGAGATAAGGAGGCCCAAAAGAAAGAAGAAGTTTAACATCAGTGGTGGGTAAGGTTTTAGAACCAATAATCGGGGAAAAAATCAACAGGTACTTGGAAAGGTTTGAGTTAATTAAGGATAGCCAGCACGGATTTGTAAAGGCAGATCGTGCTTGACTAATCTAATAGAATTTTTCAGTGAAGTAACAGAAGGTTGGCGAAGGGAATCCAGTGGATGTTGTTTATATGGATTTTAAGAAAGTATTCGATAAGGACGTCAGAAATACTCCATCCATCAATATTGGCAACCACGCTCTGGAAGTGGTTCAAGAGTTCACCTACCTAGGCTCAACTACCACCAGTAACCTGTCTCTAGATGCAGAAATCAACAAGCGCATGGGAAAGGCTTCCACTGCTATGTCCAGACTGGCCAAGAGAGTGTGGGAAAATGGCGCACTGACACGGAACACAAAAGTCCGAGTGTATCAAGCCTGTGTCCTCAGTACCTTGCTCTATGGCAGCGAGGCCTGGACAACGTATGTCAGCCAAGAGCGACGTCTCAATTCATTCCATCTTCGCTGCCTCCGGAGAATACTTGGCATCAGGTGGCAGGACCGTATCTCCAACACAGAAGTCTTCGAGGCGGCCAACATCCCCAGCTTATACACACTACTGAGTCAGCGGCGCTTGAGATGGCTTGGCCATGTGAGCCGCATGGAAGATGGCAGGATCCCCAAAGACACATTGTACAGCGAGCTCGCCACTGGTATCAGACCCATCGGCCGTCCATGTCTCCGCTTTAAAGACGTCTGCAAACGCGACATGAAATCCTGTGACATTGATCACAAGTCATGGGAGTCAGTTGCCAGCGTTCGCCAGAGCTGGCGGACAGCCATAAAGGCGGGGCTAAAGTGTGGCAAGTCGAAGAGACTTAGCAGTTGGCAGGAAAAAAGACAGAGGCGCAAGGGACGAGCCAACTGTGTAACAGCCCCGACAACCAAATTTTTCTGCAGCACCTGCGGAAGAGCCTGTCCCTCTAGAATTGGCCTTTATAGCCACTCCAGCTGCTCCACACACCACTGACCTCCTCCAGGCGCTTACCCATTGTCTCTCAAGATAAGGAGGCCAAAGAAGATTTGATAAAGTACCGCATAAAGGCTGTTTAACAAAATTGAGGCTCATGGAATAGATGGGTCAGTGTCAGCTTGGATAAAAAATTGGCTTAAGGACAGAGTCGTAGTAAATGGTTGTTTTTCAGACTGGAGGATGGAAGACAGTGGTGTTCCCCAAGAGTCAGTGCGAGGATGACTGTTTTTTTGATATACATATAAATGACTTGGACATTGAACCACAGTGTAAAATTTCAAAATTTGCCGATGATACAGGTGAACGGCGATTGTAATGAATGGCGATCGCGCTGAATGGAGATTGAAGTGAATGGGGATTGAGGTGAATGGCAATTGAGGTGAATGGGGATCTAGGTGAATGGGATTGGGGTGAATGGGGATTGAGCTGAATGGGGAGCACGATGAATGGGGATTGAGGTGAATGGGGATTGAGGTCAATGGGAATCGCAGTGAATGGCGATCGTGGTGAATGGGATTCGAGGTGAATGGGAATTGTGGTGAATGGGGATCGTAGCAAATGGGGATCGAGGTGAATGGGATTCGAGGTGAATGGGAATCGAGGTGAATGAGGATCATGGTGAATGGGAATCGAGGTGAATGGGGATCGAGGTGAATGGGGATTCTGTTGAATCGGAATCGTGATGAATGGTGATCTAGGTGAATGGGGTTCAAGGTGAACGGAGATCTAGGTGAATGGGGTTCGAGGTGAATGGGGATCGAGATGAATGGGGTTCGAGGTGAATGGGGCTCGAGGTGAATGGGGTTCGAGGTGAATGGGGTTCGAGGTGAATGGGGATCAAGGTGAATGGGAAAGCTGGTGAATGGGAATCGTGATGAATGGTGATCGAGGTGAATGGGGATCGAGGTGAATGGGGAACACGGTGAATGGGGATTGAGGGGAATGGAGATTGAGAGGAATGGATGATGTGGTGAATGGGGATCGAGGTGAATGGGTTTGAGGTGAATAGGGATTGAGGTGAATGGGTTTGAGGAGAATGGGGATCCCAGTGAATGGGTTTGAGGTGAATGGAGATTGAGGTGAATGGGTTTGAGGAGAATGGGGATCCTGGTGAATGGGTTTGAGGTGAATGGGGATTGAGGTGAATTGGATCACGATGAATGGTATCATGGTGAAAGGGATCACGATGAATGGTATCATGGTGAATGGGATCACAGTGAATGGGGATCACGTCGAATGGGGATCACGGCGGATGGGGATCATGGTGAATGGGGATCATGGTGAATGGGGATCATGGCGAATAGGGAACGCGATGAATGGGGATCGAGGTGAATGGGGATTGAGGTGAATGGGATCGTGGTGAATGGAGATTGAGGTGAATGGGGAACGCAATGAATGAGGATTGAGGTGAATGGGGATCGAGGCGAATGGGGATCGAGGTGAATGGGGATTGAGGTGAATGGGATCGTGGTGAATGGAGATTGAGGTGAATGGGGAACGCAATGAATGGGGATCGAGGTGAATGGGTATTGAGGTGAATGGGATTGTGATGAATGGAGATTGAGGTGAATGGGGAACGCAATGAATGGGGATCGAGGTGAATGGGGATTGAGGTGAATGGGATTGTGATGAATGGGGATTGAGGTGAATGGGGGTTGAGGTGAATGGTGATCAAGGTGAATGCGATCGAGGTGAATGGGGGCCGAGGTGAATGGGGGTCGAGGTGAATGGGGGTCAAGGTGAATGGCGATCGAGGTGAATGAGGAACGCAGTGAATGGGGGTCGAGGTGAATGAGGTTTGTGGTGAATGGGGATTGAGGTGAATGGGGATCGAGGTGAATGGGATTTGAGGTGAACGGGGATCGCGATGAATGGGAAACACAGTGAAAGGAGATCGAGGTGAATGGGGGTCGAGGTAAATGGGGATCAAGGTAAATGGGGATTGAGGTGAATGGGGATTGAGCTGAATGGTGATCATGGTGAATGGGGAACGCAGTGAAAGGAGATCGAGGTAAATGGGGATTGAGGTGAATGGGGATTGAGGTGAATGGGGATCAAGGTGAATGGGCATCATGGTGAGTGAAGATAGTGGTGAATGGGGATTGAGGTGAATGGGGATCATGGTGAATGGGGATCATGGTGAGTGAAGATCGTGGTGAATGGAGATCGCGGTGAAAGGAGATCGAGGTAAATGAGGATCGAGGTGAATGAGGATTAAGGTGAATGGGGATCATGGTGAATGGGGATCATGGTGAGTGAAGATCGTGGTGAATGTGGATTGAGGTGAATGGGGATCATGGTGAATGAGGATCGCGGTGAATGATGATCGTGGTGAATGTGGATTGAGGTGAATGGGGATCATGGTGAATGGGGATCATGGTGAGTGAAGATCGTGGTGAATGTGGATTGAGGTGAATGGGGATCATGGTGAATGAGGATCGCGGTGAATGATGATCGAGGTGAATGGGGAGGAGATGGATGGGGATGAGCTGGATGGGGATTGGGGTGAATGGGGGTCGAGGTGAATGGGTATCGAGGTGAATGGGGATCGAGGTGAATGTGGATCATGGTGAATGGGGATCGTGATGAATGGGGATCGCAGTGAATGGAGGTTGATGTGAATGGGGATGGAGGTGAATGAGGATTGAGCCGAATGGATAATGCTGTGAATGGGGATCGTGGTAAATGGAGATCATGGTGAATGGGGGTCGAGGTGAATGGGGATTGAGGTGAATGGGGGTCGAGGTGAATGGGGATCAAGGTGAATGGGGATCGAGGTGAATGGGGATCGTGGTGAATGGGATGGTGGTGAATGGGGATTAAGGTGAATGGGGGTCAAGGTAAATGGTCATGGAGGTGAATGAGGATTGAGGTGAATGGATAATGCGGTGAATGGGTTAGAGGTGAATGGGGATCGAAGTGAATGGGGATTGTGATGAATGGGAATGGTGGTGAATGAGGATCGTGGTGAATGGGGATCGCGGTGAATGGAGTCGAGGTGAATGGGGATTGAGGTGAATGGGGATTGAGGTGAATGGGATGGTGGTGAATGGGGATTAAGGTGAATGGGGGTCGAGGTAAATGGGGATGGAGGCGAATGAAGATTGAGGTGAATGGATAATGCGGTGAATGGGTTAGAGGTGAATGGGGATCGAAGTGAATGGGGATTGTGATGAATGGGGATGGTGGTGAATGGGATCGCGGTGAATGGGGATCGTGGTGAGTGGGGATCGCGGTGAATGGAGGTCGAGGTGAATGGGGATGGAGGTGAATGGGATTGTGGGGAATGGAGATCACAGTGGTCAATGCCATTTGTATAGCACCCACTTCCTGGAAGTGACACATTTATTTTACACGTTCCCAGTCACACTTGGCTGATGATACCAATTGTTGTAAAATAGCATCTCCCCCACACTCAGTAAGACAGGACTGGTGAAGAGCTGGGCTTTATGTACAGGAAGATCTGTCTATACTCACAGTGCAGGAACATTTAATACATCTGTTTCCATCTGGGTAGAAATCCTCTCCTTCTCTGTAGTGATGACCACCAAACTCACAGCCTGAAATACACAACAAGAGGTCAAATAACAGAGAGAATAAAGGGAACAGCCAGAGAAAGCAATTACGGATCCCAAAGCAGAGAGCGGCAGTAACTTTGTGACCAGCTGAAGACAGGGATTGATCCACAGCCTGTACCTCCCACCCCTTACCCAGCATTTTACACGATCGATCAGAAGCTGAGTTTCACAGGAACAGGATCTGCCTGCTTTACGATGGACGACCCGGAGTCAGAGCCCTGTCCCCACCCTCTCGCCGATCAGACACCGGGCAGCAGTGGGCACCTGATGCAGGCAACGGGGCGGGGAGCAGAATTCTGTCAGACCATATGATCCCGCCAGTCCCATCTCCTTCTGACACCATTTTCAGGGTTGGAGCAGCCAGAGGGCCCCCCACCACAAACTCCCAGGAAACTCCGGTGTAAGTACAGCAGGCAGTGACCCTGGTTGGAACCAGCTGTCTCTCACCAACCCTATTCACAGTCTAAACTCTGAGGAAATGCAGGTTGATGACTTGGAAAACACAGAGGGAAGTTCTCCCTGGGGATTACTGAAAGCCAGCGATGTACAGGCAGTAGATTGGAAGAGGCGTGGCTGAGTATTGGGGCCCCCCGACAGCAGGACTGCCTGCAGCTCCAGCTCTAAACTAGTCCTGGACTTAAATGACCAATAATTTTGAGTTACGGATTAACAGGCAAGGCCAGAAGTCAAGGCCCATGAGGAGCTGGAATTATGTATCAATACAGTTTCACTGAAATTAACTGTGCACAATCATTACACCAACAACACTGCAACTTGTTCTAGACAAAGGCAGCAATCATTGCCTATCTCAAAGAGCCCCTGGGGGATTGATTAAACCACATAGTGTGGGACTGGAGTCACGTATGGGCCAGACTGGGGCGAGGTAATGGGTTCCCATCTCTGAGTCACCCTTCCTGCCCTGCCCACAAGTAACCAGACTTTGTGAATTGAATGGGCTTGTGAACTCCTGAACTCTGAGTTATAGTCCAATCCCAGGTTACCCTATACTACATTACAAAAGCTCCTTCATATGTCACTATCACAAAGAACCACAAACCAGCTCAGTTATAATGTCACACAATATTTCAAATTGCAGCTGGGGGTGTGCGAGTGGTTTATGAATCATGACCTATGCTGATGCTTGTGTTTTCAAGGCACAAAGAGCTCTCAGTCACTCAAACAAACAGTTCCACCAGGGTACGGTAGCTCACTGAGCCACATTCTGTACATTACAATGCTGTTAGCACAGGTACCGTCTCACCAGCTCACTGCAGAGCTCCAAACAAGGGTGTAACATGTGCCCTGAGCTGGGAAATGGATATCGCAAATTACCATATAGTCTGAATCATAACTCTGACTGGTAAAGCCCTTCGCTGAGAGGCTCCTAAACACAGCATCTCCTGGTATAATGATAAAACAGAAATCTTCACATTGTCGGGAGGGGGACAGGGAGAGAGTGGGACAGGGGACAGGGAGAGAGGCTGGGAGAGAGAAGGGAAGGGATAAAAGGGCGAGAAAGAGGGAGGGGAGAATGTGGAGAGGGGAAATGGACAGTGGGAAGGAGGGGAGGAAGAGAATGGGGGAAAGAGTGAGGGGGGGACAGTGTAGGGGGAGAGTGAGGGGAGAGTGGGGGAAGAGTGGGGAGAAAGTGGGGGAGTAGGGTGAGACTGGAGAGAAAGAGGGGCAAGAGTGAGGGGAGAGTTGGGAAGAGTGTGGGAAAGCGGGGAGAGAGTGGAGGAAGAATGGGGGTAGAGTTGGGGAAGAGTGGGGGGGTAGAGTGGGGGGGGAAGAGTGGGGGTGAGAGTGGGGGAAGAGTGGGAGAGAGTGGGGGGGAGAGAGTGGGGGAGAGAGTGGGGGTGATAGAGGGGGGAGAGTGGGACAGTGGGGGAGAGAGTGGGGAGAGAGTGGGGGAGAGAGTGGGGAAAAGAGTGGGGTAAGAGTGGGGGAGAGTGGGGGAAGAATGGGGTGAATGTGGGGGGAGAGTGGGGGGAGAGTGGGGGAATAGTGGGAGGAGTGGGGAGAGTGGGGGAAGAATGGGGGTGAGTATGGGGGAGAGAGTGGGAGAGTGGGGGAGAGAGTGGGGGAGAAAGTGGGTGAGAGAGTGGGGGAAATAGTGGGGGAGAGTGGGAGAGAGTGGGGGAGAGACTGGGAGGAGAGTGGGGGATGGAGTGGGGGAAAGAGTGGGGGGAAGTGGGGGAGAGCGTGGGGGGAGAGTGGGGAAGAGTGGGGGAAGAATGAGGGAGAGTGAGGGAGAGTGGGGGAGAAGTGAGAGTGGGGGATAGAGTGGGGGAGTGGGGGAAGAGTGGGAGAGAGTGAGGCAAGAGTGAGAGAGAGTGGGGGATAGAGTGGGGGGAGAGTGGGGGAAGAGTGGGGAAGAGTTGGGGAAGAGTAGGGAAAGTGAGGAGAGTAGGGGGAGAGTGGAGGGAGAGTGAGGGGAGTGTGAGACAGTGGTAGATGGGAAGTGGAGAGGGTGGCAAGAGGGAAAGAGGGAGAGAGTGGGAGATATGGAGGGGGAAAGAAGAAGAGGGAGGGGAAAGGGGGAAAGGGAGAGGGAGAGAGAGGGGCCAGGAGGGGAGAGGGGAGAGGAGCTATGCCTCGCTCACAGAGGGCAGTTAAATGGCAAGCCCCCTGACCTTTCCCAGGGGTGATTAGAGTTATAAACACCATTTGGATGAGTTTTTTTTTTATTTTCAAAATATACTTTATTCATAAAAATCTGCAAAAATTACATTGCCAAACAGTTTCCAAACAGCACCAAAAAATACAAACATTGCAAGGGAGATCAGTTTCCTTCAATACTGTCATGAGTTTCTTCCCAACCCTTCTGTTTCACAATTGTCATGTCAATTACAGTTTTACATTTGCATCAATTGAGAATATTAACGATACAGTTCGAGGGGTTTCCCATTGATCCAGCCCCTCAGTCCAGCTTGGTGGGGGAACCTTACACTGTGGTCTTTCCCCATTGAGCCTTTGCTGCGGCTGCCCCAAGCTTTAGTGCGTCCCTCAGCACGTAGTCCTGAACCTTGGAATGTGCCAGTCTGCAACATTCGGTGGTGGACAACTCTTTGCGCTGGAAGACCAGCAAGTTTCGGGCAGACCAAAGGGCGTCTTTCACCGAATTGATAGTCCTCCAGCAGCAGTTGATGTTTGTCTCGGTGTGCGTCCCTGGGAACAGCCCGTAGAGCACAGACTCCTGTGTTACAGAGCTGCTTGGGATGAACCTTGACAAAACCCACTGCATCTCTTTCCACACCTGCTTTGCAAAGGCACATTCCAGGAGGAGGTGGGCGGCCGTCTCTTCCCCACCACAGCCAACGCGGGGGCATTGTGCGGAGGGGGCGAGACTTCGGGTGTGCATGAAGGATCTGACGGGGAGGGCCCTTCTCACCACCAGCCAAGCTACGTCTTGGTGCTTGTTTGAAAGTTCTGGTGATGAGGCATTCTGCCAAATGACTTTGACGGTCTGCTCGGGGAACCATCCGACATGATTCACCGTTTCCTTTTCCCGTAGGGCCTTGAGGACATTCCGTGCAGACCACTGCCTGATGGACCGGTGGTCAAAAGTGTTTTCCCGCAGAAACTGCTCCACGAAGGATAGGTGGTACGGCACTGCCCAACTGCATGGAGCGTTCCGCGGCAATGTGACCAAGCCCATCCTTCGCAACACCGGGGACAGATAGAACCTCAGCACGTAGTGACACTTGGAGTTTGCGTACTGGGGATCTACACACAGCTTGATGCAGCCGCACATGAAGGTGGTCATCAGGATGAGGGCCACGTTGGGTACATTTTTCCCGCCCTTGTCCAGAGATTTGAACATCGTGTCCCTCCGGACCCGGTCCATTTTAGATCCCCAGACGAAGCGGAAAATGGCTCGGGTGACTGCCACGGCGCAGGAGTGGGGTATGGGCCAGACCTGCGCCACGTAGAGCAACAACGTGAGCGCCTCGCACCTGATGACCAGGTTCTTACCCACAATGGAGAGAGATCGCTGCCCCCACATGCCCAACTTTTGTCGTACCTTGGCTATTCGCTCCTCCCATGTTTTGGTGCACGCCCCGGCCCTTCCGAACCATATCCCCAGCACCTTCAGGTAATCTGACCTGACGGTGAAGGGGACAAAGGATCGGTCAGCCCAGTTGCCAAAGAACATGGCCTCGCTCTTGCCGTGGTTAACTTTGGCTCCCGAGGCCAGTTCGAACTGGTCGCAGATGCTCATCAGTCTGCGCACGGACAGCGGATCCGAGCAGAAGACGGCGACGTCATCCATGTACAGGGAGGTTTTGACCTGAGTGCCTCCACTGCCTGGGATTGTCACCCCTCTTATGCTCGCATCCTTCCTAATAGACTCAGCAAAGGGTTCAATACAGCAAACAAACAAGACCGGGGACAGAGGACAGCCCTGTCTGACTCCAGATTTGATCGGGAAACTTTCCAATTCCCACCCGTTGAGTATGCAGTCCAGAAGGACTTGCGCTGAAACTGGTGTGCCTACACCCGACACCAAACAACCCCCCTCCCAGCCAGTCTTACTTGGGTCATGGCAGGCGGGGGCAAGGGGAAAGGTTATTCCTTACCTCTCTTCCATTTTAAAGTTCATTCCAAAGACGTACTGCAAAAATAAATGATTTACAAGGCAGAAATCCCTCCGAGTGAAAACTTGCTCACCTTGACAGACTGGACAGCAGCTGCCCTGTTGCACTATGGGATTTTTACAGTAGACCACACACAGCACCTCTGATTCTGTAATGACACCTTCCTACAGGTAAGACATGAAACACAGATTGTTATGTTCTGTTTACACAGCAAGCTGTGTGTGCTGAGAAAGCTTCACTGATTTCGTCTTTGTGTCTGCATGGGTTCCAGATCACAGCATAAGCTTGACATGGCTCTTCTTGACCTCTCGCACAACTGCTGTGTGGGACAAATCCACACGACAAGTACAAACACAAGACTGGTATTTATTTATCAAAAGAAACTGGACACATTTGTGTGGAAACTGCATGAAAACCAAAGAGTCTCCAATTCTCACAGTGTCCGGTGTAACCAGATAAAATTGAGCATATTTTGTTACTGGTAACTTTGATGTTTCAATAATTCCTGTTTCCTTCAAATTTCCACAAATGGTAATCAATATTTAGCTTAACCCCACTTCATTCATTGATCCTCTTGTTCTGTGAGGAGAATTTGGAATTAGCTTTACTTTATTGCATCTGCAGAAGAGTAAAATACTTCATCGATGTAAGTTAGAATGAGAGGGTTAGGATTGAAGGAAAATCTTGCATTTACGTAATGCCTTTTACAACCTTAGGACATCCCAAAGTGCTTTAAAGTCAATCAGGTACTTTTGAAGTATTCCTGTAATGTAGAGAAATGTTACATTGAGAATGTGGTGCTGGGCCTTCTTCCTGAAGAGTTGATACAACTGAATGGTTTGCTAGGCCACTACAGAGGGCAGTTAAGAGTTAACCATGCTGGTATGGGACTGGAGACACATATAGGCCAGACTGGGTAAGGAGGGCAGGTTTCTTTCCCTAATAGTTACATAAAGTTATATAGATTGTACAATGCAGAAACAGACCAGCCTGTCCAATAGCTCTATACTTGTATTTTTGCTCCACATGACCCTGCTCCCACCCTACTTCATCTAACCCTATCAACATATCCTTTTCTTCTTTTATCCCACATGTACTTATCTAGCTTTCACTTAAATGCATCATCTAGTTTCACCCCTAAACAGTGAGCTGCTGCAGTATTTAAGGGCTGCAGCATCTTAAAGGTCCAGGCATTAACACTGCTTTCTGAGTGATCAGTCATGTTCTTTACCCAGAGATGCTGTGGAAATGAGGCCAGGCAGAGGAGGGATGCCCAGGCTGGAAGGGAGCAATGGTGAAGGAAAACTGTTCAGGGCCAATGGAAGGTGATAACCAAGGCAGTGAGCACCAACTCCAACAGCCAACACATGGTCATGCAATGGCAGAAGGTGCAAACTAAAATAGCTTCCTTAAGTATGAATTTTGTGGTGTCACAACAGCACCATGTAAAAGACAAATGTTGGCACATCCTCACCATCCAATCCACCCAAACACATTAACACACGATTACGCACATGGTGCAGAAGGATCACGTACCTGACATGACCGCATCAGGCAGGGTTTGGAAGGTACGAGCCAGGCTGCCGAGCTATTGTATAACGTCCCGCCAAACAGACATTCTTACAGAGAGAGGAGATAAAGACACAGATTGGAAAAAGTCAGCAGGTGCTAGGAATTGCATGAAGGAAAATCTCAAGACAATTACAGATGAGAAAGGACAGTTGGCCCATCTTTCTTTATCCAGATCCAACTCGCCCTCCTCATCCAAACACATATAATGATGCAGGACAGAAGGCCATTCAGCCCAGCACGTCTGTGCCAGCTCTTTGAAACAGCTAGCCAATTAGAGTCATAGAGAGATACAGCACTGAAACAGGCCCTTCGGCCCACTGTTGACCAACAACCACCCACTTATACTAATCCTACATTAATCCCATACCACATCCCCACCTTCCCTCAATTCTCCTACTACCTACCTACACTAGGGGCAATTTACAATGGCCAATTTACCTATCAACCTGAAAGTCTTTGGCTATGGGAGGAAACCAGAGCACCCAGCGGAACCCCACGCGGTCACAGGGGCAACTTGCAAACTCTGCACAGGCAGTGCCCAGAGCTGAACCCAGGTGGCTGGAGTTATGAGGCTGCGGTGCTAACCACTGTGCCACTCCCATTAGTTTTATTACACCCACTCTTTCCCCATAGCCCTGCAAATTTTTCCCCTTCAAGCATTTATACAATTCCCTTTTAAAAGTTAGTATTGAATCTGCTTCCACCACCCTTTCAGGCAGTGCATTCTGGATCACAACAACACGCTGTTTTAAAAAAAACCTCCTAAATTGCCCTCCGGTTCTTTTGCTGAGCATCTTAAGTGATTCCGGAGGTTTTTACCTCCACTGCTCAATCTGTATTTTTATTTCACACTTTGTCTGAAGTTGCTAATGTCAGTCCTGCAATGACCTTTTATTAACTTGAAGCCATGCCGTTAGCGACTCTCTTTGCCTTGTATGCAAAATTGATACACAGTCCTGAACGGAATGGGGCTGTTACAAATTTTGGGTCTGTGCATGTGATATTGCTCTAGGTGATCAAGGATCACCAATCACCCCAAACTCCCACTCCACCCGCCGACCACCTCACACTCTGATTGGCTCCCTGTTCAGAAAATCTATTTGTGCTAAGAGTCTTGGATGACACCTGTGCTGAGATTCTAGCAGCAGCAATCATTGTGTCAGCATCTGCCCTGTGTATCATTTCAGCATCATTTAACCTATTAAAACCATCTTGCCATTTCTCCAACTCACCTCCTACCTTGGCAGGAAACAAACAGGTGAAACTCAGGTTCTAATATTCTTAGATCTGCAGATTTGAGAATGGTTTTGAAAATGCCAAAACTGCCTGTTAAATGTGATTGTGGTTCTAACATAGCAATGTCACCTTCAGAGTTATATGGGCTGTTTAATAAATGATGAATTAATGAAGCACATTTCCACGATTGGTACACGTCTTGTCACAGTTCTGTAAGGTCGCCTGAAATGTAACCTCATTTATAACATAGAAGGATTTCTGGGAAGGTGAAAAGGCTTGTACTCCCAATAAGCCTGACCTTTTGTGGCAGGTCAGTGCAACCTACCTGCCTTTCCTCTATACCCCCCGACCCTACTCTCTCCAGAAACACGCTTAGTTATTTCTAGAAACTTATTTCGACGACTTGCTTTATTCAGTCCCTGATAACTCATTCTGCAGAAGTATTATTCTTTGGGTGCAAAAGGTGTGCCTATAAAAGACCTTGGAGAGGGTTGAGAGTAGATTTACTGGAATGGTCTCAGGGATGAGGGACTTCAGTTATGTGGAGAGACTGCAGAAACTGGGATTCTTCTCCTTAGAGCAGGAACGGTTTAGGGGAGATTTAATAGAGGTGTTCAAAATCATGAAGGGTTTTGATAGAGTAAATAGAGAAACTGTTTCCAGTGGAAGGAAGCTCAGTATCCAGAGGTCACAGATTTAAAATAATTGGTAAAAGAACCAGAGGGGGAGATCAGGAAAACTTTTTTTATGCAGTGAGTTGTTGTGATCTGGAATGCGCTGCCTGAAAGGGCAGTGGAAGCAGATTGAATAGTAACTTTCAAAGGGAGTTGGATAAAAACTTTGAGGGGAAAAATTATAGGGGCATGGGGGGGGAGGGGGTGGGGGGAAAGAGCAGGGGGAGTGAGACTAATTGGATTGCTCTTTCAAAGAGCCAGCACAGGTGTGATGGACTGAATGGCCTCCTTCTGTGCTGTAAGATTCTATGATTTTTGCTCTCCCTGATAACTTCTGAATTTTAATCTTGTATCCCTGGGGATTCTGTGTATCATGGTTTTCAGTGGAAATGCTCTGACTGTTTTAAGAAGCTAACTGTAATGAAAGAGCCAGATGTGGCTCAGGGTGTGGTCTTGGGGAAGGCAGGAAGTGGGGGAGGTATTTGGTCTCACTGAATCCACTGATGCAAACACATATCCAGTTTCAAAATATTTCGCTCAACATCATTTGATTTAGTAAATAATTACAATATGAAGACACTCGGTTTGACAGAGTGAAACATAAACAGAGAGAGACTAGACATCCAGTCCATGGTGGCCCTGAGTCTCCCCAGTCGTTTGTTAGGAGCCTGGCTTCCAACTGTTGCATAAGACACTCAGACCCAGTGGGTGAAGGGGTCTAACTCTGGCTGGGGTTCCCTGCAGGACTGCAACATTCAGCTTCGGGGCAGAACAGGCAGACTTTGCCTCAGTCTCAGTCTGAGGGAGGACACTGCCAGTGGACACGGAGAAACCCACAGTCCTACTGGTGGGGCCCTCCTGACTGAAGGAGAAGATGGGAAGGCAACAAGGAGGGGCAAAAGAAAATCAACGTAACTCAATATGCTCTGGCTGACGCTACCCCAGTGTGCTAGAGGTTAAATGTATGGCCCCAGTGTGCTAGAGGCCCTGTGTAGCATAAAGACCAGAAGAATTCAGGCACATTATTCCCTGGCCTGTCCCTCGTGAAACAATCTCATCTGGGACATCACAATTAGTTTCAGTGACCCTGGTTTAAGGGACATATTATCCAGGAATTTCACCCTTTGCTATCCTGTTGGGAAGTGAGTTATGTGTGAGAGCGTGCACGTGTGTATGTGCGTGTGTGCAACAGGGGAACAAGTACTTGCTTTATGTATGATACGTTCTGTGAGGGACTCACAGAGAATGACTGCCCATTGGGACAAGTTATCAAGTGATTCTGGGCTTGGGACAAAGGTTTTGTCCTTAAGAGTCTAGGAGAGCAGGAAGAAGCAAGGGGAAAAACTCTGGTCTTGATACTGGCTAGTGATCTGGAAAGGGGTGGATCACTTGCTTGGTGAAATCAATGGATTGAAAGTTTAAATGAGGGCAGTGATCAGCCTAGGCTGACTAACACTGTGTTTACTGAGGGGAGAAATGCTCAGCAGCCTCTCGCAACATCTTGAAGAAAACAGCCCGCTTCTGGAGCGTGCTGGGAGCTGTGGGCCGCATCAATACAAACCTCCCAATGGAAAGATTCAGAACTGCACTGAATAAAATAAAACTACCATCGCACATGGCCTGAAACAGCAACCAAACACAGAACTGCAGTCAGCAGGTGGGAATGTTAAAGCACCTTTGCATTTTTCACAGCAACCTCCTCGTTGTTTGATAACGAGAGCACAGTCTTTGGGCAGCACAGGACACTTCTCTCTTGTACATCTTACTTCATTGTTCTGCAAGTAAGAAATGAAAGAAAAGAATAATTAACAAATGGTGGAACACAATAAACTGGGCATCATGCATCTGCTGGCTGATCAGGTGTCACATGTGTAGAGTAATAATAAACAGCAAGGGAACCATCGAAACAAGCAGTTCGAATGAGAATTCCTGATTATCAAGAGAATGCGGAGACCGTACCAAACTCTCAAATTTGCTGCCAGCCATTATTTATCCTTCCTGATTTATTGGTCCTAATTTCCTGAAATTTTCGGTGTAACTATGGTGGAAATGTGGCGGAGTGCCTTTATTTTTACATAGTATTTACAGCACAGAAACAGGTCATTCAGCCTTCTGGTGCCTGCTGTTCTGATGAAAGGTCATCGACTTGAAACATTAACTCTATTTTTCTCTCCGCAGATGCTTCCTGACCTGCTGAGTATTTCCAGCATTCTGTTTTTATTTCAGATTTCCAACATCTGTGGTATTTTGCTTTAGTGTTTGTGTGATGCATATGGCATCAGCATATCAATAACATTTAGTTTTTTTGCGAGGTAATTTGGGTGTAAATGATTTACGCCAAATTTGCACACATTTCCTCGATCATTCTCACCTCTTCCACAATAAAACTGCCAAAACCCTCCACTGCTGATTTACATAGTCCCACCCACCATGCAAAAGACAATGAGAGTTTCCTGTACTTACTCCAGTAATGTACTGGTGTAGATTTACCCCCTAAAATTTGGTTGCGACACAGGCCAAAATCATCTGATATTGGCCTAACTGGATTTTCTGGAGTCTGATAGCGATTTTCTTCATGATTGTTCTGAATTTTTCTCACTGTGAACCAGCACTGTACTAAAGCAAAAGTGGTGTCGTCAGTCTCAGTGCACCCGAAATTTTTCGGATCCTCAGCGCCTCCCTTCCCTACACTTTCAGACGGATGAAGCAGCTGGTTTGGGTTTCCCAATGGGGATGCCCCTGTTCTGCATAAGAAATGCAGTGGAAGTGGATCAGCAGCAGGGAGAGGTTCTGAGAGCAAGGTGCCAGGGCAAGTAACTCTAGCCCACTCACTACTGTTCTTACTGGTGTGCTGCATTTGCACTTAATATACCCCAGTTATTAAGTTCCAGTGCTGTCTAAGAGCTCCACAGGAAATTTGGGCTTAAGTTCCACCACCAGGATCAGTGTGAATTTTGTAATTTCTGCGTAAGTGCGCCCCAGGAAATTCCGATCAGATTGTGTTTATTGTGATTAATCGTCTTACTGATAACTCTGAGCACATTCTGGAGGAAAGGGACATTAAACAGCAGTAGCATTTGATTAGACTTTGCAAGACTAATATGAGCAGTGCGTTATCAGGGACCATCCTGCACGCTGAATTATACGGTGCACATCATATTATTGACCTTGGACGGGGTGCAGCTCATATTCTCCACAATAATGGCAGGGCTTGAAGGGTTAAATCATGAGGGCTAGGCTTGTATTCCCTTCAGATTAGGAGATTAAGGGGTGATCTAACTGAGGTGTTTAAGATGATTAAAGGATTTGATAGGAGAGATGGAGAGAAACTATTTTCTCTGGTGGGGGGAGTCCAGAACAAGGGGGCAGAACCTTAAAACTAGAGCCAGGCCATTCAGGGGTGATATCAGGAAGCAAATCTTCACACAAAACATAGTGGAAATCTGGAGCTCTCTCCCCCACAAAAAACTGTGGATGATGGAGGTCAATTGGAGCTTTCAAAGTGCATCTGACTCTCCCGTTGGTTTCTGAACAAAGGAAAGCGAATGCAGGACAAGTCCTTTAAGAACCAGGAATGGTCAAGTGTAACTTTCTCCATTGTCCACTGTATGAAGTATAAAAACACATTGACAATTTTTCTTACCTACAGTTTGAGACATCTGCAGCCGAGTTAATAAATTTCAACCCTGGTCTGCCATAAACCGCCATATAAGGTTGAACAAAATTCCTTTGCGATGGCATAAACCTATATTTAGGTTTGCAATTCTGCATTCTATCTTTCATGAAATCAATAAAATTTGAGTAACATCTGTGTCAAATTCAGTTAATGAAGTGGTCATGAGAGAGACGGAATTCAATAATTATACCTTATGCAGCAAGCTCCAATCACATGTTTCATCAATGCAAAACCAATGATTAATGTAATAATGTACCATACTGCAGATTGAGGGCAACATATTAATGCCAGACTCCTTTCTCTGGGTTATTAATGAAGGATATCATTCATGATTTGTCATTTGCTAATAAAATGGGTAGAGAATGAAGTTATTCCTTCTTGCAAATCAAAAAAAAACACTGGCACAAGTTTGCATTGTTTGTTTTGTGACCTTTAACCTATGCAGGAAATGGATTGATGATTGCTTAAATTCATTTCTGTTATTTAATTAACCTTATTGCACAATGCATTTGAAAAAATATTGATTACAGGATTTTCTGTATAAAGGTTGTCTTACTGAACCATTTAGGCCAGGAGGGCTCCAGGTTTAATCGCTGCTCTGTAATGAGTTCGTTGATAGCCTGTAGTGGCTCTACAATTGGCTTCTTAGACAAAGCAGACCAGCCAGGGCTGCCTGCTCGTGGCCTTTATGGTGGCCGAATGCCAGGTGGCCCTTGGATATGGTGCCAACCAACAGTACAAGTCATGGACCAGCTAAAAACACACGGGGAACTATACACCAACATGAATTACTGCCTTCAGGAAAGGAGGGCAAGAACAGTCATAGAACACACGCCCTAAAAACTGCACTAAGACACACTATTCCCATGAAGATTGGCGGATGATCTGATCAAGGTGTTTAAAATGAGAAAAATGGGAAAATCCAGACAAAGGGAAATAATCTTAAACAAAAGCAAAATACTGCAGAGACTGGAAATCTGAAATAAAAACAGAAAATGCTGGAAATACTCAGCAGGTCAGGCAGCATCTGCAGAGAGAGAAAGAGAGTTAACGTTTCAGGTCCATGTGACCTTTTGGTCATGGACCTGAAATAGTAACTCTGGGCTTGACTTTTAGGCTCTGCCCTCCCTGGCTGCTGCAGCAGCTGCAGGCTGCCCTTAAAGGGGCTCCGCCCACAATGGTGGCTTGGCTCCAAAAGCCATTTTTTAGTTCAAATTTAAAAAAATTGGAGAGAGGATGCCTCCATTTTGAAGCGCCCTCTCCCTCACTTACCTTCTATTGCATCCTGCAGCTGCATTCAAGCTGGAAGGCCTCTGATTGGCCCTCCAGCTCCAAGAGCCCACCCGCCATCCTTAGTTGGACAGTCAGCCCGCCCTCTGGCCATTAATTCAATGGTCAGCAGGACCCGGAGCCACATCTTGTCAGCAGCAGCCAGCGCCACTGGGAGTGGTGGCCATTGCTGGGGCTGCACCTGGAGGATGCAGTAATGGATGCTGACTTTACAACCAGATAAGTGGGGTCTGGCAGTGTCAGAGCCAGTCAGGCGGGTGGGGGGCGGGGCAGGATTTGGTGAGGGCAGGTGTGTCGTTGCCACGGAGCAGCCATTACCGACAGGGAGCCCCTCTGTGGCCTAAAGAATACCTGACCCCAACCCCCTGGAACCTGCTGGGAGGCCACCAGATTCTACCTGGCAGTCTCCCTATGTGCACGCTGGCAAAGTGACAGCGGAGGCAGGAAGAGGCCTTTAATTGGCCACTTAAATGGTTCAATTGGCCTCTGGGCGGAAAGGCTATCCAGCACCTTCCCTGCTTCTGGCATGACGGTATGACAGCAGGAAGTAGACCGGCAAGCCACCACCGCCTTCCCGTGCCATTAAACAGGTTCGCCCGCCGCCCAGCCCACCCCCAGAGGGAAGGTACAATCCAGCCCTATGTTTCTATACTATTAGAGACCTAACACCCAATCACAGCAACAGCTGCTAGTCAAGCTCAGGATATTTAACAAAATCATGGAGAAGAATTAATTAGCAAAGGAAAAAGAACAAGTTCCAGCATTAACTCAGAACAACCATCCCCTCCTATAACTTTGACATAACACTGAAGCTCACTGACTGTTTAGCACATATTCTTTCAATATTTCCTTAATCCCCTTCTCCACCTCAAAATTAACTTGGTCAGTCGAACAAAATTTAATAGCTTCTCCACTCCCACCCCTTTTCCTCTACACACAGCTGCTTTGCTTCAGGCATGAGGAAAGTAGCTGGGCCTTGGACATGGTTGGGTACAAAAATATGCTGATAGGGGGAGATGAGGAAGGATGGGAGGCGACTCATGTGGAGCATAAATACTGGCATAGACTGGTTGGGCCGAATGGCTTGTTTCTGTGCTGTAAGTATTACATCAAATTTTCCAGCATAGAAACAGGCCATTCAGCCCAACCAGTCCATGCTGGTGTTTTACTCGAGTCTCCTCCCACCCCCTCTTCATCTCACTCTATCACCATATCCTTCTATTCCTTTCTCCCTCATGTGTTTATCCAGCTTCCCCTCTAGTTCTGGCCTCCCAGCAAGTGAAAACATCTTCTCTAAATCTACCCTATCAAACCCCTTTCATAATCTTTCAGACTATTTATCAGATCACCCCTCAGCCTTCACTTTTCTAGGGAAAGAGCCCTCGCCTGTTCAATCTTTCCTGATGGGTAAAACCTCTCATGTTCTTGGTTGAGAAGGCTGGTTTTCTGGGAATGGCTGTGGGTTTCTGCCAGTACAGTTATCTCATGCATGGACGTACAATAGACATGTAAGAATCAAATTACAAAAGATAATAAAATAACTGCACATAGCAACCAGGGCCCAGTGCCATGGTGACTGCTTTTCATAGAGGCCATATTATCAGAAAATACACCACAAAATGTTCAGCTCATTAAAGAAAAAAAGAACTCCTTCAGATATACTCCATGAACGAGCTCACACTCAGTACGTTTGTAAATAAACCATGTCAGAAAATTTAACTTTCAAAGATTGTTGTCAATGCCGCTGAAAATATTTCCAAATTAAAATGAAAGGCTGTCCTTTCATTAAGTTGGAAATGTGCCCGCCTGCTCCTGGAAACAGCAGCCCTGCCGAAGGGATTAGGAGCCGAGGACTGATAGCTTAAACATGCCTCGGTGGATAAACAGGCATTAATTACCCAACTTTTAATTTTATACAGAAATCACAACAGGGACACAGGCCATTCAGGCCAACCGCTCTATGTTGGTATTTCTCCTCTACCCTTGACTGGTATCCCTTTATCATTCTTTCCTTTAACCACCCACCTATTCTTAAATAGTCTCTGCTTCAATCACTAACTCCACTAGTGATTCCACAGGCTCTGTGTAATAAAATGTTTCTACTGCTCTCTGTCCTAAATCTCTTCCAGTTAATTGTATATCTACATCCCTCAATCTAGACCAGCAAACACTAGAAATGGTCTAAATGCTCAGTGCCTACAGGAGGAAAGGTGGATTAGAAAGAGGATGAAATATAACGTTCAGACACAGGCACAGACACACACACATTGACACAAACAGACTCACACACACACACACACACATATTGTCACACACACACACACACATATTGTCACACACACACAGACTCACACATATTGTCACACACACACACGCACACACATCGTCACACACATCGTCACACACACACACACACATTGTCACACACACACACATTGTCACACTCACACACACACACACATTGTCACTCACACACACATACACACACACACACATTGTCACACACACACATTGTCTCTCACACACACACACATTGTCACACACACACATTGTCACACTCACACACACACACACATTGTCACTCACACACACATACACACACATTGTCACACACACACATTGTCTCTCACACACATTGTCTCTCACACACACACATTGTCACACACACACACACATTGCCACACACACACACACATACACACACACACACATTGTGTCACACACACACATTGTCACACACACACATTGTGTCACACACACACATTGTGTCACACACACACACACACACACACACACACAGAGACTCACACACATTGGGCTGAATTGTTAAAGGGCAGCCAGACCTGCCATTAAATTTAAATATTTAAAACTGTACACACACCCACCCCAGTACACTGCAATAAAAAATATTGCCCCTTCCCCCACCCCAATAAGACTTAAAGATAATAGTTACCTCTCCCCCCACCCAAAAGACTTACATGCAAGACTTGACCTTCACCCACCTCCCCACCCCCCCCCCCCCCCACCCCCCAACAAACTGTTCAAAGTGCAGAGGTCACCCCTTCCCTGGACGGGAAAGTAAAGGTGCATGAGTGCTGGCCGTCGCCTGGAAGATCCTGGGCAGCTTGTAAGATCGCTGACAATTTTATTTAAATGTATTCATTTTCTTAATTTACACATTCAAAGTCCAGTCTCATCGCCTAGCAGCAGGGTGGCCGCCACAGAGCCTCACCGCTGCCAGGAAGATCGGGCCCAGCACTCGCGGTGTCAGGCTCCGTGTTGGGCCACTGCCGGCACAATCTTCAGGTGCCCCCCTGCCACGGATCCCGACATCAGGACCTCAACAAAATCCAGCCCATTGACACACACACAGCCTCTCTCTCTCTCACACACACACAAACACATACACACAGACTCACTCACAGACTCTCTCACATACACAGACTCACACACACACACACAGACCCTCACATACACAGACTCACACACACACAGAGACACAGAGACACAGAGACACACAGACTCACACACACACACACAGACTCTCACATACACAGACTCACACACACACAGAGACACAGAGACACACAGACTCACACACACACACATACAGCCTCTCTCTCTCTCTCTCTCTCTCTCTCACACACACAAACACATACACACAGACTCACTCACAGACTCTCTCACATACACAGACTCACACACACACACACAGACTCTCACATACACAGACTCACACACACACAGAGACACACAGACTCACACACACACACATACAGACTCTCTCTCTCTCTCTCTCTCTCTCACACACACAAACACATACACACAGACTCACTCACAGACTCTCTCACATACACAGACTCACACACACACACACAGACTCTCACATACACAGACTCACACACACACAGAGACACACAGACTCACACACACACACATACAGCCTCTCTCTCTCTCTCTCTCTCTCTCACACACACAAACACATACACACAGACTCACTCACAGACTCTCTCACATACACAGACTCACACACACACACACAGACTCTCACATACACAGACTCACACACACACAGAGACACACAGACTCACACACACACACATACAGACTCTCTCTCTCTCGCGCACACACACAGACTCACTCACAGACTCTCTCACATACACACAGACTCACACATACATACAGAGACACACAGACTCACACACACACATACAGCCTCTCTCTCTCTCGCACACACACACACACATACACACACACACACATTGTGTCACACACACACATTGTCACACACACACATTGTGTCACACACACACATTGTGTCACACACACACACACACACACACACACACAGAGACTCACACACATTGGGCTGAATTGTTATCTCTCACATACACACAGACTCACACACACAGACTCTCACAGACACAGACTCACACACACACACACACACACACAGACACACAGACTCACACACACACACAGGCACACAGACTCACAAACACACGGACTCTCTCTCACACACACAGACTAACACATACAGACTCTCACACACATGCACACAGACTCACACACACAGACACAAACACAGACTCACACACACACACACACACACACACACAGACACACACACACACCCTCTCTCACACAGACTCTCTCTCTCTCTCTCACACACAAACACACGGACTCTCTCTCACACACACAGACTCTCTCTCTCTCTCTCACACACACAGACACTCTCTCACACACACACACATACACATAGACTCTCACACACACACACACAGATTCACTCACATACACACAGACTCTCTCACACACACAAACACAGACTCTCTCTCACACAGACACACATAGACTCTCTCACACATACACAGACTCTCTCTCACACACACACACATAGACTCTCACACACACATAGACTCTCTCACACATACACAGACTCTCTCTCACACACACACATACACAGACTCTCACACACACAAACACAGACTCTCTCTCACACAGACACACATAGACTCTCTCTCACACACACATAGACTCTCTCACACATACACAAACTCTCTCTCACACACACACATACACAGACTCTCTCTCACACACACACACTCACACACACTGGGCTGCATTTTATTCGCGCACCACGCTCCATAGTGTCGCACTTTGAACTTGGGGGCCTTCCGACATGGAAGGGCCTCCGCACAGCCCCAGCGATATTATATGATATTACACTGCATCCCCGTCAACAGCGTCTGGTGCCACTGCACAGGCCCCAGTGCCATTTTTAAAAGGCTTTAAGTTCTTTGCAAAAATTAGAATTTTTGAAGGCTTATCAGTTCTAATTTTTATTAAATAATAACTTACGTGATGGAGGCCCTTTCCTAACCCTCCCAATGGTCATTTCATTGCCCAGGATAACCAAAACATGCCTTTTTCTCCTACCCGACCTTTACACCCCCAACCTTCAAACTTGTGCCCTTTAACCCATTCCCACCATCCCCACATCCAATCAAAAGTGTTTTGCCCGCTTCCCCACCCCACCCGCCCTGAAAATTTTATTCCTCCCCCCCACCCCCCACCCAGTTCTTTCCTCGCTGAACGCCAAGCGGTGGGGTGGCCGCACTGAGGTCCCCCCGCCACCGGTTACATGCGGCGGGCCCTTCTCAACGTCACGGGTCGAGGTGGGCCTCTCCCCGCAGAATTTTACCAGCTCCCGCGCAGCGACCTGCGGCGTCGAAGGGCTGGTAAAATTCAGCCCACAGACTCTCTCACACACACATACATTGACAGACTCACACACAGACGCACACATTGACAGACTCACACACATACACATTCAGACACATTCACACGCACTTGCACATACACTCACACACATGCTTAAAGACACACGCTCATACGGATCATAGCAGAGGATTGAGAGTTCATTAATTATAGGACAAAGCTGTTCTCAATTCCTGTGACACCTTCAACAAACCGCCTTATTATAGTGGGTCCATCAGTTAAGCACATCCCTTCCATATGGAGAACCTATTGTTATTTCCAGGATAACGCAGGCAGGATCAGTGCAGGGCGGATTGTTTCCGACCATCATTCAATGATGTTAAATTACATTCATTGGCTGCTGCATCATGGGACCCATCACAGGTACGTTATGTTAAATCTTCATTTTGTTCATGCATTTTACCTGCAGGGAAGATTTTCTGTTTTCTTCTTCTAACAGAATTATACATCTGTTTATCAAGACCAGATTCAAAATTTAGTTACAGTGAGGGTCTCCTCCCCTCTAGCTCTCAGTGCTTGGACTAACTGAACTAGACTGCCAGACATGCAATTGGCCTTTTCTAATTATCTGATTAAACCAAGTTACGGTGGAAAAAGCAGCAAAAAAACATAAGCTGACTGGATGATTTTTCCCATATTGCCAATCACCATCCTGATTCCATGAGCCTCTAAGGACCACTCTAGACTCAGACTGACACGGGCTGGCAACTCTCCAGCAGTAGACAAAGAGAAGCTAAGCGAAGATTTAAGGATGAAATAGTTTGGCCGGGATGTGGAATTGGCAGGTTGAGCCCCAGTGCTTTGTAGGGGTCCAAATCTACAGCTCATTGCTTAAACAGTGCCCAGAGGATCTCTGCTACATCTAGGTCCACATGGAACACTTCAGCTGGTCTTTTGAGGAACCCTTTGAAAAAAATGATTTGAATTTAGAGTCTAGTAACAATCAGTTCATTCAGATTAGCACTCGAAGTGAGAAATCCTTTCCACCACTTTGATTAAATGCTTTGGCTCATGGTACTGAGAGTTTGCACACAGACTATTTACTGCCTCATGTGCTTGACAAACACTAGTTATTCCTCAAAATAACCACAGCAGCTTGGAAAGCTGTGTTTCTCAACAGAAAATCTGCCAGAATGAATATGAGCATTTCTTCATAGTTACAAAGAATGATAACACTGATAGAAAATAAAGGACTTGCATATATATTGCATCTTTCACAGCACATTACAGCCAATGAAGCTCTTTTGAAGTGTCATCACTGTTGTAATGCAGGAAACAAGGTAGACAATTTTGGCACAGCAAGATCCCATAAGCAGTAATGTGATAATGAACAGATAATCTGTTGTTTTCAGTGATGTTCATTCAGGGATAAATATTGGCTTTGGCAGCGGGGAGAATTTCTCTGTCATTCCTCAACTAGTGACCGTTGGATCTTTATACCAGTCTGAGAGGGCAGGTGAGGCTTCAGTTAAAAATCTCATCTGAAAGAGGCACTCCGCCAGTGCAGCGTTCCCTCAGTACTGATCCTTCAACAGTGCGGCGTTCCCTCAGTACTGATCCTTCGACAGTGCGGCGCTCCCTCAGTACTGATCCTTCGACAGTGCGGCGCTCCCTCAGTAATGATCCTTCGACAGTGCAGCGCTCCCTCAGTACTGACCCTCCGACAGTGCAGCGCTCCCTCAGTACTGAACCTCTGACAGTGCGGCATTCCCTCAGTACTGATCCTCCGACAGTGCAGCGCTCCCTCAGTACTGACCCTCCGACAGTGCAGCGCTCCCTCAGTACTGACCCTGCCAACAGTGTGGCACTCCCTCAGTACTGACCCTCCGACAGTGCAGCGTTCCCTCAGTACTGACCCTCCGACAGTGCAGCGCTCCCTCAGTACTGAACCTCTGACAGTGCAGCATTCCCTCAGTACTGATCCTCCGACAGTGCAGCGCTCCCTCAGTACTGACCCTCCGACAGTGCAGCGCTCCCTCAGTACTGACCCTGCCAACAGTGCAGCGTTCCCTCAGTACTGACCCTCCGACAGTGCAGCGTTCCCTCAGTACTGACCCTCTGACAGTGCAGCGTTCCCTCAGTACTGACCCTGCCAACAGTGCAGCGTTCCCTCAGTACTGACCCTCCGACAGTGCAGCGTTCCTTCAGTACTGATCCTCCGACAGTGCAGCGTTCCCTCAGTACTGACCCTGCCAACAGTGTGGCAGTCCCTCAGTACTGATCCTCCGACAGTGCAGCACTCCCTCAGTACTGACCCTCCGACAGTGCAGCGTTCCCTCAGTACTGACCCTCCGACAGTGCAGCGCTCCCTCAGTACTGAACCTCTGACAGTGCGGCATTCCCTCAGTACTGATCCTCCGACAGTGCAGCGCTCCCTCAGTACTGACCCTCCGACAGTGCAGCGCTCCCTCAGTACTGAACCTCTGACAGTGCGGCATTCCCTCAGTACTGACCCTCCGACAGTGCAGCGTTCCCTCAGTACTGACCCTCCGACAGTGCAGCGTTCCCTCAGTACTGACCCTCCGACAGTGCAGCGTTCCCTCAGTACTGACCCTGCCAACAGTGTGGCATTCCCTCAGTACTGATCCTCCGACAGTGCAGCACTCTCTCAGTACTGACCCTCCGACAGTGCAGCGCTCCCTCAGTACTGAACCTCTGACAGTGCGGCATTCCCTCAGTACTGATCCTCCGACAGTGCAGCACTCCCTCAGTACTGACCCTCCGACAGTGCAGCGCTCCCTCAGTACTGATCCTCCGACAGTGCAGCGCTCCCTCAGTACTGACCCTCTGACAGTGCAGCGCTCCCTCAGTACTGAACCTCCGACAGTGCAGCGCTCCCTCAGTACTGACCCTGCCAACAGTGTGGCATTCCCTCAGTACTGACCCTCTGACAGTGCAGCGCTCCCTCAGTACTGACCCTGCCAACAGTGTGGCATTCCCTCAGTACTGATCCTCCGACAGTGCAGCACTCTCTCAGTACTGACCCTCCGACAGTGCAGCGCTCCCTCAGTACTGAACCTCTGACAGTGCGGCATTCCCTCAGTACTGATCCTCCGACAGTGCAGCACTCCCTCAGTACTGACCCTCCGACAGTGCAGCGCTCCCTCAGTACTGATCCTCCGACAGTGCAGCGCTCCCTCAGTACTGACCCTCTGACAGTGCAGCGCTCCCTCAGTACTGAACCTCTGACAGTGCGGCATTCCCTCAGTACTGATCCTCCGACAGTGCAGCACTCCCTCAGTACTGACCCTCTGACAGTGCAGCGCTCCCTCAGTGCTGACCCTCCGACAGTGCAGCGCTCCCTCAGTACTGACCCTGCCAACAGTGTGGCATTCCCTCAGTACTGACCCTCTGACAGTGCAGCGCTCATTCAGTACTGAACCTCTGACAGTGCGGCATTCCCTCAGTACTGACCCTCTGACAGTGCAGCGCTCCCTCAGTACTGAACCTCTGACAGTGCTGCACTCCCTCAGTACTGACCCTCTGACAGTGCAGCGCTCCCTCAGTACTAAACCCCTGACAGTGCGGCATTCCCTCAGTACTGACCCTCTGACAGTGCAGCGCTCCCTCAGTACTGAACCTCTGACAGTGCTGCACTCCCTCAGTACTGACCCTCCGACAGTGCAGCGCTCCCTCAATACTGACTCTCTGACCGTGCAGTATTCCCTCAGTATTACACTCCGACAGTGCAGCACTCTCTCAGTACTGATCCTCCAACAGTGCAGAACTCCCTCAGTACTGACCCTCCGACAGTGCAGCACTCCCTCAGTACTGATCCACCAACAGTGCAGCACTCCCTCAGTACTGCCCCTCTGACAGTGCTGCACTCCCTCAGTACTGATCCTCCGAACGTGCAGCATTCCCGCAGTACTGACGCTCCGACAGTGCAGCACTCCCTCAGTACTGACCCTCCGACAGCGCAGCGCTCCCGCAGTACTGACCCTCCAACAGTGCAGCACTCCCGCAGTACTGTTCTTCCAACACTGCAGCACGCCCTCAGTACTGAAACTCTGACAGTGCAGCGCTCCCTCAGTACTGACCCTCCGACAGTGCAGCACTCCCTCAGTACTGACCCTCCGACAGTGCAGCACTCCCTCAGTACTGACCCTCCGACAGTGCAGCACTCCCTCAGTACTGACCCTCCGACAGTGCAGCACTCCCTCAGTACTGACCCTCCGAAAGTACAGCACTCCCTCAGTACTGACCATCCGACAGTGCAGCACTCCCTCAGTACTGAACCTCTGACAGTGCAGCAATCCCTCAGTACTAAACCTCCAACAGTGCAGCGCTCCCTCAGTATTGACTCTCCAACAGTGTAGCGCTCCCTCAGTAGTGACCCTCAAACAGTGCGGTTCTCCCTGAGTACTGACCCTCCAACAGTGCTGCACTCCCTCAGTACTGACTCTCTAACAGTGCAGCACCCTCTCAGTACTGACCCACCGACAGTGCGGCGCTCTCTCAGTACTGACCCTCCAACAGTGCAGCATGCCCGCAGTACTGACCTTCGAACAGTGCAGCACTCCCTCAGTACTGAACCTCTGACAGTGCAGTGCTCCCTCAGTACTGACTCTCCAACAGTGTAGCGCTCCCTCAGTACTGACCCTCGAACAGTGCAGCGCTCCCTCAGTACTGACCCTCGAACAGTGCAGCGCTCCCTCAGTACTGACTCTGACAGTGCAGCACTCCCTCAGTATTGACCCTCCTACAGTGCAGCACTCCCTCAGTACTGATTCTCTAACAGTGCAGCACTCCCTCAGTACCGACCCTCCGACAGTGCTGCACTTCCTCAGTACTGACCCTCCGACAGTGCAGCACTCCCTCAGTCCTGACCCTCCGACAGTGCAGCACTCCCTCAGTACTGACCCTCCGAAAGTGCAGCATTCCCTCAGTACTGACCCTCCGACAGTGCAGCACTCCCTCAGTACTGATTCTCTAACAGTGCAGCACTCCCTCAGTACCGACCCTCCGACAGTGCTGCACTCCCTCAGTACTGATCCTTTGAAAGTGCAGCACTCCCTCAGTACTGACCCTCCGACAGTGCAGCACTCCCTCAATACTGACCCTCCGACAGTGCAGCACTCCCTCAGTCCTGACCCTCCGACAGTGCAGCACTCCCTCAGTACTGACCCTCCGAAAGTGCAGCATTCCCTCAGTACTGACCCTCCGACAGTGCAGCACTCCCTCAGTACTGACCCTCCGACAGTGCAGCACTCCCTCAGTCCTGACCCTCCGACAGTGCAGCACTCCCTCAGTACTGACCCTCCGAAAGTGCAGCATTCCCTCAGTACTGACCCTCCGACAGTGCAGCACTCCCTCAGTACTGATTCTCTAACAGTGCAGCACTCCCTCAGTACCGACCCTCCGACAGTGCTGCACTTCCTCAGTACTGATCCTCTGACAGTGCTGCACTCTCTCAGTACTGATCCTTTGAAAGTGCAGCACTCCCTCAGTACTGACCCTCCGACAGTGCAGCACTCCCTCAATACTGACCCTCCGACAGTGCAGCACTCCCTCAGTCCTGACCCTCCGACAGTGCAGCACTCCCTCAGTACTGACCCTCCGAAAGTGCAGCATTCCCTCAGTACTGACCCTCCGACAGTGCAGCACTCCCTCAGTACTGACCCTCCGAAAGTGCAGCACTCCCTCAGTCCTGACCCTCCGACAGTGCAGCACTCCCTCAGTCCTGACCCTCCGACAGTGCAGCACTCCCTCAGTACTGACCCTCCGAAAGTGCAGCACTCCCTCAGTACTGACCCTCCGACAGTGCAGCAATACCTCAATAAGGATGAGAATTTTAACATCAAGGCATTGCCAGTCCAGGAGCCACAGGGGCTGATTTATTGATAGAATCGGATGATTGTTGATGGATGGGTGAGTTTGGGTTTGGAATGATATTCCTCATCGACCTCCCACGATGGGATTTAATTCTCTCTTTTCTGACTGTATAAAGTGAATCTGGGCAGTCACAGCATAATTGCTTGTTGTTAAAAGGGCAAGAGCACAAAAATGCCCTTAATCTGGCCCCCTCACTCAGCCAGACCATGGGATCTGTGGCTGTGAGGTATCACCAGGCCACTCAGTGCTATCCTGGGGGTTGTGGTGTGTTGGTGGGAAACAGTAGATGGCGCTTCATGCAGTGATGCTGATCTCAGGATTTCACTCCCCAGTTACAACATCGCTCAGCTCAATGAGCACAAATAATCTTTCCCAAAGGAAACCTGGGGGAAGCTAATCGATTGACACAAAGTATCGACTGTGCCAGCCATAAGTCACTGTGAGAGCTAGTGAGAAGCCTGGTGCCCTGATACCTGTATGTGGAGATAGGTCGGCTCACAGTCACACTGGGCAACGAATGAACAAACTAACGCAACAATCCAGCCTCTTTCTGCTGTTATTTAGATGATTCCTTTTTCACAACTGGTGAAAGTCCCAATGATACCTGATGAGGGGATACACTCACTTCACCTCTGGTCAAAAATCATCAAAATGTTTCAGTGAAAGGTCTTCTGTGGAAATTTTCTACCCTCTGAAGATGGAATATAAATCACACAGCCTATGGGAACCCTGGTGAGTGCTCAACTATTCCCTTGTCACTCAGCAACTACCTTTCGCAAAAATTTGTTCATTTAAACGTGACCTGTAATTTTGTGTATCTCTCTCTCTCATAGAAGCCTTTGTGTTCTCCCAATTCCGTTGCAAAAATTACTTTGATTATTGCAACTGAAAAAAAATTATTATAATAAAAATGTCACAGAAATATTCAAAACATTAACCTGAACTTCAAAGCAAGCAATCTAGTGATGACAATTATGGTGGCTGGGTTGTTGAGACATAGAGCTCTGTGCCTGGAATCTGGGGGCTCCTCAGTGGATGGGACGGGCTGTGTAATCCTGGCAGTACAGACTCCACATCAAATAATGCACCCAGTGCTGTCATATGCCCGCTGACTCACTGAGAAAGTGGTAGTGATGGATCATTCTGTTCATCGCAGAGCATCTGACAACACAGTAGTGCACGTGAAGTGTGATATAGGTTAGAGGGACATGATTTCTACTGAGAAGCTCCCATTGTGTGTCAGCTGTGGTTCAGTTGGTCGCACTCTTGCCTCTGAGTTAGCCGGTGCTGCGTTCTAGTCCTACCCCAGGGTTTGAGCATAAAAATCAAGGCTGATACTCCAGTGCTGCACAGTCAGAGGTGCTGCCTTTCGGATGAGAGGTTAAATTGAGGCCCTGTCTACTCTTTCAGGTGGCTGTAAAAGATCCCATGGCACTATTTTGAAGAAAAGTAGGGGGGTTATCCCTGGTGTCCTGGCCAATATTTATCCCTCAGTCAACATCACAAACAGATTATCTAATTACTATTACATTGCTGTTTGTGGGCGTTTGCTGTGTGAAATTGTCTGCCATGTTTCCTAAATTACAACGGTGACTACACTTCAAAAGTACTTCCTCGGCTGTATAAGTGCTTTGAGATGTCTGGTGGTTGTGGAAAAGCGCTATATAGATGTACGTCTTCCTTTCTATTGTCTTAGTCTGTTCATTACGCCAAAACACATCAGCCTGGATTTTACTGATTGGCGGTAACTTTAAAGCTGCTGTTACAATCTTGGATTCTGCACAAGATCATCTTGAAAATTCAGCATTACTGGTCTCTTTTGTAAGTAGATCCTGTATTCCCTATGATCAAAATTTACCCTTACTGACCAATATCGAACCTTATGATAGTGTGCCCCTCAGAACAACAATGAAAACCCGTAGTCATATGAGCTGCATATTGTAATCCTGTAAATGCCTTATTGTAAAGGAGTCCAATCTTCTGGAGGTGTCTGATGAATACTTTAGTGAGTAAGGCCAATTATAAATCATCAGGCTAATGATTTATAAACAGCAAGTGAACAAATTAATACCTTTTAAAGTAAATCTCATCTTGCTTCAATTCATAACACAGAAGGGTGCTGGACCCTGGCTTCTTGAGACTGGCAGAGGGGCTGAGGAGTCACTGTCAATACCAGGAGCTCCGTGAGAGAAGATTCCAAAGGCAGAAGTCAGCCACTCCTCTTCCCCTGCAAGGCACACTTGTACCTTCCTGTTCACCTGAGAAGGATGAGGACCTGGTGGAGACTCCAGGCACCTCACCCGCCTCTCATTTTGCCACTTTTTTTTTTATATTTCTACCACCTAGAAGAACAGGCCAGCAGATGCATGGGAACACCACCAACTGCAAGTTCCCCTCTGAGCCACACACCATCCTGACTTGGAACTATATCGCCGTTCCTTCACTGTCACTGGGTCAAAATCCTGGAACTCCCTTCCTAATAGCACTGTGGGTGTACCTACCCCACATGGACTGCAGTGGTTCAAGAAGGCAGCTCACCACCACCTTCTCAAGGGCAATTAGGGATGGGCAATAAATGCTGGCAGCAACGCCCACACCCCTTGAACCAATAAAAAGAAAGAAAATAACAAACACACCATATTGTCCATGTTAGTAGGCTAAATGCAGTCTTCTGACCAGAAGACTCTCTGAAACCAGTCAGCACTCAAGTTAATGAGAGAACATTCTCTCTGACTTCATTCCCAGATCTCCCAGACTGTATTCTCTTTTGCTTCCTTCCTTCTCAGCCAGATTAGAAGTCGAAGGCTTCACATCTGCCCCTCTCCTAGTTTTCCTTGTCCAGCGATTGGTCAACTGAGCTGTCAATTTAACCAGCAAGAGAGTCTCCTGACATAGAATTCCTGGTGAGCACAAGGGTCGAGGATTGAACCAATGTCCGATGTGTGAATGTTACTGGGATGTTTTTTTTTTTTGGACCCTCACTGTCTCAAGCAACCTGCATAGATAATAAATCTGGATTCTAATCTGCCTCCCGAGCCTGTGGCTGTTGTGTGGATTTAAACTCCTGTGAGCTAAACTTAATGTAAAGTAACACTTTACTAAAAATTACACTGAAATCCTTCTAGCCAAATAGCCAAAGGATCCGGAAATGAGAGAGTGACATCAATCCACTTATTTCAAAATTACACCCTCAGCAAATCTGTCACTTGAATCTTATATCATCACAAGGAAAATAACAGGATTTGCTTATTTCCTTTTTCACTGAGTTTGCAGACCTTTAAGAAACAAGAAAGGGATAAATCTTTCAAGGTTCAAACCCTTAATGTGGAGCCTGGCTCAACAGGAGATCCAGAGAACTGGATGTGGCATACCTGGTGCTCCCAGTAGTCCAGTCAATAAAATAAACTGCCAGATGCTTGGGAATATTGCTAACCTCTGCATCCAAGTTGGAGAGACTCATTCCCACAAGTGTGACACCCCAGCTGGAGTGGAGCCCTGCACAACATGTGCTGTGAAAAGGTGGGAGCAAAGGTTCAGAGTAGGTGAGATGAAGGTGGGAACACAGTTTGAGAATGGACGAGATGAAGGAGGGAACACAGGACAAGAATGGGCGAGATGAAGGTGGGAACACAGGAAAAGAATGGGCGAGATGAAGGTGGGAACACAAGACAAGAGTGGGTGAGATGAAGGTGGGAACACAGGACAAGAGCGGGAGAGATGAAGGCGGGAACACAGGACAAGAGCAGGAGAGATGAAGGTGGGAACACAGCACAAGAACGGGTGACATGAAGGTGGGAACACAGGACAAGAGCAGGTTAGATGAAGGTTGGAACACAAGACAAGAGCAGGTGAGATGAAGGTGGGAACACAGGACAAGAGCAGGTGAGATGAAGGTGGGAACACAGGACAAGAGCGGGTGAGATGAAGGTTGGAACACAAGACAAGAGCAGGTGAGATGAAGGTGGGAACACAGGACAAGAGCGGGTGAGATGAAGGTTGGAACACAGGACAAGAGCAGGTGAGATGAAGGTGGGAATACAAAACAAGAGCAGGTGAGATGAAGGTTGGAACACAAGACAAGAGCGGGTGAGATGAAGGTGGGAACACAGGACAAGAGCGGGTGAGATGAAGGTTGGAACACAAGACAAGAGCAGGTGAGATGAAGGTGGGAACACAGGACAAGAGCGGGTGAGATGAAGGTTGGAACACAGGACAAGAGCAGGTGAGATGAAGGTGGGAATACAAAACAAGAGCAGGTGAGATGAAGGTTGGAACACAAGACAAGAGCAGGTGAGATGAAGGTTGGAACACAAGACAAGAGCAGGTGAGATGAAGGTGGGAACACAAGACAAGAGCAGGTGAGATGAAGGTGGGAACACAAAACAAGAGCAGGTGAGATGAAGGTTGGAACACAAGACAAGAGCAGGTGAGATGAAGGTGGGAACACAAGACAAGAGCAGGTGAGATGAAGGTGGGAACACAGGACAAGAGCAGGTGAGATGAAAGTGGGAATAAAGGACAAGAGCAGGTGAGATGAAGGTGGGAACACAGGACAAGAGCAGGTGAGATGAAGGTGGGAACACAGGACAAGAATGGGTGAGATGAAGGTGGGAACACAGGACAAGAGCGGGTGAGATGAAGGTGGGAACACAAGACAAGAGCGGGTGAGATGAAGGTGGGAACACAGGACAAGAGCGGGTGAGATGAAGGTGGGAACACAAGACAAGAGCGGGTGAGATGAAGGTGGGAACACAGGACAAGAGCGGGTGAGATGAAGGTGGGAACACAAGACAAGAGCGGGTGAGATGAAGGTGGGAACACAAGACAAGAGCGGGTGAGATGAAGGTGGGAACACAGGACAAGAGCGGGTGAGATGAAGGTGGGAACACAGGACAAGAGCGGGTGAGATGAAGGTGGGAACACAGGACAAGAGCGGGTGAGATGAAGGTGGGAACACAGGACAAGAGCGGGTGAGATGAAGGTGAGAACACAGGACAAGAGCGGGTGAGATGAAGGTGGGAACACAAGACAAGAGCGGGTGAGATGAAGGTGGGAACACAGGACAAGAGCGGGTGAGATGAAGGTGGGAACACAGGACAAGAGCGGGTGAGATGAAGGTGGGAACACAAGACAAGAGCGGGTGAGATGAAGGTGGGAACACAAGACAAGAGCAGGTGAGATGAAGGTGGGAACACAGGACAAGAATGGGTGAGATGAAGGTGGGAACACAGGATGACAGCGGGGTGAGATGAAGGTGGGAACACAGGACAAGAGCGGGTGAGATGAAGGTGGGAACACAGGACAAGAGCGGGTGAGATGAAGGTGGGAACACAGGACAAGAGCGGGTGAGATGAAGGTGGGAACACAAGACAAGAGCGGGTGAGATGAAGGTGGGAACACAAGACAAGAGCAGGTGAGATGAAGGTGGGAACACAGGACAAGAATGGGTGAGATGAAGGTGGGAACACAGGATGACAGCGGGGTGAGATTAAGGTGGGAACACAAGACAAGAGCAGGTGAGATGAAGGTGGGAACACAAGACAAGAGCGGGTGAGATGAAGGTGGGAACACAAGACAAGAGCAGGTGAGATGAAGGTGGGAACACAAGACAAGAGCGGGTGAGATGAAGGTGGGAACACAGGACAAGAGCAGGTGAGATGAAGGTGGGAACACAAGACAAGAGCGGGTGAGATGAAGGTGGGAACACAAGACAAGAGCAGGTGAGATGAAGGTGGGAACACAGGACAAGAGCGGGTGAGATGAAGGTGGGAACACAGGACAAGAGCAGGTGAGATGAAGGTGGGAACACAGTTCAAGAACATAAAAAGGAAAATTTTGACATCAAAACATCATGAAACAGAAATTGAGAGGAAGTGAGATGTTTTTACACTCATTGGTAAAAGCTGTTCATATGCTAACTCTTAAATATGCTGGAGACTAAATGGATACAGCCAAGTACAATGAATTTACAGAGTCCTTATGTGACATTCCTATTCAGCGTTGTTGAATGCCCTGATCTAGAATGAGAGCTCTTTACTGGATGCCTATATATATTATCAAGGATCAACTGCAGCTGCCTTTAGCTCTTCGGGTGCAACAATACAGTACAAAAACTCTCCACATTGTCATTGAACACCTGACAAACCTTGTAGTGTTGGATAAAGATGTATAATTAGCTCCAATGTCATTAAATCGTCTTCCCTTTATGTGGTTTGGATGCTGTGTGTTCCTGACAATGCAGCAGGGTGCATGCTAATGGCCTAGCTGATTGAACCTGAATTTGTTTACACACAATATGGGTCAGAGCTGACTGCCCAGAGTCCTGTCATTAGCACCCTACCCTTCCAACTGAACCCGGAATTCCGGACATCTTATATTTTAGTAAATCTGCCATGACGATGCTGGAGGAAAGGTTGACCAGACGAGGCTCTAGTATCTGGAAAGGAGAAGACTGCAGGGGTGACCTGATAGAGGCCTTTAACATTATGAAGAGATTTGATAGGGTGGATGTAGAGAAGATTTTTTTCATTTGTGGGGGAGATCAGAACTAAAGGCGATAAATATAAATACCCACTCATAAATCTAATAGAGAATTCAGGAGAAACTTCTTTACCCAGAGAGTGGTGAGAATGTGGAACTCACTACCACAGGGAGTGACTGAGGTGAATAGTGAATAAGGGGAAGCTGGATATACACATGAGGGAGAAAGGAATAGAAGGATATGCTGATAGGGTGAGATGAGGAAGGATAGGAGGATACTCATGTGGAGCAGAAACAGCAGCAAGGACCTGTTGAGCTGAATGGCCTGTTTCTGTGCGGTACATTCAATGTAACTTTATGATCATCTAGAATTTTGAGCATCAAAAGGGGTAGCATTCACAAAAGAACACCACACTGACAAGTCATTACCAGTGCAAAAACAGATCAAAATTTTAATCAATTTCTCCTCCCCTGATAAAATTAAATGATAAATATTCTAAACAACAGCTCCCAATGGGCGAGTTCATGGCTGTAATCTAATCACAGGTTCAGTTAATGGCCTCACATCACGGGAATTTCAGTTAGTCAGTGTAAGATATCATGTGAAATCCTCCATTAGATTATTGTAATCGTGCTGAGATACGCAATATTCCACATGCATTGCTCTAATTTAATTGCTGTATTTTTAAAAATGTGGTTACACTGAGCTAAGTAACAATATCGAGTGAGTAATCTGTAAATAAGAACAATAGCCAATGGAAGTTGAAAGTGTGTGAGGTTATTGGAAATGATTGATTGTTTGCTGACACCAGTCTGTGCACAATTTAGTTCTGTGTCCCCAACCCTCCAGGTTCCCACATGTGATTCTTCAGCTTTAAAGGGGTGATGTGTTCCATCAGATCTGCTGACTTGCAATCCTGGGTCAGCTGCTGGTGTTTGCACTGCCAGTGTGGTTAGTTACGAGTGTTCTCCAGCATCCGGTGGCACAGGGGTCAGTCTTACCATCCTGCAGTCTGAGGCTGGGATGTCGCCAATCGTGCAGCGTCTCCTTATCACAGGAAATGTTCAACGGAAGCTCCAACATTCTGAGAGGGTGACGGGAGAGTTTCTTCCCACCAGGAAAATCACAGGCCAGGAGATTCTATCAGACGGAAAGTCACAGGCTGCTTGCCTGAAAGGTGCTGTGCGCACTCTGGGCTGGAATTTACAGGGGGCTTCGGGACCCTGGCATCAGGACCAAAGGGGGTCCAGAGCCTGCACTTGCTGTCAGCGTACCCCTCAGTGCAATCTTCCCGGAGACAGCCTCCTAATTGGCTGCCTCTGTGCTTGCTGTCCTGTAAAGTGGGTGGGTTCCCGTTGATGCCAGCCCAAGCACAGGGCCAGCAGCTCTGGAGCCTTGGCAGCTCCACCTGGATTGCAAGGGCGCCTCAACATGGAGGTACCCTCGGAGGTGGCCATGAAAATTAAAATTGGTGAGGGCCGAAGCCGGAAGTTCCCTGGGAGTGGAGGGGAAGCCCCTCCGGAAGAATCGTTTAGGATTTGAGTGCAGCCTTTCCTGTCAATGGCCCTGCCATTTGGGAATGGAACCTCCAGCTACAATGGCCTGCCAACCTGCTGCCGAGAGGCCACCTCCATTGAGCTGGTAGCCTCTGCATGCAACAGGGTGGGAGGGAGTGCCTTCCGCTGGTGGCAAAATGCTGGCAAGCGTGAAAAATCTCCCATATTGGGGCCTTAATAATCTCAGTTGGCTGCCCACCTCGGTGAAGCAGGCAGCTGATCCTACGTTCTGATGAAGGGTCACTAACCTGAAACGTGAACTCTGCTTCTCTCTCCACGGATACTGCCAGACCCGCTGAGTATTTACAGCATTTCTTCTTTTTATTTCAGATTTCTAGCATCTGCAGTATTTTGCTTTTATTTTGGCTGACCCTACTCCCTCCCTGCCTCAGGAAAGTTCTCCAGTGGCTGAAATCCATCAGGAAGCCGTCCCGACGTGGCTTCCTGCTATTTTCCTGGCCCCTGCCCCCAACTCCAAGTCCATCTCCACAGGGACAGAAAAATCCATCACCCACCACATCCCCCCCACTACCGCCCTTCCCGCCAGTGACTCTCTGCCATGAATAGGGTGTGTCATGTATATTAATTTTGTCATATGAACATTGATTTTAAACTTGCTGGGAAGAAGAGAAGGCCTGTTACAAGGGCTGCCAGACACTTAGCAGAAAAACATTTGCATACTAACAGACAGTGCTTGTGGAGACAAAAGGACCATTCCCTGACACATTCAACCCACAATGGATTTTGATCACCAGACATTGAAGGTGTAAGGAAGAGCATTCCAGAGACTGCTAAGGTGATACAGTCCACAAAAGCCAGGACTGGTTAAACCAGCTGGTCACATGACTAACTGGCTGGTCCAGGATGTTTTGAACTCACCACAGAGTTTTTGAACTCAAAAAGACTGTTTGCTCCTGGACTGAGAAGACCTCTCCTGTCTGCTCCCATCTCTTTCTCACAAGCCTCTGGACCCACTGAGGACACATGAACTTCAAGAGAGAAATATCTTCTACATCAAACAAGGTTTAAGAAGAATACTGGGCCCCAATGAAAAACAAGACCTACCTATGATCAAGGACTACAGCGAGCTTGAAGAACAGTAACCAAAACCATCTTCAGATATTGCCTCAAACTTTTCCACTTTATTTCTTCTGCTCTTTTCTGTCTCTATCTGCATGTGTGTATCGCGCATGCATGCTAGCGTGGGCGCATCGCGTATCCGTAGGCATTAACTGAATTAGAGTTTCAGTTTAATAAAATTCAACCTTTTTTCTTTAAACCTAAGAAAACCTATTTGGCTAGTTTCTTTGCCTTACAATTGGAAGTTAGTGAACAAGGATTCACGAAGGGGGAGCTAAAAAAACAGTGTGTCTAAAAATTAAACCCTGTTACGGTGAAGGCTGAGTTGGAACCCTAGACCCCTTTCTCACTGGGTTGTAACAGGTGTGATGGGGCAGGAGCTGCAGGGTGGAAGTCAGACAACTTGAGAAACAGCAAATCTCATGCTGCAAAAAAAAACAGAAGTTGTTAACGTTGCTTCGCCTGAATGCTGTGAAGGCACAAACTATTATATTGATCCACAATTCCTGGAACTCCTTCCTAGCACAGTCTTTGATAGCAGTAGCTGTGGGGTTCTCCCCATTCCACCCTCTAACTTTGCCTGAAACTGTGATGATACAATGTAAACGGTCATTTGTCTGCGGTTTCCGCCGATCTTCCACCAAGGTTACACCTAGACAACACTTGGAAATCCTGGGGATATTTAAGTTCCATCACTGACTGAGGAAACACAGTGCAGGCTGGAACTCATTTTATAGTCCACTACAAGTCTTGAAAAATATGGTCACTTGAAAAAGTAACCAACTAGGAGATTGGACTGATCAGTAGATATCAGGAGGACATACATCACTCACATTGACTTTTAAAACATTCATTCATGAGGTATGGGTGTCGCTGACAAAGCATTTATCATCCCTCACTTGTCGGCCTGAGAATGGGTGATGGGATTTCTTGCTGCCCTTGTACTGACAGTGCTTCCATGACAGTTTTTTTTAACATAGGGAGCTTCAGAATATTGATCCAGCAAAGATGAAGGAATGGCGATATGTGTCCAAGTCAGGATGGGGTGTTACTTGAAGAGGAAATTGTACATGGTGGTGTTCCCTCATGCCTGCTTCTCTTGTCCTTCTGTGGTACAGTCACAGGAGAGGGTGATGCTGTTGAAGAAGCCTTGGTGAGTTGCTATAGCCATGGTGCACCGGTGGTGGAGGGGTTGATTCCAGCGTTGGGATGCCGATCGAATGACCTCCTTTTCCATGGGTGGTGTTGAGCTTGTTGAGTGTTGTAGGAGCTGCAGCAATGCAGGTGAGTAGCAAATATCCTATCATGCTCCTAACATGAGTCTTCAGATGGTGGAGAGGCTTTGAAGGGTCAGGAGCTGAGCTTTGTAACTAAAGACTGCAAACAGATGAGGAATAGGGCAGTGCAGTGTGTTACACGCTGTTCTTTTACTGCTGGGATCTTGCACCAGACTAAGGCAATGAAGTCTTCTCTTCTTGGCAGCTATAAAAGTCCTGAATGAAATTGCTTTGGACAGTCTCAATCTAGTTTCTACTTGGCCAGAGTCCACTGCGGAAAACTGCCTGTAATTCAGCACAGATTGCAACTCAGCTAGAAGCTTTATACCTTGTTTATTGATCCAAACAGGAGCTGAGCTTCCAAAAAAAAATTGGTTGTCCTGGCTGCAATCTGTGTCGATAAACATTTGTTCCAAATTCTCCAAATGCAGAGCTGCCACCCATATAAACAGGGCAGGGCGTCTGCATGAATTTTCAGTGCATATACAAGCAAAAAAAAACATAAAATTGAGCTTTTGTGGCTATGTTACAGAAGTGATTAGCTGCTAACGTAGACCCTGGCTGTACCAACAGGGTTGCATTCTCTTGAGTGCTCCACTGTAGTAAACCAGAGATAGTGTTACTTCTCCCAGTTCAGGATGCCAGGGTAAGGAAAGGCTTTCAGGTCCACCAGTTCTCACTCTGCCCATTAGACAGTGCCACCCAACACACTAGTCTCCCTAATCCCTAGTGATGCCAACTTCTTGAGAATGTAACAGGAAGGGTAAAACCAGTGGCCAATATCAGAAAACACTCTAGAAAATTCTTCCCCAAAAACACAAAGCAAACAATCAAACTCAAAGACCACTGTGGTCACATCACCAGACAGATTTCACTTCCAAAGCACAGCCTCCCATTGATTTCCTACATTAAAACAGCAACTATACCTCAATAACAAAGTACTTCATTGGCTGTGAAGCACTTTGGGATTTCCTGAAGTTGTGAAAAGTACTGCAGAAAAGAAAGTCTCTTTTTCCATGGAACCTCTAGAGGATGCGGGATGAGGGGTTGAAATTGGTAACAGGCTTTAGCACAAAACTGGTGGTAGTGAATCAACAGCCCGTTCCACACACTTTATTAAAGTCCATGGAAAATAAAATCGGATGGGTGGGGAGGGTTAAACAGACGGCTGATTTGTTCTCACTCTCTGTGTGCTAAACAATTTCACCCTGTAGTCAGCCTCAGAAACCTATGGGCACTTTGGGAACAGAGCAGGCTTGCATAAGACCAGCATGGACTATAAAAATAACACTTGGGAGAACTTCCTGGTGTCTTATCCCGCTCCAGACTGTAAGCAAGTTCTCGACCGAACTTGTAGTGATGGAGCGGGGGAATCTCCGAGCAAGTCTCTGGGGAATGTCTCTAAGAGTTAAGAGACACTGCAATTTTTTTCCCTTTAATGAGATGGTGGGATGTGATCTGTGTCGAAAATACCTCCCTAATCTTTCCTTCTCCTTAATTGGGATTAAAACAAAAACATCAAAACTGTTTCTCCAAGAATTGAAATATGGATGAAGTGGAGGAAGATATCAGACCAGATCATGGAAAAGGCAGAAAGTGACCCAGTGGGTGAATGAACACTTGGCACAGGCATTAAGGTCCTTCAGTAGCCTTCCTTCAAAGTAGTAAATCTCATCGTCTATAGAGGGGTGCCTGGGCAGGTGCTGATTCCCAGGGAACCATCAAAGTGAGAAAAGATAGAAACAACGAATAAATAAAATGCAGGGGTTTTCACAGGAACTGGTTTCATCCATCTAAGAGAGAGGCACACACACACACACATTCCAGGAGAGTCACTGTTGAGTAATTAGAGCAGGAAATCCTGATTGATTTATTCTCCTCCCAAGTACGAAACTTGGAAGCATTGTGAACTGTGAGGAGGATAGTATAGAACTTTAAAAGGACATAGACAAGCTGGCAGAATGGGCGCACAGGTGGCAGATGAAGTTCAATGTGGAGAAATGTGAAGTGATTCATTTTGGTAGGAAGAACATGAAGAGACAATATAAAATAAAAGGTACAATTCTAAAGGGGGGTGCAGGAGCGGAAGGACCTGGGTGTATATGTGCGTAAGTCATTGAAGGTGCAGGACAGGTTGAGAGAGTTGTTAATAAAACATACAGTATCCTGAGCTTTATTAGTAGGGGCATAGAGTTCAAGAGCAAGGGAGTTATGTTGAACTTGTATAAGACACTAGTTCGACCTCAGCTGGTGTATTGTGTCCAGTAATAGCTAAGAGAAGTAAAGGCGACATGAGGAAAAACTTTTTCACGCAGTGAGTGGTTAGGATCTGGAATTCATTGCCAGAGAGTGCGGTGGAGGCAGATTCAATCATGGCATTCAAAAGGGAATTAGATAGTTATTTGGAAAGGAAGAATGTACAGGGTTGAGAGAAGGCGAGGGAATGGCACTAAGTGAGAACTGAGAACCAGTACTGACACCATGGGCCGAATGGTCTCTGTCTGTGTTGTAACAATTCTGTGCGATTCTGTGTGAAGTACATCATGTACTGAGCCCAATACTACCTACCACCGCTGCCCTCTCTGGTATCATCCAATTTAGCACAAATCAGCAGAGAACTTGGGAGCTTGCTGATCTTTCTGCTATCAGTGATACACTAGCTGGGTATATTTATTAACTGAGCCATTAGAATGGTTTTAGACTCACGGTAATTTAGCTTTATAGATCACAGTAACCAAGCATTCTACAACAAACTGCAAAGTCCAGAGGATGTGTGCACATCGCTGTGACATACAATGGTTAAAGTAGAGCGTAGTGCCAGTGTTTGCCAGTAAGATATTGCGAGGAACACTTTTTCTACAATTCTCTCAGTGATGGAGAAGGCAGAATGCTGCAGTCTCAACCAGTAGGCAGGGTGGGCTCACTGAGGCGCTTTAATTTATGTGCCCGACTCCCTCCCCACTCCCACCGAATCCCTGGCAGTATTCCTGTGAAATTCGGTTGAAGCGAAGAGGGGCCCTGGGTCATGGGGGGCGCTGGGAAGCGGACAAATGGGCAGCGGCTGCAGCCGGAGCCGGGAGCCGGAGCAGTGTCGGATACTGTAGGTGAGTGTCGGCCTGTGTCTCCCTGCTTTCCCTTTAGAAAATGCGGTGACACTAAGGTTAACATATCAGGGAGATGCTGCCTGACCTGCTAAATATTTCCTCCTTTTGTTTCAGATTTCTAGCGTTTGCAGTTTTTTTAGTTTTCATTAGAGAAGCAAAATGATGTGGAACTTTCCAGAATACAGTGGGAGCCTCTTCCTGACAATGAATTGTGAAGGGATTCACCATCTACATCAATAAATCCATACATTCGATCACAGGAAACACCTGCAGCTACCATATTGACATTTAAACATGTAGGATTAATTATATCCTACTTTTATAGGATATAAATGCTGAATTTGAGTTTGCAAACTGAAATCAGGAATGACAAATGGATGATTTTTGTTTGGAATGCAAGAAACCCCGACATATGGACGGACAAGAGCTGGCCGCAGGTAATAAGTAGCGAAGTAAATGAAGCGCAGGCTGCAGGAAGGTTGGAAAGGAGCGGGTCCCGGGTGACTGACAGTGATTGACAAATGGGCAGGAACTGCTCTGCTGAGGAATTAACCCGTCTGTCTGTGTCTGTGTCTGTGACGGGGAGGCGGGCAATGCCCAACTGCAACAGCCGAACAGCCTCCCAGACCCAACACCACCCGGGCTGGGAGCCCTCGCCTCCCCGGCCGTCTGCACACACAGGAGCCGGGAGTCGGACTCAGCACCACTGGTCCTGGCGTCCGTTAGACACAAGGCCAACTTCACAATCCTCAATCTCAGCATCCTATCGAACTTTGCGGGGCAGAAAGAATGTTTTTCTTTTTTTAAAAAAAAACAAGAGCTTCAGGAATAACTCAAGTTGGGCTGGGATCCTTCCCAAAAACTATAGAAACGCATGGAACCATGTCACTTCTGAACAAGCAGACCATGCCTTTTGGGAAGGGGTCACCTCAGGGGCTCTGAACCCTCCAGACTGTGGCGAGTGCTACACTCATGGTTGAACAGCGGCCCTTTTCGGTGGGTAACGTTTGCATCCCAAAGAAAAAACAGGAGAACTTACTGAACCTTCTAATAAAGCACTAGCATTTAGCTGGAAGATGAATTTCAGATGTGCAATGACAGTCCAGAACTGCCTGGACCTGAACCACTCGCTGCAGTAACCGTGGCTTTAAACCTTCACATTCTCACTCAAACCCGGCGCTCCGCTACTTGCACCTGAGACATTTGTCAAAATGAAGCCGCTCTTACCAGACACTGGCAGGAGATGCACGGGTTGTCTGTAATTCGCGGGATTTCGATCACGTCGCCTTCATTCTCACAGCTCGCCACTGAGCCTAAAACACACCGTGTGTGCAAATATTAAAATACCGATATCATTAAAGAGGCCATTGGTTTCCCGAGTTTAGAATATGGTTCTATTTAATTGCACAGGAGCTGTTCTTGTGATTCCTTACCTGTCAGAAGAGACGGAGAGACGGTGATCTGAGAAAGAAAAACTAAAAAGCAGATCAGTAATCGGCTGCAGAAGTTTGGCCAGCTCGCCAGAGTGCTTCCGACATGAAACAGCATCTTCATGTACCCGCACATTAGAAACAACTGGGTCAGAAATAAGGCTATCCCAGCGGCAGCCTAGAATCTCAGTGCCGGCTGCTCATCTATCAGGTGTGAGCTCCAGCCTCTGTCCCCTCTGTCCCACAGATGCACACAACGTTCAACAGCAACCTGCCACATGCACCTCCAGCCTGAGCGACTCATCACTGTGACAGCAGGCGGCTCATCCCGAGTCTCCTCCTCGCCGGCCCGATCATCCACAAAGGGGGAGTGCAGGTTCCAGTCTACAGGCGGGGTTGGCTTGTGTGTGCGAGCTTTTACCAATTTAAACCCATCAGTGCTGCCTGCCCTGCCAGTTCGCAGCCCGCTGTCTGCAGCCTCTCGCCGTGCACAGAGCAGCTAACTCAACAACTCGCTTATGACTGAGGCTGCCAAAGCAAAGCGAGCATTCACTGGATCCACCTACTAAACACACCACTGGACACATGTCACCCATTCAGCCTCTGGGTTGATTCAGGGACCCCCCCCCCCCCCCCCCCCTCTCCAGCACTCCTCAAACCCCCCTGACTACTCTCCTCTGAAGAGACTTTCAGCCCCTCGAGATCTCCCATCTTCTAGTTGGTGGGTTTTAAGTTTGATCCACACTCTAGTTTTGCCATGGCAACACGTGTCCCGGGACTGTATCAGGAGCTGGTCACAGAGCGATTGCTGATTGCAGAAACATGTGGAATCCCAACACTGCAGATAAAACAAAGCACACTTTACACTGGCTGTGATATTACTGGTGAACTGACATGATGATGGGAGACTTTACCTCTATAACAATACTGATGGGGCGTGGCAGTGGAATTGTTGCAGCGGTTTACTGTAATGAAGCTCAGATGAATGGGGTGAAATTGTTGCTGTGAAATTGAAGTTATTAACAGTTTATGTGGCTGATTTTAGCGCCCTTCCCACTTGCCTCATTCTCTGCTGACTGCTGTGTTTTATTTAACTGCTGAATGTTCATGTGAGCAGTCAATAGATAAACACTAAATGATTTTTTCCATTTGGACATATCGAGTAATCGGTCTGAAATACAGGGAATAGTTCGGCACCGTCGGCTTGTTCACTCTCAGACCCAGTCGGTGGCTGGGGCCTGTTGGGATTGTTCTACAATGTGGCTGAAATATTTATAACACGGGGCTGGGATTCAATAAATTCTGTCGAATTCGGGAACAAATAGCCTCAGATGGGTTTAACAAGGATCTTTTGTCGGGAGAGTGTTTTGGCGCCTGTTGAAGGTAATCTAACGTGCCATTCATGAATGGGAGGCCAGTGCTAACCACAGACTGGGAGACACTGCCACCTGCGCCGGTAGAAAGGGAGAGCCGGCCAGGTATTGGGTTACACTGATCACACACACAGCGCTAACCAGAGTGGGGCCCGGCTCGGCTCGGCTCCTCACATGTTGCAGTTCAGCGAAAGGATAAGACATGTGTGTGCCACATTCATAATGAAATGACCTCCGTGGAAATTTTCATAAACCAGTGTGTGCTCAGCGAGCAGTCTCGTCTGAATGAGGGCTCCTGTTGGCTGTGTGCGGAGATCGTGTGAGAAACGGGGTTTCAGAAAAAGAAAACTACCTCCAACCGCTTAAAACAAACACTATGGTGTGCTACATGCATAAAGTCACACAATTTCTTAAAACCTTAAGTCTGCACACACTTCCCGTTAACATAGGGAATGCAAGCATTACCATTTATAATGGGAATTGTCTATGTAAACTTGTCACACCGCAATTTCACCGTCCACCAGTGGAGGCACTGCATCATCACTGACAGACTTGCATTTCTATAACACATTTTGCAACTTCAGGATTTCCAAACCCCTTTACAACCAATGAAATACTTCTGAAGTGTAGTCACTGTTGTAATGTAGAAAACACAACAGCCAGCTGGTGTACAGCAAGATCCACAGACAGCAATGTGACATCAACCAGATAATCTGATTTTTTTGTTGCTTGAGAGATAAATATTGGCCCAGGACACCAGGGAGAACTTTTCTACTCTTCAAATTGTGCCATGGGATATTTTACATTCACCTGAGGGAGCAGGCAGGGCCTCAGTTTAACACCTCACCTGAAAGGCAGTACCTCCCACTGTGCAGCACTCCTTCAGTACTGCACTAGACTGTCAGCCTACATTTTGTGCTCAAGTCTCTAGAGCATGACTTAAAACCCACAACCTTCTGACTCAGAGATGAGTGCTACCCACTGAGCCACAACTGACACCTAAAGGTATAACTGCAGTGTGGCAAGTTTACATAGGTAGTTTACATTGGCATTTATCATGAATACACACAAAAGAGTCTAACTTATAACTTTAGAACAGAGACAGAATTGCATCTGTGCACTGTGATCAAATTAATGCCTGACTAACACACACACATAAGCTGATTTCCTATGGCATTGCTCAGTGAGTCACAGGGCAAGCCATATTTAACACTATCAGAACCGTGTGATAGCAACAATGTTTTAGCAGGTGTGATGCCAGAGGTTCTTGTGAGATCTCAAAAGTTTTAATCTACTAGATATAATTCCTCTCCTGTAAATACTTTATGTTTTAAATTTTTGAAAAATCTGTCATAGTGTCATTATGGTACAGAAGGAGGCCATTTGGCCAATCAAGTCTATGCTGGTTCTCTGTAGAGCAATCCAATCAGTCCCATTCTCCAGCTCTATCCCCATAGACCTGTAAGTTTATTTCCCTCAAGTGCCCATCCATTTTCCTTTTCAAATCATTCACCGACACTGCTTCCACCACCCTTCCAGACAACGAGTTCCAGGTCATTACCACTCGCTGTGTAAAAAGGTTGTTCCTCACATCCCCCCTGCATCTCTTGCCCAAAACCTTAAATCTGTGTCCCCTAGTCCTTGTACCATCAGCTAATGGGAAGAGCCTTTCTTTGTTTCTTTGTTTACCCTCTCCAAACTTGTCAGAACCTATCAAATCTCCCCTCAATCTCCTTTGCTCCCAAGGAGAACAACCCCAGCTTCTGCAACCTAACTTTGTAGCTAAAATCCCCCATCCCTGGAACCATTCTGGTAAATCTCCTCTGCACCCTCTCAAGGACCCTCACATCTGTCCTAGAGCGTGGTGACCAGAACTGGTCACTACTCTAGTTGTGGCCGAACCAGAGCTTTATAAAAGCTCAGCATAACTTCCCTGCTTTTGTACTCAATACCTCTATTTAAAAAGCCAAAGATCCCATAGGCTTTGCTAACTACTCTCTCAATATGTCTTGCCACTTTTGAAGATTGATGCACATGAACCCCCAGGTTCCTCTGACTCTGTACACACTTTAGAACTGTGCCATTAAGTCTATATTGCCTCTCCTGATCCCTTTGGCAAAAGGCATCACCACACACTTCTCTGTATTCAATTCCATCTGCAACTTATCTGCCCATTCTGCTAGCCTATCTACCTATCTATGTCCTTTTGCAATTGATTTGGTATCATCCTCACTGTCTGCCACACCTCCAAGTTTGTTATCATCAGCAAATTTTGAAATTTTATTCTGTATTCCAATATTCAAGTCATTTATCAAAAAAAGCAGTGGTCCCAGCACTGAACCTTGGGAGACACCACTGACTATCATCCACCAGTCTAAAAAACAACCATTAACCACAACTTGCTGTTTTCTGTCCTGAAGACAATTTTTTTAATCCAAGCTGACACTGACCCTCCTATTCCATGAGCTTCAAATTTGGTACCCAGTCTTTTATGTGGCACTTTGTCAAAGGCTTTCTTAAAATCCATATAAACAACATCCATTGCTTTCCCTTCATCAACCTTCTCTGTTACTTTATCAAAAAACTCAATCAAATTAGTCAAGCACGATCTGCCTTTTACAAATCCATGCTGGCTCTCCACCTTAACATTTGACCGTGTTCCCATGCTAGCACAAAAATATTAAGAAAATGTAATTTGCATTTAGTTCATTCATAAATTCACAAATGATTAAAGGTTCAATCAGAATGTTACCTTTGTGTGGATGGGAAGTGATTTTTAGGTGCATATCAACACATCAAGAAAGAGCATAACTCCTGACCTGGCAAAGCAGCAACCAAGCAAACTGCATAGACAGTACTTTTAATGAAGAGAATGTCGCAAGGTGCTTCACAAACATACGAACATAAGAAATAGGAGTAGGAGCAGTTCAAACAGGCCCCAACTCTATCCTCAAATCTCCTGATTCAGTTAGCGTCCAAAAATCTCATCAGAACACAAGAAATAGGAGCAACAAACATACGAAAATAGTGAATGGATAGAGACCAGCTGGTCTATTGAGCATGCCCTATAGACTCCATCTATGACTCAGCAATAACCACCTATGGCAAACGTGAGAAGCAGAATGCAGACTGGTTTCAATCTCACTTTGAAGAGCTGGAACCTGTCATTGCCACTAAATGCATTGCACTGTTGAACTACAAGAAAGCCCCCAGTGAGTTAACATCCGTAGCACTTAAAGTAGCCAGAAGCGCTGCACAAAGAACAGCCAGGTGCTGTGCAACTGACTACTGGCAACACCTATGCAGTTGTATTCAGCTGGCCTCCGACACCAGAAACATCAGAGGGATGTATGATGGCATTAAGAGAGCTATTGGGCCAACCACCAAGAAGATCGCCCCCCTCAAGTCTAAATCAGGGGACATGATCACTGACCAATGCAAGCAAATAGACCACTGCATGGAGCACTACCTAGAACTATACTCCAGGGAAAATGCTTTCACTGAGACCGCTCTCAATGCAGCCCAGTCTCTGCCAGTCATGGATGAGCTGGACGAACAGCCAACAAAAGCAGAACTCAGTGATGCCATTGATTCTCTAGCCAGTGGAAAAGCCCCTGGGAAGGACGGCATTACCCTTGAAATAATCAAGAGTGCCAAGCCTGCTATACTCTCAGCACTCTGTGAACTTCTTTGCCTGTGCTGGGATGAGGGAGCAGTACCACAGGACATGCGCGATGCTAATATCATCACCCTCTATAAGAACAAGGGTGACCGCGGTGACTGCAACAAGTACCATGGATCTCCCTGCTCAGCATAGTGGGGAAAGTCTTCGCTCGAGTCATTTTAAACAGGCTCCAGAAGCTGGCTGAGCGTGTCTACCCTGAGGCACAGTGTGGCTTTCGAGCAGAGACATCTGTTCTCCTTTGCCAGCTACAGGAGAAATGCCATGAACAACAGATGCCCTTCTACATTGCTTTCATAGATCTCATCAAAGCCCTTGACCTCGTCAGCAGATGTGGTCTCTTCAGACTACTAGCAAACATCGGATGTCCACCAAAGTTACTAAGTATAATCACCTCATTCCATGACAATATGAAAGGCACAATTCAGCATAGCGGTGCCTCATCAGACCCCTTTCCTATCCTGAGTGGCGTGAAACAGGACTGTGTTCTTACACCTACACTGTTTGGGATTTTCTTCTCCCTGCTGCTCTCACATGCGTTCAAGTCTTCAGAAGAAGGAATTTTCCTCCACACAAGATCAGATGGTAGGTTGTTCAACCTTGCCCGTCTAAGAGCGAAGACCAAATTATGGAAAGTCCTCATCAGGGAACTCCTCTTTGCTGACGATGCTGCATTAACATCCCACACAGAAGAGTGTCTGCAGAGACTCATCGACAGGATTGCGGCTGCCTGCAACAAATTTGGCCTAACCATCAGCCTCAAGAAAATGAACATCAGGGGACAGGACGTCAGAAATGCTCCATCCATCAATATTGCCGACCACACTCTGGAAGTGGTTCAAGAGTTCACCTACCTGGACTCAACTATCACCAGTAACCTGTCGCTCGATGTAGAAATCAACAAGCGCATGGGAAAGGCCTCCGCTGCTATGTCCAGACTGGCCAAGCGAGTGTGGGAAAATGGCGCACTGACACGGAACACAAAGGTCCGAGTGTATCAAGCCTGTGTCCTCAGTACCTTGCTCTACAGCAGCGAGGCCTGGACAACATATGTCAGCCAAGAGCGACGTCTCAATTCATTCCATCTTCACTGCTTCCGGAGAATCCTTGACATCAGGTGGCAGGACCGTATCTCCAACACAGAAGTCCTCGAGGCGGCCAACATCCCCAACATATACACCCTACCGAGCCAGCGGCGCTTGGAATGGCTTGGCCATGTGAACCTCATAGAAGATGGCAGGATCCCCAAGGACACATTGTACAGCGAGCTCGTCACTGGTATCAGACCCACTGGCTGTCCATGTCTCCACTTTAAAGACATCTGCAAACGCGACATGAAGTCCTGTGACATTGATCACAAGTCGTGGGAGTCAGTTGCCAGTGATCGCCAGAGCTGGCGGACAGGTATAAAGGCGGGGCTAAAGTGTGGCGAGTCGAAGAGACCTAGCTGTTGTCAGGACAAAAGACAGAAGCACAAGGAGAGAGCCAACTGTGTAACAGCCCCGACAACCAATTTTATCTGCAGCGCCTGTGGAAGAGTCTGTCATTCTAGAATTGGCCTTTATAGCCACTCCAGGCACTTACCCATTGTCTCTCGAAACAAGGAGGCCAAAGAAGAAGAAGAAGATATAGTCCTGGTGCAAGTTAGCATCATGACCCCCACTGGACCTCCTCCATCCATAAGGCTGGGATTTTACAAAGTTTCCGACATCAGGCTCCGTGGCAGGGTTCCGGAAGATCATTCTGGCAGCTGTCCTCCACGGAGTTCGATGTCGGAAGGGCTAGGCCCGATCTTCCTGGTAGTGGCGAGGCTCCGTGGGGGCCCCCCTGCCACTGGGCGACGGGACCTGGATTAAAATATTCAAATTAGCAGAATGCATACATTTAAATAAAATTGAGTCCAATCTTACCGTTGGGCCGTGATCTGCTGAGCAGCAGCCGACAATCACGTGCCTTCACTTTCCCGTCTAGGGAATGCAGGCACCGCATTGTTGGGAAGTGGGGCATTTAAGATTTATAGTGCTGGGGGACAGGGTCAAATTTGCAACATTAGTGTAGGGGATGGTGGGAAGGGGTGACCTGTGCACTTTGTTCAGTTGGGTGGGGGAGGTCAAGTGTGGAAGCTTTTGGAGGGAGAGAGGGCAAATAATGAATTTTGTTGTTATTGGGAGGTGGGAAAGGAGCGGCAGACTTTTAATCAGTACAGTGGAGGAGGGGTATAACTTAAAAAATTTAAATTAACCAGCAGTGCTTTAAAAATGTCACCAGCACCTGCGCACATTGACTGACATCATTGCTGGTGTCGGAGAGCCCACCCCCCCTCCACGTGATTGGGAGTGCGGCCCGACTTGTATATTATTGTGGTCCGCTACGAGGAAGATTGTGGCAGCATGGCGGCATGCAGACCGCCATTTGTTTTGCCTGCCACTGTTCCCAGAGGCAGGTGTATAAAATCCAGCCCGTAAATGTCCACACAATATGCTGGGAGAGACCAAAAAAAAAGAAAATGCTAGGCCAAGTGATGCTCAAAGATGATCAGAACAAGTTGCAGGAGACCAGTGACAATGAGAAATGCTACCCAAAGTCCCACTCATCTGCAATAGCAGCCATTGATAGGAACTTGGCCATCGCCCTTTTGAATATGTGCAGTGAATTCATGCTCAGTGCTTGAACCGGTAACTTTTTCCAGAGTGTGGTGACCCTTTGCAAAAAAGGAAACCTTGCGTTCTAACTTGCTTATATGCTTATGTAACTTATATGCACATTCTCTGGTCCTCATTCACCTATCTAACTCAAATACTTTGCCTATGTGGACAGAGAGCAATACCTTCATTATTAACTATACCTCCTCCTCCCCAGGCAATGTGGCACCAAAGGTTTCCAGGAAAGAATACAAAACGCTCTTTGATTGCTGACTGAGGCCTTCTTGTCTTGTTGGTTGGAGAAAAGGCTGTCCAGGAAAGAGACCGTCTGCGTTGCCATTTCTGGCATAGGTGGAGAAGTAGCCAGTTGTGAACACTAACCATCCACCAGTGAGGTTGATTATAGGGTCATTCAGAGCCATATAGATCTAGGAGAGCTGTAGTTGTTCTCCTCATAGGGTAGTTACCACAAGCATTATGCCAGCCATTCACTGAATTCTATTTCTCAATATACCATGTCCAATAATTCCTAATGCTTCAAAAGTTCAGGTGTAACTCTGAAGAGGATGAATTGGAACATTGGAAAAGGAATAGGTCACTCAGTCCCCGGGGAAGTTTCTGGCACTCAATTAGATTATGGTTTGGTTCCATAATTCTTAATACCCTTTCCTAACAAAAATCTATCAATGACAGTTTTGGAAATTTTAACTGACCCTACCCCTCCCCTCCTCAGCCTCAACAGCTTTTTGGGGGAGAGAGATCCAGATTTTCACTACCCTGACATCACCCCTAAGCAGCCTGGCTCTAATTTTAAGGTTATGCCCCTTGTTTTGGACTCCTCCCACCAGAGGAAATAGTTTCTCTCTATCTGCACGATCAACTCCTTTAATCACCTTAAACACCTCAACAGCTGAATGGTTTTACACCAATATTTGTTGATAAAACTCACTCCTGCGTTGCAAAGTTCATTCCATCGCATGCTGACGGACATGTTGGGAAACTAGCCGCATTTCATCTATTGATGCTTGAGATGGAACAATCTTCCCAGGTTCATTTATCTTCCAGACATGCTTTCAACACCTGAGCGAAGTATGAATAATAATAGACATTATATAGTGTTTGGGTTATTGTAACCCGAAACTCTCCAGGACGGCATCCCTTTTCTCCATCATTGGGCAGATGATCTTCCTGTTCTGATGGCTGATGTCTATAGTTTGTATGTGCACAGGGGCTATGTTTGGTTGACCAGTGGACAAAAGGGCTGTTTGACAGAATCTGAAGGAGTGACTAGCATGTGGGATTAGAAAACAATAAGAAAAAAAATCATTGAGAATGCTGATTAAAAACCTTTACCAACGCATAGTGAAAATTAAAAGGTACAAAGAACATTTAAAACTACACACAGAAGCTCGAATGTTGTTATGGTTGATTTTCTGTTTTTAAAAGAATATCATTTAGCTGCACATTTCCAGCAAATGAACAGTCCAGAACCCTGGAGCGTCTATCACTGGCAGCATGAAATAATTACACCTAGGACTGCTCTGGATTTAGCAGGAACACCAGGATAATCATTCTGATTAATGAAGAGGTATCCAAGCTTTCTCCTGTGAAGAATGCACTTACCATCCAGTTTTCCATATAAATATCCATTGATCCACATGGACGGAGATGGGTCATCACCAGGTCCAGCTAGTGAAAACCTTGAGGTATTATCAGTCCAAGAGGGTTCCATTGATAACAGGTGCTTTCTGCTCAGAACCCAGAGAATTTCCTGTAGCATTCCCAAATGGCTTTTATGTCTTTGAGCCTCACATGATTACTTCCTGAATAAAGTATTTTGACATTTTGAACATTTCCGTTTTGAGGGATTCCGAGACATCTAAGATTGTGTGCAAATCCTCTAGACAACAGAATAGCTTGAGTGAGGTTGTTTTTGTTGGCTCTGGAATATGGTCTTGGAAATGTCATAAAATATCCACCTCCATTAATAATATATTGCTTTGGAACTTTGGCTAAGGTGTCTCGAATTAGAAATACTCTTGGTGGGGTTATCAGCACTCACAGAATCATTGTGGCAGCATGGCCATTGGCTTGAAACCCAACACACAATCTGCACAGCAATCGCATACTGGTAGATCCAGCTGGTGCGTCATTCAAAAGTCAGGCATGCATTTTGTTTTTTCACTTGTTGCTAACAGTTGAAGTCCCCAAAAATGCCTGTATAATTACATAAGTAGTTCTGTCTGTGCATCAGGTCAGGGCATGGGACTGGAGGGTTTACCCTGGCACAGTCTTCAACCCCCACAGTATACAACACCAACCTGCATCATTTGATGGTGCATTTAAAGTAGATAAATGTCCCAAGGTGCCTCACAGAGGTGCAATCAGACAAAAAGTGGACACCATAACAAAGAAGGAGATATTAGGAGAGGTGACAAAAGCTTGGTGAAATAGATGAGTTTTAAGAAGAACAGGGAGCTGGAGAGGCAGAGAGGCTCAGACAGGAAATTCCATAGTGTAGGGACTGGACAGCAGAAGGCATGACTGCCATTGTGTGATAAGGGGGAGAATAACCTGGGTCAGGGAATACAGAGTTCTAAAAGGGGTCTGCTGTTGAGGTCTAGGAAGTTGCAGAGATAGGGAGAGATAGGCTGTGAAGAGATTTAAACAAGAGGATAAGGATTTTAAATGGGAAGCATTGGGGGGAACCAAGAGGTAATGAAGGTCAACAAAGATAGGGTGAGTGGGACTTAGTCATAGAATCATAGAAGGTTTAAGGCACAGAAAGAGGCCACTTGGCCCATCGTGTCTGTGCCAGCTGAAAAATGATCCACCTATTCTGATCCCACCTTCCAGCATTTGGTCCGTAGCCCTGCAGATTACAGCACTTGAGGTGCATTTTCAGGCTCCTTTTGAATGAGTTGAGGGTTTCTGCCTCAACTACCCTTTCAGGCAGTGAGTTCCAGATCCCCAACCACCCACTGGGTGAAAAAGTTTTTCCTCATCTTCCCTCTAATTTTTCTACCAATCACTTTAAATCTATGCCCCCTCGTCACTGACCTCTCTGCTAAGGTGAATAGACCCTTCACCTCCACTCTATCCTGGCCCTCAAAATGTTGTACATTTCAATCAGGTCTCCTCTCAGCCTTCTCTGTTCCAAGGAGAACAACCCCAGCCTATCCGATCTTTCCCCAAAGCTGCATTTTTCCAGTCCTGGCAACATCCTCGTAAATCTCCTCTGTACCCTCTCTAGTGCAATTCCATCCTTACTGTAATGAGGTGACCAGAGCTGCACACAGTACTCAAGTCGTGGCCTAACCAATGAGTTATACAGTTCCAGCATAACCTCCCTGCTCTTGTATTCTATACTTTGGCTAACAAAGGAAAGGATTCCATATGCCTTCTTAATTTGGTGTAGGATAAGATGTGGGTAGTAGTTCAGATGAGCTGAAATTAATGGAAGGTGAAACATGGGAGGCTGTATAGGGAAGCATTGGCATCTGGACATGACTAAAGCTTGGATGAGGGTGTCAGTAGAAGATGGGCTGAAGCAGGAGGGGTACGGGCGATGCTACAGAGGTGGAAGTAGGTGGCCTTTGTGATGGGAGAGGATATGCGGTCAGAAATTCAGCTCAGGGTTGAATAGGGTGGTGAAGTTGTGAATGGTTTGGTTTAACCTGAGACTGTGACCAGGTAGGGAGATGGAATCGGTGGCAAGGGCTGAAGATGATAGATGTTTAACCGGTCGAAATTGCGGCTCATTGGGTCTGGATGTTGGACTAACAGTGTGACAACACAGCAGTGGAGGGGCTGAGACTGATAGTGGAGAGATAGAGCTGACTTTTGCCAATGTAGATGTGGAAACTGGCTCAATGTCTTTCGATGATGTCACTAAGGTACAGCATGTAGATTAGGAAGAGGAGTGGGGACCTTTGGGGTCTCCAGAGGCAACGAAATGGGGTTGAATGAGAAGCCAATGCGAGAGGTGTGACAACTGGATAGATAAGAGTGGAGCCAAGTAAGGGCAGTTCCACTGAGCTACAATGGATGAGAGGCGTTGAAGGAGGATGGTGTTGCCAACTGTATCAAAGCTGCAGAAATAGGAACATAGGAATGGGAGGAGGCTACTTAGCCTCTCAAACCTGTTTTGCCATTCAATGAGATCATGGCTGATCTGTGACCTAGCTCCATATACCTGCCTTTGCCCCTATCCCTTAATACCTTTGGCTATCAAAAATCTATCAATCGCAGTTTTAAAATTAACAATGGATCAAGCATTAATTGTCATTTATGGAGGAGAATTCCAGATTTCCACCACCTTTTATGTGTAGAAGTGTTTTCTAATTTCACTCCTGAAAGGTCTGGCTCTAATTTTTAGACTTTACCCCGAGTCCTAGACTCTTGACAAGCAGAAAGAGTTTCTATCTACCCTATCTGTTCACCAGAGAGCCAAGGAGGGATTGTGCATCAAGGACACAGTCACAGAGGATGTCATTTGTGACTTTGATTAGGGCTATTTCAGTACTTGACAGGGCAGAAATCTGATTGGAGAGATTCAAACTCAGGGAAAGGGGAGCAGAGCTCAGGGAGGTGGCAACATGTTCAAGGATTTTGCAAAGGAAAGGGAGGTTGAAGATTGGTGGTAGATTGTGAGGACATGGGCTAAGAGTGGGTTTTGAATGGGGATTGTTGGAGGGGAGGCTGGAGGAGGCAGGGGAGAGGGGTTCAGGAGATGATTGATAGTTGGAGGAAAGAAGCTCTTAAGGATGACACCCATCTTAGCACAGGCAAGCTGACATGACTAGAGACACTTAAAGAATCACAGAATCTTACAGCACAGGAGGCGGCCATTTGGCCCATTGTGCCTTGCCAGCTCAAATAATCTTACTCCCCTTCTCTTTCCTCATAAACAGTGCAAATTTGTTCTCATCAAGTATTTATCCAATTTCCTTTTGAAAGTTACTGTTGAATCTGCTTGCACTGCCCTTTCAGGCAGAGCATTCCTGATCACAACACACTGTAAAAAAAATTCTCATCTCCCCTCGCTCTTTAGCCAAATTTCTTAAATAGTAGCAGTATCCCTGGGAATAGTCTTTATTGGCCTCAGTTTGCACCTGAATGTATTAAAATGCTTACCCTCCTTGAATATATAATGGGTTCAGATATGCCTCTCCCACCAAGTTTCCTACTTTTGGTCTCTGGTAGCAAATTGTATTGGTTAGGTAAGATCTTTTGAATATAAATTAATTTCCTCTCACACATCAAATCTCTAGTATGGAGAGCCAAGATTAGCAAAAATAAATGCCTTTAGGGATCAGAGGAACCATTTCATCCGGACCTGATCTCGATTTTCCCTGTGTCTTTCGTTATATTCATTTCCAATCTCAGGAGATGACAGCTAGTTTACTGGTGGAGCTCGGCCATTGGCTGATGCTTTGACTTTTCCAATCACTTCTTTGTATCTTTAGGATTCTGTGGCTGAACCTGTATACAATAAAACTGTAGTTGGTAGAAAACCATTTGATGCATTATTCATTGCCCCATTTGATTGATGATCTTATATTTATGCAGATTGTGAGTCAGGATTGGGCAAAGGGTGAAACTTTATTCCCAGCAAAGCTGCAGAGAAACAAAAGAACTCTCAAAATGTTACAAGAAAATGGGTGGATAGAGGCGGTGTGTTTGGGCATGAAACTCTGAAACAAATATTGCTGAAGAAGAGGCAGATAGGAAGAGAGATGGCAGATTGCAACAATGAAGAACAGGATGAAATGGAGTGGCCCTACAAAGTCCTAAAGGAGCAGGCAGCCTAAATGTTGCCACTAAATTTTGCTAGGGATAACCCTCACTACATGGACCCCAAGTCCAGAATTTCACATCACTGTTATCTTATATTTTAATTTTGTATGCATGTAACTTAAAATGAGTGAAATAAATAAGTTTAATAGACACCACTTTAGTTGGATTACAACAATAATACTTGATACAAATGAATTTAAGTGGGGGGGGGAGTAAAATTGATTTAATGAAAAAGAAAGTAATGTATCTATTATGATGAAGTGCTGGCTTTATAACTAGAACATTATTGGTTTCTGTCATGGCCCAGCAGAGTGTAAACATAATTGTAAAATCAGTAACAGTGAGACATGGTGGTTCGACAGTTAGTTGGTTGGCATCCTTCCATCTATGAAAGATGATGGCCAGACAGCAAACAGTTCGACAGTATAGTTTCAAATATCATGGGATATAAATGGACTGATTCTTATATACAAGGGCATCTGCAGCATACAGTGTTAAAATGATCGATAAAAACTACAAAGATTTGACAATGTACTGCAGGTTCAGCCAGGGTCTAGGTCAATACCAACCGCCCAACTTATCAATTGTAGCATGGAGCTGTGCTGTAAGCAATTGCACTGATGTGCATATTGCTAGCCTAATCTTCAAGACTAACCTGACTTTTACTTTACAGTTTTAATAAAGGATTAAAAATAATAAAAACCTTGTGCTGAATGAGATTTAGCAGCCCCTGAAGTGCAGAGAGAGAGACAGCGAGAGGGTCACAGCAGCCATAAACTGAAGCATTCATGTTAAAGAGGCTGTTTTCAGTTGTCCCTGGAACAAACCACAGTCTAGAATTCCTGACTGAGGCGGTAATGGCCCTTTATAACAGCAACTAAGTACTGAAGCAAAAGATCCAGTAAATTTGATAGAAACAAACTCTCCTGCTTACCTTTGTCTAATGAAGAGCCCTTCAAATGCAATCATTCCTGACATAGCCAGCACTTCTGTGTTGTGTCTGGACAGTGGTGGAACATCAGAACCGCGCACAAGGTAAATCAGTGGGAAGGTCATCGGTTTGGGGGTGGGGGGGGGTGGTGGTGTGGTTGTGGGGTGGGGAAGCTGTCGCTGCTGCATGCCTCCTAGGGCTGGGCACTGATCAACATTACCAGAACATTGTCTCCTGAGGCTGCTACCTCTTTACACCTGACTGCATGCTGGAGCTGGGGTCAGAATATAAGTACTCTCAGAGTAGTAAAACCTCTGTTGCTCATATTCTAACTCACATCAAGTCCCGTTCACCCATCACCCCTGTGCTTACTGACCTACATTGGCTCCTGGTCCAGCAATGCTTCAATTTTATAATTCTCATCTTTGTTTTCAAATCCCTCTAAGGCCTCGCCCCTCCCTATCTCTGTAATCTCCTCCAGCCCCGCAACCCTCTGAGATCTCTGCGCTCCTCCAATTCGGGCCTCTTGAGCATCCCTGATTTTAATTGCTCCACTACTAGCAGCCATGCCTTCAGCTGCCAAGGCACCAATCGCTGAAATTCCCTCCTTAAATCTCTCCCCCTCTCTCCTCCTTTAAGATGCTCCTTAAAACCTACCTTTTTGACCAAGCTTTTGGTTGCCTGTCCTAATATCACCTTATGTGGCTCAGTGTCAAATTTTATTTGGTAACATTCCTGTGAAGTACCTTGGGATGGTTTACTGTGCTAAAGGTGCTATATAAATGCAATTTGTTGTTGTAAATCTAATGGGGGAAGGAGAGGCCATTATATTCACTGCCTGCACAACTTGCACCCTCCCTCCCCAAATGTGGTGATGCCACAGCTTTGGTGATGGTTAATAATGGTAGTGACAAAATCATTCGATCGGTTCCAACCAGCTCAGGTTATATATGACTTTCACACCTGGAATTCACTGTACACTAATACAGGCAGACAGTAATTCACCCTCTACAAACTGTAATTGCACTATGATATATATCTGAACCTCAGTGCAATATTAAGTGGATCAAAGGTTATTCACTGGAAAGTCACTCGAACACAGAAAACACGACATGACGGAAATCACACCTGCCAAATGGAAACATATTAATTTCGAAAATATGGAACACTGCTTGAAACTTTTTTACTGGACATTGCAAATAACTTGTTTAAGAAAAGCAGAGCTGAGCAGTTGAAAACATGATTGTACGTTTGCATTCTGAGAGGACAGGGGCTGGCTGAGAGACATGAATAGAGAGGCAATGGGGGCGCTCCTTAATTTAATTAACAAGATTGGTCTGGGCAATAGTGGTGATCACCATCCTTCGACTTTGTAAGAGCAGAACTCCACCCCCCACCGAGTGTATATGGAAAGATATGAAATCCAACAACCCTCCCAAAAGCTGCTGTTTCAAACAAAGAGGTTCACATGACCTACCTGCTGACTAGACTGTGGTTTTGTGAATTGTGCCTGACAGAAAGGAAACAGACTGCAACTGGACTGGCAGAAGAAAAGTCTCTCTCTCTCTCCAGCAAAGTCTCAGGGAACCCACAGTGGCAGCTTAGACTTCAAGACGACAGACAAAGCCTCTCTTTGGCCTTCTGGTACCAGAGAAACAAGTCTGGACTTGTGCGCGTAGCCCCAGCGAGGACTCTCAGACCTTAACTTAAATCGAGGACATTACATCAAGGACACAAAGGACAGTACCTGTATTACTCTACTACAACCACCACCCAATTCTTTCTTCCCCTCTGTATCGATTTGTGTGTGTGTGTGTTACGACCAGGTGAGAAATATGTCTAGGGTTTCCTTTCAACCTTCACTTGGTCTTACCATAACAGGGTTTAATTTTAAAAACACCGTGTTTTTAGCTCCCCCTTGGTGAATCCTTGTTCACCGCTTTCCAATTATAAGGCAAAGAAACCAACACAAACAGGCTTTCTTAGGTTTAAAGAAGAAAAGTTGAAATTTATTAAACTTAAACTCTAATTTGGTTGACGCCTATGGATACACGATGTGCCCACGCTAGCATATATGCGCGATACACACATGCAAATAGAGACAGAAAAGAGCAGAAGAAAAATAAAGTGGAAAAGTTTGAGGCAATATCTGAAGAGCTTTTGTTACTGTTCTTCAAGCTCACTATAGAGTCCTTGATTGTAAGTAGATCTTTTTTTTCATTGGGGCCTAGTAGTCTTTTTAAACCTTGTTCGCTGTAGGAGACTTTTCTCTCTTGGGGTTCATGTGTCCTCATTGGATTCAGAGGCTTGTGAGAAAGAGATGGGAGCAGACAGGAGAGATCTTCTCAGTCCAGGAGCAAACAGACTTTCTCTGAGCTCAAACTGTTTGTACAATTCAGAAAATCCCAGGTTGCCAAGCATGTGACCAACTGGTCTGACCACGTCTTGGATTGTATCACCTTAGCAGACTCTGGAATGCTCCGCTTACACACAATACCTGGTGATCAAGGTCCATTGTCGGTTGAATGTGTCAGGGAATGGTCCTTTGTCCTTCCAATCACCATCTGTTAAGTCTTTTCCAGCCATAGCTGATCTGTTTAACAAGAGGGCGGCACAGTGGCGCAGTGGTTAGCACCGCAGCCTCACAGCTCCAGGGACCCGGGTTCGATTCCGGGTACTGCCTGTGTGGAGTTTGCAAGTTCTCCCTGTGTCTGCGTGGGTTTTCTCCGGGTGCTCCGGTTTCCTCCCACAAGCCAAAAGACTTGCAGGTTGATAGGTAAATTGGCCATTATAAATTGTCACTAGTATAGGTAGGTAATATGAAAGGCACAATTCAACATGGTGGCTCCTCATCAGAGCCCTTTCCTATCCTGAGTGGTGTGAAACAGGGCTGTGTTCTCGCACCCACACTTTTTGGGATTTTCTTCTCCCTGCTGCTTTCACATGCGTTCAAATCCTCTGAAGAAGGAATTTTCCTCCACACAAGATCAGGGGGCAGGTTGTTCAACCTTGCCCGTCTAAGAGCGAAGTCCAAAGTACGGAAAGTCCTCATCAGAGAACTCCTCTTTGCTGACGATGCTGCTTTAACATCTCACACTGAAGAATGCCTGCAGAGTCTCATCGACAGGTTTGCGTCTGCCTGCAATGAATTTGGCCTAACCATCAGCCTCAAGAAAACGAACATCATGGGGCAGGATGTCAGAAATGCTCCATCCATCAATATTGGCGACCACGCTCTGGAAGTGGTTCAAGAGTTCACCTACCTAGGCTCAACTATCACCAGTAACCTGTCTCTAGATGCAGAAATCAACAAGCTCATGGGTAAGGCTTCCACTGCTATGTCCAGACTGGCCAAGAGAGTGTGGGAAAATGGCGCACTGACACGGAACACAAAAGTCCGAGTGTATCAGGCCTGTGTCCTCAGTACCTTGCTCTACGGCAGCGAGGCCTGGACAACGTATGCCAGCCAAGAGCGACGTCTCAATTCATTCCATCTTCGCTGCCTTCGGAGAATACTTGGCATCAGGTGGCAGGACTATATCTCCAACACAGAAGTCCTTGAAGCGGCCAACACCCCCAGCTTATACACACTACTGAGTCAGCGGCGCTTGAGATGGCTTGGCCATGTGAGCCGCATGGAAGATGGCAGGATCCCCAAAGACACATTGTACAGCGAGCTCGCCACTGGTATCAGACCCACCGGCCGTCCATGTCTCCGTTATAAAGACGTCTGCAAACGCGACATGAAATCGTGTGACATTGATCACAAGTCGTGGGAGTCAGTTGCCAGCATTCGCCAGAGCTGGCGGGCAGCCATAAAGACAGGGCTAAATTGTGGCGAGTCGAAGAGACTTAGTAGTTGGCAGGAAAAAAGACAGAGGCGCAAGGGGAGAGCCAACTGTGCAACAGCCCCAACAAACAAATTTCTCTGCAGCACCTGTGGAAGAGCCTGTCACTCCAGAATTGGCCTTTATAGCCACTCCAGGCGCTGCTTCACAAACCACTGACCACCTCCAGGCGCGTATCCATTGTCTCTCGAGATAAGGAGGCCCAAAAGAAAGAAAAGAAAGTATAGGTAGGTGGTAGGGAAATATAGGGACAGGTGGGGATGTTTGGTAGGAATATGGGATTAGTGTTCTTTTGGGCCTCCTTATCTCGAGAGACAATGGATACGCGCCTGGAGGTGGTCAGTGGTTTGTGAAGCAGCGCCTGGAGTGGCTATAAAGGCCAATTCTGGAGTGACAGGCTCTTCCACAGGTGCTGCAGAGAAATTTGTTTGTTGGGGCTGTTGCACAGTTGGCTCTCCCCTTGCGCCTCTGTCTTTTTTCCTGCCAACTACTAAGTCTCTTCGACTCGCCACAATTTAGCCCTGTCTTTATGGCTGCCCGCCAGCTCTGGCGAATGCTGGCAACTGACTCCCACGACTTGTGATCAATGTCACACGATTTCATGTCGCGTTTGCAGACGTCTTTATAACGGAGACATGGACGGCCGGTGGGTCTGATACCAGTGGCGAGCTCGCTGTACAATGTGTCTTTGGGGATCCTGCCATCTTCCATGCGGCTCACATGGCCAAGCCATCTCAAGCGCCGCTGACTCAGTAGTGTGTATAAGCTGGGGGTGTTGGCCGCTTCAAGGACTTCTGTGTTGGAGATATAGTCCTGCCACCTGATGCCAAGTATTCTCCGAAGGCAGCGAAGATGGAATGAATTGAGACGTCGCTCTTGGCTGGCATACGTTGTCCAGGCCTCGCTGCCGTAGAGCAAGGTACTGAGGACACAGGCCTGATACACTCGGACTTTTGTGTTCCGTGTCAGTGCGCCATTTTCCCACACTCTCTTGGCCAGTCTGGACATAGCAGTGGAAGCCTTACCCATGCGCTTGTTGATTTCTGCATCTAGAGACAGGTTACTGGTGATAGTTGAGCCTAGGTAGGTGAACTCTTGAACCACTTCCAGAGCGTGGTCGCCAATATTGATGGATGGAGCATTTCTGACATCCTGCCCCATGATGTTCGTTTTCTTGAGGCTGATGGTTAGGCCAAATTCATTGCAGGCAGACGCAAACCTGTCGATGAGACTCTGCAGGCATTCTTCAGTGTGAGATGTTAAAGCAGCATCGTCAGCAAAGAGGAGTTCTCTGATGAGGACTTTCCGTACTTTGGACTTCGCTCTTAGACGGGCAAGGTTGAACAACCTGCCCCCTGATCTTGTGTGGAGGAAAATTCCTTCTTCAGAGGATTTGAACGCATGTGAAAGCAGCAGGGAGAAGAAAATCCCAAAAAGTGTGGGTGCGAGAACACAGCCCTGTTTCACACCACTCAGGATAGGAAAGGGCTCTGATGAGGAGCCACCATGTTGAATTGTGCCTTTCATATTGTCATGGAATGAGGTGATGATACTTAGTAGCTTTGGTGATACAGCACTGAAACAGGCCCTTCGGCCCACCGAGTCTGTGCCGAACATCAACCACCCATTTATACTAATCCTACAGTGCTGTATCTCTAATCTAATCTAAAGTCCTTTCTTCACTCTATTAACGGTTTAAAATCAATGTTCATGACAAAATTAATGCGCTTCATTTTTGGCAGGTGGGGGCCTAGCATGACAGTGTGCTTCTCATATGCACGCGAGCATGGTTACAGTGCCTATTTTAGTAATTTTAACAGGATTAGAGTGATAAGGCTAATAAACTTACATTTTTCTTGTTTAAACCCAAGAAAACCTGTCTGATTGGCTCATTTGCAATTGTTATTAGAGTGCAGTGAGCAAGGGCTCACTGAGGTGGTAAGCTAAAATCACTGTGTTTTAAAAGATAAACCCTGTTACGGCCAAACCAGAGGAGGGGCAAGAGGGGAGCCTGAGACACCTTCCTCACCTGATCGTAACAATGGTGACACTGAAAAGAAAAGTCGAGGAAGAAGTGCATTCATACAGTCCCTTTCACCACCTCAGAACGTCCCAATGTGCTTCATAGACAATTAAGTACAATTCTGAAGTTGTAATGTAGGAAATGACGAATTGAACAATTCATTTAATTCATGACAATTGTATATGTCACAGACTAGTGTCAAAGCAGAATAATACAGTAGTGTTTTAAATGAGCAGGCAATATATAAAAAACAGATTAAAAGGAAAACTCCAAACTTTAAGGAATACATTATGATCACAGAGAAAGGGACCTGCTCACTAGCAGTAGTGAGTGTGGCATTTCCTTTATGACTGTGACAGACCTATAACTCACAAGCACTACAGGTGTTGTGCTCAACCTCTCTGGTGAGATTAGGATTTCCCCATGAAAACTTCAAACACATTGTTAACTCATCCTCGAGCCAACTATCACGTGTTACTTCATACGCCTGAAACAAGACTTTGGAATGTTACTGAGGTGCTGTAACAACCCAGTGGGTGGTGATAATGCCACTGGCGACTGTGAAATAACTTCTCTATTATCTAATCAGTGGCACTTATTCTTATCCCAGAGCTTGATGGCAACATCAGCTTAAAATTGATCATTGCAACCAACAATCTACACCCTTGTTTCATTAGAAGAACTCCTGAACACAGACAACATCTGAAAGGATTAATATCCAGTGCAGAGGAACTGTTAGATAATAGGTTAAATAATTATTTTTTTTCAGACAGGGATGATGACTTGTGGTGTTGGCAGGTCACAGGTTGAGATTGTAAACTGGTGGGTGCTGATTTCTCGGGTTCACCTCACCCCACCAGGTTTATGTCATCCAGCCATCCGATTTTTCCTCTTCCTCTTCTGATTTTTTCCTCAATTTCTCTTTCAATTGTGAACAACACAAAGCTGTTCAATCTTCGTTTCCAATGTCCGTATAGAATCATAGAAAGTTTAAGGCACAGATAGAGGCTACTTGGCCCATCATGTCTGTGCTGGCTGAAAAACAATCCACCTATTCTGATCCCACCTTCCAGCATTTGGTCCATAGCCCTGCAGATTACGGCACTTGAGGTGCATATCCAGACTCCTTTTGAATGGGTTGACAGTCTCTGCCTCAACTACCCTTTCAGGCAGTGAGTTACAGACCCCCACCACCCTCTGGGTGAAAAAGTTTTTCCTCATCTCTCCTCTAATCACTTTAAATCTATCCCCCCCTTGTCACTGACCTCTCTGCTAATATGAATAGGCCCTTCACCTCCACTCTATCCAGGCCCCTCCCAATTTTGTACATCTCAATCAAATCTCCCCTCAGCCTTCTCTCTTCCAAGGAGAACAACCCCAGCCTATCCAATGTTTCCTCATAGCTGAATTTTTCCAGTCCTGGCAGCATCCTCGTAAATCTCCTCTGTACCCTCTCTAGTGCAATTACATCCTTTCTGTAATGAGGTGACCAGAACTGCACACTGTACTCAAGTTGTGGCCTAACCAATGAGTTACACAGTTCCAGCATAACCTCCCTGCTCTTATATTCTATACCTTGGCTAATAAAGGAAAGGATTCCATATGCCTTCTTAACCACCTTATCAACCTTTGCTGCTACCTTCAGGGGTCTGAGAACATTCACTCCAAGGTCCCTTACTTCCTCTGCACTTCTCAGTATTTTCTCATTGATCATTTATTCCTTTGCTTTGTTTGATCTCCCCAAATGCATCACCTCACACTTCACCAAGTTGAATTCCATTTGCCACTTTTCTGCCCATCTGACCAGACCATCAATATCTTCCTGCAGCCTACAGCTATCCTCCTCGCTATCTACCACACGGTCAATCTTTGTGTCATCCACAAACTTCTTGATCATGCCCCCAACATTTACGTCCAAATCGTTAATATATACCACAAAAAGCAGGGGACCCAGTACTGAGTCCTGTGGAATGGCACTGGAAACAGCCCTCAAGTTGCTAAAACAGCCGTACTTCGCTAACGTTCTCTCTACAACTATACTTTGCAACCCTTTTGATTCCTGAACTTCTACTGCTTGATCTCACCCACTGATTTGTCTTTCTGTCCATCCATCTGATTCTGAGCATCCTCCGCCTTACCCACATTTCATAAACTATTATCCTCCTCTCATCGTCTTTCTTCAGAGTCCAACTCTCACATCCAAACAGTGCAACACTAGTAACTGTACTAGATGCTTTTTCAACTTCATGCTGATTTTTCTGGACTACCGGATGCTACTTAAGTCAGTGATCACACCTCTTGCTAACCTAACTTGGATTTCATTTTTGGATCTAACTTTGGTGTTCATCATCGAGCCAAGGCACTTGAATTTGTCCACTGCCTCTATCTTTGTGATTCTAATCTTGACTTTGCCACTACTATTTAGAGCCATAACATTGGTCTTTGCCTCATTTACATTCAGTCCAAAAGATTCACTGTATCTTTTAACTAGGCCTGCCATAGTCTTTAGCTGTTCCTTTGTTCTGGCTATGAGACCGGGATTTTACGGGCCCCTTCGAGGCGGGATTGGAGGTAGAGGGGCAGGGAGAATCGTGATGGGTGGTATTTGGGTGGGGGGTGGTGGTGGGGGGTGGGTGGCAGGCCCGTCATCTCCCTGTCACCCAGTGATCTTCCTGGGGACGGGGTGGGTCAATGATGGCCTTCCTGCCCAGAGGCAAATTCAAGCCCTGAAGTGGCCTATTAAGGGCCAATTAAGGGCCCCTTCCTGCCGCCGCTGGGGGAGTCCTCCGCCACGTGGGGAAGACGTCTTGTAAAACGAGGCGCCCTCCCTGTGGGCTTGGGGGTGGGTCCCTCCTTCGTGGGCAATTTGTGGCCCTCGGAGGATCCCCACCTGGAACCAATTCACCACCGCCCACCCCCGCTGCCCCTAGACTGCAAGACAACTCCCCCCAAACCCCTCACCTACCTCTTCACAATTAGTGAAGTACTTTTTGAAGTGTAGTCACTGTTGTTTTGTAGGTAAATGCAGCAGCCAATTTGTGCACAGCAAGCTCCCACTAACAGCAATTAGATAAAGGATCGAACATTTGTTTTTAGTCATACTGATTGAGGAGTAAATATTAGCCCAGGAGACCCAGGGAGAAATCCACTGTTCTACTTTGAAATAGTGCCATGGAATCTTTTAGGTCCACCTGAGAGGGCAGACAGGGTGTCGGTTTAATGTTTGATCTGAAAGAAGGTATATCTGACAGTGCAGCACTCCCTCAGAAAGTGTCAGCCTAGATTATGTTCTCAAATCCTGCAGTGGGGCTTGCTGACTCAGAGGTAAGACTGCTACCACTGAGCTTTAAGAATGCAACCTGGAACAGTGGCACAAGGTTCTCAGCTGTCCCTCTGGCAGAACAGTAGACTTAGAAATAGCCTTCGACATTTGTTTTGGTTTGCTATCCAACCACCTGCTGATTTTACCAAGCAATGCATTGTTTGGAATAATGTTTCTCATGATTTGGTTCAGTAAAATAACTAAGATCACAGTAAAAGCTGAGGTGAAGTTCGAACAAGATGAATCTTTGGTTACTGATGGATACCTAATAAAAAGAGCAAAAGAATTCAATGAAAATAAAAATGGGGAGAGATGTAAAACTTGCTCTCACACATTTTACACCATCGCTCAAATTTTAAGGTCTTGTTGTGCTACATATATTAACTGAAGGAGGATTGTCAAAGCAGCCCAGCCCAGCTCACCAAATCAAAAGGTGATGCGTTTAGCACAGTGATTGGACTAAAGAGCGACAGTGAAACAGTGTGGAAAATGTACGCACTGAGAAATAATTAAACATTGATGTGTGATAACATTGTGAAGCATTTCCTCAGTGATTAGTGATTTAACGCCAGGATTTATGTTAAACTTTTTAATTTATTTAACCAGCAACTTTACATTTAACAAGATGGATATAAAATGGTATCTTCCTTCATTTGCTCTCTAGTATATATCTGGAAACTGTAACGAATTGAAATTTGTTGCTTGAGTCTGCAGCTTCTAAAAATGCATGGGGGAGCCAGGAAACATTAAATAACAGCTAGTAAATCTATCACTTGTTAGATCATATAACAATTAAAGTAGAATATTAACATGAATATGGTAATGATCTATGGACAATGTATGGAAACTAGGAACACTAAATTGGAGTGATGGGTGTGCAGAAATAACAAATGTTGCTTTGGTAGCAGTCATACTTACCATAACATTTTCCCAGCAGAATATGCTTTATTATAATTTCAACAGCATGGCTGTGTGTGTACTGGAAAGGATCAGTGTCTCTTTCAGTTGAGTGTAATGAAACTCTTGGCCCCAGAAACTCTTTGAAAGTAAGAAACATCAAGTACTACTTACAGGAACTCCCACAATCCATGCAGCTTTTAAACAAGCTCCATTTTGGCTCGCGGTACAAGCTAGGGACATTACACAGTTGCTTTTGTGAAGATCATACGTATGCGGTCTGATTTGGCTCTGACGGCACGTTCTGAAGTTTGGAAAGCAGAAGCTGCGGAAAAGTAAAGTCCAGCTGCTGGTCTGCTCCTATCTGTCTTCAGAAATCGCAGGATTTTCTTCTGCAGCATCCTGGGAACAATCTTGAAAAACATGAATTTAAATAAAAGAAAATAAGATTTAAATAAATCAGGTTTAAACAGTCTGATATTTATTTACACCTGTTTTATTTGTGATCTTGATTTTATTGGTTGAGATCGTTGTCAATAACAAGGGAATATGAAATTAGGATAACAGTCTTCACTTTTAAACATGGGAAATTATTACGTTTTTCAATGGGCATAACTGACCAGAGTTTTCAGTAGGTATTTGATAAAGTTTCATATGTGAGTATTTATTTTAAAGAATACAATGGAATGAATGGGAAATTAGCCTTCATGGTACAGGCAGTAAAAGCTGCTGAGACAGCACAAAGCTGAGTAATGGCTCTCTCAATGTGTCTGTTAAGCTGCCTTGCTTTTCACAGGATCTGGAGGAAGATACACTTCAGAATAATAATAAATATTTAGTGATAGCACCAGACTTTGTGCTGAATATTGGGAAGAGCAAGAGTATTCAAGGCGAGCTCAACAAATTAAACAGCTAAGGAATGACGATGGATTTAATTACAGATGTAAATGTAAAGTAATGCACACTGGAGCAGGAAATATGAAACCTGTACAACCCCAACAATAACTTGCCTTAAATGTAGTAACACGTCCCAAGGTGATTCACAGGGGTGATTATCAAACAAAATTCAACACCTAGCCACAAAAGGAAATATTGGACAGGTAACCAAAAGCTTGGTCAAAGAGGTAGGTTTTAAGGAGCATCATAAAAGAGGAGAGGGAAGTAGAGAGGCAATGAGGTTTAGGGATGGAATTCCAGAGCTTAGGTCCCAGACAGCTGAAGGCACAGTCTCCAATGGTGGGATGATTAAAATCAGGGATGCTCAAGAGGCCAGAATTACATGACTGCAAAGATCTTGGAGGGTTGCAGGAAATTACAGATAGAGGGAAGGGCAAGACCATGGAGGGATTTGGATACGAAAATGAGAATTTTAAAATCGAGGTGTTGCTTAACAGGGAACCAGTGTAGATCAGCGAGCACAGGGTTGATGGCTGAATGAGATTTGGTGCGAATTAGGATACAGAGGGCAGAGTTTTGGACGAGCTCATGTTTATGAAAGATCAAGGTGGGAGGGCGGCAAGGACTGCATTGGAATAGTCGCATCTGGAAGTAACAAGGGAAGGAAACCTGCTGTCCTTACCTGGTCTGGCCTACATGTGACTCCAGACCCACAGCAATGTGGTTGACTCTTAAATGCCCTCTGAAATGGCCCAGCAAGCCACTCAGTTGTATCTAACTACTACAAAGGCGATAAGGAACGAAACCAGACGGACCACCTGGCATCGACCTAGGCACCGGAAATGATAACAGCAAACCCAGCCCTATTGATCCTGCAAAGTCCTCCTTACTAACATCTGGGGGCTTGTGCCAAAGTTGGGAGAGCTGTCCCACAGACTAGTCAAGCAACAGGCTGACATAGTCATACTCACGGAATCATACCTTACAGACAATGTGTCAGACACTGCAATCACTATCCCTGAGTATGTCCTGTCCCACCGGCAGGACAGACCCACCAGAGGTGGCAGCACAGTGGTATATAGTCAGGAGGGAGTGTGCCTGGGAGTCCTCAACATTGAGTCCAGATCCCATGAAGTCTCATGGCATCAGGTCAAACATGGGCAAGGACACCTCCTGCTGATTACCACCTACTGCCCACCCTCAGCACGTGTGGCAGAACCGCAGAACCTGCCACTCAAGGATTGACCTTCACAGCCATCAGCAAAAGTGCGCCAAGGGAAGACACCCCACCTAAATGGATTGTTTAATCTGTGTCCATCGTCTTTCGTAGATGGAAGGATACCAACCAACTTTATTGAAAGGTGGAAATGGAAAGAGAATTGAACATGATTATTGACCAGATCCTGAAAGTATTGAGGTTGTTTCAAGTGGATTTGATACGAAGCTAAAACAACTTGCCTGCTCCCATAGAGTACAGGATTATTGTACCCTCCAATAGAGTACAGGATTATTGCCCCCTCCTATAGAGTACAGGATTATTGCCCTCTCCTATAGAGTACAGGATTATTGCCCCATTCCTATGAGTGCAGGATTATTGCCCCCTCATATAGAGTACAGGATTATTTCCCCCTCCTATAGAGTACAGGATTATTGCCTCCTCCAATAGAGTACAGGATTATTGCCCCCTCATTTAGAGTACTGGATTATTGCCCCATTCCTATAGAGTGCAGGATTATTGCCCCCTCCTATAGAGTACAGGATTATTGCCCCCTCCTATAGAGTACAGGATTATTGCCCCCTCCTATAGAGTACTGGATTATTGGCCCATTCCTATAGAGTGCAGGATTATTATCCTCTCCTATAGAGTGCAGGATTATTGCCCCCTCATATAGAGTACAGGATTATTGCCCCCGCCTATAGAGTACAGGATTATTGCCCCCTCCTATAGAGTACAGGATTATTGCCCCCTCCTATAGAGTACAGGATTATTGTCCTCTCCTATAGAGTGCAGGATTATTGCCCCCTCCTATAGAGTACAGGATTATTGCCCCCGCCTATAGAGTACAGGATTATTGCCCCCTCCTATAGAGTACAGGATTACATCTGCCTCCTATATAGTACAGGATTATTGCCCCCTCCCATAGAGTACAGGATTATTGCCCCCGCCTATAGAGTACAGGATTACTTCTCCCTCCTATCGAGTACAGGATTACTTCTCCCTCCTATAGAGTACAGGATTTTTCTCCCTCTTATCTCTCTTTGGCCTCCTTGTCTCGAGAGACAATGGGTAAGTGCCTAGAGGTGGTCAGTGGTTTGTGGAGCAGCGCCTGGAGTGGCTATAAAGGCCAATTCTAGAGTGACAGACTCTTCCACAGGTGCTGCAGATAAAATTGGTTGTTGGGGCTGTTACACAGTTGGCTCTCCCCTTGCATTTCTGTCTTTTTTTCCTGCCAACTGCTAAGTCTCTTCGGCTCGCCACTTTTTAGCCCCGCCTTTATGGCTGTCCGCCAGCTCTGGCGATCGCTGGCAATTGACTCCCACAACTTATGGTCAATGTCACAGGACTTCATGTCGCGTTTGCAGACGTCTTTAAAGCGGAGACATGGACAGCCGGTGGGTCCGATACCAGTGACGAGTTTGCTGTGCAACGCGTCCTTGGGGATCCTGCCATCTTCCAAGCGGCTCACATGGCCAAGGCAACTCAAGCGCCGCTGGCTCAGTAGAGTGTATATGCTGGGGATGTTGGCCGCCTCGAGGACTTCTGCGTTGGAGATACGGTCCTGCCACCTGATGCCAAGGATTCTCCGGAGGCAGCAAAGGTGGAATGAGTTGAGACGTCGCTCTTGGCTGACATACGTTGTCCAGGCCTCGCTGTCGTAGAGCAAAGTACTGAAGACACAGGCTTGAAATACTCGGACTTTTGTGTTCTGTGTCAGTGCGCCATTTGCCCACACTCTCTTGGCCAGTCTGGACATTGCAGCAGACGCCTTTCCCATGCGCTTGTTGATTTCTGCATCGAGAAACAGGTTACTGGTGATAGTTGAGCCTAGGTAGGTGAACTCTTGAACCACTTCCAGAGCATGGTCACCGATATTGATGGATGGAGCATTTCTGACGTCCCGTCCCATGATGTTCGTCTTCTTGAGGCTGATGGTTAGGCCAAATTCGTTGCTGGCAGCCGCAATCCTGTCGATGAGTCTCTGCAGACACTCTTCAGTGTGAGATGTTAATGCAGCATCGTCAGCAAAGAGGAGTTCCCTGATGAGGACTTTCCGTACTTTAGTCTTCGCTCTTAGATGGGCAAGGTTGAACAACCTGCCATCTGAGCTTGTGTGGAGGAAAATTCCTTCTTCTGAAGACTTGAACACATGTGAGAGCAGCAGTGAGAAGAAGATCCAAAACAGTGTAGGTGCAAGAACACAGTCCTGTATCACGCCCTCCTATACAGTACAGGATTCTTGCCAGCTTCTATAAAGCACCCGATTATTGCTCCCCTCTGATAGAGTACAGGATTATCATCCCGCTCCTATAGAATACTAGAGTGCAGGATAATTGCCCCCTCCTATAGAGGACAGGATTATTGCCCACTCCTATAGCGTATCATTATTGCCTCGCCTATAGAATACAGATTTTTGTCCCCTCTTATAGAGTTCTAGCATGCAGGATTGTTGCCCCCTCCTATAAAGTACAGAATTATTGGCCCCCTTCTATTGAGTACAGGATTATTGCCCCTCTCCTATAGTGTAGGATTATTGCCCCTCCTATAGAGTGCAGGATTATTGCCCCCTTTTTTAATTCATTCATGGGATGTGGGCACCGCTGGCCAAGCCAGCATTTATTGCCCATCCCTAATTGCCCTTGAGAAGGCGGTAGTGAGCTGCCTTCTTGAATTCCTGCAGTCCATGTGGGGTAGGTACACCCACAGTGCTATTAGGAAGGGAGTTCCAGGATTTTGACCCAGCGACAGTGAAGGAACGGCGATATAGTTCCAAGTCAGGATGGTGTGTGGCTTGGAGGGGAACTTGCAGGTGGTTGTGTTCCCATGCATTTGCTGCCCTTATCCTTCTAAGTGGTAGAGTTCACGCGTTTGGAAGGTGCTGTCTAAGGAGCCTTGGTGCGTTGCTGCAGTGCATCTTGTAGATGGTACACACTGCTGCCACTGTGCGTCAGTGGTGGAGGGAGTGAATGTTTGAGGATGGGGTGCCAGTCAAGAGGGCTGCTTTGTCTTGGATTGTGTCGAGCTTCTTGAGTGTTCTTGGAGCTGCAGCCATCCAGGCAAGTGGAGAGTATTCCATCACACTTGTGCCTTGTAGATGGTGGACAGGCTTTGGGGAGTCAGGAGGTGAGTTACTCGCCGTAGGTTTTCTAGCCTCTGATCTGCTCTTGTAGCCACAGTATTTATATGGCTGCTCCAGTTCAGTTTCTGGTCAATGGTAACCCCCAGAATGTTGATAGTCGGGGATTCAATGATAGTAATGCCATTGAATTTCAAGGGGAGATGGTTAGATTCTGTCTTGTTGGAGATGGTCATTGCCTGGCACTTCTGGCGCGAATGTTACTTGCCACTTATCAGCCCAAGCCTGGATATTGTCCAGGTCTTGCTACATTTCTACACAACTGCTTCACTATCTGAGGAGTCGTGAATGGTGCTGAACATTGTGCAATCATCAGCGAACATCCCCACTTCTGACCTTATGATTGAAGGAAGGTCATTGATGAAGCAACTGAAGGTGGTTGGGCCGAGGACACTACTCTGAAGAATTCCTGAAGTGATGTCTTGGGACTGAGATGATTGACCTCCTAAAGAGTACCGGATTATTGCCCCCTTCCTATAGAGTGTAGGATTTTTCCCCCCCCTCCTATGTCGAGGATTTGTGCCCCTCCCATAGAGTACAGGATTATTACCCCCCACTATTGAATAAAGGATTATTACCACCTCCTATCGAGCACAGGATTATTGCCACCTCCTATAGAGTACCGGATTATTACCCTTCCTATTGAATAAAGGATTATTCCCATCTCCTATACAGCACAGGATTATTACCCACTCCTATTGAGTACAGGATTATTGGACCCCTATAGAGTGCAGGATTATTGTCCCCCACACCCATAGAGTACAAGACTATTGTCTCTCCCCCTACCCTGCTCCTCCTACTCCTTAAGTATCTTTGATAACCATCGGTCTGGAACTAAGTGGAGTTTTGTCACTGTTCCTTCCTTTCCACAGATTTGTAATCTTGCTTCCCAAACTCGCTCTACCAACAATTACATCAATTACACAACACTCCTATCCTTATTTGCCCTTTTGAAAATTATTACTAGTAGGAACAGGATTTGTAAAAGTTCAAATTACTCTGTTTACATCATCCCAACCAAGAGTCCTTCCATGCAGTTTTATTAATCATTGCCTTAAAATAAATCACAGAGTATCAGGAATTGTTTTGCTACTTCTGATGATATAGTTGTGAGGTGTATGCCAACTCCTGAAGCTTTACACTGTGCATCGAATTCTCCCTTCACCCAACCCAATCTGTTGCACTGAGCAGTCAGTCTGCCCCCGGGCAATGAAGCTGTCTGCCCTGGCACATGGAGCAGTCTGCCCTGGTGCTTTGAAGCTGTCTTCCCTGGCACATGGAGCAGTCTGCCCTTGCACACTTGAAGCTGTCTGCCCCTGCATACTGAAGTTGTCTACAGCAGTGAC